>NC_058524.1:608484723-609128954 GCF_904849725.1 Hordeum vulgare subsp. vulgare | reverse complement strand
AGGAGAATTCAGGCAGCTAGAATTCTGGACTGGAAATGGAGCAAATCTTAGTCTACTATTTTGCACATCTCCAAATGCCCTGAAAAGTTACGTGGAATTTTTTGGGATTATATAAAAAATACTGGGCGAAAGAAGTACCGGAGGGGGCCACCAGGGCGCCACAAGACCTGCCACCGCCACCCCCTGGTGGCGGAGGGCAAGCTTGTGGGCTCCCTGACGACCCACTAGCCCCCCTCTTTTGTTATACGAAGGGTTTCATTCCAGAAAAAATCATTCGGGAGCTTTTTCGTGGTTTCGCCGCCGCCACGAGGCGGAACTTGAGCAGATACAATCTAGAGCTCCGGCAGGACGATCCTGTCGGGGAAACTTCCCTCCCGGAGGGGGAAATCATCGTCATCGTCATCACCAACACTCCTCTCGTCGGAGGGGAGGCATCTTCATCAACATCTTCATCGGCACCATCTCATCTCCAATCCCTAGTTCATCTCTTGTAACCAATCTTTGTCTCGCGACTCCGATTGGTACTTGTAAGGTTACTAGTAGTGTTGATTACTCTTTGTAGTTGATGCTAGTTGGATTACTTGGTGGAAGAGTTTATGTTCAGATCCTTGATGCTATTCATTACACCTCTGATCATGATTATGATTATGCTTTGTGAGTAGTTACTTTTGTTCCTGAGGACATGGGATAAGTCATGCTGATAATAGTCATGTGAATTTGATATTCGTTCGGTATTTTGTTAAGTTGTATGTTGTCTTTTCCTCTAATGGTGTTATGTGAACGTCGACTACATAACACTTCACCATATTTGGGCCTAGAGGAAGGCATTGGGGAGTAGTAAGTAGATGATGGGTTGCTAGAGTGACAGAAGCTTAAACCCCAGTCTATGTGTTGCTTCGTAAGGGGCTGATTTGGATCCACTAGTTTAATGCTATGGTTAGACGTTGTCTTAATTATATAACTTGGCTTGTATATTCCTATGATGAGCTTCCTCAAAATTGCCTTAGGTCTTCGTGAGCAAGCAAGTTGGATGCAGACCCACTAGTTTTCTTTAAGAGCTTCCACATACTCCTAGCTCTAGTGCATCATTTGTATGGCAACCCCTACTCATTCACGTTGATATCTATTGATGAGCATCTTCATAGCTCATTGATATGCCTAGTCAATGTGACCATCTTCTCCTTGTTTGCCTTGCAACCTCCACCACACTCCACACCACTTATAGTGATAAAACCATGGCTCACGCTTATGTATTGCATGAGAGTCGAAAAAGTTTGAGAAAGTAAAGGTGTGAAAATAATTACTTGGCCTACCGGGTTGTGCATGATTTAAATTTTTTGTGCAAGGATGATAGAGCATAGGCAGACTATATGATTTTGTAGGGATAACTTTCTTTTGGCCTTGTTATTTTGAAAGTTCATGATTACCTTGCTAGTTTGCTTGAAGTATTATTGTCTCCACATCAATAGAAAACTATTATTTTGAATCTAACGGATCTGAACATTCATGTCACGTAAGAGGAGTTACAAAGGACATCTATGCTAGGTAGCATGAAAGCATCAAAAATTCATTCTTTATCACTTCCCTACTCGAGGAAGAGCAGGAGTTAAACTTGGGGATGCTTGATACGTCTCCAACGTATCTATAATTTTTGATGGTTCCATGCTATTATCTTTTCAACTTTGGATGTTTTATATGCATGAATATGCTATTTTATATATTTTTTGGGACTAACCTATTAACTCAGTGCCAAGTGCCAGTTTATGTTTTTCCGTGTTTTTGGCCCATTTTCAGACGGAGTCCAAATGGAATGAAACTTTACGATGATTTTTTTGGGACCAAAAGAGACCCCCGAAGCTTTGGAAGAAGGTCAGATGGGCCACGAGGGAGTCACAAGCCCTGACGCCGCCACCACCCCCCTAGGTGGTGGCGACCAGGCTTGTGACCTCCTCGTGGGCCCAACCGACGCAATTCCACCGCCACAAATTTCTATAAATTCAGAAACCTCCAGAAAGAAACCTAGATCGGGAGTTCCGCCGCCGCAAGCCTCTGTAGCCACCAAAAACCAATATGGAGCCCGTTCTGGCACCCTGCCGGAGGGGGAATCCATCTCTGGTGGCCATCTTCATCATCCCGACGATCTCCATGACGAGGAGGGAGTAGTTCTCCCTTGGGGCTGAGGGTATGTACCAGTAGCTATGTGTTTGATCTCTCTCTCTCATGTTCTTCAGATGTCTTGATCTCGATGTACCATGGGCTTTGCTACTATAGTTGGATCTTATGATGTTCTTCCCCCTCTCCCTCTTGTAATGAATTGAGTTTCCCCTTTGGAGTTATCTTATCGGATTGAGTCTTTGAGAACACTTGATGTATGTCTTGCTCGAGTCTATCTTCTGTGATCAACTTGCGGGTTTGTGACATTGGGAACCTATGCATATGGGTTGGCACACGTGGATTCATGTGAGTACTTGATGTATGTTTTGTTGATCAACTTGCGGGTTCATGACATTGGGAACCTATGCACAGGGGTTGGCACACGTTTTGACGCTCTCGTAGAAACTTTGGGGCACTCTTTGAAGTTCTATGTGTTGGTTGAATAGATGATTCTGAGATTGTGTGATGCATATCGTATAATCATGCCCACGGATACTTGAGGTGACAATGGAGTATCTAGGTGACATTAGGGTCTTGGTTGATATGTATCTTAAGGTGTTATTCTAGTACGAACTCTATGATGGATAAAACGGAAAGATTAGCTTCGTGTTATTTTACTACGGACTCTTGAATAGATCGATCAGAAAGAATAACTTTGTGGTGGTTTCGTACCCGACAATAATCTCTTCGTTTGTTCTCCGCTATTAGTGACTTTGGAGTGACTCTTTGTTGCATGTTGAGGGCTAGTTATATGATCCAATTATGTTATCATTGTTGAGAGAGCTTCACTAGTGAAAGTATGAACCCTAGGCCTTGTTTCCACGCATTGCAATACCGTTTGTGCTTACTTTTAACTTTTGTTACCTTGTTGTTTTTGTAATTTCAGATTACAAAAACCTATATCTACCATCCATATTGCACTTGTATCACCATCTCTTCGCCGAACTAGTGCACTATACAACTTACCATTGTATTAGGTGTGTTGGGGACACAATAGACTCTTTGTTATTTGGTTGCAGGGTTGCTTGAGAGAGACCATCTTCATCCTACGCCTCCCGTGGATTGATAAACCTTAGGTCACCCACTTGAGGGAAAATTGCTAATACCCTACAACCCTCTGCACTTGGAGGCCCAACGACGTCTACAAGGAGAAGGTTGCGTAGTAGACATCACCTGGCCGGCAAGCAGCGTCGGGCACCGTTCCCGGACAAAGCACACTATCGAGCGGAGCACGCGCTGGACTTGGTGCATGGCGATCTGTGTGGGCCAATAACCCCGGTGACTCCCTCCGGACGCCGGTACTTTCTGCTTCTCGTAGATGACCTTTGCAGGTTCATGTGGCTCACACTACTGAGCAACAAGGACGAAGCGCCAGATGCGATCCAACGGCCACACGCGCGCCCTCCCCCTCCGAACCCTCGATATTTTTCCCCACCCCCCTTATCACCTTCCCCTTCGGTCTCCTCCCTCTCGGACTCCCTCCCTCGAAGGTTCTACCGAGGTTTCTCCTCCCCCACCTCCTCCACCCCACCGGCTCGCAATTCTGGTCGCCGGAGCGCAACCCCTCGCAGCAGGCGACGCGCGTATGCCTCTCTTGCTCGCCCCCATCTCCACGTGCGCGCCCCCGCCGCACTGGTGGTTCACGACCACATTCAACGACCACATTCATTTGTTCATCGGACGATTCGTCGTCGGATGATGAAGATCTTATGGTGGCTGCACTGGTGGTTCACGACCACATTCAACGACAGCTTCCTCAGTACAGGGGGTTACTCCCTGGCCGTGCTCCCAACCTGAACTGCAATAGGGAGAGAGGGCAGGCCCTCCTCTATGTCGATTACTTTGCGAACACCCCGTTCTTCAAGCCAGATAAATTCCGTCGCCGTTTTCGTATGGCAAGGCATGTGTTCAGTCGTATCCGAGAGGGAGTGGTTGCTCATGACCCATACTTCGAGTGCAAGACGGATGCCCTTGGCAAGCTAGGATTCTCCTCTTACCAGAAATGCACCGCGACCATCCGCATGCTTGCATATGGAATTCCAGGCGATCTGGTGGATGAGTATGTGCGTATGAGTGAGACAACATATGTGATGTCAATGTACAAGTTCTGCCAGGCTGTGATCGAGGTGTTTGGCCCTGAGTACTTGAGGCAGCCAACTGCCGCTGATACAGAGAGATTGTTGGCGACCAACGCAGCTAGAGGCTTTCCAGGCATGCTTGGCAACATAGGTTGTATGCATTGGGAGTGGAAGAACTATCCATTTGCTTGGCTGTGCCAGTACAAGGGGCATGTCAAAGCGTGCACTGTCATATTAGAAGCGGTGGCTTCGCTAGATCTTTGGATATGGCATTCTTTCTTCGGCATGGCAGGTTCTCACAATGACATCAACGTGCTGCAGCGTTCTCCAATATTCGCAAGGCTTGCAGAAGGCCACTCCCCACCTGTCAACTTTGAGATCAACGGCCACCAGTACAACAAGGGATACTATCTAGCTGATGGTATATATCCTCAGTGGTCAACTTTTGTGAAGACAATCTCGAACCCCCAAGGTGAGAAGAGAAAGAAATTTGCCCAAATGCAAAAGAGTGCTAGAAAGGATGTGGAACGTGCTTTTGATGTGCTTCAATTCCGATGGGGTATCGTTCGAAACCCTGCACTGTCATGGGATGAAAGGAAGCTTTGGAAGGTGATGATTGCTTGTGTGATCATGCATAACATGATCGTCGAGGACGAGCGTGATGACAGTATCTTTGACCAAGGATTTGATTATCAAGGTGAAAATGTTGAGCCCCCGCACCAAGAACCGACCACGTTTCAACAATTTGTCCAGTTTCATCGTGAGCTGCGTGATTGACACACTCATTTGGATCTTTAAAATGACTTGGTTGAACACATGTGGGATCATATTGACAACCAATAGATGTATTGGTTCATTTTATGTTCATTCAAGACAATTTCGATCTGGTTGTAAAACTATTTTATTTAGAGACAATTTCGATTGGGTTGATGTGGAAACTTGTTTTGATACAAAAATATGGGCATTTTAGGCCCTGACGGACATGATAGGGCAAACGGATGCATCCGTGCGTCCACGCATCCCAGGACACACCCGAATACGACCCCATCGCCCTACCCAAACTGACATAATCCGGGCAAAACGGACGTCCGTTTGGGATCGCGTGGTGGAGTTGGCCTTATATAGTTTCTGGTTCCGTCAGTGTATGTCAATGGAATCTCCATCTTAGAAACCGTGGCATACTTGCTGGTGCTCAGAATGTGTCTACAAAACGTGTTTATTCTTCTCCTGTGAAGAAGCCATCTCATGTGGTCACATGGAGATTGAGAAATGCATACTCAAACCCCCCAAACTGCACCCCGAATTCGCGCGGCATTGCACCAAGACCAGCGTTGAGAGCCGCTCCTCCTCTCCAAAGCATGGAATGGAAGGGATAGATAGAACCAGCAGAAACTTATTACCAGGGCGAGAGAACCTTATCCACGCCCAGCCGCCAGGCCCCTCCACGTTTACACAGCCCCAGTCGCGAGGTTGACACAAACTCTCACCGTCAGATACCAGCCCGACGCGATCCAACGGCCACGCGCGCGCCCTCCCCCCCCTCCAAACCCCCGATATTTTTTCCCCAAGCCCCCTTATCACCTCCCCCTTCGGTCTCCTCCCTCCCTCGAAGGTTCTACCGAGGTTTCTCCTCCCCCACCTCCTCCACCCCACCGGCTCCCAATTCCGGCCGCCGGAGCGCAGCCCATCGCCGAAGGCGGCGCGCGTATGCCTCTCCTGCTCGCCCCCATCTCCACGTGCGCGCCCCCGCCGCGCCCCCGCCTGCGCCGCCTCTCGCCGCCGCCGCCCATGGTGGCCGTCGCGCCCGTGCCCCCGCCCCGCCCCGTCACGCTCCTCCCCATCCTCCCCGCGCCCCCGCCCCTCAACACCGACGCCTTCGACTGGCTCGACCTCTTCGCCTTCCTCAACTCCCCCGCCGACTCCTACCAGATCCCCCACCCGCCCCCCTCCCCCGCCCCGCCGCCGACGGCCGAGGAGGAGCTGGCGGCGCTCCTCGAGAGGGGGAAGGAGCGGGAGCGGGCGCGGCGGGCGGGCCACCGGCGGCTGCGCCAGCGCCAGGTCAAGGCGGAGACGGAGGCCTGGGCGCGCGCCGCCGAGGAGTACCGCCAGCTCGAGCGCGAGATGCTCGACCGCAACCTCGCCCCGCAGCTGCCCTACGTCAAGTCGCTCTTCCTCGGCTGGTTCGAGCCGCTGCGCGACGCCGTCGCCAGGGACCAGGACGTGCAGCGCCGCAAGCGGGTCAAGCACGTCTACGCCAAGTACCTGCTCCTGCTCCCGCCCGAGAAGGTCGCCGTCATCGTCATGCACAAGATGATGGGCCTCCTCATGTCCAGCAAGGACGGCTGCGGCAGCGTCCGCGTCGTCCAGGCCGCGCACTCCATCGGCGAGGCCGTCGAGCGCGAGGTTTGTTATTCATGGCCCGCTTCTAAGCGCGCTTTCATGGCAGACAATATTTTTCCGATATACTATACTGTATCTATTTGTATGACTTAGAAATAGCTCGTTTACCACAATGTGAGATTTAGACTTAGTGGTGGGTGACATTAGTGTAATTAATGTAGATAGATGGACTGTAGGCGCTGTTGTGCAGGGCTTTCACTTCCTTGTGCTTTCCATCTGACTGGCAAACAATTTGACTTGATCGAAAGTGCCCAATGAGAAATTTGGCAATGTAATGAAGTTAACAAATTGGAGGAACTGAGGACATTATGGAACTGGTTAGAATATTTTTATCTCCAAATTGTGTCGTGGTGGGATAGCTGGATGAAGTTGTTGACCTACTTTGTTTATTAAGATCCAATAGATACATCTTGTGAGCTGGTCACCAAGCGGCGATGGCATCTATGTTGCCTGTTTCACAATAGGTTTTCTGGCACTGACCATGTGACATGATGTCAGATTGCCAGATCGGAAATCATGTGCGCTAGATTTGTATTATATTTATGGATGACAAAGCCTTTGATTAGGGATTCATCTTCCTCTGGCTCAGGCCTCGGCTGTTCTTCTTGTGCGCTAGAGGTGTATATGTTGTAAATGACTGGAGTTTGATCACGTTCATTAGGATGAACTTGATGCTATTATAGGTTCTTCACTTTGCCATTTCAGTTGTCACCACACAGTGTTCCCTTAGTGGCAATTGATTTTTCTGTGTTTTGAAAGCTATCTATTGTTCTGCAGTACAAAGTCCAGGCTTTCTTTCAGAAGACTAGGAGAAAAACTAGGAGCAAAAATGAAAGTGAAAATGATCCAGCATTAGACAAGGAGCAGGCAAAATGCCGGAAACTTGTTAAGAGCTTGGTGAGGAGACGAAAATTGACTGAAGCACAGAAGCTTGTGCAACAAGAGATTGAATTGGAGGAATGGGGTGCAGAAGCCCAAGTGAAGGTTTGTTTCCGGATAGCATACCTACAAGTATAGAATTTTCTCTAATGTGTTATGAAAGATGATCCTCCTTTTGTGACTGCAGCTAGGAACTCGCCTGATTGAATTGTTATTGGATTCAGCATTTGTGCAGTCACCAGCCAACCAAACACCAGACAATTCTCCTGATTTTCGACCGGCATTTAAGCATGTATTGCGAAAGCCTATTGTAGAAAATGGGTAGGGCTGCACATTTTCCCAGTGTTTGCCTTTGTTGCATGCTTTGTGTTCGCACTGACATGTACTGTTGTGTCAGTATCATCTGCTTGCTTAGATTGGGTAGATCTATTCTGACATTTCTCCTCAATGAGCAGGAGACTAAAGAAGAAGCACTTCGTGATAGAGTGTGATCCTCTTGTGCATGAGGGGTTTGAAAGCACTGTAAGCTTGTGTTGCACCGCTATGCTGTTCTTTTCTGGATGAATATATACGTTTGACCTTTAAAAAATGGTCATCCAGTTGTTTTCCCCCCTTATAATCTGGATTTTCTCAAGTGTCAACCCATCGAGTTTGTTGAAACATTTACTTGCAGTGCTCGATGCATTGCAGATTCCATTTTCTTGTTTTTTATTTGTTCAATGGAAATGCTTCACACACATTTAGAAGTTTGAATTTCTTGCAGGCCAGACACGTGGAAATACCCTATCTCCCTATGCTGGTACCTCCTACAAAATGGAAGGGGTATGCTAGTGATTCGTGCAGTTGTTCTTTTTCAGTTAATTATGTTGGGTATTTGCTATCTTATCAATATTTGAAGTAGCGATTTGCAGTTAATTAGATGATATAATTGATCGCATCTTCTGTCCGATGATCATTTGCCAACCATGTATTGTTTCAGCTATGATAAAGGTGGACACCTTTTTCTTCCTTCATATGTTATGCGGACACACGGTGTGAAGGATCAGAAGGAAGCCATTAAGAGTGTTCCAAGAAAACAGCTGCGAAAAGTATTCGAGGTTTGCTGACCACCCATCTTTGATGCAGCCTGCATTTATATTCTTATAAACTTGTTTCCCTTGGCACAGCGGCACATCATCAACACTTCGTATAAGTTCTCTATTGCTGTAGTGAGTTTTAGTTTCATAACAGCATGTTCTAGATATTCTTCCTGCTTTAATGATTATTTCTGATGTTTATTCATTTGTGCTTGCTTAATTTTTATTGAATGAAAGCAGTCTTAAGCATTGTCATATTGCAGGCATTAGATATCCTTGGGGGTACTAAATGGAGAGTGAATAGAAGAGTACATGACGTTGTTGAGACTATTTGGAGTCGTGGTGGGGGGATTGCAGGACTTGTTGATAAGGAAAATGTGAGTCAACTGCATATGGTCAATTATGACATTGTAAATACTTTGTTTCTTTCCATTTTTCATAGAACGCTCTAGTGGCCACACATGTTTTTCACTACATGTTTGCGCTTTGTTTTGTGTATAGATTCCTCTACCTGAACGACCTGAAACAGAGGACCCAGATGAAATCCAGAAATGGAGGTGGAGCGTAAAGAAGACAAAGAAAACTAACCGCGAACTGCATGCTGAGCGATGTGATACAGAACTAAAACTCTCTGTATGTGTTTTGTGTTATAAAGAGGCGTTCTTCTTATTTTCTTAGATACCACGGTCTACATTTTTTAATATGTTAGGCCATTACTGAAACTACACTCTTTCTGCGTTTGTGAATAGGTTGCTCGTAAAATGAGAGAGGAGGATGGCTTCTACTATCCTCATAATCTAGATTTCCGTGGTCGTGCATACCCTATGCATCCACATCTGAGTCACCTAGGTTCAGATCTATGCCGAGGTGTTCTAGAGTATGGTGAAGGGCGGCCACTCGGAAAATCTGGTTTACGCTGGTTGAAGATACATTTGGCCAACAAATATGGTGGAGGCATTGAAAAGCTTACTCATGAGAGCAAACTAGCGTTTGTGGAGGATCGGTTGCCTGCTATATTTGATTCAGCAGCAAATCCTGTTGATGGGAACTGTTGGTGGATTAATGCCGAGGATCCTTTTCAATGTTTAGCTGCATGCATAGATCTTTCTGATGCCTTGAAAAGTTCATCACCTCATGCTGCTGTCTCTCACCTACCTATTCATCAGGTATTGTCTTCGTTGAGAATGAGGCGCTCTCGTGTGGGTGTCAACATTACATAAATCATCACCTGTAAATAGACAAATAGAGAAAGGCCAATATCCCAGGATTAAGCAAGGTTAATAACTTAATATAGTATGTGCACTAGGCATGCTTTTGCAATAGAAGAAGTGCCAATATTGACGCAATAAGTTTCATGATTAGTTGCTTAATGACACGCTTCTGTTGGCACATCCACATTCTTGTGCATCTTGTTTTATTTTGGAAATTCAATTAATCAAATGGCAGCATTTCAGATGCATCTTGTTTTATAAGTAAATATTGCCCATTACAATTAAAATATTGTTGAGTTTGCTGCAGTATATCTTGTTCAGGCAGCTTCTGTCACTGTTACCCCTTATGTTTAGGAACATTGCAGCCACCTATTCTTGTTAGTTTTTGAATATTCTATTGACTCCTGATCAGGCTGTGCTGGCTTCGCTGTAAATTCTATGCACCATCTACTAGTTGACAATGTTTATTTTTCTTACCTTTTAGAGGAAGATCATGCTCCTAATCTAAGTTTTATCTCCTGAAGCTTGTGTTTTTGGAGTGGGGCCTAGACTCCTATTGCCCACCATAAATCTTATAAGCGCCGAATCTAATAGGAAGAACTAGAGTTTGTTATGTGTAGATGATAATGGGACATTGTTCTACCCTACACAGCGATAGGAAATTCTGGACATAGTCATTGCATGGTGCTCTAGTGTTTAGTTATGGTGGCAATTGGTTTGAGATATCTCTGCCCAGCCAGCATTTGTCACGAAATTACTAATTACTTGTTACATTTGTCATCTATCAGGATGGTTCATGCAATGGGTTACAACACTATGCCGCTCTTGGAAGGGACTACGTAAGTTCTCCCTGCTATACCAACTGAGCATCACTCAGCCTGAACTTCTTTTGTTTTACCCGTGATATGGTAAAATAGAGCCTGCACTTTGTGCTTGTGTGTAATTATATGGTCAAGTGCACTGTTTTTTTACATAAATTTTGTTTATTGTCTGCAATTTAGCAGTAATCAACTAGGTCGCAGAACTTCTGTTCTTGTTTGCATGCTATTTTTTCATGAAATTTTATAGTGGAACTATCCAGATATAAATACTTGAAAATTGTCTTTGTACAGATGGGCGCGGCAGCTGTCAACTTGGTTCCTGGAGAGAAACCTGCAGATATCTACTCAGAAATAGCTGCTAGGTGCCGCCCTTCCCCCTCTCTGATTCTTGTATGCACTACATTTCGGGTTGTCCCTATTTTCCTCTCAACTCAAGTGTGTGAACAAAAGGATCAACCAACATCTCTTACATGCTCCATTGTCCAGTTGTTCAAAACAGCTCTGTACATGTCTGGTTTGATTATATTTCTGAGCTGACTTATGCAGGTTGTTATCTGATAACTGAATCTTATCATGTAGAAACTACTAGAAAATAGATTTTACATGTCTTAGGGAAAAATTTCACCTTTAGCATTAAGTCAGCTTTTTTTTAGATCAGCTGACAAAATATTTCCTTCATCAAAACAGAAGCGATGACAATTGTGTATGAAGACAAAAAAGAGTCCATGAATCTATATATTTTGCTTCTTGAAATAAAAGTAGTTGGCTGTGACTAAGGAACTCTTTTCTGTAACTGCTAAAAAAACTCAACCAACAGGTTCTACCAACATCTCATTTTTATTAGAAATAACACTGAGGTACCTTAGAGAGGCCAGGCCTTGAACCCTGGTGGGCTGGACGAGTGCTGAGGCTGTCACCATGCTCAGCTCTCCTTTTCCAATTATTAATTTGCCTGAATAGATTATAATATTTAGCTTATGTGTCATCTAACGATTAACCAGTTTTTAGACTATTCATTTCATAATGCATTTTCCAGTGCCAAGTGCACTCAGTTTATTAAATTGATAATGTTTTGGCATAAACATGAATGAAGGGTACTAAATGTTGTACGGGAAGACTCGATGAAAGATCCTGCTACCGACCCAAGTGTTCCATTAGCAAGGGTTTTAGTCGATCAGGTTAGTCTTCTCCCTCCCCCGGTCCGCCTCATTCAAGAAATATTCTTCTTTGTGTACTTTTTTTTTAACAAAACAGTTGAGGACCTGGACATTGGTAGCTTACAGGTGGATAGGAAGTTGGTCAAGCAGACTGTGATGACGTCAGTTTATGGTGTCACATTTATCGGTGCTCGCCAGCAAATTATGAAAAGGCTTCAAGAGAAAGGGCACATTACAGATGAGAAATTGCTCTATGATGTGTCCTGCTATGCTGCCAGGGTAAGTACTTTGTTTGCATCTGAAAGACTGGCTTTTTCTAACTCCCCTATCACTGATAAAAAAGGCGCGCCTAGGCTCTAGGCGATAGGAAAACACCTAGAGCTTAATCATGCTAGGCATGCACTTAAGCATGCGCTCACAATTTATGTGTAGCACATTTTTCCCTTGCCCCCTATTGATTTCATTTGAGAGATAAGGACATGCTGTGACTGTTGAATCTCTGATGAAGGTAACTTTGGATGCACTTGGACAAATGTTCCAATCTGCCCGTGGTATAATGGCGTGGCTTGGTGACTGTGCAAAGGTATATGGTCTGTTTTGAATCATAATTTTCTCAGTTGATTTAAAATTTACAGGCATCCAATTTTAAAGTGGGGCATTACATTTTCCTCTGTACATGCTTCTTTGGTAGTTGAGTTGAGACATCAAAAGGCTCTTACAGTGTTTCATTTCTTCATAGATGATTGCTTCAAAAAATCAACCTGTCAGATGGACGAGTCCTGTTGGCCTTCCAGTTGTTCAGCCGTACAAGAAATATAAAAACTATATGGTGAGTTACTTATTGACTGCATATATGTGCATTTTTTGTATATCTGCACTGAACAAGCAGTATGCCTGATCCTTGATTTGTGTTGGTTATTCTTGCTCACTTTCCTTTGAGAGAGCATTCTTACTCATTTGTGCAAATGACATGTTGGTTATGCACCTTTTGAAACATCACTGCAATGCCAGTTGAAGAACACTATTGGTTCATACATGAAAACAAACATAAGCTAATTGTACTTTGATCTGGATCATGTATTTATTTTCTTCATATAATTCTTTCAAAGAAGTGCCCAATGTGTGGAAGGGGCATTTTAGGAAGGATTGAGACACATTCAAGATAAAATATTAAATTACTTTGACTTTGCCCCTTCATTGCCATTTTATGAACACTATTTGTGTTATTTGTTTCAATATGGTCACCATCGTGCAGATAAGAACTTCTTTGCAATGTCTGGCTTTACGACGGGAGGGCGATGCAGTAAGTAATACTTTATTCACTTGTTCCGTGCTTATTCCCACTATCATGGTTAATTTACTGCCATTTAATTTTAGATTGCAACCCAAAGGCAAAAGGCAGCATTTCCACCGAATTTTGTGCACTCTCTTGATAGTTCACATATGATGATGACGGCGATTACTTGCAAAGAGGCTGGTCTTCATTTTGCGGGTATTTTCTGATTTCTGGTTCCATTGCTAGCATAAATATTTTAGTAGCAAACCTCCTCCCAGTACTAACCAACCTTAAGCTATTACTACAGTGGAAGTAGAATGAACTGGATTTTTGTCTTTGATGAGTTTGGTCTAATACATTTAACTAAAATTTGACACTGCCTTTAAACTTATCTTTATATCAAAATGTCCATGTTATCCTTTACCAGACCTTAGGAAAAATGTTATAATCCCTCTGTCCCAAAATAAGTGACTCAAAAATGACTCAACTTTGTACTAAGTTAGTGTAAATTGGAGTCATTTTTGAGTCACTTATTTTGGGACGGAGGGAGTACCTGCTACTGGTATGCATCCCAGCAGCAGGAGCTGCTAACCTTTTACATTTTTGACCGTTCCATGCATTGCCACTGAGGCAAGTGTTCCGTTCATAGATATCAGATAAGAATAAGCTTGATGTAAAACAAAGTTTCTGGTAAATCATGGATGTCAGGTTCCTTTTCTTGTTGTTGGGTAATGTGCTATGTTCTACTCCCTCCGTCCCATAATATAAGACGTTATTACATTCAATATGTGAGTATATTGGGTGTATTAATGTCTTGTATTATGGGACGGAGGGAGTACACGTTTATTCTTGTTAGTGTTCTGTCAGCATTACGAATTGTTGGTTTCAGTATATTTGTGCAAATCGAATAGTGTAGGATTTTGCTAAAAGGGGCTCCACAGTCCCCAAATACAACGAGTTGGCCAGAATCTAAGCTCTCTTAAGGGCATATGGTGTAATTTTAGTGTGAAAGATAGTCACGATTTCTTTGTATCAAACAGCCAATAAATAATGCAAATTAAGTCAAATTTGTACTTCAAAAACTTTTTACTTTCGTTGCTTGTGCTTATGATGTTTGTCCGTAAATAATTTATGTTGCCTTTTGTTGACGTGTTTTGGCTGCAGGAGTGCATGACTCATTTTGGGTGCATGCATGTGATGTTGATAAAATGAATCAGATCTTGAGGGAGCAATTTGTGGAGCTGTACAGCATGCCAATTCTTGAAAATGTATGCTGCCGGACTGCATCAAGTGTCTTTTAAGCAAGCAATACTTTGTTCAACTGTATCAGTAGATTATTTCCTAATGCTCTTTCTCTTATATCTTATATTCTATCCAGCTATTGGAAGAGTTTCAGACATTATTTCCGACAGTAGAGTTTCCTCCCTGCCCAGCCCAAGGGAATTTTGATGTGAGAGAAGTTCTCACATCTACCTATTTCTTCAACTAAGCTTACCGGGAGAGATATACTTAACATGTCGTGAGCTCGGCGTGGTTGGATAGCTGAATTGCCAGATCACTGTTCACAAATCACAACATGATGGTTGTATGGGGGCCAGTGGCTTGATGGGCCAAGAAGCTGAGTTTTTCAAAATCTTCGGCGTGAGAAACAATTACAGCAGCAAGCCATTGCAACTCAGTTTGTTGGCACACACCGGCAACAGAGGCATGAATGGTTTTTCGGCACGGGTTAATCAACTCGCTGGACTCTGAAGCATGCGAAATGGTTACAAGATGCCTAAGCTGAACAAGCCTCAAGTGGTTGGTGCTGATGATCTTTTGGTTGACGCAAGATCTGTGAGGATGTGAAATTCAGTTCAGGCGCTGGCTACCATTACTCAGGCCAAGAAGGTAAATTATGAAATATCAAGCTATCAACTTGTGAAGAGTCCAGTCTTGCTGATGATGCTGATCAATTTTACCATAGATGAGAGTTTGAACCCTAATTTTACTGCCTATACGTTTTTTGATCTCTTAGGATTTTTGTAGCCGATGGCTCTGCATGCGCTGCACCATCGCCCTGTAATAATGTGTAGAATCCGGGCACCAAACAGATACCGAAAAGTGTATATGAGATCCATAGATGCTGTTGACAAGAAATAAAATTGTACAGGAGAGAAGTTTTGACTGGACTATTTCATCAATCTTTGGTTTCCTTGATTGATATTGTGCCGTGAATCATGGGATGTCGACGGCTCAGATATGAACATGTGGTGTTGACTCTTGAGCTACAGCTTTAGAGCATTTCCAGCCGTCCCTTTTTTTTCGGCACCGATGGACGGAAAAGTCGGCCTAAATCATTGTTCTGATGTTATCAGAAAACTTTGTCATAAAATGAACTCGATATAAATGTATTTCACGATCTGACCTTTTCGACAACGTCATAACCCGCGACGTTTCTATTCTATTTGAAAACGAACCTACATGCATTGCTTTTGTTCTATGTGAAAACGCACGAGCCTACATGCATTGCTCCCCTTCATAGCTAAATGGGATGTCTAACATCTTGCTGGAAACGTCACATCCCATGGCGTCACCCCCTTGGCGTTTCTAGCAACGCAGCATATGCTGGCGTTTCTGCCCAGCCACACAGCGTCTTGACCAGGCCAACAACGCATGTAGGTTCCGCGTTTTCAAATAGAGCAGAAACGTCGTGGCCTATGATGTTACCAATAGAGTCAAATCGTGAAATAGTTTTGTCTAATGTTTATTTTGTGCTATACTTTTTTAAAAAGTCAAAAACAGTGAAAAAGTCCAAATAATGTCTCATTCGCGCCGCCGATGCCTTACTTTTTGTCAGATTTGAGCAAAATTAGAGCCGACCCTCCCAGGCCAAATCGAGCCGCGCTACTTTCTGCATGCAAATTGTGCACGTCGCCCACCCCTCTTTCTCCTCTCTTTTCTCGATGCAAAAAAAAGACTCCCGTGGGGCTCAACGGCTGGAGATGCTTTTACTTTCAACATGTCAATGGGAAGTTTAAACAAATTCTGATCAAATTATTACTCCCTCCGTTCCTAAATATAAGACCTTTTAGATATTGCATTATAAACTACATATAGATGTACATAGACATATTCTAAAGTGTAGATTCACTCATTTTGCTTCGTATGTAGTCTTTTAATGAAATCTCTAAAAGGTCTTATATTTTGAAACGGAGGTAGTATTTTGAACCTAGTGCTGATCAAATTATTGTTGAGCGGCTCGCTGCTATTTTTTCTCGAAATACTGATGAACCAAACACAAACACACACGAACGGCGCCTACTCTTTCAGTCGAACACGGCGAGCTTCTCGTACATTGGCCCGGAGATGGCCTTGTCCATGACGGCCCTGGGCGACGGGGTGTCGTCGCCGTCAAGGAACAGCTTGAGCATGTTCTTGGAGAAGCCGCTCACCAGCGCCACCCCCTTCTGCTTCGCCGTCACCGGCACCGACTCGGAGCCCCGCAGGTTCCAGAACACCGCCTGCGGCACGGCGTCGCCGTACCCGGCCTCGGCGTACTTCCTCGTGATGGCCTCGTAGTCCGTCTCCCACGGCCTGGACGACGCCTGGTCGAACTCCATGTCGCTGAACACGAACACCCTCTTCACCATGCGCTCCGGAGGGAGCTTGCCGGCGACGGCCACGCGGAGGAGCTGGTCGAACACCGCCTGGAAGTCGGTGTTCCAGCCCCATTCCATCTCGCGGATGAAGCCCGCCTTCTCCGACAGGGTCTCGCCGCTGATCCGGTGCAGCTCCGGCTCCGCGGTGAAGGTGATCACGCGGTGGCGCCACGGCTCGTCGCAGAGCTCCGAGAGGAGGAGCCCGAGCGCGACGCAGACGTACATCGGGAGGCCGGCCATGCTGCCGGACACGTCGCACACGGCGAGGCAGTTGTTGAGCTTGCCCAGCGCCAGCAGGTCGTCCAGCATGCGCTTCCACTGCAGGTCGGCGACCTCGTCCTCCCCGTCCATGGCCGACTCCAGGATCTGGTGCGGCAGCAGGGCGCCCGCCGCGATCTTCTTCTTGCCGGACTTGACGTCGGCGAGGAAGCCGTTGAAGCGCTCTTGGTCGTGATAGATGAAGTGGTCCTTGTAGTTCTTCATGGCGACGGACGCCACGCGCGTGTAGAGCACTTTCCCCCACTCCCCCGCCGACATGAAGGTCTCGGGGAGCTCGAGGGCATGGCGGAGCGGCACGTAGGCCTCCTTGCGGAGGCGCTCCCGCGCGCGGAATGCGTAGTGCGCGTCCGGCAGGTCCTCGGGAAGGTCCGGCGCCGAGCCCTTTGGGAAGAGGCGGCGCGCGATGGCCTCGCAGATGAGCGTCGAGCGGTCGTAGCAGCTGTCCACCGACGGGCACCATTTCCCAGCCAGGGAGAGGTTGATCTTGCCCTCTGCGAGCTTCTTCATGTCCTCGGCGAGGAGGTCGGCGAACACCTCCGCCGTCATGTCGTGCAGGAGGCGGTAGTTCTGGTCCCGGGCGTACCTCTCGACGGCCGTCGCCGCGGCGTTCGCGCGCTTCTTCCTCCGCACGACGGCGGCCTGGGCGGCCTCCTCCTGATCGCGCTTCTCGCTGGCAGCAACGCGCGCCTTCTTGCTGCGGAGCTCGTGCTCCGGCACCTTCCTCGCCGCACGCAATCGAAGGCGGGCGAAGAGTCCTCCCTCGGCGGCGAGGTGGGCCTGCTTCCCCGGCGTCCGGGTGGAGACGCCGCCGTGGATGACGCGGTGGAGGATCTCGGGGAGGTCCTTGAGGTAGCCGAAGTCGGCGACGGGGCGCGCGTTGAGGGCGAGCGTGGCGGGGTGGGAGCCGTGCATCCAGAGCGCGGCGGCGTAGAACCCCTCGCGGTCGGCCTTGCCGGTGCCGCGCACGCCGCGGAGGTTGCAGGCGAGGCGGAGCGCGGTGGCCGGCTCGGCGGCCCAGGCGTTGGCGAGGAGGGAGGACACGGTGTCGGCCGGGGTGCCGGGGACGACGTGGAAGAAGAAGTCGAGGCAGGGGTCGCCCGAGGTGGCGAACGTCGGGGAGTGGTTCTCCGTGCGCGTCTTGGGCGGCGGCGGCTTGTTGAAGTTGGCGTCGAGCAGGTCCAGGAACTGGTCGCCGGTGGTGGGCTTGGCAGCCTTTGCAGCGCGCGAGACGGCCGGAGGGCCGCGCAGGGTGTAGGAGGCGGCCCTGCGGCACGCCGCAGCAGCCGCCATGGATGATGATGGATCGGTTTCGTGGTCTGCGTCAGGGTTTTGGGGGGTTTTCGTCGTAAATAGCGCGGTTAGTTGGAGGGACAGATTTTGCGGGGGTTGGTGCTCCATTTGTTATGGAAGGTTTTGCTAATTATAAGCTGATCCTCATCCTTGAAAGAAACACGGTGCGTACGCTGATTTATCGGGACTACGCTGATGCCAGGCATGTACACTTTCAGTTAGGACGTGTTTGCTTCTTCAGTTAACGGACGGCCCAGATTGAAGATCGATTCAGGATCTGATGGCTCGTGATGCTCGCCATGTTCCAATCGTTATTATTTTATTTTTTTGACATGGAACACCAAGCATTCCAATTAGCTAGTAGCTGCACAATCAGCAGCTATACCGTAAAAGCTAACCATCATCGCAGTGGCCGCGTCCGTTATCTTTCATGTATGACATGCGTCCAAGTGATGTCTCGAGGTTCTACAGTAAAGACTATGTTTCTCAAATATATATATGATGTTGTCATAATCTACGATGTGTCTATGTTTTGTAACAAAATCTTTATTATGATTTTTTTCGCAACAAGACCTCAGTTCCAAAATTAAAAAAATACAGCTAAACCTGAGTTGCAAAAAGAATTTTATAACAAAATAATTGAAGTAATTTCTTTTTATAACAAGACCTATGTTGTAGAAATAATTTTGCAATAAGACATGTGTTGCAGACTTGTAGTGATGAATGCATATTTGGCTCGTTTGATGGAGCAAATCTGACAGCTCGCAACCTAACTCTTTTAAAAAGATCAGCCGACGGACGCCTAGCACTCCCCTTTCATCTTTCATACTACTAGTTGGGCGCCCGTCCGTTGCCACGGGACAACAAAATGTAACATAGAGAACACACTTTGACATCGAGATATTGATCAAAACATTAAATAATTTGCTGACATAGATATATTGAACAGACAATCATGTAAGTCACAATGTGTACGCCACGCACACGGCTCATGAGTATTGCGATAAATATCATCTTATATACCTAAAAGATAAACAAAATAGAGGCGACTCATACTCAAATTTCAGGGTAACATATTTATCGATACGGAGTTATGTTCATGACCACATAACTAATTTTTCCACATCTGAAGATAAATAATCGTGCAACTCCATTATCAGGGACGCCCAAGACAACCTTCAATAGAAGGCCACTGCCTGATCACCTCCCTTTGCCCCCGCGGGCGACTCGGGAGGCGATGCCAGATCCCGCCGCGGGCGGCCTACCCTTCCTTCCTCCTGCCTCCGCCGCATGTCGGATCTGCGAGGGCAAAGCCCCTCAAGGTAGCTGGCGGTGGGGGCTCTCCTCTCCCCGTCTTGGTAGTGGTGCGTGCGGGGCTGCCACCCTAGGCGGTGGCGTCAGACATGCATGGGGGCCGACGGCATGGTGGCGCTTTCTCCGGTTGGCGGCGTGCGGCGATGCGACGGTGTTGAGAAGGGTACTTGGTCACACGGTGACTATGCCATATGGTGGCGGTTCGGGTCTGGCTTAGGGCATCCGGCGGCTCCGGGTGGCTTCTTTCCTTCCCCATCGCGGGCGCGCGGTGGTGCTCCTCGACCAACGGCAGTTTCGACGACGGCGCAACTCCAGATGGTGTGGAGGTGGTGCGGCGGCCACTTGGGTGCGGGCTGGTGCCCTCCCGACCTAGACCTGGGCCCAAAAGGGGCCCATCTGGGTTTGGCCAGGCCTTGCTCAGATTCGCCTGCAACGGCTTCGACGGACGAAACTGCGGCTCGTGCGAGGAGTTGCGGAGACGGCAGCGTGCCCACAGGATCCTCACGAGCCCCTTTCAGGCTTGACCGGGCCTTGGGGACCAGTGTGCTCCTTTTGCTGCGTCCGGTCGCCATCGTCGATAGAGGTGGAGGTTGTCCCCTCCCGCGTGGCTGCTGACTATGTCGCTCCTCGTTCCCGGCTATTCTTGCTTGGACCCGTCGGTCCCACTTCATATAGCATGGTGAGATGGTGGTGGTGATTCCAAGACCATGATGGTGCATGTTGGTGGGCTACGAGTTTGGTGGAGCGCGATGCATCGGCTGGGGTTGTGGGTGGTTGGCGGACAGGAGAAATCCCTTTCGGCGTGGCCGGCACCGACGCGGTGATGCACGTGGGCGCCACTGTTCCTTCTCCACGCCCCTCCGCATACCGGGGAAAACCCTTGGATCAGCCCAAGTAGCAGCGTCGTCATTGTCATGTTCCTTCCTGGTGGGAATTCTCCGAGGGCCCATCGGTTGTGGGTCATCATCGTTTTTGTCGATCCGACTCTGTTGTCATTAGTTTATTTTTTGTTTCTCTTTTATTCTTTCTGGGCGTGCTTGTGTTGTTTGCCCGAGCATTGAACTCACAATTGTATCGGGTCATTGCTATATTTAGATAGCAGGGCGAAAGCAACTCCATTATAGATGCTCACACTCACTATACCCTCAGGCCTAGAATCCTACTGTGATAAAAACTGAACATGAGTCAGAGTTGTGCTCTTCACTCCACTATGAGAGAATGGAAACACCTTCGCCTCAAGCTGGACCTAAAATGCAACACCAAACCGGAATTTATGATGCACTATAAATTGTGTTACTTCCATCCTAAAAGGCTGCGAACTAACACGATCAACATTACAGCTGACAACTTCTGGAAAAAAATCGAAATACAACAAGCTAGGTTCAATTATAGAAACCTTGCAGACTAACCTCATCATTTGCGTTTTCCCGATTGACATAGAGATGCATGTATTACCACCACTTGTGGCAATGAAGCAATGGCTATAACGCAACCACAAGTAAAAGGAAGACACATACTCAAATGCCAGATTGGTGTCTATGAAGGTTGCAACTGTATTTATTCCGGAAAAATGTCAGATAATTTCTTAGGTTCTACGTACCTGACTATGCAAAAGCACTATTATGTTAAATAGGACACCCTAAATCATGTCATATGAGCCCCCCAAAAAGATAATATATGGAGTCCCCTAGCCCACAATAATAGCACCTGACATGATACATGTTGGAGAACGTCGCATGGGAAACAAAAAATTTCCTACGCGCACGAAGACCTATCATGGTGATGTCCATCTACGAGAGGGGATGAGTGATCTACGTACCCTTGTAGACCGTACAGCAGAAGCGTTAGTGAACGCGGTTGATGTAGTGGAACGTCCTCACGTCCCTCGATCCGCCCCGCGAACAATCCCGCGATCAGTCCCACGATCTAGTACCGAACGGACGGCACCTCCGCGTTCAGCACACGTACAACTCGACGATGATCTTGGTCTTCTTGATCCAGCAAGAGAGACGGAGAGGTAGAAGAGTTCTCCGACAGTGTGACGGCGCTCCGGAGGTTGGTGATGACCTTGTCTCAGCAGGGCTCCGCCCGAGCTCCGCAGAAACGCGATCTAGAGGAAAAACCGTGGAGGTATGTGGTCGGGCTGCCGTGGAAAAGTCGTCTCAAATCAGCCCTAAAACCTTCGTATATATAGGTGGGAGGGAGGGGACCTTGCCTTGGGGCTCAAGGAGCCCCAAGGGGGTCGGCCGAGCCAAGGGGGGGAAGGTCTCCCCCCCAAACCGAGTTGGACTTGGTTTGGTGGGTGGGAGTCCTTCCTTCCCTTCCCACCACCTCTTTTTTTTTCTCTTTGATTTTTCTTTCTAATGCGCATAGGGCCCTTTTGGACTGTCCCACCATCCCACTAAGGGCTGGTGCGCCACCCTCAAGGCCTATGGGCTTCCCCGGGGTGGGTTCCCCCCCGGTGAACTTCCGGAACCCATTCGTCATTCCCAGTACATTCCCGGTAACTCCGAAAACCTTCCGGTAATCAAATGAGGTCATCCTATATATCAATCTTTGTTTCCGGACCATTCCGGAAACCCTCGTGACGTCCGTGATCTCATCCGGGACTCCGAACAACGTTCGGTAACCAGCCATATAACTCAAATACGCATAAAACAACGTCGAACCTTAAGTGTGCAGACCCCGCGGGTTCGAAAACTATGTAGACATGACCCGAGAGACTCCTCGGTCAATATCCAATAGCGGGACCTGGATGCCCATATTGGATCCTACATATTCTACGAAGAACTTATCGTTTGAACCTCAGTGCCAAGGATTTATATAATCTCGTATGTCATTCCCTTTGTCCTTCGGTATGTTACTTGCCCGAGATTCGATCGTCAGTATCCACATACCTATTTCAATCTCGTTTACCGGCAAGTCTCTTTACCGTTCCGTAATACAAGATCCCGCAACTTACACTAAGTTACATTGCTTGCGAGGCTTGTGTGTGATGTTGTATTACCTAGTGGGCCCCGAGATACCTCTCCGTCACACGGAGTGACAAATCCCAGTCTTGATCCATACTAACTCAACTAACACCTTCGGAGATACCTGTAGAGCATCTTTATAGTCACCCAGTTATGTTGCGACGTTTGATACACACAAAGTATTCCTCCGGTGTCAGTGAGTTATATGATCTCATGGTCATAGGAAAAAATACTTGACACGCAGAAAACAGTAGCAACAAAATGACACGATCAACATGCTACGTCTATTAGTTTGGGTCTAGTCCATCACGTGATTCTCCTAATGACGTGATCCAGTTATCAAGCAACAACACCTTGTTCATAATCAGAAGACACTGACTATCTTTGATCAACTGGCTAGCCAACTAGAGGCTTGCTAGGGACAGTGTTTTGTCTATGTATCCACACATGTAAATGAGTCTTCATTCAATACAATTATAGCATGGATAATAAACGATTATCTTGATACAGGAATTATAATAATAACTATATTTATTATTGCCTCTAGGGCATAATTCCAACAATACAATGGGACAAAGATTCCATGAGAATTTTTTACATAACTCTCAGTTCTAATTCTCGTACCAGCAAGTGTATTTTGTTCCCATTTTCTGAATCTAAAATTTTATGAACATATGTGAGTACACAATACAATCCTTGAACTGAAATTATTAGGTCAGTTTGGTAAGTACACCCAAAAAAAAGTTTCTATATTAGACGAATCAACTAATGTATAGAACAGCTAATGTATCTTACTAATTCAAACATTGGAGTAACGAGTAAGAACAAGTTCATGCAGTTAAGTGTAAGGTTTCAGAATTCAGATAGGAAAAAAAAGACCTCACTCATTTGATTCAACGGTGGAGCAACTGTCATCAACTCAACCGACAAGATTAGACAACGGTCACCTGTTGGGATGTTGTGCAGGATTTGGCCCATGACTCTTGGTCAGTTGGTTGTGAATCACCACATCTCAATACATTGCAAATGGCAAATCACATATGAGATCACCAAGAGAAACCACATCACAAATTTTTTTACTGGAGGCGGAGAGGGCATGTCTCAAGGTCTCGAACCTGTAGGTGGGTGGAACGACGACATGTGGATGGCATGGTCTCCATGGCCATGTGGGTGGCATGGCGTCTCGTGCTTGCCGATATGTGGATGGCGTCTCGTGCTTGCCGATATGTGGATGTGATGCGATGTGTGTCTCTGGGACTGGCCACCACCTGTTCGGAGTTGGAGTGTGTTTACCTGGGTGGATACCCTGTTTGTATTCCCAAGCCGACGGAGGCGGTGTCCATGGACGTCGTCGTCTTCTTGAAGGCTCCGTCGTAGTTACTCCATATCCTCCAAGGTGCCCCGAATGAAAATCGTGATCCTCTAGATCTGGCGGTGGCGACACTTCGGTGGAATATCCTTCTTGAAGGCATTATCATGGGGCTCATAGATCAACTGTGTGCAGCTTGGTCTCTTCTCGGTGGCTTGTTCCCGGTTTAGTGCTCCCTCGACTTCTTAATGAGTACTACATACCAGAACATGAAATTACTTTTGACTCTGGAGCATGTGAAGGGATAAACATTTCAGGATTGATTCGAGAGCCTGCACCATGTGAATCATAGCTAGATGGAACCAAGGAAACAGATTGTGCAATACAACAAATCACCGCCGACATACCCTGTCTCGTATGCGTCCATTAGTCATCGTGGGGCCCTACCTTGCCACCGATGACGAAGGAGGACGCGGGGGTGAGGTGGCCGGCATTGATGACGAAGCAGGACGCCAAGCTCGACCTTCTCAGAACCATCGTTGTCGTGAAGAAGAGGAACACCAACCTGGCGTTACTGATGGATGCAAACACGTCGACGATGGGCGAGCAGGTGAAGGCGTGGTACTTGACGGAGCACGGCCTCATCCTGAACCAGATGCCGAAACCGACGACGACCATTGGCACAACATCGAGCACCGCGCCCATGATGTCGAGCTCTGAAGCTACGCCCACGACGCCGAGCACTGAAGCTGTGCACACAACGCCGACGACGACACCGACCTCCCCCAGCCCTACGACGGAGGAGCCTATCGTTTGAATTCTACGTCTATGGTTCTTACCCTTTTGATCACCGGACTTTGGCTATGTTCCATCGCCGACCCTGCGGCATATGATGATCGTCAAACTTTTTTAATTATTTTAACGAGAAAGACATTATTTTTTTTATATTGGGAGCGTAAGCCTGAAAGCGCAGCTGAAATTCTGACCCCAAAAACACGCCAGCGCGAACGCCCAACGACACTTCACCGGATGCGCTGGGAGGCTCTAACCCAATCGAGGAGTACGTGACAGCAAACTGAAAAGTACATATGAGCTACGAAAATCAAACCAAAATGGCACAGGTCGCAGGTAGGCTGATATTCACTGCGCGCCGCGACTTGAACCACACGCTACCCCTCGCTTATTTCTATTCGCCTCCAACCACTCGCGCCATTTCCTCCTCATTTTCTGCACACAACATAAATCTCCCCAAAACCCTGACCCAAAACCCTGACCCAAAACCGATCACCCATGGCGGCGGCGGCGGCGGCAGCAGCAGCAGCTGCGGCGTGCCGCAGGGCCGTCTCCAGCACCCTCTGCGGCCCGCCGATCGAGAGCCTGGCGGCGTCGGCTGCGCGGGCCGCCGCTGCGGCGCCCCCCACCGGCGACCAGTTCGTGGACCTGCTCGACGCCAACTTCAACAAGCCCGCCCCGCCGCCGCCCCCCAAGACGCGCACGGAGAACCACTCCCCGACGTTTGCCACCTCGGGCGACCCCTGCCTCGACTTCTTCTTCCACGTCGTCCCCGGCACCCCGGCCACGACCGTGTCGTCCCTCCTCGCCAACGCCTGGGCCGCCGAGCCGGCCACCGCGCTCCGGCTCGCCTGCAACCTCCGCGGCGTGCGCGGCACCGGCAAGGCCGACCGCGAGGGGTTCTACGCCGCCGCGCTCTGGATGCACGGCTCCCACCCCACCACGCTCGCCCTCAACGCGCGCCCCGTCGCCGAGTTCGGCTACCTCAAGGACCTCCCCGAGATCCTCCACCGCATCATCCACGGCGGCGTCTCCACCAGGGCTCCGGGGAAGCAGGCTCGCCTCGCCGCCGAGGGAGGAGGACTCGTGGCCCCCGCGCGCGCCCACCCCGCCTATGATCGCTTCGCCCGTTTCCGATCTGGTACGACGCGCCGCGGCCGGAGGCTCGCGCGCCGCAACAATAAGCGTACGGAGAAGGCGCGCGTTGCTGCTAGCCAGAAGCGTGATCTGGTGGAGGCCGCCCAGGCCGCCGTCGCGCGCAGGAAGAAGCGCGCGGACGCCGCGGCGACGGCCGTCCAGAGGTACGCCCGGGACCAGAACTACCGCCTCCTGCACGAAATGACGGCGGAGGTGTTCGCCGACCTTCTCGCTGAGGACATGAAGAAGCTCGCGGCAGGCAACATGGACCTCTCGCTGGCTGGGAAATGGTGCCCGTCGGTGGACAGCTGCTACGACCGCTCCACGCTCATCTGCGAGGCCATCGCGCGCCGCCTCTTCCCCAAGGGCTCGGCCCCCGACCTTCCCGAGGACTTGCCGGACGCGCACTACGCCTACCGCGTGCGCGAGCGCCTCCGCAAGGAGGCGTACGTGCCGCTGCGCCATGCCCTCAGGCTCCCCGAGATCTTCATGTCGGCGGGCGAATGGGGTAAAGTGGTGTACACGCGTGTCTCCTCCGTCGCCATGAAGAACTACAAGGAACACTTCGCCTATTACGACAATAAGCGCTTCCGCCGCTACCTCGCCGAGGTGAAGGCCGGCAACGTGAAGATCGCGGCGGGCGCCCTGCTGCCGCACGAGATCCTGGCGTCGGCCAAGTTCGACCCCGAAGTCGCCAACCTGCAGTGGAAGCGCATGGTGGACGACCTGCTGGCGCTGGGCAAGCTCAACAACTGCCTCGCCGTGTGCGACGTGTCCGGCAGCATGAGCGGCCTCCCGATGGACGTCTGCGTCTCGCTCGGCCTCCTCCTCTCGGAGCTCTGCGACGAGCCGTGGCGCCACCGCGTCATCACCTTCAGCATGCGGCCGCAGCTGCACCACGTCGCCGGCGACACCCTCTGGGACAAGGCCCAGTTCATCCAGCGCATGGACTGGCAGATGAACACCGACTTCCAGGCCGTCTTCGACCAGCTCCTCCACATCGCCGTCGCCGGCAACCTGGCCCCCGAGAGCATGGTGAAGAAGGTGTTCGTTTTCAGCGACATGGAGTTCGACCAGGCGTCCGCGAGTCCGTGGGAGACGGACTACGAGGCCATCACCAGGAAGTATACCGACGCCGGGTACGCCGACGCCATACCGCAGATTGTCTTCTGGAACCTGCGGGACTCGCGTTCCGTGCCGGTGACGTCGGAGCAGAAGGGGGTGGCGCTCGTAAGCGGCTTCTCCCAGAACATGCTCAAGCTCTTCCTCGGCCCAGAGGAAGAAGAACAGAAGGTAGAAGACAAAGAAAAGGAAGAAGAAGAAGAACAAAACGAAACTGAAGAAGAACAATCCAAGGGTGGCGAGAAAGAATTGAAGAAAGGAAAAGAAGAAGTCACCCTGACGCCGAGGTCCACCATGGAGAAGGCCATCGCCGGGCCGCTGTACGAGAAGCTCGTCGTGTTCGACTGATCGACTACGCGAGCCCGTGTTCTCTGAAAAATCAGATGTGCTAGTTTTTGTTTTCTGCTCTCTGAACAATTTGCAGCTATTTTGCTTTTTAACCTAGTTTGTCATGTCTCTCATGGACGAGCGTTTGGAAATGGACACGAATCTCGTAAAAGCATCTTCAACAGCCGCGCTTCACGCCGCGTCTAAAAACATGTTTGCCGCGCGTCCATTGCCTGGTTTGGCGCGTCGCGAAGCGCTGGCTCCAGCAGCCGCGCTAAAATGCAGCACGCGCGCCGCTCAATTGGAGAGCTTTGACGGTGCGGCGGCGGCATGGGACGGCGCCGGCGCGACGCCACCCGTCGGCGTGGTCATCCGCGGCGGCAAGAAGACACTGCGCGAGGCCGACGGTCGGCGGAGCTAGGGTTTTCGGCGGCGGCAGGGGGGGGGGGGGGGGGGGGGGCTCGCGGCTGTACAACGAGGTGAGCGGGGTGCCGGTCTGCGCGTCCATGGTGGCAGGGGCGCCGACGCCGACGTGCGCGGTGCGAATGAGGAAGAAAGAGAGAGAGTTCGCGCGCGCTCGAGTCTGCCGCGCGCGGAAGTGAGCGCTCCAAATTACCAGTGCGGGATAAGGCGATGGACAGTGCGTCCAACTTGTTTTAGCGCGCCCGGTTTTTACGCGCCCGCTTGAGCATCCCGCCGCGTCGCCCCCGCGCTAAAAAGGCATATTTTTTGACGCGGCGCTTGTTTTGTGTTGCTGTTGGAGATGCTCTCATAATTCTACCATTCCGCTGAAATCTTGATGTTCTCTATGGCGTGGTTGTGCAATTTCGTAATTTCTACAGGAGATTTGATGATTTTGATATGATTCCTGTGCCGTGGAAGTGTTCTGGGCCCGATCCAGCCGAAGGTGCTATGGTGGGTGGTAACGCAAGGGTGTGCACGGTGGTTGACAACAGAGATTGCTTGACGCAGCGGGAGAAGCTGTGAAGCTCTGGTCCAAACCTGTAGGTCGCTCATGTTGGGACCGAAGAGGTCCAAGCTCTTTCGTGCATCATTTCAAACCATGCTAGGCATTGTCATGGAACTCCTCTTCCTCTACGAGGAGCGCATAGTAGTATAGAGTATAGTCATGCAAAAAAACAATCATAGATGATCTTATTTATGACATGCATGACATAAAATAGCAATAACATTTATTACGATATGGTATCTATTTCTGTTATCCCAGCCTTCTTTTTCTTCTTCAATTCTATGCTACATCAAGGTATTTGTTATTCCGAATGCACGATACCGACTAAGGTATCACCGAATAAATTACCCAAAATTATCACAATTCACGCAACCGTGTCCAGTAGCTACCACAATACGATTTTGTGCGAAAACTACCAAAATCTTTCTAATCAATGGAAAAAACCTATCAAAAATTTTAACTGCCCGATTTAGCATTTTTAATCGTTTTGCTGACTTCCCGGGCCCGCATGTCAGTCTGTGTACGCCAGCCACCGCGGCAGCTTCCTCTCCGGCCTTCCGCCGCCATTGGCCTTCCATCTCCGCCTCCCTCTCGTCGCTCTCATGTCCGTTTGCAGCGGCCCTCCCCTCGGCCACCTCCACACCGTCTCGCTCCTCTCCTCTTCTACGGCCTTGCTCTCCCAGCTCGCAGCCGACGCGCGCCTGCTCGCCTCCCCGGCCGAAGGTGATGGGCTCGAGTCAGACGGCCTGCTCCCCCGCCTCCGGCTTGGCTCCTTCCTCTCCCTCCCCGCGGTGCTCGACTCGCTCGCCGAGTCTGTCCGGTCGTCCGAGCCGGCGTCGTGCTCTGCCGCTGCTGTGTCCGCGGTCGCCGCCATGCTCGGCTCCGGCAACATCCTCCCGGCGACCCGCGACAAGGCAGTGTCCCTGCTAGCCGTGTTCGCTTCCTCCGAGGACGCCTGCCGGTTCCTGGAGCAGGAGTCCGGCGGCGCCAGCGCCGAGCAGGCATGCGTCGTGCTGGAGCCGCTAACCGCCCTCATTGCTGGACGCGTCGGCGACCATCTCGGCTCGTGGCGGCTTGGCCGCGCTCCTCGTGGCCTGTGCAGTCGGCACACCGGTCTCGCAGGGCGCGGCCCGGGCGTGCTCCGGAACATCGCCGCATTCCCGGACCTGCTCCAGGGCGAGCGCGCGCGTGGGGGGTGGGGGGCGGAGTGCAGCCAACCGAAGCGGGGCGCAGCCGGAGTGGAGGCGTGGAGGGGCGCCATGCACATGGGCACGGGGGAGCGGCCACAAGGTGCGCGGGGTGCCACCAGCGCGCGGAACGGGACCGGCGTCCGGGCGCGCGGGCACACGGAGAAGCGGTGCCGGTTGGCGCGACGGAGCGGAGGCGAGGGGCGCGAGCACGCAGACCCGCGGAGCCGAGCGATGTGGCTGGACGTGGCGGAGTGATCAGTCGTGGTGCAGGCGGGGCGTAGACCGCGATGCAGCTTGTCGACCTCGGCAAAGGGCACGTGGTGCAGGGGCGGGAGCGAGGCCATGCAGCAGCGGAGTGGAGGGCGTGGTCGAGCTCGCGTGGGATAGGAGGGGTGGGCGCCCCCCGAGATGGAAGGTGCGGCGGCCAGAGGGGGAGGAGGGGTGGGCGCACCAACTGGTGGGCCTTAGGCCCACCTGGCTTAGGGTTTGCCCCGCCCTTTTCTCCCCCCCTGCGCATTGGGCTGAGTGGGGAGGCGCACCAGCCCATCTAGGGGCTGGTTCCCACCCCCACTTGGCCCACCTTATCTTCCGGGGTCGTTGCCCCCCTTTGGTGGTCCCGGTACGTTATCGGTGACGCCCGAAACACTTTCGGTGTCCGAAACCATCCGTCCTATATATCAATCTTTACCTCCGGACTATTACGGAACTCCTCGTGACGTCCGGGATCTCATCCGGGACTCCGAACAACTTTCGGTAACCTCGTAGAACAATTCCCTATAACCCTAGCGTCATCGAACCTTAAGTGTGTAGACCCTACGGGTTCGGGAGACAGGCAGACATGACCGAGACACCTCTCTGGCCAATAACCATCAGCGGGGTCTGGATACCCATGGTGGCTCCCACTTGCTCCACGATGATCTCATCGGATGAACCACGATGTCAAGGATTCAAACAATTCCGTATACGATTCCCTTTGTCTGTCGGTATAGAACTTGCCCGAGATTCGATCATCGGTATACCTATACCTTGTTCAATCTCGTTACCGGTAAGTCTCTTTACTCGTTCCATAGCACATCATCGTGTGACTAACTCCTTAGTCACATTGAGCTCATGATGATATTCTACTGAGTGGGCCCAGAGATACCTCTCCGTCACACGGAGTGACAAATCCCGATCTCGATTCGTACCAACCCAACAGACACTTTCGGAGGTACCCGTAGTGCACCTTTATAGTCACGCAGTTACGTTGTGACATTTGATACACCCAAAGCACTCCTACGGTATCCGGGAGTTGCACAATCTCACGGTCGAAGGAAAAGATACTTGACATTAGAAAAGCTTTAGCATACGAACAATACGATCTAGTGCTATGCTTAGGATTGGGTCTTGTCCATCACATCATTCTCCTAATGATGTGATCCCGTTATCAATGACATCTAATGCCCATGATCAGTAAACCATGATCATCTATTGACTAACGAGCTAGCCGACTAGAGGCTTGCTAGGGACACATTGTGATCTATTTATTCACACATGTATCACTGTTTCCTGTTGATACAATTATAGCATGAACAATAGACGATTATCATGAACAAGGAAATATGATAATAACCATTTTATTATTGCCTCTAGGGCATATTTCCAACAGTCTCCCACTTGCACTAGAGTCAATAATCTAGTTACATTGTGATGTATCGAACACCCATAGCATTATGGTGTTGATCATGTTTTGCTCGTGGAAGAGGTTTAGTCAACGGGTCTGCAATATTCAGATCCGTGTGTACTTTACAAATATCTATCACTCCACTCTGGACATGGTCCTGGATGGAGTTGTAGCGGTGTTTGATGTGCTTCGTCTTCCGGTGAAACCTGGGTTCCTTGGCTATGGCAATGGCTCCAGTGTTGTCACAGAAGAGTGTCATAGGACCCGACGCGCTTGGAACCACACCAAGGTCGGTGATGAGCTCCTTCATCCAAATTCCTTCATGAGCCGCTTCTGAAGCAACTATGTACTCCGCTTCACATGTAGATGCTGCCACGACTTCTTGCTTGCTGCTGCACCAGCTCACTGCCCCACCATTCAACACATATACGTATCCGGTCTGTGACTTGGAGTCATCCGGATCTGTGTCGAAGCTAGCGTCGAGGTAACCCTTTACGACGGGCTCTTCGTCACCTCCATAAACGAGAAACATTTCCTTAGTCCTTTTCAGGTACTTAAGGATATTCTTGACCGCTGTCCAGTGTTCCATACCTGGATCACTTTGGTACCTCCCTACCAAACTTATGGCAAGGTTTATATCAGGTCTGGTACACAGCATGGCATACATTAGAGAGCCCACGGCTGAAGCGTAGGGGACAGAACTCATCTTCTCTCTATCTGCTGCCGTGGTCGGCGACTGAGTCTTACTCAATCTCATACCTTGCAAAACTGGCAAGAACCCTTTCTTTGAGTTTTCCATATTGAACTTCTTCAATATCTTGTCAAGGTACGTACTTTGCGAAAGACCTATGAGGCGTCTTGATCTATCTCTATAGATCTTGATGCCTAATATGTATGTAGCTTCTCCAAGGTCCTTCATTGAAAAACTCTTGTTCAAATAGGCCTTTATGCTCTCCAACATCTCTATATCATTCCCCATCAGTAATATGTCATCCACATACAGTATGAGGAAAGCTACAGAGCTCCCACTCACTTTCTTGTACAGACAGGCTTCTCCGTAAACCTGTATGAACCCAAACGCTTTAATCACCTCATTAAAGCGAATGTTCCAACTCCGAGATGCTTGCACCAGCCCATAGATGGAGCGCTGGAGCTTGCACACTTTGTTAGCACCCTTAGGGTCGACAAAACCTTCTGGTTGCATCATATACAACTCTTCCTTAAGGTTCCCGTTAAGGAACGCTGTTTTGACGCCCATTTGCCAAATTTCATAATCATAAAAGGCGGCAATTGCTAACATGATTCGGACTGATTTCAGCTTCGCTATGGGAGAGAAAGTCTCTTCGTAGTCAACTCCTTGAATTTGTCGAAAACCCTTTGCGACAAGTCGAGCTTTGTAAACGGTTACATTACCGTCTGCATCAGTCTTCTTCTTGAAGATCCATTTATTTTCTATGGCTCGCAGGTCATCGGGCAAGTCCACCAAAGTCCATACTTTGTTCTCATACATGGATCCTATCTCGGATTTCATAGCCTCAAGCCATTTGTTGGAATCCGGGCCCGCCATCGCTTCTTCATAGTTCGAAGGTTCACCGTTGTCTAACAACATGATTTCCATCACAGGGTTGCCGTACCACTCTGGTGCGGAGCGTACCCTTGTGGACCTTCGTGGTTCAGTAGTAACTTGATCTGAAGCTTCATGATCATCATCATTAACTTCCTCTACAGTTGGTGTAGGCGCCACAGGAACAACTTCCCGCGCTGCGCTACTATCCTGTTCGAGAGGGGGTGTAATTACCTCATCAAGTTCTACCTTCCTCCCACTTACTTCTTTCGAGAGAAACTCTTTCTCTAGAAAGGATCCGTTCTTGGCAACAAAGGTTTTACCTTCGGATCTAAGATAGAAGGTATACCCAATAGTTTCCTTAGGGTATCCTATGAATACGCATTTCTCCGCTTTGGGTTCAAGCTTTTCTGGTTGAAGTTTCTTCACATAAGCATCGCAGCCCCAAACTTTAAGAAACGACAACTTAGGTTTCTTGCCAAACCATAGTTCATACGGTGTCGTCTCAACGGATTTAGACGGTGCCCTATTTAAAGTGAATGCTGCAGTTTCTAATGCGTATCCCCAAAATGATAGCGGTAAGTCGGTAAGAGACATCATAGATCGTACCATATCTAATAAAGTGCGATTACGACGTTTAGACACTCCGTTGCGTTGCGGTGTGCCAGGCGGCATTAGTTGTGAAACGATTCCACACTTCCTTAGGTGTGTGCCAAACTCGTGACTCAAATATTCTCCTCCACGATCAGATCGTAGACATTTAATTTTTCTGTCACGTTGATTCTCAACCTCACTCTGAAATTCCTTGAACTTTTCAAACGTCTCAGATTTGTGCTTCATCAAGTAGATATACCCATACCTACTCAAATCATCGGTGAGGGTGAGAACATAACGATAACCACCGCGAGCTTCAACGTTCATTGGACCACACACATCAGTATGTATTATTTCCAATAAGTCGGTTGCTCTCTCCATTATTCCAGAGAATGGAGTCTTATTCATCTTGCCCATGAGGCACGGTTCGCATGTGTCAAATGATTCAAAGTCAAGAGACTCTAATAGTCCATCAGTATGGAGCTTCTTCATGCTCTTAACGCCGATATGACCAAGGCGGCAGTGCCACAAGTATGTGGGACTATCATTATCAACTTTACATCTTTTGGTACTCACACTATGAATATGTGTAACATCACGATCGAGATTCATCAAGAATAAACCATTCGCCAGCGGAGCATGACCATAAAACATATCACTCATATAAATAGAACAACCATTATTCTCTGACTTAAATGAGTAGCCGTCTCGCATTAAGCAAGACCCTGATACAATGTTCATGCTTAAAGCTGGTACTAAATAACAATTATTAAGGTTTAAAACTAATCCCGATTGTAGACGTAGAGGTAGCATGCCGACGGCGATCACATCGACCTTTGAACCATTCCCGACGCGCATCGTCACCTCGTCCTTGGCCAGTCTCCGCTTATTCCGCAGTTCCTGCTTTGAGTTGCAAATGTGAGCAACAACACCGGTATCAAATACCCAGGAGCTACTACGAGTGCTGGTAAGGTACACATCAATAAGATGTATATCACATATACCTTTAACGTTGCCGACCTTCTTGTCCGCTAAGTATTTGGGGCAGTTCCGCTTCCAGTGACCCTTTCCCTTGCAATAGAAGCACTCAGTCTCAGGCTTGGGTCTGTTCTTTTTCTTCTTCCCGGCATCTGGCTTACCGGGCGCGGCAACAGCTTTGCCGTCTTTCTTGAAGTTCTTCTTACCCTTGCCTTTCTTGAAACTAGTGGTCTTGTTGACCATCAACACTTGATGCTCTTTCTTGATTTCTACTTCTGCAGACTTGAGCATCGAGTACAACTCGGGAATGGTCTTCTCCATCCCTTGCATGTTGTAGTTAAGCACCAAGCCTTTGTAGCTTGGTGGGAGAGATTGAAGGATTCTGTCAATTATAGCATCATCCGGAAGTTCGACTCCAAGCGAAGTCAGACGACCGTGTAACCCAGACATTTTGAGTATGTGCTCACTGACAGAACCGTTCTCCTCCATCTTACAGCTAAAGAACTTGTCGGAGACTTCATATCTCTCGACACGGGCATGAGCTTGAAAAACTAGCTTCAGCTCCTGGAACATCTCATATGCCACGTGTTGCTCAAAACGCCTTTGGAGCCCCGTTTCTAAACTGTATAACATGCCACACCTAACCAGAGAGTAGTCATCACTCCGCATTTGCCAGACGTTCAGAATGTCCTGGGCTGCTGCGGGAGCGAGAGGGTCACCTAGCGGCGCATCAAGGACATAAGCCTTTTTAGCTGCTTCAAGGATGAGCTTCAAGTTGCGAACCCAGTCCGCATAGTTGCTACCATCATCTTTCAGCTTGTTTTTCTCTAGGAATGCGTTGAAATTGAGGTTGACGTTGGACATCTACAATATTTATAAAGACAACTTTTAGACTAAGTTCATGACAATTAAGTTCGTTTAATAAAATTGAGTATGAACTCCCACTTAAATCGACATCCCTCTAGTCATCTAAGTGATACATGATCCATGTTGACTAACCCGTGTCCGATCATCACGTGAGATGGACTAGTCACCACGGTGAGCAACTTCATGCTGATCGTATTCAACCATACGACTCATGTTCGACCTTTCGGTTTCTTGTATTCGAGGTCATGTCTGTACATGCTAAGCTCGTCGAGTCAACCTAGGTGTTTCGCGTGTGTAAATCTGGCTTACACCCGTTGTATGCGAACGTTAGAATCTATCACACCCGATCATCACGTGGTGCTTCGAGACAACGAACCTTCGCAATGGTGCACACTTAGGGGAATACGTTCTCGAAATTTTGAGAGGGATCATCTTATTGTGCTACCGTCGTTCTAAGCAATAAGATAAAAAACATGATAAACATCACAATGCAATCATATAGTGACATGATATGGCCATTATCATTGATGGGGTCATAGTCCTAGGGTAGGGTCATAGGCCTGCCCTACATGTCCTACCCAAGGACTACCCCACACAAGGGACATGACCTTAAGTATGCCCCGACTGAATTAAGGTGCCCCCATCATCCAGTCGGTAACAGGCTCAGAATCATCCAGTCGGAGACTAACATCCGGAGAGCACCGGGCCTACCGACTGGATACACTCGGTACGTCGTAACCTCTCTGGAGGGAAACTGCCGTACGTTTCCGGGTGCGTTTATTAGCATTTAGAGCATACGTTACCTGTAACGTATGCATTCAATCGCCACTACTCCACCCATGAGTCAGAACCGTTGTGGAGGGCAGCGCACTCTATATAAGCCGCCCTCCCCCACTGGTCAAGGGGTTAGCAAATCTTTGTACTCCATATCACACTCGGTAACAAGCTCCGAGAGCACTGAGACGTAGGCTGTTACCTCCATCGCAGAGGGGCCTGAACTCATACAACCTCCCGTAGCTAGGACTCTGCCCATCTCATTCGTACCCTACACATCTACTGTCAGGCTTATACCCACGACAGTTGGCGCCCACCTTGGGGCAGGCGTCTAAGCGACTTCCGGCGAGTTTGCGACTACTTCCTTTCGTCATGTCGACCGGTGGAGATACGAGCATGGGTCACCAGATCCTCTTCGGCGCTCTCTCCTTCGTCGTCGACGATTCGGTGTGGCTTCAGGAGGCACCTCTCGACGTCGAGGCGCTTCCCCGTCGCGGGGCCACGCACTTCCGTGCCGGCGCTCGCGGCGTTCTTCTTCTCCAACAATCGGCTCCATTGTTGGCATGCACCTTCGTCACGCGCCGCAGCAAGCGATCTCGCAGTCCGCGTCTACAACGTTGGGTGCAGCATGCCCGAGCGCGTCAGTTCGCGTCCTCTCAAGTGGCGGTTCTGGAGTCTGTTGTGGTTGCCCCGCGTCCCCAGTGCTCGGGCTCGGTTCCGACTGAGCTCCCTTCCGAGTACGCGGGCCGCGGACCTGCAGCAGAAGTTCACATGGCCAACACCCATGAAGATCCCCATCAGGCCGGCTGGAACAAGCGCGAAGTCGGTGAAGCATCCGGCGCACGCCGTCCGCCTCGCCGTTCTGCCAGTCGGCACACCCGGCAGAGCAACGTAGAGTTGTTCCGCACACCTCTCCTCAACTTGGCTGCAGCAGCCAAGATCGCCGATTCCCTCCAGCCGACTGATTCAGAGGCAGGAAGAGGAATCGAGCAGATCCGTGCTCTGTTGCACACGACGCAACAGCATAATTCGACAGTCTCCCAGTCGCACAATCGGATCCACAATAGTTCCGTCCATGCAAACACGCATCGGTCGGTTCACAGCCCCGGCTCCTATCAGCGCCACAAGGGAGGCAGTCGTTCCATGGTCCGTGAAGATCGCCGCCGTTCGCGCACCCCTCCGCGGGGTGGGCCCTATGGGTCCCGACATCATGATGATCGGCGTTCAGTCGGCGACACTTACAACCCGAGACCCGACGCAAGAGGGCAAATCGCCCAGCGAAGAGTCAACAGGGGTCGAGCCCACCGCGATGGGCACGATCTGGATCGTCCGAGTGGCAGCAGGACCATCGTGTCCGGCCCCGAGTGTTTTAGTCGAGCCATCCGCTCGGCTGACATCCCGCCCAACTTCCGATTGACAGCGGGAATCGGTAAATTTACGAGGGAATCCAAGCCTGAAACATGGCTAGACGACTACCGAGTGGCAGTCCAGATCGGAGGAGGAGACGACCATGTCGCTATGAAGCACCTCCCTCTGATGCTCAACGGCTCGGCGCGAGCTTGGCTGAACCAGTTAGCCCCCTCAAGCATTTACAGTTGGGCAGATCTGGCCCGAGTGTTCATCAGGACCTTCGAAGGGACGTGGAAACGCCCTGCAGGTCTTGTGGAGCTTCAGCACTGTGTCCAGAAGCCGAATGAGCCCTTGCACGACTTCATCCAGCGATGGACAACTCTCTACCACACGGTGGAGAACGTCACCGAGCATCAAGCAGTCTGCGCATTCAAGGCAGGCGTACAATACAGAGAGTTGTATCTAAAGTTCGGCCGGACAGGTGACATCTCCATGAGCAAGATGATGGAGATAGCAGCTCGTTATGCAAATGGCGAGGAAGAAGACCGCATCCGTAACGGCAAACACAAGACAGTCGGCGATGCCGACAGAGGTAACACTCGGAAACAGAAACAGAAAGTTCCACCCACACCGCAGGCAGAAGCTGCAGCTGTGACCAGCGCCAAGTTCAAGGGCAAAGGGAAAGCACAGTCTGCCCCCAAGAAGAAGCCGTTCAACAATCCCATCCTGGATCAGCCTTGTCCAATTCACACGAAGATGGACGAAGAAGGCAATCCCATATACGCGAAGCATACCACTCGGCAGTGTCGTCTCCTGATCCAGGGGTTCAGCAAAGGACAACCGAGTGAGAAGAATCCTGAACAAGATGAGGAGGATAAGGAGGATCCGTTCCCCCAAGTCCATGCAACCCTCATGATTTTTGCTGACGTCGAAAGCAAGAGTCGACTGAAGCTAGTAAACAGAGAGGTCAACATGGCCGTTCCGACTGCTCCCAAGTTCCTTAGATGGTCTCAGACTGCGATCACCTTTGATCAGTCGGACCATCCAACGCATGTCCCCACTCCAGGAAGACAGGCTCTGGTCGTCGACCCGGTGGTGGAAGGAGTCCGACTGCGCAAAGTCCTCATGGACGGCGGTAGCGGACTGAACATCATGTACGCCGACACCCTCAAGGGAATGGGCATTCCGATGTCCAGACTCAGCGAGAGCAATATGCAGTTCCACGGAGTCGTCCCCGGGCGGAAGGCCAAGTCACTCGGCCAGATCGCGTTGGACGTCACTTTCGGCTCCGACAAAAACTTTCGCAAGGAGAAGCTCACATTCGAGGTGGTGGATTTCCAGAGCGCTTACCATGCGATTCTGGGCCGACCGGCGTACGTGAGTTTCATGGCACGCCCGTGCTATGTGTACTTGAAGTTGAAGATGCCAGGTCCAAAAGGCGTTATCACCATCACCGACAACCGTCAGCGAGCCGAGGAGCGTCTGCAAGAGGGATCAAGGATCGCCGACCAACAGATGGCTGTACTCGAGCTCGAAGAGTACAAGAAGACAGTCGACCCTGCCGACTTAATGCGCTCAAAGAAGCCAGCTTCTGAGTCCACGTTCCAGTCGGCGGGAGAGACTAAGAAGGTCAGCATCCACCCGACGGACGAGTCTGCCGCCCCGACGAACATCTCCACCACCCTCGATCCTAAATAGGAAGCCGAGCTCACCCAATTCCTCCGTGAGAACTGGGACATCTTCGCATGGAAACCTTCTGACATGTCGGGTGTACCCAGGGAGTTGGCTGAGCACCGACTGCATGTGGATCCCGTCGCTCGGCCCGTCTGAGAGCACCTGCGTCGGTCCGCCGCGCACAAGAGGAAGGCAATCGGAGAAGAGGTGGCCAAGCTGCTGGCTGCCAACTTCATTCGCGAGGTTCACCACTCCGAGTGGCTCGCCAATGTCGTCATGGTGCCCAAGAAGGACAAGTCACTCCGAATGTGCATTGACTTCAAGCACCTCAATAAGGTCTGCCCGAAAGACCATTTTCAGCCCCCCCGCATAGATCAAATTGTCGATTCGACTGCGGGATGCAAGCGTTTGTCATTCCTTGATGCCTACTCGGGTTATCATCAGATCCGTCTGTATGGTCCCGATGAGTTGAAAACAGCCTTCATCACCCCGTTTGGGTGCTTCTGCTACATCACTATGCCTTTCGGTCTGAAGAATGCAGGAGCTACCTTTATGCGCATGATCCAAAAATGTCTCCTCGACCAGATCGGTCGCAATGTGGAGGCATACATGGATGATATCGTAGTCAAGTCACGCAAAGGTTCCGACCTGCTGACTGACTTGGCAGAAACATTCGCCAACCTTCGTAGGTACGATATCAAGCTAAACCCAGCCAAATGTTCATTCGGTGTTCCCAGCAGAAAGTTACTCGGTTTCTTCATTTCCGAACGAGGGATCGATGTTAACCCCGAAAAGATCGGGACCATCGTCCGAATGGATAGGCCGGTCAGAATACACGATGTTCAACGGCTCACAGGTTGCCTAGCGGCTTTGAGCAGGTTCATCAGTCGACTCGGCGAAAAACATTTCCTCTGTACCGACTCATGAAGAAGTCAGATACCTTCGAGTGGACAGACGAAGCCCAAGTCGCACTCGACGACCTCAAAGTCCTACTTTCCACCCAGCCGGTTCTTACTGCTCCGCTCAGTAAAGAGCCCCTTCTTCTATATATCGCGGCTACAAATCAAGTCGTCTGTACTGTTCTTACAGTCGAGCGAGAAGAAGAAGGCAAAGCATACAAAGGTCAACGGCCAGTGTACTACGTCTCCGAAGTCCTGACCCCTTCCAAGCAGAGGTATCCCCATTATCAATAGCTTATCTATGGGATCTATATGACTTCAAAGAAGGTGGCCCATTATTTCCAAGACCACTCGGTATCTGTCGTTTCTGATGCTCCGTTGTCGGAAATTCTCCACAATCGGGACGCATCGGGCCGAGTGGCGAAGTGGGCGATGGAGATGCTGTACTACGACATCAAGTTTGAGGCCAAGAAAGCTATTAAGTGTCAAGCCCTGGCTGAGTTTATAGCAGAATGGGTAGAACAACAGCAACCGACTCAGATCTACTCGGCTCATTGGACAATGTTCTTCGATGGGTCTAAGATGTTGAATGGATCCAACGCTGGTGTTGTGATCATATCACCCAAAGGCGACAAGCTCAAGTACGTGCTCCAGATACACTTTGATTCCTCCAACAACGAGGCGGAGTACGAAGCTCTCCTCTACGGATTGCGCATGGCCATATTACTCGGCGTCCGTCGCCTGATGGTCTACGGCGATTCGGATTTGGTGGTCAATCAAGTGATGAAAGAGTGGGACGTAAGGAACCCCACCATGATAGTGTATTGCAATGCAGTGAGGAAGCTGGAGAAGAAGTTTGAAGGTCTAGAGCTCCATCATGTTCCGAGACTGAAGAACCAAGCAGCTGATGAGTTAGCGAAACTCGGATCCACTCGGAGACTAGTCCCGAGTGACGTCTGCCTCGAGCACCTCCATCTTCCCTCAGTCAATGAAGATCCCTTCACTGAAGAACCGATACAACCCAAGAGCGCAACAGATCCGACTGAAGTCGATGTACCTGCGGTGGTTGATCTGGTCACGGAGATTCTGGTCGTCATTCCCGATTGGACTGTGCCGATCATCGCATATATCCTAAGGCAAGAGCTTCCAGAAGATGAGGTCCAAGCCAGGCAAATAGTTCGCAGGTCGAAGGCATTCACTGTCATTGACGGTCAACTGTACAAGGAGAGTGTGTCAGGCGTTCTCCAACGCTGCATTTCCCCGGGGGAAGGACAGTTGATCTTAGAAGACATTCACTCGGGAACCTGCGGTCACCACGCTTCTTCAAGAGCAATCGTCGCCAAGGCGTTCAGAGCCGGTTTCTTTTGGCTGCAGGCCAACGAGATGGCCAAAGCTATGGCCGACCGATGTGAAGGCTGTCAGTTCTACTCCAACAAGTCCCACAAGCCAACATCTGCACTAAAGACAATCCCACTTGTGTGGCCATTTGCAGTTTGGGGATTAGACACAGTCGGACCATTCAAGACAGGCCAAGGAGGCTACACACATCTGTTGGTGGCAGTCGACAAGTTTACAAAATGGATAGAAGCCAAGCCCATCAAGAAACTCGACGCCTCCACAGCCGTTAAGTTTGTCAGGGACATCATCTCCAGATTCGGAGTGCCTCACAGCATAATCACGGATAATGGGACAAACTTCGACTCGGACAGATTCAAAGGTTTCTGTGTGAGTCAGGGTATCCGAGTGGATTTTGCTTCCGTAGCACATCCGCAATCCAATGGACAAGCTGAGCGTGCGAATGGACTTATCCTTCAAGGTTTGAAGCCTCGACTCTTGCGAGAGGTAGGACATGCTGCTGGTGCATGGGTCACCGAGTTACCTTCGGTACTTTGGGGCCTCCGCACCACTCCAAACCGATCAACGGGGCGATCGCCGTTCTTCCTCGTCTATGGAGCAGAAGCGGTCCTTCCGAGTGGCCTGCTTCACAATGCCCGCGAGTCGAACTCTTCTCCGAAGCCGAAGCGGAACAAGCAAGGCAAGATGGAGTCGATCTTCTGGAGGAGGAACGCGAGATGGCACTCACTCGTTCAACAATTTACCAACAAGATCTGCGACGCTTTCATGCACGTCATGTCAGGAGCCGCACGTTCCAAGCAGGCGATTTAGTGCTCCGAGTGGATCAGCAAAGACCCCACAAGTTGGCTCCGGCCTGGGAGGGGCCTTTCATCATTTCCAAGGTGCTGAACAACGGAGCATACAGACTCTACAATATTCAGAGGGAGACAGACGAGCCGCGTGCATGGAACGGAGATCTCCTCAAGCGTTTTTATACGTGATCGTCGACTGAAGCAGTGTAACGAACAAGTTTGAAGAAATAATATATTCAGCAGATTCAGTTTTGTGCAGATTCAGAGTTCTCACAGACACAAAAAAAAAAACTTAGCTGCGGTCCTGCATCGCCTAAGTACTCACTTCCTCCGAGTGTGCACTATACATCACACTCGGAGACTTAGCTGCGATCCTAAATCGCCTAAGTACTAACCTCCTCCGAGTGTGCACTATACGTCGCACTCGGGGACTTAGCCGCGATCCTGCATCGCCTAAGTATTCACTTCCTCCGAGTGTGCACTATACGTCACACTCGGAGACTTAGCTGCGATCCTGAATCGCCTAAGTATTAACCTCCTCCGAGTGTGCACTATACGTGACACTCGGGGACTTAGCCGCGATCCTGCATCGCCTAAGTACTCACTTCCTCCGAGTGTGCACTATACATCACACTCGGGGACTTAGCTGCGATCCTGAATCGCCTAAGTATTCACCTCCTCCGAGTGTGCACTATACGTCGCACTCGGGGACTTAGCTGCGATCCTGAATCACCTAAGTATTAACCTCCTCCGAGTGTGCACTTCACGTCACACTCGGGGACTTAGCTGTGATCAAGAATCACCTAAGTAATAACTTCCTTCGAGTGTGCACTATACGTCGCACTCGGGGACTTAGCTGTGATCAAGAATCACCTAAGTAATAACTTCCTTCAAGTGTGCACTATACGTCGCACTCGGGACTTAGCTGTGATCACGAATCACCTAAGTAATAACTCCCTCCGAGTGTGCACTATATGTTGCACTCGGGGACTTAGCTGTGATCACGAATCACCTAAGTAATAACTCCCTCCGAGTGTGCACTATACGTCGCACTCGGGGACTTAGCTGCGATCCTGAATCGCCTAAGTAATAACTTCCTTCGAGTGTGCACTATACGTCGCACTCGGGGACTTAGCTGTGATCACGAATCACCTAAGTAATAACTCCCTCCGAGTGTGCACTATATGTTGCACTCGGGGACTTAGCTGTGATCACGAATCACCTAAGTAATAACTTCCTTCGAGTCTGCACTATGCGTCGCACTCGGGGACTTAGTCGCGATCCTGAATCGCCTAAGTACTACCTTCCTCCGAGTGTGCACTTCACGTCGCACTCGGAGACTTAGCTGCGATCCTGAATCGCCTAAGTACTACCTTCCTCACGTCGCACTCGGACACTTAGCTGCGATCCTGCATCGCCTAAGTACTAACTTCCTTCGAGTGTGAACTTCACGTCACACTCGGAGATTTAGCTGTGATCAAGAATCACCTAAGTAATAACTTCCTTCGAGTGTGCACTATACGTCGCACTCGGGGACTTAGCTGTGATCACGAATCACCTAAGTAATAACTCCCTCCGAGTGTGCACTATATGATGCACTCGGGGACTTAGCTGTGATCACGAATCACCTAAGTAATAACTCCCTCCGAGTGTGCACTATACGTCGCGCTCGGAGACTTAGCCGCGATCCTGAATCGCCTAAGTACTACCTTCCTCCGAGTGTGCACTTCACGTCGCACTCGGACACTTAGCTGCGATCCTGCATCGCCTAAGTACTAACTTCCTCCGAGTGTGAACTTCACGTCACACTCGGAGATTTAGTTGTGATCAAGAATCACCTAAGTAATAACTTCCTTCGAGTGTGCACTATACGTCGCACTCGGGGACTTAGCTGTGATCACGAATCACCTAAGTAATAACTCCCTCCGAGTGTGCACTATATGTTGCACTCGGGGACTTAGCTGTGATCACAAATCACCTAAGTAATAACTCCCTCCGAGTGTGCACTATACGTCGCACTCGGGGACTTAGCCGCGATCCTGAATCGCCTAAGTAATAACTCCCTCCGACTGTGCACTATACGTCGCACTCGGGGACTTAGCTGTGATCACGCATCACCTAAGTAATAACTCATTCGAGTGTGCACTACAAGTCCCACTCGGAGACTTAGACGTGGCCAACAATCACCTAAGTCTTAATCTTCTCCGAGTACGCACTAAGTGTTGCATTCGAAACAGCATTCCAACAAAAGACTAAATGTTTTCATTCCGACAACATAAGTCCAAAAACGATAGCCGACTCAGTGTGGATCAAGATTGCCCGCACCGATTTAAAAGTATGACGGCCAACAGAAGTGGCTAGAGTATCTTACAGGTAAACACTCGGCATACCGAGGATAAAGTTTGATCACGCATCAGTTGGGCCGGCGCCAGGACTGGAGGGCTCCACAAAAGTGTCCAAGTCGATTCCATCAGCGATGCGGGTAGCAGTCTCAAGGAACGTCTCCATGAAGTCTTCGAATCGAAGCTTCTTCGTATTGGCGACCTTCAATGTCTTCAACTTATCTTCCCGCACCTCCTTGCAATGGACTCGGACCAAGGATAGCGCAACGTCAGCACCGCAACGCGCTGCCGATTTCTTCCACGATTGCACTCGGCCCGGAATCTCCTCCAGTCGCCCCAAGAGAGTCTCCATCTCCTGCCGCGACTCGTCTTCCGGCCAAAGCTCCTTGTCAATGCGGCCGATGACTTCTGTCAGTCGGCTGATGAAAGGACCCACTTTGCCTACGCGGATATGCGCCCGGAGCAGATCCCGGTTGGCGTCCTCGCCGAGTGGCACATTGTCCTTCATGGAACGCTCCACAGCCGCCGCTTCAGCTTCGGCGTCACCGCAAAAGTCTGCACCAAACGAGCAAACAGACAGTAAAAACCGAGTGTTCGTCACACGGTCCAACCACTCGACGAAGCATAAGACTTACCAGCCAGACGAGTCATCATCTGCGCAGCCCAGTCGATGACATACTTCTCTTGGGCTATGCATCGTTTGTTCAGGATGCCCATCTATTTGTGCAGCTCAGTCCTCTGTTTCCCCGTCCTCTCCACCTCCGCCGTCAACACCATGTTTGCCTCCAGCGCCTCCTCCAAGGACTTCTCTCGAACTTCCAGTGCGTCCTTCATGCCGGCCATGGCGAGCATTGCAGCTTCCAGTTCACCAGCATACTGGTTCCTCTCCGCTCTCAAGGCTTCATAAGCAGTTCCCATTTCACAAGTTTTCTGCACCAAGAAACAAAGGGTAATCAGCAAGTTTCTCAATACACAGTATAAGTTCTTCAGACCCCTGCTGACGCAAGCAGTCGACAGCGGTCTCGGGGACTACACCCAGTGGGTTCACTAAGAGTGACCCCACTGGCATGCACCTCAAGCAGGCCGCCCTATTGAGATGCATGTTTTCACCTACGCCTCAGGGGCTAATACTACTCGACCTGCGTGCAACTTACTCTCGGAGACTCTTACCGCAAGAGCGCTCCGACTGCAATAAGTACTCGCACTCGGAAATCTTGTTTACGGACACAACCAAACTAAAGACCAAATGTATAAAGACAACTGTCGGTGCAAGCACTCGACAGAAGTCTCGGGGACTACACCCACTGGGTTCACTCGGAGTGAACCCATTGCAAACAACAGACAACACCCAGTGGGTTACAGAAGAAAAGTAAGTACTTACTAGACTACTTACTCGGATGTCATCGCGCAACTCCAAGCTCCGATGGTACAAAGCCGCAATGGATTCATAAGCCTTCTTGGCCTCTCCGGCCATCAGCTCCGTCTGGACCATGGCCCCCTTGGCCGCTCCCACCTGCTCCTCTGGGACACACCGAATGCTGAATTCAGCATTCGACGAACCGGGAATCGTGGGAAGTTCCTGGGGCATCCCAAGGTTCGCCCCAGTCGGTTCCTCACCCTCCGGCACCGGTTCAGTCGGTGGAGGCACTTCGGTCGGTGGAGCGTCGACGGCAGGGGCGGCAGCAGGAGGAGCAGCCTCAACGACAGGCTCCACGACAGGCTCCACGGCCGAGTCGGCTCTCCCTTGGTCGTCCCCGTCCAGACAAGTCGCCCCTGACAAGCCGAATAACACGGCGCCTCAGAAAAAGAAAAGGATGGCGCAGTCTACATGAATAAAATACCCGACTCTCCCACAACATACCTGGCTGGGACGAAACGACGTTGTCCGTGTCCATGGGGTCGTCCCCTTGGCGGGCCGGCGAGGTCGCAGAAGTGACAACCCTGTCGAGTGAAGTCCATTCGACTTGTAAAGCAGGAGTTCACTCGGTCAATAGAAAGAGCCGAAAGTTAGATTCACTTACGTGGAGGTGACGGGGATGGCCATCCTCATCCGTGGCAGAGCCTTCCGAGGTTTGGGCCCACTCGGCTTGGGCGCCCTGGAGGACTGGCCTGCAAGTTCAGCGGCTGCGTCCCTGGCCCTCTTGGTGCCTCGAACACTCGGTACCGCCGGGGCAGCAGGCGGAGCACTCGACGACGCAGGAGGAGCTGAAGGGACGGCAGGCTCATGCCGACGCTTACTCCGATGCTCTGGCCGCGGAGGTGGCGAGTCTGGCTCTTCATCCTCTTCCTCTTCCTCGCTGTCTTCCTCCTCCGACTCCCCGCTGTCGGAGACGTATTCGGCGCTCTCCACGCTCCCCTCCTGGCTGCCTTCTTCCTCCTCCTCCTCTGAATTCCCGTTCGAGACGGGGGAGGACCAGTTGGTCCACTCCTGCAGGAGGTTCAGTCGGAAACGTTAAGCATCACACGGAGATATAAATAAACGACTGGAATCAAGACAGTTCAATGCACTTGGTTAATGCTACTCACCTGATTCGGTGGAGGGTTTTCCGCGCTGTAAGGCATCACTCGGCGGGCTCCTTTGGGGTTCTCACAGGGACCCGTGATTTGGAGCACCCACGAGGTCACCTTCTCCTCGAGTATGCCCTCCACGTTGGTCCGAGTGGAATCCTCGGGCCCTGTGTAGTGCCACATAGCGTGGTCGCGGGCCTGCAGAGGCTGGATTCGCCGACCGATGAAGACTTCCAGCAGGTCAATACCGGTGACCCCCCTCCTGACAACATCCACGAGCGCCTCGACCAAAGGCTGGATATCGTTCTTCTCGGCTTTTGAGAGCGCGAGTTGCTTGGGCGGAGCAGGACGGTCTAGACTAAACGGAGGCAGCCCAGTCGACGCATTCGGACAGGCTATGTCCTGGCAGTAGAACCACATCGACTGCCAGTTCCTAACCGACTCGCTCAACTGGAGAGCAGGGTAGCTGCTCCGACTCTTCTTCTGGAACCCCAAACCCCCACAGAGCTGGAGGAGATGCGTCTTGTCGTCCGTCTGACTAAGACGTTTTATGGTTTGGGAGCGGGCGGAGAAGATGTGTTTGAATAAACCCCAATGGGGAGGACAACCGATAAAGCACTCGCACAAAACAATGAAGGCAGAAAGATGGGCGATGGCATTCGGAGGGAAGTGATGGAGTTGAGCACCAAAATGATTCATGATGCCTTTGAAGAAGGGATGCGGGGGCAGAGAGAAACCTCTGTGAACATGGCTGAGGAGCAAGACGCGCTCCCCCTCCCGTGGCGCCGGCTCGACCTCGTCGTCCGCCGGCAGCCTCCAGGACTTATGCACGAGCACGCCGTGCTCTACCAGCTCCAGCAGGTCCCCCTCCGTCACCGTGGAGGGGAGAAAGTCTCCCTGAATCCACCCCGCCGGCAACGGCCGCTGCCGCCGCTGAGCAGCCGCCGCCTTGTTCTTCTTCTTCCTTGCCTCCATCTTGCTGGTCTGACCTTTGGTCATGGCGACGACGGCGAGCTCTCGAGAAGGAGGAGAAGGAAGGAGCGTATGAGCGCAGGAGGTGGCGAGGAAGACGGAGCAGGCGGAGCGAAAGATTCGGTGAGCGTAACCGAAGGGTCTCGTCGCCCAGAGTTAAATAGAGCACCGACTGGGTCGCTGGCGAGCGGGCCCGAAATCTTATCTGCCCAACCAGCCGCGGCGATATCAGTGGAGGAGTTGAAGGCGTGAGGATCGAGGAGTCAGGCGCTACTTGAACGCGCTGACGTCGTCCCCGCTGAGCGCGCGAAACCCGAAATTTGAGATCCCGGAAAATCCGCCGCTGTTAGTTGACCGGTCGCGTCAAAAGATGCCGTGAAAGCACTCGGTTCCCGACAGTCTGTTTCGCAAACACTTCCACTCGGAGCGTTGGTCGAGAGAGATAAAATGGATAGAGGCAAGCAACGCCCAAGCCGAACCTAGTTCAGTCGGATCTGAACCTCAAGCACCGCTTCTACGTTTCAACCCCAATCCATTCGGGGACTAATGATGGGGTCATAGTCCTAGGGTAGGGTCATAGGCCTGCCCTACATGTCCTACCCAAGGACTACCCCACACAAGGGACAGGAACTTAAGTATGCCTCGACTGAATTAAGGTGCCCCCATCGTCCAGTCGGTAACAGGCTCAGAATCATCCAGTCGGAGACTAACATTCGGAGAGCACCGGGCCTACCGACTGGATACACTCGGTACGTCGTAACCTCTCTGGAGGGAAACTGCCGTACGTTTCCGGGTGCGTTTATTAGCATTTAGAGCATACATTACATGTAACGTATGCATTCAATCACCACTACTCCACCCCTGAGTCAGAACCGTTGTGGAGGGCAGCGCACTCTATATAAGCCGCCCTCCCCCACTGGTCAAGGGGTTCGCAAATCTTTGTACTCCATATCACACTCGGTAACAAGCTCCGAGAGCACTGAGGCGTAGGGCTGTTACCTCCACCGCAGAGGGGCCTGAACTCATACAACCTCGCCGTAGCTAGGACTCTGCGCATCTCATTCGTACCCTACACATCTACTGTCAGGCTTATACCCACGCCAATCATCTTTGCTCTTTCGATCTCCATCTTCAGGCATCGCATGATCATCATCGTCACCGGCGTGACACCATGATCTCCATCATCGTGTCTCCGTGAAGTCGTCACGCCAACTACTACTATCACTACTACTATAGCTAACCGTTAGCAATGAAGTAAAAGTAGTAAGCACATGGCGTTGCATCTCATACAATAAATTAAGACAACTCCTATGGCTCCTGCCGGTTGTCATACTCATCGACATGCAAGTCGCGAAACCTATTACAATAACATGATCATCTCATACATCATACATGCAACATCACAACTTTGGCCATATCACATCACATGTCAAACCCTGCAAAAACAAGTTAGACGTCCTCTAATTATTGTTGCAAGTTTTACGTGGCTGATTTGGGTTTCTAGCAAGAACGCCTTCTTACCTACATGACAGCCACAACGATGATATGCCAAAGCTATTTACCCTTCATAAGGACCCTTTTCATCAAATCCAATCCGACTAGAGTAGGAGAGACAGACACCCGCTAGCCACCTTTATGCACGGTGTGCATGTCTGTCGGTGGAACCAGTCTCACGTAAGCGTACGTGTAAAGTCGGTCCGGGCTGCTTCATCCCACAATACCGCCGGAAAAGAATAAGACTAGTAGCGGCAAGCAAATTGACAAATCATCGCCCACAACTTTTGTGTTCTACTCGTGCATAGAATCTACGCATAGAAAACCTGGCTCGGATGCCACTGTCGGGTAACGTAGCATAAATTCAAAATTTTCCTACGCATATTCAGATCTTCCTATGGAGAGACCAGCAACGAGAGAGGGGTAAGAGCATCTTCATACCTTTGAAGATCGCTAAGCGGAAGCGTTGCTAGAACGCGGTTGATGGAGTCGTACTCGCAGCGATTCCGATCTAGTGCCGAACTACGGCACCTCCGCGTTCAACACACGTGCAGCCCGGTGACGTCTCCCGCACCTTGATCCAGCAAGGAGGAGAGAAAGGTTGGGGAAGAACTCCAGCAGCACAACGGCGTGGTGTCGATGGAGAGACGAGGTCTCCCGGCAGGGCTTCGCCAAGCACCGGCAGAGAGGAGGAGGAAGAAGGGCGGGGCTGCGCCGAGAGAGAGGGAAAACCGTGTGTCTCAATGGCCAAAAGTGCCCGATATATATAGGGGGAGGGGAGAGGGGGTGCCACCCCTAGGGTTCCCACCCTAGGGGGTGCGGCAGCCCCCCCAGATGGGAGGTGCGGCGGCCAGAGGGGGAGGAGGGGTGGGCGCACCAACTGGTGGGCCTTAGGCTCACCTGGCTTAGGGTTTGCCCCCCCTTTTCTCTCCCCTGCGCATTGGGCTGAGTGGGGAGGCGCACCAGCCCATCTAGGGGCTGGTTCCCACCCCCACTTGGCCCACCTTATCTCCCGGGGTCGTTGGCCCCCTTCGGTGGTCCCCCGGGGCCACCTCCGGTGGTCCCGGTGGTCCCGGTACGTTACCGGTGATGCCCGAAACACTTCCGGTGTCCGAAACCATCCGTCCTATATATCAATCTTTACCTCCGGACTATTCCGGAACTCCTCGTGATGTCCGAGATCTCATTCGGGACTCCGAACAACTTTCGGTAACCTCGTAGAACAATTCCCTATAACCCTAGCGTCATCGAACGTTAAGTGTGTAGACCCTACGGGTTCGGGAGACAGGCAGACATGACCGAGACACCTCTCGGGCCAATAACCATCAGCGGGGTCTGGATATCCATGGTGGCTCCCACTTGCTCCACGATGATCTCATCGGATGAACCACGATGTCAAGGATTCAAACAATCCGTATACGATTCCCTTTGTCTGTCGGTATAGAACTTGCCCGAGATTCGATCGTCGGTATACCTATACCTTGTTCAATCTCGTTACCGGTAAGTCTCTTTACTCGTTCCGTAGCGCGTCATCGTGTGACTAACTCCTTAGTCACATTGAGCTCATGATGATGTTCTACTGAGTGGTCCCAGAGATACCTCTCTGTCACACGGAGTGACAAATCCCGATCTCGATTCGTACCAACCCAACAGACACTTTCGGAGGTACCCGTAGTGCACCCTTATAGTCACCCAGTTACGTTGTGACGTTTGATACACCCAAAGCACTCCTACGGTATCTGTCGTGGTTTTGTCACGGCAGATGTCCTCGTGAAAGGACTTAGTACTGGAGCCATCGCACCTTGGTGGCGACTCAAAGGGGTTAAGCGAGAGAGACACGGCGATTTACCCAGGTTCGGCCCCTCGCGTGGAGGTAATAGCCTACGTCCTGCTTGGCGTGTATTGATGTGGATTCGATTACAAGAAAGGCGTAACTCGCCTTACCTAGCACTCGATGATTTCTAACCTGCCTCTCCCCCTCCAGCCTCGCCTTTAAATATAGGTCGAAGCCTTAGGGTTTACAAGAGTCCCTTCCTCTTTACAAATCGTGACCACCGCGGTTTCTAAGTCGCCGTCTTGCAAAACCCAGAGACCTTCCATAAATCATAACCATCCTGCGACTTTGAACCGCCCAGGATGAGGCCCAACTAGCCCATAAAGGATGAATCGCCTTACAAGTAACCCGGCCCATATTCGGCGGGTCACTTAACAGGCAATATCCCCAACATTAGGCCCCAAATTGGCTTGAATCTTCATGCCAATGCTTCCGTTTTAGTTGAAGGTGATTCACTCCTCTGTGTTCCTCCGTACGCCAGAAATTTTAACTCGCCAACTGGTACCGGAAAAAGTCTTTGAGCCGCCAATGCATTTCCCATCAGCACTTTCCTTAGCCCTCGTTTTTCGGGAACTCCAACACAATCCCAACGGATCTTTTAGTGCGTCATTATCCCAAAATTTTCGGACGTCATCATGGCGAATCTTTTCTTCCTCGACGGTTCCCGCTCACAGCGCCTCGATCCCCGCGCCCGTCCTGATAAATAGGCAGAAGGGACAGGGCTGACACCGGCCACCTACCAGTCTCGTCAATGCCTCCACCATCATCTCAACGAGAAGAGACGCTCCGCATCCCGAAAGCTTCGCCGCCGGCCGCAAACTCCACCCCCGTCCGAAGAACTCCAGTGCTGCCCGCAATCCGTCGCCGTTCGAGGAGCTCCGGCGCCGCCCGCAAGCCGTCGCCGTTCGAGGAGCTCCGGCGCCGCCCGCAAGCCGTCGCCGCTGCCAGGCTCCGCCGCCGCCGAGGGTTCCTTCATTCTCCAACAGCCTCCATCACCGCCAATCTTCTTCGACCAAGATCTTCAGGTTAGGCCACTGTTTCCCCTTCTTTAAGGGTAGATTTATTTCTTGTTCATGTTTCCGCCATTGCCATGCTTCCGCCATTGCTATAGTTCCAAAGCCCTCCGCTCGCAACCATCTATTACCCTCGAACTGATTTAGTCCGAGCACCGTTTGGGCACCCAGTGCCTTGAATAATCTTGTCCATCTGTACTCTCGCGAATTTTCTAAACACACTAGTTTCTTCAAACATGAGGCACCACCCTGATCACACATCGTTCATGTCTTAGCCATATCCGGAAGTTTTTATACCTGTTCAACAGATCCATTCCTCATTCAATGTTTGTAAAAAGCTGTTTGGAAACTTCGTCCTTCCCTTAGTGTTTCGGAAGGAATAAACTTCACCACCCACAGTAACACCGCTTCTGAGAATAGCCCTGCTTCGATAAGTCGCCACATCAGCCCAACCCGGCCTCCTAGTCCGGCGGGTTAAGCAAGAGCCGATCCCGATTCACATAGCAAACGTTCGAGACATGTAATACCATATTCTTACCTATTTGTAGCATGGGTGCCGTTTTCAAGAGCGATTGGCTTCCTACCAAGGTCGACGATGCTGTTTTGGCGAATTACGTGAAAACGGGCTGCTTGGATCCTCAAGACGTCATTGGATGGCGCACCGGGTTAGGAGAAGACCTCCCCAACCCCAAGGAAGGGGAGATAGTAGTTTTTGTGGAACACTTGGAACGGGGTTTTAAGCCGCCCGGATCTAAATTCCTTAGGGACGCTCTGCACTTCATGAATGTCCGACTCCAGTATTTGGGACCCAATTCCATAAGCAACCTGAGTCAATTCCAAGTCCTTTGCGAAGCTTATTTGCGGATCGAGCCTTCCGTCCCTCTGTTTTGGTACTTTTTCCACTTGAATCGCTAGACGGAATTCCACAATGGCCCCAGTTTGGAACTTGGCGGGGTCAACGTCCAACGTCGCAGGGACAGTGCGTTTCCTTCACTCACTATGCCTAGCCACCCCAAAGGCTGGGGTGAATCTTGGTTTTATTGCAAAGAAACATCCCCTGCCGGTGAGAACAAACTTCTGGGCTACAGGCCAACCCGCCTTCCGATCAACTTTAAGCTCCCTGACAAGCTCACCGAGGAAGAAGAGTCGGACTTCATCCCAATTCTATCCGAACTGAGATCCTTGACGAACAACGGTCTCACTGGGGTTGACTTGATCCGCTGCTGGGTCGAATGGCGGATCCTTCCTCTGAGCCACCGAGATGGCCTGATGTGCGAATTTGACGGTACTCTGGATCATCCCCAATGCTACTTCCACACAGAATTAACGGAAAAAGACATCGTCGCCATCATCAGGAAACTGACCGGCGAACCTGCAGCGAAATGCGGCCAAATCGGCCTTAAGCCCTTCTGCAAGATTAACCCGGCTCCCAAGGTAACCAAAGCTAACTCGCCCTCAACTTTTATTCCATCTGTTTTACTGTCATCATGACTTCATGCCATATCCCTTTCCAGAAAGGCGACAAGTTCTGGTCTAGGAGACCTAAGAAACAAGCCATGAAGAGTGCTAAGCCGCCTTCCAAGAAAAATAAAGGCAAAGGTAAATCGGCTGCGGCCGAGCCATCTGAAGTCGACGAATCTCAAGCTGGCGACGCACTCTCAGAGGTACCAATCCGTCCTCATTTTCACTGGCCACTTATCACCTTTTAACTTTTATTTATCTCTCGCTCCTCTTATAATAGAATGAAGATAACGAGAGCCAGGAAGACTCTGTCGAGGTAATTTCCGTCTCCTCCGATTCATCTCCTTCTCCACCTAAGCCGGCCCGACGAATATGTGGGAAAGTACCTCTCTCACATCCAAATGCCCATTTGGACCCAAATTTCTTACTGAAGAAAACGCAGCACGCCTTGAAACGGAAAACGCGAAGTCATTCTGGTGACCTAACACTTGGCTTGCCAACAACGAACAAAAGAAAACCAAGCGAGGTACCTCCTTCTTTTTTTATTTGAGCAACCATTGTTCGTGCTGCTTTGGATCACAGTCATAACCCGCCAGTATTATCGATGTACAAATTCTGCAGGATTCTCCCCCCACTTCTGGCGACTCAGTGATGTCGACCCTTCCACCAATGATCCGAGTCCCGGGGTAAGTTGCTTGTCCTGATCCTTGAGAATAGCACTCTTTTTAATTTTTTAACACACCTATCTCTTTCATTAGGGCGCAAGCCAAAAAGAGGAAAACCAGTGGATCAATCCCTGACGCCACTTCTGAGCTTCCAAGGAAAGCTACTCCGACTCAAGAAGATCCGAGTCAAAACGAGCCAACAATTCAAGCAAACCCTCCTGAGTCGCCCAAAGGATCAACGGATGTCCCTAGATCACCGGTCGTAATGGCGACAGCTGATGACCCAGATGCTGTAGTCATTACTGGTTTTGGTTTCTCCAAGCCGGCAGCGACAATCCTCTCCAAACATATAGCATCCCCTTCTCCATCAATTCCCGAGTCTGGGCCTTCCAAGGCGAAACTTTCTGACTATGCAAGTCTGGAGTTTAAAGAGCTCTGTTCTGGCTTCGCAAGTCGCCTGGAAGCGAGTTATGAAATGGAAAAGAATCTGCTAAAGATGTTAAATAACAAGCATGAGGTAAACTTTATACTCTATATTATTCCCAGTAACCCCCAAGGGCCGGGTCATCAGTAAAATGATGAGCCGGGTCTTTCAAAAAGCTTCGCGACCAGTAATTTAAAAAGCTTCGCGACCAGTAACCCCCAAGGGCCGGGTCATCAGTAAAATGATGAGCCGGGTCTTGATTTATGTATAATTTCCCTTGAGAAATTATACATTAGCCCCCAAGTGTCAGGGGTATTGCCTTGCAATAATCCTGAGACTTGTCTTTGTTTTAAATTTTGAACAGGAAAGCCTTGCCCAGACCGAACTGGCCCTGGGCGACTTAAAGAAAAACTTGGCTGACCAACAAGATGTCCGAACTCAGTCAGAAGACAAATATAAGTTGGCTCTGGTTGAACTAGAAAAGCTCAAAGCCGAGTTAGAAAAAACTCAGGCTGACCACAGCGCGGTTTTAACGAGAGCCGAAAAAGCAGAAGCAAAGCTGGCAACTGTGCAGCAGGAGCTATCCGGCTTAAAGCGCCATATTTCCAACATGACACAAGCCATCTTTGGTAAGCTTTACCTAACTCTCTAATCTTATCCTCTTCCTTGGGCAAATTCCTTAATGTTTAACTTACCGGTTATTCAATCCCAGGCTCGAGAGTAGCCAATCTGCAAGACGACAGCGTGTTGATGCTGAAGGCGATCTATACACTGACGGAACAACTGTACACAGGCAGTGTGCTGACCGTCAAAGCCGTGATAGGTGCAAAGGAGCCCATAACTTCCATCAAGAAGGTGCTTGGATATCTATCCACACTTCCTCCCCAGATCGGCGAGTTAACCCGATCAGCCGCCCGGAAGGGTGTCCTGACGGCTCTGAGTCGCTGCATGGCGTATGCTCTAGAAATTAACTTGGAAGAAGTAGCTGCCGGCTTCCCTCAGCTTAAAGATGACGGCTCGGAGTTCGTGGAAGAAGACTACCAGAAGGTTGTCAAGGATTCTCGGCTGGCCGCCACTCAACTCGCCGCCAGCCTTGACTTGACAAAATATCAGGCGGCTTACGATGATAAGAATAAGAAAATCAACCCGCCAACCTTGGTGGTGACCAACCTTATCCCTCGGCGACCCAAGAATCCCTTCGACTGGGAAACAGACCTGGCATCAATCTTGACCGATGAAGACGATTTTGCTTCTTTGTCCAGATGCAATTGGGTCTTGGGCGATTTACAAATCGAAGCTGGCCAGAGCTCACGCCAGGACTTAGCGGAATAGATTTTCCTTGAATTTGGCCCAAGAGCCATGTAATAGTCAGTACTATCTTTTGATGACATCTTCTGCAAAAAAACCCTTATACCGCTTTTGATGCGGTTTAAAATATTTTGTTAATCCTCAGCAGAACCGCCTGTAACGCTTAATCCGCCAAGGATGAAAACCTTGAACACATTATCTGTGAAAATAAAAGAACTACAAATAGTTTCAACGAATAAGCAGTGAGGATAAAAATCTCCAGGGTCAAATCATAACACGAGTAATTTTGTCGGCTCATACGGTCGCGACAGGGGGAGGCGAGTCAGAAAGCTCGTGCACCCACCCTTAATGCAGGTTTCGTCGGCTCATACGGTCGCGACAGGGGGAGGCGAGTCAAAAAGCTCGTGCACCCACCCTTAATGCAGGTTTCGTCGGCTCATACGGTCGCGACAGGGGGAGGCGAGTCAAAAAGCTCGTGCACCCACCCTTGATGCAGGTTTCGTCGGCTCATACGGTCGCGACAGGGGGAGGCAAGTCAGAAAGCTCGTGCACCCACCCTTAATGCAGGCTTCGTCGGCTCATACGGTCGCGACAGGGGGAGGCGAGTCAGAAAGCTCGTGCACCCACCCTTAATGCAGGTTTCATCGGCTCATACGGTCGCGACAGGGGGAGGCGAGTTAGAAAGCTCGTGCACCCACCCTTAATGCAGGCTTCATCGGCTCATACGGTCGCGACAGGGGGAGGCGAGTCAGAAAGCTCGTGCACCCACCCTTAATGCAGGTTTCGTCGGCTCATACGGTCGCGACAGGGGGAGGCGAGTCAAAAAGCTCGTGCACCCACCCTTGATGCAGGTTTTGTCGGCTCATACGGTCGCGACAGGGGGAGGCGAGTCAGAAAGCTCGTGCACCCACCCTTAATGCAGGCTTCGTCGGCTCATACGGTCACGACAGGGGGAGGCGAGTCAGAAAGCTCGTGCACCCACCCTTAATGCAGGTTTCGTCGTCTCATACGGTCGCGACAGGGGGAGGCAAGTCAAAAAGCTCGTGCACCCACCCTTGATGCAGGTTTTGTCGGCTCATACGGTCGCGACAGGGGGAGGCGAGTCAGAAAGCTCATGCACCCACCCTTAATGCAGGCTTCGTTGGCTCATACGGTCGCGACAGGGGGAGGCGAGTCAGAAAGCTCGTGCACCCACCCTTAATGCAGGTTTCGTCGGCTCATACGGTCGCGACAGGGGGAGGCGAGTCAAAAAGCTCGTGCACCCACCCTTGATGCATGTTCTGTCGGCTCATAAGGTCGCAACAGGATGTCATGAAATTGCTCTCTTTTTCTTTTAAGAAGAAGCCCCCAAGTCAGGGAAACATTATATTATTCCATAATGAAACTGAAAAACTTACAAAGCATGGAGTTTTAAGAACTCAAGTGTAGTAAGGCCGCAAATGGGCAATATTCTAAGGGCGAGTTGACTCAGCCCCCGTGGTCGGTCGATCAGGCCGAAGATCCATCAAGTAGTAAGAGCCATTGCGGAGGTTCTTGCTGACAACGAAAGGCCCCTCCCAAGGGGGCGAAAGCTTGTGCATTCCCGCACGATCTTGTATCAGTCGAAGCACCAAATCGCCTTCCTGGAAAGTCCGACTCTTCACCCGGTGACTATGATAACGCCGTAGATCTTGCTGATAGATCGCCGAACGAGCCGCTGCTAAGTCTCGTGCCTCTTCCAAGGCGTCCAAAGAGTCCTGACGCGCCAGCTCGTTGTCTCGCTCCACATATGCGGCGACTCTAAGAGAATCATGCCTTATGTCAGTAGGGAGGACGGCTTCTGCTCCATAGACCAAAAAGAAAGGGGTGAACCCCGTAGACCGATTCGGGGTGGTCCGGATGCTCCACAATACCGAAGGTAACTCCTCCACCCAACATCCTGGAGTTCTTTCCAGGGGAATTATGAGCCGAGGTTTGATCCCTCGCAAGACTTCCTGATTCGCCCGCTCGGCCTGCCCGTTTGATTGCGGGTGAGCAACTGCAGAGATATCAAGCCGGATATGTTCACGGCGACAGAAATCCAGCATCGCTCCTTAAGACAAGTTAGTACCATTGTCCGTGATGATACTGTGTGGATATCCAAAACGGAAAATCAGCTTCTTCAGAAATTTGACCGCAGTCTCCGCATCGCAAGCCCCAACAGGTTCCGCCTCAATCCATTTAGTGAATTTATCAACCGCCACCAATAAGTGAGTTTTTTTGTTGGAGGACATCTTAAAGGGACCGACCATATCCAGCCCCCAGACCGCGAAAGGCCAAGTAATGGGGATCATCCTCAATTCTTGAGCCGGCACATGAGCCTGTCTCCCATATCGTTGGCACCCCTCACACCACCGTACTATATCTTCTGCATCTGCGTGAGCCGTCAACCAGAAGAAACCGTGTCGAAAAGCTTTTGACACCAAAGAACGTGACCCGGCGTGATGTCCGCAGTCTCCAGAATGGATGTCATTTAGGATTATGCATCCTTCCTCGGAAGAGATGCACCGCTGAAAGACCCCTGAAGCACTTCGTTTATATAGCTCGCCATTAATGATAACCATGGACTTGCTACGCCGAACAATCTGGCGAGCCAAAACTTCGTCAGTGGGTAACTCGCCACGAGAAAGATAAGCTAGATAAGGAAGAGCCCAATCCGGAGAGACATGGAGAGCCGCCACAAGCAGAGACTCGGGATCTGGTATCGCCAATTCCTCCTCCGTGGGTATAGTCACGGACGGTTTATGCAGGACATCCAAGAAAACATTAGGGGGGACCGGTTTTCTCTGTGAGCCGAGTCGCGAGAGAGCATCAGCTGCTTCGTTGAGTCGCCGATCAACATGATCAACCTGGTACCCATGAAAATAGCCCGCCACGTCAGATACAGCTCGCCTGTAAGCCGCCATCATAGGATCTCGAGAATCCCAGGTGCCCGAAACCTGTTGCGCCACCAAATCTGAATCCCCAAAACATCTGACTCGGGTTAAGTTCATCTCTTTTGCCAGTCGCAAACCGTGAAGCAGAGCCTCATACTCTGCTGCATTATTTGTGCAAGGGAACATGAGCCGGAGGACGTAGCAGAACTTATCTCCTTGAGGGGATATCAACACCACACCCGCCCCCAAGCCCTCCAACTGCCTGGATCCATCAAAATAAATAGTCCAATAGGTAAGGTCAGGCCGGTCTTCCGGAGCCTGAAGCTCCGTCCAATCATTGACGAAATCAACTAGTGCCTGGGACTTGATGGCCGTGCGGGGGGTATACTGTATGTGATGTGACCCAAGTTCTATTGCCCATTTGGCGATTCGCCCTGTTGCCTCGCGGTTTTGGATGACGTCACCGAGGGGCGCGGAACTGACCACGGTGATCGGGTGTTCCTGAAAATGATGTTTAAGCTTTCGACTCGCCATGAACACCCCATAGACCAGCTTCTGCCAATGTGGGTATCGCTGTTTGGAAAGGGTTAACACCTCACTGATAAAGTACACCGGGCGTTGTACCGGGTATTCCTTTCCTTCCTCCTTTCTTTCGACGACCACAGCCACGCTGACCGCTTTGGAATTCGCGGCGATATACAGGAGCATAGGCTCCTTTTCAGTTGGGGCCGCCAGGACCGGCGGGTTAACCAATTGATGTTTCAAGGCCTGAAATGCCTCGTCAGCCTCCTCTGTCCACACGAATCGGTCGGACTTTCTCAACAATTGATAAAGAGGAATCGCCTTTTCTTCGAGGCGGCTCACGAAACGACTGAGAGCCGCAATACGACCCGCCAATCGCTGAACTTGGTTAACATTCGTCGGCTTGCCGAGGGAAGTAACCGCTTCAATTTTGTCCGGGTTAGCCTCGATGCCGCGCTCCGACACCAAGAAACCCAGTAGTTTTCCTGCAGGTACGCCGAAAACGCACTTGGTAGGATTTAGCTTCATCCGATATACCCGTAAATTATCAAAGGTTTCCTTAAGGTCTTCCAGAAGTGTCTCCTCCCGGCGGGTCTTGATCACAATGTCGTCAACATAGGCATGGACGTTGCGGCCAATTTGGCTATGAAGACAATTCTGGATGCATCATTGGTAAGTCGCCCCTGCGCTCTTGAGGCCGAACGGCATGGACACATAGCAAAAGGCCCCGAAGGGGGTTATGAAGGCAGTCTTCTCATGATCTTCCACAGCCATTTTGATCTGATGATAACCTGAATAAGCGTCCAAAAAGCACAATCGTTCGCATCCCGCCACCGAGTCAATGATTTGGTCGATGCGGGGAAGAGCGAAAGGATCCTTGGGACAAGCTCTGTTGAGGTCAGTATAGTCAATACACATACGGAACGTGCCTTTCTTCTTGAGTACTAACACCGGGTTAGCTAGCCATTTGGGGTGAAAGACTTCCACAATGAACCCGGCGGCTAAAAGACGGGCGACTTCCTCTCCAATCGCCTTCCGTCGCTCCTCGTTAAACCTGCGAAGGTATTGTTGCACAGGTTTGCATTTTGGGTCAATATTAAGATGGTGCTCAGCGAATTCTCTCGGTACACCCGGCATGTCGGAGGGCTTCCATGCGAAGATGTCCCGATTCTCACGGATGAATTCGATGAGCGTTCTTTCCTATTTGGCGTCCAGACCCGTTCCAATGGTAAACTGCCTGGATGAATCGCCAGGGACGAAGTCGACTGTCTTCGTGTCATCCGTTGGTTTGAACTTGAGGGGCGACTCGGAATCTGTAGTCGGCTTCTTGAGTGGTGACATGTCTGCCGGGTCAACATTGGCCCGGTGGTTTTTGAGCTCTTCCGCCGCGCAGGCGACTTCCGCATAGGCCGCGTCTCCTTCCTCACACTCCTTTGCAATTCTTCTATCTCCATCAATCGTGATGGGCCCTTTAGGACCAGGCATTTTGAGCTTGAGGTAGACGTAGCACGGGCGGGCCATGAAGCGAGCGTAAGCCGGTCGCCCGAACAGCGCATGGTATGGGCTTTTTAGTTTGACCACCTCGAAGACCAGAGACTCCGACCTGTAATTCTGCGCAGTTCCAAACGCTACTGAGAGCCTGACCCGGCCTATGGGATAAGCCGATTTGCCCGGGACGATGCCGTGGAAGACCGTGGTTGAAGGCATCAAGTCTTTCTCTAATAGATTCATCCTCCGGAAGGTGTCGAAGTATAGGATATTAATGCTGCTGCCGCCATCCATTAGTACTTTCCATAGAGTGTAACCCGCCACTTGGGGAGCCACGACCAGTGCCAGGTCGCCCGGGTTATCTATTCTCGGCGGGTGATCCTCTCTGCTCCATGTTATGGTCTGTTCGGACCAGTGGAGATATCTGGGAACTGCCGGCTCAATTACGCTGTACGCCCGGTGATTTACCTTTTTATCACGTCTGCAAGCATTAGTGGTGAAAACATGATATTGCCCATTACTTAGCTGTTTGGGGTTGTTGCGGAAGCCCCCATGGTCATCCTGGTCCTGCGGAGCCCCCTGTGGAGGCGGCTGCTGGCAAACTCCCGGCGGGTTGTACCGCCGTTGGTGGTGCACCGGGTACTGGCCGCCGCCTGGCTGCGGGCCCCCCTGTGCCTCTTGTTCGGGAAAACCGCCGAAGGGGTTGTGCCTTTGGTTGGGCGCGGCGAGTTGGTCCTGGCGACGGTTCGGGTCTTCGCTTTGGCTCTTCTTGATTGCCTCGGCCCGAAATTCTCGCATCACGAAGCAGTTCTCCCAAGAGTGGCCCGCCGGGCCGTCGGCCGTGGCGTGGTGCGGGCAAGGGCCTTTGAGTAGCTCTTCGTAGTTACGCGGTCTTTTCCCACTGAAGCCTCGATTCTTCTTTTTGCCGTCATTGGCGTTGGTGTTGGCAACTAGATCCGAGGGCTCCTCATGCGGCCTACGCTTGCCGTTGGCCCCCTGGTTGTGACGGTTGCGGCCTTGGAGGCGGGTGTGGTTTTTGGTTGAATCGCCCTTCTTGGGCGAGTTACCCTTACCATCCTCGCCGGGATCCTTGGTATCATCGGCCTCGGCGTACCTAGTAAGGGTATCCATCAGCTCGCCCATATCCTGAACTTTCCGTTTGAGTCGCCCCAGTTTCTGGACCAGCGGTTCATAGTGGGAGTTGTGCTCGAGGATAAGCACAGCTTGCGCTGCCGTGATGCCATCCGATGATTGGATAATTTCCGCGACTCGCCGCGACCAATGGTGCGCCGACTCATCCGGGCGTTGCACGCAGTGTTGCAAGTCGACGATTGTCATCGGCCGTTTACAGGTTCCCCGGAAGTTTTTGATGAAACGCTCCTTCAACTCGGCCCAGGACTGGATAGAATTGGGGGGTAAGTTTTTCAACCAAATGCGTGCCGATCCCTCGAGCATCATGGTGAAATATCGGGCGCAAACCGCCTCGTTTACGTTGAGCATGTCCATGGCGATCTCATAGCCCTCGATCCAAGATGTTGGTTCGAGATCTGGTGTGTAATTAGGCACCTTTCTCGGTCCTTTGAAATCCTTGGGCATTCTCTCGTTTCGAAGGGCCAGGGACAAGCATGGCACCCCGACTCGCCCTCCGGTCCCCGTGGGAGGAGTCTGAGCCTCTTGAATGTTGGGTGGACCTCTGCCCGGCGGGTCCCGCTCGGGCGGGTTGTCCTGCGGGAGGTGTCGCGGGGCACTGTTTACGGCTGGCTGATCCTCCAGCCAACCCCTGGTATAGCTCGCCTGGGGGGTGGAGTGCAATCGCTCGGGGCTGTGCGAGAACTGCGCGTTTTGGACCACCGCCATTTTCAACATCTCGATGGCGTTCCTTGCTTCGATCTCAGCTGCGGTGTTGCCGTGGATCGGGAGAGACTCCAGATGGCGAGTTGCGGCAAGCACGTTATCCACCGGGTTAGAGAAGTGGCCTCGAGGGGTACGGAAACGAGGAATTTGACCCTCAGTCGGCTGAATCGGCGGGTTAGGAGGGCGGCCCAGCCCTCCTGCTCGGGCGGCTCCCATCCCGGGTGTTTGGGGAGTGTCGAACAAGCGAGTCGGATTGAGATCATGGGGCAGGCGTCCCTGGTGTCTCCGCTGATGGACGGCGTCGGATGCGCGCTGCTGTCTTTCAAGCCGCCAATTGTCGGTGTTCAACCGCATCCTTTCGGCCGTAATCTGGGCTTGTCGAGTTTCCATCCTGGCGGACTCCGTCTCAGCATCCTGATGGGCCTTTGCCACCGCCTCCCTTAGTTTTGCTAACTCCGCATTTATCTCTTCTTGGTTCTCTGGCGTGAGGGGGGTTGACATTAGTCTTGTGATTTCCGCCGCTAAATCCACCAGGACTGCTGACGCACTTCTGGACGTCCCGCCGGTTCCATCGCCACCGGCGGGATTCTGTGCGGGTTGAGTCGCCCCGGCCATGTAGATGGCGATCTGGCGTCGGGTTCGATCGAGGATTTCCGGATCCATGGCCAATGACAAGCCCCCGAGACCGTCCCCGTGGAGGGACTGGATGGAATCTGAATCGCCCATGGATGATTCGTCGTCAGAGTTGATGGGGGTAACCTCCTGAGCCGCCGCGTGCTCTGGCTCCTACGACCCCTGCGTGAAACCCACAAAGACCGGGTAGGTCAGATTCCGGGTTACGACTGGATGGACGTACCTGGCCGGCTCGACGATGTCGGAGGAGATGTCCGGCTCAGGAGTAGATGACCCGATCATGCCGATGAAGACGTTGATCTTGCCGAAGGGGACCCTGTAGCCTGATTCGAGAGAATTCGCTTCAGGTCCCCATCGCCGGTTGTCGATGTAGGCTATGCCGCGTCGGCTCCAAGTCATGAGCGCCGCCGCATAACTCCCAAACCCTGGTAGGGCTCCCTTTGAGAACTCAACTCCACCGTGCGCATGCCCCACGGTGGACGCCAACTGTCGTGGTTTTGTCACGGCAGATGTCCTCGTGAAAGGACTTAGTACTGGAGCCATCGCACCTTGGTGGCGACTCAAAGGGGTTAAGCGAGAGAGACACGGCGATTTACCCAGGTTCGGCCCCTCGCGTGGAGGTAATAGCCTACGTCCTGCTTGGCGTGTATTGATGTGGATTCGATTACAAGAAAGGCGTAACTCGCCTTACCTAGCACTCGATGATTTTTAACCTGCCTCTCCCCCTCCAGCCTCGCCTTTATATATAGGTCGAAGCCTTAGGGTTTACAAGAGTCCCTTCCTCTTTACAAATCGTGACCACCGCGGTCTCTAAGTCGCCGTTTTGCAAAACCCAGAGACCTTCCATAAATCATAACCATCCTGCGACTTTGAACCGCCCAGGATGAGGCCCAACTAGCCCATAAAGGATGAATCGCCTTACAAGTAACCCGGCCCATATTCGGCGGGTCACTTAACAGGCAATATCCCCAACAGTATCCGGGAGTTGCACAATCTCACGGTCGAAGGAAAAGATACTTGACATTAGAAAAGCTTTAGCATACGAACAATACGATCTAGTGCTATGCTTAGGATTGGGTCTTGTCCATCACATCATTCTCCTAATGATGTGATCCCGTTATCAATGACATCTAATGCCCATGATCAGGAAACCATGATCATCTATGGACTAACGAGCTAGCCGACTAGAGGCTTGCTAGGGACACATTGTGATCTATTTATTCACACATGTATCACTGTTTCCTGTTGATACAATTATAGCATGAACAATAGACGATTATCATGAACAAGGAAATATGATAATAACCATTTTATTATTGCCTCTAGGGCATATTTCCAACAACAAGTATGACATCAACAAATATATTTCTGATTTGCGTTCAAGATTTATCTCCCAACCCGTTATCTGAATTGATGATCCGTTTTCACATTGGCTTTCTCGCGATGAGATCTTCAATACTAGATCCGATGTTAACGTATTTTGGTAACTGTTTTTTTGTCGGTACTTGCCAGATTACTCCCACTTACCTGTCATATTATTAATCACTTAGTTGTCACATTAAATCATCTTGGTTGTCAGCTTGATGAAGAATAATATAAATCATTAAAAAACATGATGCATGTTACTTGTTCATTTTCTAACTTTTTTGTAGCGATTTAATACCCACTTTGTAGCTTCACATAGCACTGCAATGCTGAAGAAATATATTAAATACCCGCGAAACTATGTATTATTTTTATGACAATTGTACATGTGTAATATGACAACTATGATGATTTAATTAGGAAAAAGTCCAATTTAAACCATAAATTTATATTGGTTGGATGGAATGAACCCTCAAGTCGAAATCCCGGTCGATTGTACCCTGAACTATGCAATTCCGGTCTAAATCAAACCGTCACGCCGTGTCAACTGGGATTGGTTGGATTCATCTGATGGGCCGGTCCGTTTTAATTTTTTGGTTCGAAAAAAATTCCAATGGGCGCATACCCTACTCCCTACTGGACCAGCCCACTTATTTTTTTTTCAAATGTCAGCGTTCCATGCAGGGGTGGGTAGCCTCGGCCGGTCCATTTTTCAAATGTCAGCCTCAAAAAAAGCAATGGGCGGGCAACGGGAAGGCTAGAGCGGTCGCTGTGTGCCTCATTCTCCGCCTCTTGTGTCTCTGTGCCATGGCTGCTTGGGTCTGTGGCTGTGAGCACGCAATGTCTGCCTCTACTACACCGCAGCAACGATCTTACACAGTTTTGAACAGTGGCGGAGGAAAAAAAAATCAAGGTGAGGCAAAATCTCAAGACGGACCTTTCGCCAGAGTACATGCAGTTGTGTCATCATTCGTTGCCGCCGCCCGCTAGGTGCACCGCTTCGAGCAGCCCAGCCACCCGCCCTCTTGCTGGACCCCCACGACCATCCTCACTAGCGTGCAGTCGACCATGCTCCGCCCCGCTTGTTCCCAGCAAGCACACAACAGGCACATGAATCACTAGTGGGGACGGGGCCTTTAGCCCCGGCCCGTAAGGGGCTTTAGTCCCGGTTCACCAACCGGGACTAAATGGGCGGGACTAAAGGCCTAACCTTTAGTCCCAGCCCTGTTAAAGCCGGGACTAAAGGTGCTCCACGTGGGCGTCTCATAGCGCCCCAGGGGCAGGCCCTTTAGTCCCGGCTCGTTACACGGACCGGGACTAAAAAGTTTCAGATTTTGCTTATTTTTAGTTTTTTTTAATGAAATTATTTTTGGGTTTTAGGGTTTTAGGGTTTAGGTGTTCGCGAGATTAACGTGATGCCTCGTTTGGTGTTCGGGAATTAGTTTTCATATAATTTAAATAGAAATAATTATGCATATATATATATATATAAGATTAACTTATCTTACAAGCGAGCATATATATACAATTATATGGAGATCTGAATTATCGGGACTAGAGCCCGTCTATTCGATTACATGGACGAACATCAGTAATGGCCCCTAGCTACACGAAATCGTCGTTTGTCATCTATAGCTTCCGTCCTCAGAAAGGTCGCAAGCTCCTCTGCAACAGCAATCGCGCGTTGCTTTGGTAGGACCTTCGTCCTCATGGTCGTGTACTATATAAGAAGAGGAGATGAATATGAATATCAATCATGATAACAAAGAATGACGGGTAAAAATAGAGGTGTGAATGTTCATTGCTTACGTCGAATCTGTGATCCTTGTGCTCAGAGGTAAACGTGTGAATGGTCTCGCAAACATAGTATCCGCATAGATGCGTTCCCCGTGGCTGTTGGTCGCACTTTACGAGAATAGAATATATATAATCAAAATAATAATTTAGCATCATAAATGTATTGAAAATAGAAGTATATCATACTACTACTTACCTGAGCCGCTCTAAAGGTCAGCTTCTCAGGAAAGTTACCGGGAGTCACGCACTTGAACCGCTTCCAAACCCTGCCCGACAAGGATAATGATTTGCTAAGTTTTTCATTAATTGATATATCAGAAAATCATCGAAAGAGATCGATAGAGCGCAAGAATGATTGAAATTACCCTTGGAGCATGTCCTGCAGGCTTTGCAACTGTTCCAAGGGTCTCGATAATGGGTCGAAGGCATCAACTCTTCCCTTATCAATTTGAATGTCCAACAGAATCCAATGGAAGCTGCACATGTGTGTATATATATATGTGTGTGTGTGTGTGTCAGTAACTTATCAATTACACTTATAAGTGAATGGACACAACAGAGTAAAGACCCTCACCTGAAGTTGTATGGAAACAGTATGTGGTCACAGAAATTTTGATCTGTTAGAAACCTTAGAAGGTTTTCCTCCATCTCCTTGGGTTTATCAGTTAGCGTCGCTATATGTATTTTATCTGGGTCAATAAACCCAATATTTAGGATGTTCTTACTTTTACAATCCAGAATCTTCATTCTGCATAATAGAGTACAAGTTATATATAGACAATGAATTGAAATAACTAAACAAGTTATATGTAGACAACGAATTGAAAAACTTACAGACAATAGCAACTCATAAGCGATTTGTCGAGGGCGTCGCCATTGTACATCTGGAAGAGTTCATCAAAGTCGATATGGATTTCTTCGGGGCGGCCGTAGTACTCCCGTGGGACAGTCACCACGATCATCGTTCTCCCATTCTTGGATTCACTTAAGTACCATGTATGCAAGTAACGCATATTTGTTGGGAGATCATCTTTGCTGACCAAAGGCTCTCCCATGACAAACTGTGGCTTAGGGGCTACCACAGCCTTGGGTAACCTGTCGTCTTGGGAAGCCAGAACATCTTCAACCGAGACACCCCATTCAGCCGCCCACTTCTTTGCTAATTCAAAATCTTGCCCCTGCACCGGAGGGAGAACATTCTCGGTTAACACCTTGAGGGGTGGGATCGATTGTTTGGCCTGTTGTCCAAGCTGAGGAACGTCTAATTTTTTCTTCCTTGTAGTTGAACTTGATTTGCTCCCACTTGCACTTGCACGTGATATACTCTTTTTCACTTCCTTCTGCAATGTGCGTGTATAGTCATCAGGCGTATGGTGTAAGTCATACTGTGATGGAAGGGTCGTGAAGTATTTTGCAAATGCTATTTGCTTCTCGGTGTATTCCGGGCGGGGCTCGGGTTCCTTCTTCTTAATCTGCGCATCATGATGTTCCTTTGCTATCCTGGCGTTTTCCTCGGGGGTACGATCATAAGGTATGATAGGAAGATTAGCATGAGGTACCTTTGGGAGGGGCGACCGTTTGCGCTTTGGGGGGCTCCATCGCTTAGAAATCGTCGGCGGAGCGTTCTTGGTGGCACGCTCCCGCTTAATATCCGGAGCGGGCGGTGGCGGAGACAGACGACCCAAGTCCGGCGGCGGTGATCGAGATGGACTCGTGTTGTGCTGGCCGACGTCATGTGGAGGGCTTGGATGTAATGGAGGTGTAGGTGACCTGTGACGACTCGGAGGCGGTGTTGTCCTTGGGGCTGAGCCTGGAAGCTTGATGTAGTTCTTGTCCCATAGGATGACTCCACCCAGTACTTCTCCGAGTGTCCTCTCATCTTCGGATCCAGCTATGTCGAGCTCCATATCATGAAATCCCGTCATGATTTCATCCACCCCGACTTTAGCAAAGCCAGCTGGAATCTCACGGCCATGCCAGCGTGCATCAGGGCCAGAAGGTAAAGCTTGTCCGACGGCCACCTTCATGGATATGTTTTTGAATTTCTGATGGAGTTCACATGATGTTGACTCCTTGATTCCATCCACGGGGTAGCCGGGACCGCCCTCTATCATTCTTTGTGCATCGTCGGGCGGGGCCTCAGATTCAGCCATGCTGCTTTTCAGCTTAAATGGGGCGCCGGTAATATCAAGTGCAGGATCTTCCTGGCGCGCTACTCCTCTAAGTTCATCAATCTGCTTCTGTTGCTCGTTAATCCTAGCAAGCAACTGGTTGAACTTGTCATTCTCCTCATCCTGCTGCCGCTTCTTTGCTCTCTCTCGGCTTTTGTAAGTGTCTTGGTCTCTGGCAAACCCAAGCCACCACGGGTAAGAAGGACCGAAGCCTCGCGTTCGTCCTCCATGTTCGTCATTGCCGAGGACCAGTGTGAGCAAATCGTTCTCTCTATCTGCAGTGAACTTTCTTTTTCCCTCCTTAATTTCTTTCATTATCCTTTTCCAATTCTCCCTGGGTATCCTAAGACCGTCACTGCAGATGAGGTCCCCTGTTTTTTGTCGTACGAACCACCATGCGCAAGGAACCAATTTCTTGCTCTCAATTCCCACTCATCACGGAGTTCTTCCTCTTCGATGTTCCTGATATGTTGTGACAACCCGATGCCGACGTTCCAGAAGATTCCCTTTCCTTTCCGTTTTCGTCGTGTGTCTGTTTTATTTTGTCGCATCATCATCGCATCATGCGCATCATCAGCATTGCATCGACATCCCGTTGCCGCCCATTTTCAAAACTTGCATCCGTTAGTAGTTGCCGGTTCTCGTCGTTGTCCGTTCTGAGCCCGATCGCACACGCACGCGTCCGCGGCACCGTCGTAACCCTACTTTTAAAGCATGTATAAAACTTTCTCCGATTGAGCTGGGAGTTGTCGTGCGGTTTTATTTATATAGGTAGGCCGCCTGTCGAATTTCGTCGCAATCGGAAACCGTCTGGTACCCGAACGGTCGACTGTAGCGGCACCGTCTTCGGTCTACCGTCGGACGTTTGTCGGTGTTTTAAAATTTGTGCCGCGCCGCCCGTTCTCCCTCTCGTCTCCGGATATCCCCTCTACACGGCCGCATACCCATTCCCTCGTGCGGAATCGTCCGAATCCGACCCCGCGGTTGGATCCGGAGCGCGATTCCGGTTAACCGAGCCCCCCCCCCCCCCGTTTGTCTATATATAGACCCCTTCTAATTTTCGGACAGCCTCCCTCTAATCCCTCCTTGATTTCCGCGCCGCCTACCCCTAACCCTAGCCCTCTTCCCGCAGACTCTCTGTCCCGCAGCCGCCGCCGGCCCGCGAGGCCCGCAGCAGGCCCGCACCAGGCCCGGATCCAGCGTCGCCGCCTCGAGGCCGAGCCTCTTCCCGCAGCTCCTCCCGAGCGAGCTCCAAGCGCTGTCCGGCCGGCCGCCCGAGTGCCGCACCGCCAGCAGGCCCGGCTGACCCATCCCCCGCCTGCTCGCCTGCTCGCTGGAGCCCCGTCGCCCTCGGGCCGCGCCTTCCCCGTCGGCCGCGCCGTTCCCAGCCGCCGCCCCGTGCTTCTGCCGTGCCGCCATGCCCTCCTTCGTCGCCGGAGCCCGTGCTCCTCTCTGTCCTCGTCGCCGTCCGCCGGGAAGCTCCCGCGCCTCGGATCCGCCGTGGACCGGCCAGATCCGGTCGTCCCCGCAGTTCACCGACCGCCTGCAACCCCCTCCGGCCGAGAGCCGCCGCCGGCGTGCTCCTTGATCCAACGGGATCGAAAGAGCCTGGAGGAGCTGCTCGCTCCGAGCCGGCCTCCCGTGGCTCCCGAGCGCCAGCGCTCCCGCGTGTGGGCCTCGCCCGCGTGGGTCGTGACCCTTCCCCGAGCCGGCACAGATCGAGGCCTCCTGCTCCTCAGTCGACCAGGCCGGCCCAACCGAGGTGAGCAGCTCCTTCCCTCGCCCCCATCGCCTTTTTTTTACATTGTGCCTGTGTAGCCCATTAGTAATAGATTAGGCCCGATAGTTATTTTTCTTTTTAGGGATTTTTCTGAATTATATAAATTCCAGAAAAATATACGTATATTAGAACGACCGTATCTTTTATTCCGTTAGTCGGAACGAAGCGAGTAATATATGGTTTTGGTGTAGAATTTCGCGTAGAATCCGTTTATAAAACTTGCATAATTTTTCGGCGTAGTTTAACGTGCCAAATGCATAGATTAGCGTGCTGTCCCAATAGGATTTAGTCCGTATTTAATTTGCGCGCAAGTCCGGATTGATCGCATGCCGTAGATAAAATGTTTAGGTTTTAGGGACCATTTTTCCATGCATTTTAGAGCGGTCATTTGTATTTTGCGTGTAGGGAATTGCCTCTAGTTTATCTTCCCGTATGTAGGTTATTTTCCCACATTAATGTGTGGCTTTATTTTGTGTTGCAACCCCATATATTTTATATGTTTCCGGGGTAGAAAAATCCCATGGATTTTTCTGTGCAATTAGTTCTAGCTTTTGAGTAGGTTAGTTCGCGCGATATTTTGCCGTGATGCCCTTTTGTTTAATTCGTAGAATTTATTCTGTGCCTCGTTTGAATTAGTTGTCAACTAGGGAGTTGTTCTTGGATGTTTTGTCTAGCTCCTGGTATTTTTAGTTGCAATAAAAATGCATGTTTAGGTGTGTTTTGCTTGCTCTCAAGTTGCTAGAAATAGTGATGTTTTAGAGGAGCTGAAATATTTCTAAGTCTGGAATCTGTTTTATTTTGTTGCTGTCTTGTCTTGCTTGCATCTTGTGATCTGTAGCTGTTTTGAGGTTGGTCCAATGGAGTTAGTTGTACCCCTTGTGTTTCTCTAGCATGCGGTAAATTTTCATGCCATTTGGAGTCCTGTAGCTATAGGTTTTGCTGCTGTCAATATAGCTTCAGATCAAAAACTGCACTTTCACGAGGTGTAATTTTCACTAAGTCTGAAATAGAGTGTGGGATGCCATTTTGTGTCTTCTTTTCCTAGTGCTCCTTGCTTCCATGCTAGTTGTTGTTAGTTGTTCGTAGTAGTGCTTCTTGCCCTCTTCCGTGCCATGCCTTGCTTGTGCATTTCGGAGTTACGTAGCTCGTAGTTGTGGGGCGTAGCATATGCTATGTGGCTGATTTTGGCAGATTGTACTGTTTTCTTATTATGCTCGTAGTTTTAGAACCGTAGCTCCGATTTGATCATGTCCTACATGAAACATGCTTAGAATCTCATGTAGTTTAATTTTCTCTTGCTGTTTGTATGTGTTGAAGTGCTCGTAACCGTCGTTGCACACATTTTTGCATTCATGCCATCATATCTTGCGGTGCTTGTATCTTTTGAACCGTAGCTCCGTTGGAGATGTTCTTTATGTGTAGATTGCTTGCCTTGACGCGTAGAATCACGTGAATCTATTTGTTTTGCTGTTTAACAACTAATTAAAGGTGTTAATTCATATCTGGACAGAATTGTAAATTAACATGTGAGGTCGTTTCAGAGGTGCTATATGTCATTTCCGACCTCATTTAAAATGCCTAGATAGGTAGTTTAATTTCCGCTTCACCTCTTTCCATGTTTAACCACATTTTATATTGCCGTGTATCTAATCGGGATAGAACTAAGTAATTAACGTGAAGTTTCGTCAATATGCAACTCGTTGCATATTGAACTTCACTTAATGTGTAGTGTTTGATTGTGTGAATTGTCATGTCGTGCCTTGCATATTTTCAGCTTCTCATGCATCATTTGTGTTGTGCATCGTGTGGTGAATTCCATGTGTTGATTTGTGTTTCCGGTTTGCTTTGTCTCGATAGAGTTCCGCAAGCGTGTCGGATGTGAGGACCCGTTCGACTACGTCGGTTCGTCTGCTTCACGGAGGCATTCTTCTTCCAAGCGGGATCTCAGGCAAGATGACCATTTCCCCAGATACCATTATTATCATTGCCATGCTAGTTTTATCGCTTCTATCGGTTATGTCTCGTTGCCTACCACCTATTAAATATCAGCCTCTCAACAATGCCATGTTAACCTTCAACCTGTTCGAACTCGCAAACCACTGATTGGCTATGTTACCGCTTGCTTAACCCTGTGTTAGTGTTGCTAGTTGCAGGTGCATTGCTTCCATGCGAAAGCATGGGTTCCTTGTTATATCACCATATTAATGTTATTTAATTTAATGTGCCTATATACTTGGTAAAAGGTGGAAGGCTCGGCCTTTCTAGCCTGGTGTTTTGTTCCACCTTTGCCCCCTTAGATACCGGCTACGGGTGTTATGTTCCATAAATGAGCGCTCCTAACACGATCGGGGTTGTTATGGGGACCCCCTTGATAATTCATTTTAGATTAAAGCTGGTCTGGCAAGGCCCAACATTGGTACTACATTTGCCTAATCACATAATAAAATTGCATAGGGACTTCCCGGGCCCCGAGGATAATTTAATCAACCCCCGGGCCAGTGCTCCTCATGAGTGTTGGTCCAAAACAGAGCACTGTGCGGGGCCACCGCGAGGAAACTTGAGGTTTGGCACTTGTACGCGTCGCTTATCCGTCGTGTCCTGAGAACGAGGTACGCGACTCCTATCAGGATCGTCGACACGTCGGGCGGCCTTGCTGGATTAGTTTTACCTTGGACGAGATATCTTGTGCATCGGGATTCCGGTGATGCTTTGGGTAATCTCAGAGTTGAGGGTTTTCCACTAGGGAACCCGACGAGATCGCGAGCTTCGTGATTGAGGATTTCTATGCGGCTTGTGGTAATTTGTGATGGACTAGTTGGAGCACCCTTGCAGGGTTAAATCTTTCGTGTGCGTAACCGTGACTGTCTCTTTCGTGAGTTCCTTCTCCGACCGAGGACACGGTGGGGTTATGTATGACGTAGGTAGATGTTCAGGATCATTGATTTGATCATCTGTAGTTCACGTCCGCTATGCGTATATCTTCCCCCTCTTATTTCTGGTACTCGTAAGTTAGCCACCAAATATATGCTTAGTCGCTGCTGCAACCTCACCACTTAACTATACCTCACCCATTAAGCTTTGCTAGTCTTGATACCTGTGGAAATGAGATTGCTGAGTCCCCTGTGGCTCACAGGTTACTACAACACCAGTTGCAGGAACAGGTAAAGGTTACTTGATGCGAGCGCGTTGATTGTTCATTTGGAGTTGCTTCTTCTTCTTCTTCTTCATCGATCTAGGATGGGTTCCAGGCCGGCAGCCTGGGATAGCAAGGATGGACGTCGTTCTTATTTTTTTCGTTTGTTTTCGTCCGTAGTCGGACCCTTCTCTTCCTCTTGATGATTATGTAATGTACTGATGTGACTCTGATGTAGCTTGTGGCGAGTGTAAGCCAATTCTATTATATACCTCTTCTTTTCAGTACATGTACTTGTAACGATATCCATTCTTGCGACACGACGAGATGCGCTTCTATCCCTGACGAGGCCTTCATGCCAAATTGAGGATAGGGTCGCATCTTGGGCGTGACAAGTTGGTATCAGACCAGTACCGACCTAGGAGCCCCCTTGATTGATCGAACTTGGCCGAGTCGAGTTTAGTGAAAAAACTTTGAGTCTAGTTATATATCGGAGAGTAGGACTCTTTTTTCTCCTCTTCTATGCTCTGGTGAGGAATTTTGACGTAATATTGTAATTCTACTCCTCTTCTCACTCAAATTTTTTTTAGGATCACGCGGATATTCCTGGGATCTATATGATGCCCATGTGACGGAGTTCTGTCTTGGTGCCTCCTGTCTGACTTGATTTTCTTCCGGGGAGTTGAGCTCCAGGGAATTCTTGAGCACATCGTTATCATTCAGATTTCTTAGTATCTCAGAACGAAGGATGTTCGTAATTGCTTCAATACTAGTAGTGGCGAGATAACCCCGATGTCCCCAGTACTGGTGCAAATTGTTCGGGAGTACTCCCATACTTTGTATCGTTGTGATCACGAGGGTCTGTTGTAGATGAAGGTCCGAGATTCTGGTCGTGTGTTGACGGATGTGATACACGTGACGGGTTAGTATAGGAGTTGTGTGATTATTACTCCTTGTATCCGTGTACCAGATTGCATGACCAGATATTTCGGGAATTCATAGGTGGGAATTCAAGTAGTTTCTTATAGGACAATCTTTCAACAAATGCATGATGTTAGGTTGGGGTTTGACATCTAGTGGATTCGTTTGTTCACGGTCGACTTACAGCGGTACACGTTGTGTCTTAAAGAGTCCTTGTAGCTTGCTACGACTCGGGGACGCTTCGTATGTCAGGTGCACTGCCTTGCACTTGATGGCTACTGTAAATCGTGCCCGTGCGATCCTGTCCACGAAAATATCGGACGAAATCTTCCTCATGAGTTTGTTCTGGCTTGTTTCATAAGCCGCACCCTTTGTGTTGTTGGAATATGGTAATTCGTGTTGCTTCGATGTCAAGTGGTGATTTCAGATCTTTTCTTAGAGGTGTTCTCATATTTTTATGAGGGTATTAATTCTTTTGCTCTATCAATTGTCTTATCAATTCCTTTCAACTGGAGTCATCGTATCAATTCTTTTCAACCTGTGTGCTTCTCTTCAGTGAATTCAATCCTCTCCAATTTGTCAAGAGCATTCTCTTATTCCATCCGGAGTTCATCTCATTTGTCCCAAGTTGTCTTTGTTTTTCCCCACCCTCCTGCCCTTTGTTCTCAGTGATTCAATTTTCATCCAAGAGTTTTCTTCTCATTGTGCTTCCGCTGTCTGTTCTTTTCTCTCTTACCCGGTGATTCATTGTGAAGATTCTCAGGAGATTCGTGTCATATGTGTTCATTCTTGTCATCCTTACCGGTGAATTCAGTTCAAGCTATCTGTGTTCACTATATCCTATTCATCCCTGTAATTTTTTCCTATGTTGGAAATTTTTATCAGTCTATCTTCTTGTTGTCATTTCTCTCTATTCTATCCGGAGCGTTGAAGTTATTTCAGTAGTTTCTTGTTTTCAATTCTTTTAATTATTTCGAGGTGCTAACCTCATCTAGTTTTTCTTTTTACCGGTGCTATATCAATCCTTCTAGCAATCTTTTAATGGTGGTTTCTTTGAGTGGGCCCATAACCCACAGGTTCTTTCCCAGGATCTTTCCTAGCTCTTGTAATCCTTCTGGAGATCTTTAATTCTTTTCAACTATGACGTAAGTATGATTTTCATTAGTCATATCCCTTCTTCAAGATCTATTTGAATTAACTCTCATATTTGGCTCAACCTTGCATTCTCCTTCATTCCGGAGTGTCTAAGCTATTATTGGTGTTGTTACTCGTCATCATTCTCAGCTTGCTATTCGAAGGAGTGTTTCTCTCAATCTTGGTCCATTATCTTCATGATTCTTCGTTTTAGCTTTCTGGCATCGTCTCGGATATTTCCCAATCATTAGTAATCCCTTTCGTGCTATCCGGTGCTTCTATGAGTTGTTTTTATTTCTCGATCCTCCGAAGGCCATCATTTCAGAAGATTCTTCGTTCTCAGCTTTCAGCTTCATCCTCAATTCTTCTCAATTGTTGCCTCTTCGTTCGTCTCTCGATTATTCCGGTGCCTTATTCAGTTTTCTGTTAGGTGGATCATGATCTATTCATTCTCATGTGTTTCCATGCATTCTTGGAATTCCCATTCAATTGTGAATTCTCACCGGTGCGCCCTTCAATCATGCCTCAAGTGGTGCTTATCTCTCTGTGTCGTCAAGATCATTTTAAGAAGAATAAGTGGTTTGCTAAATCCGTTGCTTGTCATCAATTAAACTTGATGAAGGACAAGCATAACATAATTCTTATTCTTGTTCGTAGTATTTTGAATTCTTCTTCCGGAGAGGCTCATGATATCAATTCTTTTCTCAAGCGCTTATCTTTCTTTTTCCGGAGTACCAAGTTCTTTTAAGTATCTCTTTGCGAGGCTTCATCTAAATCTTGGCAAGCTCATAATCTTATTCTTTCTACCTTCATGTCTTTGCATCATTCATTTGTATACGTTGGTCCTTCTTGGTGGTTCATCAAGGATGTGATTCATTCTCATGTGTTCTTCAAGATTCCTGTTGGAATGCCTCAAGTATTCTTTCTCTTCAATTTTTGGTGCATTTGTTCTTCCTTTATCCTTGAGGTGGTATTATAGCCTTCTTGCTAGTGTAGGAGCCTCGAAGAGTTTTCCTTTCAAGAATGAGATAATTAAACCCACCAATTCTTTGATCATGAGATATTTCAAACCCATGATTTCTTAATTGAGCTATCTTGGTTTGGATTTCACCTAAAGCTTTTCCTATGGATTGTTGCTATCATGGTGCTTGTCATTAATCCCAGTTCTCATTGTTTCCTCTTGGTGTAAGAATTGTTCTTATCTTGTTGCTTCCAATCTATCCTTGTTTCTTTTAGTGGTTGGTTGTCACCTCATATTTGTTGAGATGATTTTCGTAAGCCCACTACTATCTTGTTCTTTTCGTTGTTGGTTTTCCAACTACTCTGTCAATTCTCTGTCCGGAGGCTCTTCAACTCTGTTGCGATGATAGTTGTCATTCTTTTCTTCATTCTCTTCTTCCGCTTGAGCTAGTTCATATTCTCTTGTTCCGGAGGCATTGTGATGTTGCTCGTTTGGGTCTATTTTGTTGTTCTATCAAGACCATGGTGTTCCCTTGCTCTATTTACTTGTTTGTTGTGAATATTGTCTATTTCTTCCACCTTTTCGAATTTTTTGTCCCATTTTCCTACCAAAGTGCTGCCGATATTTTCCGTGAATTCTTGTTTGTTTCTCATATCATTCCTCATCTCTTGGCAACCTTCAAGGATCGTTGGTTTCACTCGTTTGTCAAAGAAGCGACTAAATTTTACCTTGTTCTTTCTCATCCTCTTCCCCCTTTCATTCTTGGATCTCGGGGCGAGATCCTCTTGTAGTGTAGGAGAGTTGTGACAGCCCGATGCCGACGTTCCAGAAGATTCCCTTTCCTTTCCGTTTTGGTTGTGTGTCTGTTTTATTTTGTCGCATCATCATCGCATCATGCGCATCATCAGCATTGCATCGGCATCCCGTTGCCGCCCGTTTTCAAAACTTGCATCCGTTAGTAGTTGCCGATTCTCGTCGTTGTCCGTTCTGAGCCTGACCGCACACGCACGCGTCTGCGGCATCGTCATAACCCTGTTTTTAAAGCATGTATAAAAATTTCTCCGATTGAGCTGGGAGTTGTCGTGCGGTTTTATTTATATAGGTAGGCCGCCTGTCGAATTTCATCGCAATCGGAAACCGTCTGGTACCCGAACGGTCGACCGTAGCGGCACCGTCTTCGGTCTACCATCGGACGTTTGTCGGTGTTTTAAAATTCGTGCCGCGCCGCCCGTTCTCCCTCTCGTCTCCGGATATCCCCTCTACACGGCCGCGTACCCATTCCCTCGTGCGGAATTGTCCGAATCCGACCCCGCGGTTGGATCCGGAGCGCGATTCTGGTTAACCGAGCCCCCCCCCCCCCCCCGTTTGTCTATATATAGACCCCTTCTAATTTTCGGACAGCCTCCCTCTAATCCCTCCTTGATTTCCGCGCCGCCTACCCCTAACCCTAGCCCTCTTCCCGCAGACTCTCTGTCCTGCAGCCGCCGCCTCGAGGCCGAGCCTCTTCCCGCAGCTCCTCCCGAGCGAGCTCCAAGCGCCGTCCGGACGGCCGCCGGAGTGCCGCACCGCCAGCAGGCCCGGCTGACCCATCCCCCGCCTGCTCGCCTACTTGCCGAAGCCCCGTCACCCTCGGGTCGCGCCTTCCCCGTCGGCCACGCCGTTCCCGACCGCCGCCCCGTGCTTCTGCCGCGCCGCCATGCCCTCCTTCGTCGCCGGAGCCCGTGCTCCTCTCTGTCCTCGTCGCCGTCCGCCGGGAGGCTCCCGCGCTTCGGATCCGCCATGGACCGGCCAGATCCGGTCGTCCCCGCAGTTCACCGGCCGCCTGCAACCCCCTCCGACCGAGAGCCGCCGCCGGCGTGCTCCTTGATCCAACGGGATCGGGAGAGCCTGGAGGAGCTGCTCGCTCCGAGCCGGCCTCCCGTGGCTCCCGAGCGCCAGGCTCCCGCGTGTGGGCCCCGCCCGCGTGGGCGGTGACCCTTCCCCGAGCCGGCCCAGATCGAGGTCTCCTGCTCCTCAGTCGACCAGGCCGGCCCAACCGAGGTGAGCAGCTCTTTCCCTCGCCCCCATCGCCTTTTTTTTACATTGTGCCTATGTAGCCCATTAGTAATAGATTAGGCCCGATGGTTATTTTTCTTTTTAGGGATATTTCGGAATTATATAAATTCCAGAAAAATATACGTATATTAGGACGACCGTATCTTTTATTCCGTTAATCGGAAAGAAACGAGTAATATATGGTTTTGGTGTAGAATTTCGCGTAGAATCCGTTTATAAAACTTGCATAATTTTTCGGCGTAGTTTAACGTGCCAAATGCATAGATTAGCATGCTGTCCCAATAGGATTTAGTCCGTATTTAATTTGCGCGCAAGTCCGGATTGATCGTATGCCGTAGATAAAATGTCTAGGTTTTAGGTACCATTTTTCCATGCATTTTAGAGCGGTCATTTGTATTTTGCGTGTAGGAAATTGCCTCTAGGTTATTTTCCCACATTAACGTGTGGCTTTATTTTGTGTTGCAACCCCACATATTTTATATGTTTCGGGGTAGAAAAATCCCATGGATTTTTCTGTGCAATTAGTTTTAGCTTTTGAGTAGGTTAGTTCGCGCGATATTTTGCCGTGATGCCCTTTTGTTTAATTCGTAGAATTTATTCCGTGCCTCGTTTGAATTAGTTGTCAACTAGGGAGTTGTTCTTGGATGTTTTGTCTAGCTCCTCGTATTTTTAGTTGCAATAGAAATGCATGTTTAGGTGTGTTTTGCTTGCTCTCAAGTTACTAGAAATAGTGCTGTTTTAGAGGAGCTGAAATATTTCTAAGTCTGGAATCTGTTTTATTTTGTTGTTGTCTTGTCTTGCTTGCATCTTGTGATCTGTAGCTCTTTTGAGGTTGGTCCAATGGAGTTACTTGTACCCGTTGTGTTTCTCTAGCTTTCTGTAAATTTTCATGCCATTTGAAGTCCTGTAGCTATAGGTTTTGCTGTTGTCAATATAGCTTCAGATCAAAAACTGCACTTTCACGAGGTGTAATTTTCACTAAGTCCGAAATAGAGTGTGGGATGCCATTTTGTGTCTTCTTTTCCTAGTGCTCCTTGCTGCCATGCTAGTTGTTTTTAGTTGTTCGTAGTAGTGCTTCTTGCCTTCTTCCGTGCCATGCCTTGCTTGTGCATTTCGGAGTTACGTAGCTCGTAGTTGTGGGGCGTAGCATATGCTATGTGGCTGATTTTGGCAGATTATAGTGTTTTCTTGTTATGCTCGTAGTTTTCGAACCGTAGCTCCGATTTGATCGTGTCCTACATGAAACTTGCTTAGAATCTCGTGTAGTTTCATTTTCTCTTGCTGTTTGTATGTGTTGAAGTGCTCGTAGCCGCCGTTGCACACATTTTTGCATTCATGCCATCATATCTTGCGGTGCTTGTATCTTTTGAACCGTACCTCCGTTGGAGATGTTCTTTCTGTGTAGATTGCTTGCCTTGACGCGTAGAATCACGTGAACCTATTTTTTTGCTGTTTAACAACTAATTAAAGGTGTTAATTCAGATCTGGACAGAATTGCAAATTAACATGTGAGGTCGTTTCGGAGGTGCTATATGTCATTTCTGACCTCATTTAAAATGCCTAGATAGGTAGTTTAATTTCCGCTTCACCTCTTGCCATGTTTAACCACATTTTATATTGCCGTGTATCTAATCGGGATAGTAGTAAGTAATTAACGTGAAGTTTCGTCAATATGCAACTCGTTGCATATTGAACTTCACTTAATGTGTAGTGTTTGATTGTGTGAATTGTCATGCCGTGCCTTGCATGTTTTCAGCTTCTCATGCATCATTTGTGTTCTGCATCGTGTGGTGAATTCCGTGTGTTGATTTGTGTTTTCGGTTTGCTTCGTCTCGATAGAGTTCCGCAAGCGTGTCGGATGTGAGGACCCGTTCGACTACGTCGGTTCGTCTGCTTCACGGAGGCATTCTTCTTCCAAGCGGGATCTCAGGCAAGATGACCATTTCCCCAGATACAATTACTATCATTGCCATGCTAGTTTTATCGCTTCTACCGGTTATGTCTCGTTGCCTACCACCTGTTAAATATCAGCCTCTCAACAATGCCATGTTAACCTTCAACCTGTTCGACCTAGCAAACCACTGATTGGCTATGTTACCGCTTGCTTAACCCTGTGTTAGCGTTGCTAGTTGCAGGTGCATTGCTTCCATGCGAAAGCATGGGTTCCTTGTTATATCACCATATTAATGCTATTTAATTTAATGCGCCTATATACTTGGTAAAAGGTGGAAGGCTCGGCCTTTCTAGCCTGGTGTTTTGTTCCACCTTTGCCCCCTTAGTTACCGACTACCGGTGTTATGTTCCATAAATGAGCGCTCCTAACACGATCGGGGTTGTTATGGGGACCCCCTTGATAATTCGTTTTAGATTAAAGCTGGTCTGGCAAGGCCCAACATTGGTACTACATTTGCCTAATCACCTAATAAAATTGCATAGGGATTTCCCGGGTCCCGAGGATAATTTAATCAACCCCCGGGCCAGTGCTCCTCATGAGTGTTGGTCCAAAACAAAGCACTGTGCGGGGCTACCGCGAGGAAACTCGAGGTTTGGCACTTGTACGCGTCGCTTATCCGTCGTGTCCTGAGAACGAGGTACGCGAATCCTATCGGGATCGTCGACACGTCCGGCGGCCTTGCTGGATTAGTTTTACCTTGGACGAGATATCTTGTGCATCGGGATTCCGGTGATGCTTTGGGTAATCTCAGAGTTGAGGGTTTTCCACTAGGGAATCCGACGAGATCGCGAGCTTCGTGATTGAGGATTTCTATGGGGCTTGTGGTAATTTGTGATGGACTAGTTGGAGCGCCCCTGCAGGGTTAAATCTTTCAGAAAGCCGTGCCCGCGGTTATGTGGCAACGTGGAAACTTTGTTTAACACTGGTTCTAGATAACTTGAAGTTAACTTAATTAAAATATGCCAACTGTGTGCGTAACCGTGACTGTCTTTTTCGTGAGTTCCTTCTCCGATCGAGGACATGGTGGGGTTATGTATGACGTAGGTAGGTGTTCAGGATCATTCATTTGATCACCTATAGTTCACGTCCGCTATGCGTAGATCTTCCCCCTCTTATTTCTGGTACTCGTAAGTTAGCCACCAAATATATGCTTAGTTGCTGCTGCAACCTCACCACTTAACCATACCTCACCCATTAAGCTTTGCTAGTCTTGGTACCTTTGGAAATGAGATTGCTGAGTCCCCTGTGGCTCACAGATTACTACAACACCAGTTGCAGGTACAGGTAAAGGTTACTTGACGCGAGCGCGTTGATTGTTCATTTGGAGTTGCTTCTTCTTCTTCATCATCGATCTAGGATGGGTTCCATGCCGGCAGACTGGGATAGCAAGGATGGACGTCGTTCTTATTTTTCTCGTTTGTTTTCGTCCGTAGTCGGACCCTTCTCTTCCTCTTGATGATTATGTAATGTACTGATGTGACTCTGATGTAGCTTGTGGCGAGTGTAAGCCAATTCTATTATATACCTCTTCTTTTCAGTACGTACTTGTAACGATATCCATTCTTGCGACACGACGAGATGCGCTTCTATCCCTGACGAGGCCTTCGTGTCAAATTAAGGATTGGGTCGCATCTTGGGCGTGACATATGTGGATCCATAGTTCGGCAAAAAACGGACATTTGATTAACTAATAAACTAACAAACTATATAAGAGGGGTTGGAACTTCGAAGTGTCGTTTTATATAGGAGGACCTTTAGTCCCGGGTCTTGGCTAGAACCTAAACTCTAAAATACCAGCCGGACGGAGCCCAGTGTCGGACACTTAAGCATATACAATAGCAAAATTAAACTAGTTCTATTAATTTTCTTGCTATAAATAAACTATTAACACTTAAGCATATACAATACCAAAATTAAACTATTAACACTTAAGCATATACAATAGCAAAATTAAGCAATAATCTAAGAAACACTATTAACACTTAAGCATATACACTATACAATAGCAAAATTAAATGACAAAAAATATATTTCTTCTTCTTTTAACCCTAAACTAATTTTTCCTCTTCTTCTATTTCTCCTCTTATTCTACTTCTTCTTCTACTTCTACTTCTCCTCTTCTTCTACTACTTCTCCTCTTCTCTTCTTCTACTTCTCCTCTCCTCCTCTTCTAATTTTTTCTCTTCTTCTACTTCTCCTCTTCTTCTATTTTTCCTCTTCTTCTCCTCTCCTCCTCTTCTTATTCTCCTTTTTCTTCTTTTCTTCTCCTCCTCTTCTTATTTTCCTTTTTCCTAATTCTACATATTACTAACCCTAATAATCTAGCACAAACCTAATAACAATAGGAATTAAATGACAAAAAAAAACTTTTTCTTCCTTTCTTCTCCTTTTTCTTCCTTTCTTCTCCTTTTTCTTCGTTTCTTCCCTTTTTCTTCTTTTCTTCTCCTTTTTCTTCTTTTATTCTCCTTTTTCTTCTTTTCTTCTCCTTCCCTTTTTCTTCCTTTCTTCTCGTTTTTCTTCCTTTCTTCTCCTTTTTCTTCTTTTCTTCTCTTTTTTCTTCTTTTCTTCTACTGGCCGGAGTGTTGGGGAGGAGGGGGCGGGGGGCTTACCGGCCAGAGGTGTCGACGGCGCGCGGCGAGGAGGACGGCGGCGCGCGGCGAGGAGGACGGCGGCGCGCGGCGAGGAGGACGGCGCGCGGCGAGGAGGACGACGACGACGGCGAGGAGGACGGCAGGCGGTGGCGAGCAGGACGGCGGGCAGCCTGACGGCGTCGTCGAGTTTGTCGTTGTGCCGCGCCGGGCATGAGAACGAGGAAGAAGGAGAGAAGGAAATGCGATTTGGGTTGGAAATTTTCTAACTCCCGCTTATATAGGTGGATCTTTAGTCCCAGTTCGGGGCTCGATCCGGGACTAAAGACCCCCTTTAGTCCCGGGTGGAGCCACGACCCGGGACTAAAGGCCCTTTTTCGGCAGACCAGAAGGCGGGAAGCAGGGGCCTTTAGTCCCGGTTTGTGGCAAGAACCGGGACTAAAGGTTAGGCTATTAGTCCCGGTTTTAGACAAAAGCCGGGACTAAAGTGTTGCCTATATAAACCCTCGCCCCTGCCCACCATCTCCCCTGTTTTTTGGTTGTTGAAGTGTGACCATGCCATGCTCTTTCCACTCTAGTTCATGCACATGACGTGTTCAATGAAATGCCCGAGCCACTCTACTTAAGCTTTCTCCTCTCCAAGCTCGACCTCCAAGCTCCATTTTCCTTAATATTTGTCTAGGTTTGGCCGTGCACCAACTGCACAAGTGTTTTAAAAGGTTAACTACTTCATCCTTTCATTTTTCACTGCTAGTGTAGCTCATTTCAAATGCTCAAATTAACTTCTTAGAGTTTGCACATGCGTAGGTTGTCGTCCCGTGCCCGTCCTCACCATTGTCGATCGCCCCGCGCCGATCTCGTCGCGAGCACCACCGTGGTGACCCTCTTGTTCTTATCTTCTTTTTAAAAGAAAAAAAACTTACTTGTATGATTTAGATACATACTTGTATAAGTTACTCACTTTCATTATTTTTTGTTATTATATAGTGCGATGGTTTTGGTATCCGCCTCCGTCGGCCCTCGTCCTGTCTATGATTCGGATGTGGTATATATTATCTTTTATAACTATTTGTTTTATTTAGTGTTTATGACAATTATGACGACCAAGGTGACATATATTTTTTAATCTAGGAGGTATGTGAACCGGAAATTCCAACCCACATAGAAATTCTTGTCGAGAAGTTAAATTTGGTTGAAAAAGAAAACAAATACTTGAAGAAAAAATTGAAAATAATTGAGCATAAGAATATGGAACTGGAGTTGCATGTCGCCGATGTCATCGATGATCGCAAGATGAAGATCGATGCGATGCGGTTGAAGATGGATGCAATGCGCTTGAAGATGAATGAAATGCACTTGAAGATTAGGAATATTAGAAAAATATGACATTGATAAAGAGGCTTGGTATCATTATGCTGTTGGGTCAATTGTTACCTTAGTTGCGATTTTGATCGTATTTTTTGTTTTATTTAAATGTTTTACATAGTTGTATGTTGTTTTATGAGAGAACTTTATGTATTTATTTTTTGCAATAATAATATTTGATCACTACTTTTCTTTGGCTTTAATGTGATGATGAACTTGTATTAATTTGGTCATATGTTCTGCAATGGTTTTTTGATATATTTAATTTCATAATAGAGATGAATCGCCAATGATAATATTTAATTTCATAATATGGTTTTTTGAACTTATTTGAACTTCATTTGGTATATTTCGTGCATTTACTTATTTTTTTTGAGCTAGTTGACCCTGAAATTGAAAAGCACTACAAATGAACTCTGAAAATGTTGAAAGTTGGCATGCTATCATTATTTCACCCACATAGCATGTGTTAAAAAGTTGAGAGGGCTACGACAAAAACTGGATGCACTTCGTGTACAAAACGGAAAATCTCTCTCGAAGTATCAGGGTTTCGAACGAGAACTCATCTCTTACAAAGGGATTTCATTTTTTTGAACTTATTTGAACTCCATACTTTTTGTGTGTTCAAAATGCACCATTCAAAGGCACATCACAAAATTTCAACAATTTCTGACTTCATTTGGTATTCTTCGTGCATTTACTTTTTTTTAGCTAGTTGACCCTGAAATTGAAAAGCACTACAAATGAACTCTGAAAATGTTGAAAGTTGGCATGCTATCATCATTTCACCCACATAGCATGTGTTAAAAAGTTGAGAGCGCTACGACAAAAACTGGATGCACTTCGTGTACAAAACGGACAATCTCTCTCGAAGTATCACGGTTTCGAACGAGAACTCATCTCTTACAAAGGTTTATTAAAATTCTTTTTGCGTATTTGAGAATTTGACAAAACTATGAAAATGAAAAGTGTTTGAAATTTAGTACATTCCATACATGCATTACATAAAAGGTTTAATACATTATTACATTATTGCGCCAACATTCCTATCTATTATTTCTGTTTTCTTCTGGGTCATAGCCATGGAGAATCTTCATCATTCAGTAGGATGCTTGGGTCAGTTTTCACTTTGAAGGGCGGAATTTCTTGAAACTTATTATAATCTTCTGACATGTTTGTCTTGTCATCTACTCCCACGATGTTTCTTTTTCCTGAAAGAACTATGTGGCGTTTTGGCTCATCGGACGAAATCTTCTTTTGTTGATTTCTTTTTCTCGTTTTTGTAGACATGTCCTTCACATAGAAAACCTGAGCGACATCATTGGCTAGGACAAATGGTTCGTCCATGTATGCAAGATTGTTGAGATCCACTGTTGTCATGTCGTACTTTTGGTCTACAACTACCCCGCCTCCTGTCAGCTTCACCCATTTCCACCGAAACAAAGGAATCTTAAAAGTAGGTCCATAGTCAAGTTCCCATATCTCCTCTATGTACCCGTAATATGTTTCCAAACAGTGCCCATTCTCGTCTGTTGCATCAAAGCGGACACCACTATTTTGGTTGGTGCTCTTTTTATCTTGGGCAACCGTGTAAAATGTATTCCCATTTATCTCATGCCCTTGGAAAGTACATATAGTCGAAGATGGTGGCCTGGCCAAACAGTATAGCTGATCTCCAACGGTGTCGTCATTCATGAGATGTGTCTGCAACCAACTGCCGAAAGTCTTCTCGTGTTCCCCTTTAATCCAAGAGTCAGCCTTCCCCAGGTTTTCGGAGCGTAGAATATTCTTGTGTCTCACGATATACGGAGCCACCACGGTGGAATTGTGTAGAACTGTGTAGTGTGCTTGAGAGAAAGAATGCTCGTCCATACATACTTTTGCTTTCCTTCCTAGTGTGCCTTTTCCTGTCAGCCTACCCTCATACCGAGATTCAGGAACACCCATCGGCTTAAGGTCAGGAAGAAAGTCCACATAAAACTCAATGACCTCCTCTGTTCCATAGCCCTTGGAGATGCTTCCTTCTGGCCTAGCACGGTTACGAACATATTTCTTTAAGACTCCCATGAACCTCTCGAAGGGGAACATATTGTGTAGAAACACAGGACCGAGAATTCTAATCTCTTCGACTAGGTGAACTAGGAGGTGTGTCATTATATTGAAGAAGGATGGCGGGAACAACAACTCAAAGCTGACCAGACATTGGACCACATCAATCTGTAACCCTGATAGACTTTCTCGATTGATTACCTTCTGAGAAATTGCATTGAGGAATGCACATACCTTCACAATTGCCAGGCGAACATTTTCCGGTAGAATTCCCCTCAATGCAAGCGGAAGCAATTGCGTCATAAGCACGTGGCAGTCATGAGACTTTAGGTTTTGGAATTTTTTGTCTTTCATATTTACGATTCCCTTTATATTCGACGAGAAGCCAGTCGGGACCTTGATACTGAAAAGGACTTCAAAGAAGATTTCCTTCTCTTCCTTAGTAAGATCGTAGCTGGCACGCCCTTGAAACTGCCCTGGATGCATGCCATCTCTTCCTTTATGACGCTCCTGGTCCTCCCGTGCTTCCGGTGTATCTTTTGACTTCCCATACAAGCCCAGGAAGCCTAGAATATTCACGCAGAGATTCTTCGTCAGGTGCATCACGTCGATTGCCGAGCGTACCTCATGGACTTCCCAGTAGGGTAGCTCCCAAAATATAGATTTCTTCTTCCACATGGCTACGCGCTTATCACGGACGTTAGGAACAGGTTGGCTGCCAGGACCCTTTCCAAAGATTACTTTTAAATCTTTGACCATATCAAATACTTCAGCACCAGTACGGATGACAGGCTTCCCCCGCGGTTCTGCCTTGCCATTGAAATGCTTGCCTTTTTTCTTTAAAGGATGCTTGGGCGGAAGAAAACGACGATTGTACGGGTACACATTCTTCCTACATTTGTCCAAATATATACTTTCTGTCTGATACAAACAGTGCGTGCGTGCATTGTATCCCTTGTTTGACTGTCCTGAAATGTTACTAAGAGCAGGCCAATCATTGATGGTTACGAAAAGCAACGCTCGAAGGTCAAATTCCTCTTGTTTGTGCTCGTCCCACACACGTACACCTGGTTCGGCCCACAGCTGTAAAATTTCATCAACTAATGGCCTTAGGTACACATCAATATCGTTGCCGGGTTGCTTTGGACCTTGGATAAGCACTGGCATCATAATGAACTTCCGCTTCATGCACAACCAAGGAGGAAGGTTGTAGATACATAGAGTAACGGGCCAGGTGTTGTGACTGCAACTCTGCTCCCCAAAAGGATTCATGCCATCTGTACTCAGACCTAACCATAAGTTCCTTGCGTCAGCTGCAAATCTCGGGAACTCTCTCTCAATTTTTCTCCACTCCCGACCATCAGCGGTGTGCCTCAACTTATTGTCTTTCATACGATCTTCCATGTGCCATCGCAACAACTTCGCATGATCTTTATTTCTGAACAGACGTTTCAACCGTGGTATTATAGGAGCATACCACATCACCTTGGCAGGAACCCTCTTCCTGGGTGGCTCGCCCTCAATATCACTAGGGTCATCTTTTCTGATCTTATACCGCAATGCAGTTCATACCGGACATTTATCCATATTCTCGTACTTCTCACCGCGGTAGAGGATGCAGTCATTAGGGCATGCATGTATCTTCTGCACGTCTAATCCTAGAGGGCAGACAAGCTTCTTTGCTTCGTACGTGCTGGCGGGCAATTCGTTCTTTCTTGGAAGCATCTTCTTCATCAGTACCAGCAACTTTTCGAATGACGAGTCAGTCACACCGATCTCTGCCTTCCACTTCAGCAATTCCAGTGTGCTACCCAGCTTCTTCTAGCCATCTTCACAAGTTGGGTACAACAATTTGTTGTGGTCCTGTAACATCTGCTCGAACTGCAACCTCTCCTTTTCTGTGTCGCAACCTCGCCGTGCATCAGAAATGACCCGGCCAAGATCATCAGCGGGCTCATCTGGTTCCCGTTCTTCATCCTGATCTTCTTCTTCATTGTCTTCCATTGCGGTATCAGCATACTCAGGAAACATAGATCGGTAGTTGTCATCATCGTTCTCTTCTTCTTCATCGTCGTCTTCCATCATAACCCCTCTTTCTCCGTGCTTGGTCCAAACATTATAGCCCGACATAGAACCGGACCGAAGCAGGTGGCTCTGAATGACTCTTGAGGAAGTGTAATCCTTCTCATTCCGACATTCAACACATGGACAAAACATATAGCCACCACCATGCTTGTTCGCATCGGCTGCATCTCGAAAAGAATGCACGCCTTCTTTGTAAGCGGCTGTGCGTCGATCACCGTACATCCATGGATGGCTCATCTGTGTTATACGACAGTATATCAAATACAATCACGATCCTAAAAATTAGTATCGCACGGTCTAAACGAGGAAATATAGTTGCTAACCTTTTAGAATAAGTAGAAATAAAGAGGAAGAGGTTTAAGCGTGGCTCAGGCATCTCATATCGTAGTTGTGTTCGGTGAACTGAAGCGGCATCGCTCTAACACACATTTCGACGAACACCTCTAGTGCATCAAAAAAAGTGGAGAGCAAGCACCCACCCACAATCCTCCATCCAAGAAAAATGCAAGGAAGAGGGGAGAGGGGGGCTGTGCTATATATAGGCAGAGGACTTTAGTCCCGGTTTGAGACACAAACCGGGACTAAAGGTGGCGCACATGCAGGCTGCACCCCGCGTAGCCCTCTAGTCCCGGTTTGGGACACGAACCGGGACTAAAGGCTCCTTACGGGCCGATACTAAAGCCTCGAGGAAGGCATTGAAAATTGGGGCGACGTGGCCGGGCCTTTAGTCCCGGCCCAGAGGCAGGCCGGGACTAAAGGGTCCCGGCCAAAGGCCCGTTTTCCACTAGTGAATGTCTTACTAGCTACCGAGCTGGCTGCTCCTAAAATCCTGACTCGGTAGCTTTTGTTCCCACAACACGACAAAATCATGCCAATCTTCCTTAATGAAAAAGATAAACACACATTCTCTGCCTGTTGCACACACTCCATCCAAACATTAGGTAGCAAACATAATCTTAGTTATTCCTTGCATGGGATGAATACCGTTTCGAATTAAAATCTTTTTTTACGTTGAAATAGTATTTCTGGGACTTCCTAAATAATATAGCAAAAAAAACTAAAATTTGAATCATTTTTGGTAATAGCAAACATTTTAAAAAGAACAAAATGAAACAAGAATACTTTTTGAAAAAATGAAGAATTTCTTGAATATGCAGAGCATTCTAAAATAGTTTTGAATTACAGGAACATTTTTCATAAGTAGTGAAAAAAAAAGCAAGAACATTTTTTGAAATTTTTGGACACTCTTTGAAATACAAACATTTTTATGGAATCCCGGGACATTTTTCCAAATATGGACAGTTTTTGAAATTCCAGAACAAATTTGGAAAATGGATCATTCTTTGGGAATATGAACATATTTTGAACGCAAGAACATTTTTTGACGATTTCTGAACTTTTTTTTCACGAGAACATTTTTTGAAATTTAGAAGAAAAATTTAACAATATCAAACAAAAGAAACAGGGAGACGAGAACATAGTTGAAAATGAAAGTTCACAAATTTGAAAATTGGAAACGTTGTTTTGAAAGCGCGAACATTTTTCAGAAAGATGAATGTTTTTTTCAAAATGCGACATTGTGTTGAAAAACTTGAACATTTTTGAAATAGACAAAAAGTTTTTGAAAACATGGACATTTTTTTAAAATGAGGACATATACACATCAAAAAAGAAAAATAGAAAAATAGAAATAGAAAAAAAAACCAACGAACTAGGCCCTGTCCGTTGTCTAAAAAAACAATCCCAGCCATCCTTTGTAATCCCGGTTTGGCAAACAATCTCAGGATTCGATTTGGATCGGGATTGCATAGTTTAGGATACAATCGACAGGGATTTCGATTTTGGGGTTCATTTCGTCGAACCTCTACAAGTTCAAGGTTTAAAATAGACTTTTCCATTTAATTATGGCAAATCAACATTGAATCTTGTTTTAAAGGCCTTGTCGAGACGAACATAGCGTTAAAAACGGATCTCTAATTGAATTTTTAGTTTATGAGATCAATTATTCTAAAATTTTAAAAAATAATATAATGTGATGATGCCCGTTAGAGGTAGAAGAGTCGGGAGTACATTGGACATTGGATAGTAACACATGAAAAAAAAATACATGCATGCATGCAGCGCTGGGCGCAAGCCGCCGCACTCAGTGATTAGAATTTCCCAACAAAGAATTTACAAGTAAATAAATCGCAGTGCTCGTCCCCTTTTCTATTGCACCTGAGTTTGGTGCTGTACACCGTCCAGCATTACAGAAATACTAGAGTGTTGCGGACCGACAGTAAGAAGCCACGAGCACAAACTTGATCTGATACATGTTCAAAGAATCATCTAAGCTAGGTAGTACATGAATGAACGAATCAATGGCACACCCTACGCCTACGCGTACACGAATGTCGCATCCTTCGCGCGACGTCACAAGTCACAACACCGCCGACGCGGCCACGGCCAGGGCGTCGCGCCAGCCGATGAGGATGGCGGTGGCGGCGTAGTGCGTGACGGCGCCGACGAGCACCAGCACGTGGAAGATCTGGTGGCTGTGCCCGACACAATCAAACATGCCCGGGCGCCACCTCTCCGGCACGCGCGCGACGTAGAACCCGGCGCCCGTGGCGTACACGAGCCCCATGGCCAGCTCCAGCGACAGCGCCAGGTAGCACTCCGGGTGTCCCCAGTTGAGCCAGAGCGCGTGCAGCGCCGGCACGACGCCCGAGAGCCCCATGGACACGAACAGGCCCGCCCTGAGGTGCCGGAGCCGCGGCGACGAGCGGGCCGGCACCAGGAGCGCCGCCACCACGAGCACGCCGAGCAGCGTGATGGCGGACAGGTAGACGAGCTGCGCCACGGGGCTGCCGAGGAACGTGTAGTAGACCGGCGGGAAGAAGGAGGAGACGATCATGACGGCGATGCCGGCGTAGTCGAGCTGCCAGAAGAGCCGATTGAAGCGGCGCGAGTGGCTCGCCAGCAGGTGCGCCGCCGCGCTCACCGACAGGCACATCATGGCCCCGAACACGAACACCGTCCGCGGCCACCGCGCCACCGCGTGCCCCGCTCCGCCCATGCCCGACGCCAGCGCGCTCTGGATCGCCATGCTCTGCTCGAACGAAAAAAGATTTAACCACGAGCCAGCAACTTACCATAACAATCTGTAGTATACATTGGAGCTGGTGCTAGGACAAGTCTAGTTTCTGATCGGTTGTTGCGGTTGCCGGTCGTTGGAGTCATCACAGATAAGCTCTGATTAGTCTAGGACCAGCAATGCAGTTCGTTAATTAACCGCCACAACCTCCTGCAGACACACAGCTGCCGTCCAGCTAGATCGATCAGTGTGTGTCAGCTCACCTAAGTTAGTTTCGTTGTCGATACAGAGCGTCCCTAACTGTGTGTAAGGTGTACAGCTAATTCATATTTGGCCAAAAAAATTAAACTACTCCCCTTGGATACCATACCATAGAGGAGCAGAGCGGGTAGGTTTGAAGAATTCTCTTCAGCTTATATACTACTCCATCGTGCAGCAGCGACCCAGATACGAATCGATTAAAACTAGTAGAATTACTGTAGTATGTTGATGTTCTGACCAAGCTAGTAAGATGCGATCTCAAAAGAGATAAATAAACATGTAAAGATACGAAAAGATTAGTCGTCTAGTGAGGAAGCACGATCAGTTTTTCTTACCGAAGTGTTGTTGACCGCCCACGACGACGCGTTGGCCGACGATGTCATCACCATCGTCATGATCCCCGGCGCCGCGGCCGGCCGCCACTCCGTCTGGCCGGCGACGGCGAGGCCCAGGAACAGGAAGAAGCCCCCCAGATGGCTGCAACAACCGGTGTCGGATTCGGATCAGAATCAGGTCGCCAGCAGTAACATCTGAATCAAAAACACAATGCAAGAAGCAGAGGATGCAGAGAGGGGACGCACGTCCAGACGTTGAGCGTCTCGTTGTGCCAGGCGAAGACGCTGCGGAGCGCGTCGCGGACGGACCACTCGCAGCGGTAGCCGCCGCGGATGAACTCGTTGTCCCGCAGGTAGTCCGGCAGCTCCTCGAACCGCCTCAGCCGCGGCAGCCCGCCGGTCCACCTGGCGGCCTCCTTCCCCAGCTCCCCCGCCGCCGCGCTCGACAGCGCCACCAGGCCCTCCTCCTCCTCTGCCGGCGCGCGCCCGCAGCACCCGCGGTGGCGCAGCGCCGCCGTCTTCGTCGTGGTGGTCATCGTCGCCATGCGCGGAGCAAAGCGCGAGGAGGGGAGGGGGAAGAAGGCCGTGGTGCTGGCGATGGGAGTTTGAGTTCGGGGCGGGCACGGCGTTGGCCGGAGGCCGTGGGGCGGGCTTATATGCAGCTCCGAGTCGAACCCAGAGAGAGGGAGAGAGAGAGAGAGATCGTGTCAGCGCGCGGCGGGGCAGAACCAGAGGCTGCCTCGTGGGCCCGGGGCTTTCTAATCACGTTACGCAAAACCAAACCTTTTTTTTTTTTTTGAACTGCCGCGATGGAATATCGGTTAGGTCACGTGACGCAAGAGAATTCGTACGTACGAGCATGATGATCTGAAACAGAAAAGAAAACTTAAGAAAAGGACCGAGAGTAGTAATAATGGCTGCTGTCAGCGTTGACGTGTTCCATGGGCGGGAGAAATAAATGAATGCTGCGGGTTTATGGATGGACGGCGAGGATGGATGGATGGATGGTTGGTTGGGGAGGTTGGCGAGCTGTCGGGGAAGACGAGGGCGCGAGGAACGTGTTGCCGCGGGCGTGATGGGCCACGGCGGCTTCGAATGACGCACCAGTGGGCTTTGACCTTGGACTCGCCAGGCCGCTGTGCCATGAAGATCGGTTTTGGTTTATCGACCGGAGTCGTGTGGCAGCGAGAGCTCCAAAATGAAATAAAATGTGGGGTCGGGGTTGAGGTTTCGTGTGGGCAGCCGGCGGCCACGGCCAGCGCTGGTAGTGAGCAGGCGGTGGCGGGTTTAATTAGGCGGACAGGCGGGGCCGGTGGATGCCGGCTGTGGTGGTAGGTTGGGCAACCGCTGGCTCACCCGTGCACTCAATTTCGGGCGAGACAGTGAAGGGACGGACCGGAGGAGGCGTACGTCAACGCGCTCCGCACCGCAAGCCACGATTGCCGGATAAGATTTACCACGGACCGCGAAGTGTCACGCGGGGCGTGGACAACGTGGTAAGACACGTGCGCATGCGTGAGATTGTTTTTTACTCCCTCCGTTCTTAAATATATTATAAATATATAAGACCTTGTAGAGATTTTTTTATAGACTACATACGAAACAAAGTTGATGAATACATACTTCATAACATGTCTATATACATTCGTATATAGTTTATAATGAAATTTTTAAAAGATCCTATATTTAAAACAAAGGAAGTAGTTCACATAGAGGTACCAAAGCTTTATAAAAGGCAAAATTTAAGTTACAAGAAACTACTTTCAATATGAGCAACGAGCATAGTACAAACCACCACAACTGAGCAACGAAGACGAACAACACCGTAAAACAAGCTATAATACAAAGGGCCTATCCTAATCGGAACACAACACACCATCTCGATCGACGTTGGACAACTCCAAAGAACACCAACTGCCCCAAAACTGTTGGGGAACGTCGCATGGGAAACAAAAAAATTTCTACGCGCACGAAGACCTATCATGGTGATGTCCATCTACGAGAGGGGATATTCGATCTACGTACCCTTGTAGACCGCACAACAGAAGCGTTAAGAAACGCGGTTGATGTAGTGGAATGTCCTCACGTCCCTCGATCCGTCCCGCGAACCGTCCCGCGATCAGTCCCACGATCTAGTGCCGAACGGACGGCACCTCCGCGTTCAGCACACGTACAGCTCGACGATGATCTCGGCCTTCTTGATCCAGCAAGAGAGACGGAGAGGTAGATGAGTTCTCCGACAGCGTAACGGCGCTCCGGAGGTTGGTGATGATCTTACCTCAGCAGGGCTCCGCCCGAGCTCCGCAGAAACGCGATCTAGAGGTAAAACCGTGGAGATATGTGGTCGGGCTGCCGTGGCAAAGTTGTGTCAAATCAGCCCTAAAACCTCCGTATATATAGGGGGAAGAGGGGGAGCCTTGCCTTGGGGTCCAAGGACCCCCAAGGGGTTCGGCCGAGCCAAGGGGGGCAACCCTCCCCTTCCAAACCGAGTCCAACTAGGTTTGGAAGGAGGAGTCCTTCCCCCTTTTCCCACCTCCTCTTTTTTTTTCTCTTTGATTTTCTTCCTATGGCGCATAGGGTCTTCTTGGGCTGTCCCACCAGCCCACTAAGGGCTGGTGCGCCACCCCCAAGGCCTATGGGCTTCCCCGGGGTGGGTTCCCCCCCCCGGTGAACACCCGGAACCCATTCGTCATTCCAGGTACATTCCCGGTAACTCCGAAAACCTTCCGGTAATCAAATGAGGTCATCCTATATATCAATCTTCGTTTCCGGACCATTCCGGAAACCCTCGTGACGTCCGTGATCTCATCCGGGACTCCGAACAACATTCGGTAACCAACCATATAACTCAAATACGCATAAAACAACGTCGAACCTTAAGTGTGCAGACCCTGCGGGTTCGAGAACTATGCAGACATGACCCGAGAGACTCCTCGGTCAATATCCAATAGCGGGACCTGGATGCCCATATTGGATCCTACATATTCTACGAAGATCTTATCGTTTGAACCTCAGTGCCAAGGATTCATATAATCCCGTATGTCATTCCCTTTGTCCTTCGGTATGTTACTTGCCCGAGATTCGATCGTCAGTATCTGCATACCTATTTCAATCTCGTTTACCGGCAAGTCTCTTTACTCGTTCCGTAATACAAGATACCGCAACTTACACTAAGTCACATTGCTTGCAAGGATTGTGTGTGATGTTGTATTACCGAGTGGGCCCCGAGATACCTCTCCGTCACACCGAGTGACAAATCCCAGTCTCGATCCATACTAACTCAACGAACACCTTCGGAGATACCTGTAGAGCATCTTTATAGTCACCCAGTTACGTTGCGACGTTTGATACACACAAAGCATTCCTCCGGTGTCAGTGAGTTATATGATCTCATGATCATAGGAACAAATACTTGACACGCAGAAAACAGTAGCAACAAAATGACACGATCAATATGCTACGTCTATTAGTTTGGGTCTAGTCCATCACGTGATTCTCCTAATGACGTGATCCAGTTATCAAGCAACAACACCTTGTTCATAATCAGAAGACCCTGACTATCTTTGATCAACTAGCTAGCCAACTAGAGGCTTGCTAGGGACAGTGTTTTGTCTATGTATCCACACATGTATATAAGTCTTCATCCAATACAATTATAGCATGGATAATAAACGATTATCTTGATACAAGAATTATAATAATAACTACATTTATTATTGCCTCTAGGGCATAATTCCAACAGTGTGCCACTTGCACTAGAGTCAATAATCTAGCCCTCACATCATCATGCGAATTACATTGTAATAAATCTAACACCCATACAGTTCTGGTGTTGATCATGCTTTGCCCGTGGAAGAGGTTTAGTCAGCGGGTCTGCTACATTCAGACCCGTGTGCACTTTGCATATATTTACGTCCTCCCCATCGACGTAGTCGCGGATGAGGTTGAAGCGTCGTTTGATGTGTCTGGACTTCTTGTGAAACCGTGGTTCCTTTGCTAGGGCAATGGCACCCGTGTTGTCACAGAACAAGGTTATTGGATTCAGTGCGCTTGGCACCACTCCAAGATCCGTCATGAACTGCTTCATCCAGACACCCTCCTTAGCCGCCTCCGAGGCAGCCATGTACTCCGCTTCACATGTAGAATCTGCTACGACGCTTTTCTTGGAACTGCACCAGCTTACCGCACCCCCATTAAGAATAAATACGTATCCAGTCTGCGACTTAGAGTCGTCCGGATCTGTGTCAAAGCTTGCATCGACGTAACCCTTTACGGCGAGCTCTTCGTCACCTCGATACACGAGAAACATCTCCTTAGTCCTTTTAGGTACTTCAGGATATTCTTGACCGCCGTCCAGTGATCCACTCCTGGATTACTCTGGAACCTACCAGCCATACTTATGGCCAGGCTAACGTCCGGTCTAGTGCACAACATTGCATACATGATAGAACCTATGGCTGAAGCATAGGGGACGGTGCTCATATGCTCTCTATCCTCATCAGTTGCTGGGCACTGAGTCTTACTCAATCTCGTTCCTTGTAAAACTGGCAAGAACCCTTTCTTGGACTGTTTCATTTTGAACCTCTTCAAAACTTTATCAAGGTATGTGCTTTGTGAAAGTCCTATCAGGCGTTTTGATCTATTCGTGTAGATCTTAATGCCTAGAATGTAAGCAGCTTCTCCTAGGTCCTTCATAGAGAAACTTTTATTCAAGTAATCCTTTATGCTCTCCAAAAACTCTACGTTGTTTCCAATCAGCAATATGTCATCCACATATAATATTAGAAACGCCACAGAGCTCCCACTCACTTTCTTGTAAATACAAGATTCTCCAACCACTTGTATAAACCCAAATGCTTTGATCACCTCATCAAAGCGTTTGTTCCAACTCCGAGATGCTTGCACCAGTCCATAAATGGATCGCTGGAGCTTGCACACCTTGTTAGCATTCTTAGGATCGACAAAACCTTCGGGTTGCATCATATACAACTCTTCCTTAAGGAAACCGTTAAGGAACGCCGTTTTGACATCCATCTGCCATATTTCATAATCAAAAAATGCAGCTATTGCTAACATGATTCTGACGGACTTAAGCATCGCTACGGGTGAGAATGTCTCATCGTACTCAACTCCTTGAACTTGTGAAAATCCGTTTGCCACAAGTCGATCTTTATAAACGTTCACATTACCGTCAGCGTCCGTCTTCCTCTTAAAGATCCATTTGTTCTGAATAGCCTTGCGGCCCTCAGGTAGTACCTCCAAAGTCCACACTTTGTTCTCATACATGGATCCTATCTCGGACTTCATGGCTTCTAGCCATTTGTTGGAATCTGGGCCCACCATTGCTTCTTCATAATTTGCAGGTTCATTGTTGTCTAACAACATGATTTATAAGACGGGATTTCCGTACCACTCTGGAGCAGCACGTGGTCTCGTCGACCTGCGTGGTTCGACAGAAACTTGAACTGGAGTTTCATGATCATCATCATTAACTTCCTCCTCAACCCGCGTCGCAACGAGAGAGGTTTCCCCTTGCCCTGCGCCACCATCCAGAGGGATGAGAGGTTCGACAACTTCGTCAAGTTCTATCTTCCTCCCACTCAATTCTCTCGAGAGAAACTCCTTCTCGAGAAAAGCTCCGTTTTTAGCAACAAACACTTTGCCCTCGGATTTGAGATAGAAGGTGTACCCAACTGTCTCTTTTGGGTAACCTATGAAGACGCACTTTTCCGCTTTGGGTTCCAGCTTTTCAGGCTGAAGCTTTTTGACATAAGCATCACATCCCCAAACTTTAAGAAACGACAACTTTGGCCTTTTGCCATACCACAGTTCGTATGGTGTCGTCTCAACGGATTTTGATGGTGCCCTATTTAAAGTGAATGCAACTGTTTCTAATGCATAACCCCAAAATGATAACGGCAAATCAGTAAGAGACATCATAGATCGCACCATCTCTAATAAAGTACGATTACGACGTTCGGACACACCATTACGCTGTGGTGTTCCAGGCGGTGTTAACTGTGAAACAATTCCACATTGTCTTAAGTGAGCACCAAACTCGAAACTCAGATATTCACCCCCACGATCAGACCGTAGGAACTTGATCTTCTTGTTACGATGATTTTCAACTTCACTCTGAAATTGCTTGAACTATTCAAATGTTTCAGACTTGTGCTTCATTAAGTAGACATAACCATATCTACTCAAATCGTCAGTGAAGGTGAGAAAATAACGATATCCGCCGCGTGCCTCTACGCTCATCGGACCGCACACATCGGTATGTATGATTTCCAACAAGTCACTTGCACGATCCATTGTTCCGGAGAACGGAGTTTTAGTCATCTTGCCCATGAGGCATGGTTCACACGTGTCAAGTGAATCAAAGTCAAGTGACTCCAAAAGTCCATCGGCATGGAGTTTCTTCATGCGCTTTACACCAATATGACCTAAGCGGCAGTGCCATAAAAATACGGCGCTATCATTGTTAACTCTAACTCTTTTGGTCTCAATGTTATGTATGTGTGTATCACTATCAAGATTCAATATAAACAATCCTCTCACATTGGGTGCATGACCATAAAAGATGTTACTCATAGAAATAGAACAACCATTATTCTCTGACTTAGAAGACTAACCGTCTCGCAATAAACAAGATCCATATATAATGTTCATGCTCAACGCAGGCACTAAATAACAATGATTCAAGTTCATAACTAATCCTGATGGTAACTGAAGTGAAACTGTGCCGACGGCGATTGCATCAACCTTGGAACCATTTCCTACGCGCATCGTCACTTCATCTTTCGCCAGCCCTCGTCTATTCCGCAGTTCCTGTTTCGAGTTGCAAATATGAGCAACAGAACCGGTATCGAATACCCAGGCACTACTACGAGAGCCGGTTAAGTACACATCAATAACATGTATATCAAATATACCTGATTTTTCTTTGGCCGCCTTCTTATCAGCCAGATACTTGGGGCAATTGCGCTTCTAGTGACACATACCCTTGCAATAGTTACACTCTGTTTCAGGCTTAGGTCCAGCTTTGGGTTTCTTCGTCGGATCGGCAACAGGTTTGCCGCTCTTCTTTGAATTACCCTTCTTGCCTTTGCCGTTTCTCTTGAAACTAGTGGTCTTATTCACCATCAACACTTGATGCTCTTTACGGAGTTCAGACTCTGCGACTTTCAGCATCGCAAACAACTCGCCGGGTGACTTGTTCATCCCTTGCATGTTGTAGTTCAACACAAAGCCTTTATAGCTTGGCGGCAGTGATTGAAGGATTCTGTCAGTGATAGCCTCTTGCGGGAGTTCAATTCCCAGCTCAGCTAGACGGTTTGAGTACCCAGACATTTTGAGCACATGTTCACTGACAGACGAGTTCTCCTCCATCTTGCAAGCATAGAATTTATCGGAGGTGTCATACCTCTCGATCCGGGCGTTCTTCTGAAAGATGAACTTCAACTCCTGGAACATCTCAAATGCTCCATGACGCTCAAATCGACGTTGAAGTCCCGGTTCTAAGCCATACAAGACTGCACATTGAACTATTGAATAGTCCTCCTTACGTGTTAACCAAGCGTTCTTAACATCCTGGTCAGCCATAGCGGGTGGTTCATCTCCTAGCGCAGCATTAAGGACATAATCCTTCTTCCCATCTTGTAAGATTAGCTTAAGATTACGAGCCCAGTCTACAAAGTTGCTTCCATCATCTTTCAACTTAGCTTTCTCTAGGAACGTATTAAAATTCAGGGTGACTGTCGCGTGAGCCATGATCTACAACATAAATATATTCAAAGTGGACTTAGACTATGTTCAAGATAATTAGAGTTTAACTTAATCAAATTACTTGCTAAACTCCCACTCAAAAAGTACATCTCTCTAGTCATTTGAGTGGTTCATGATCCACTTACACTAGCTCAAGTCCGATCATCACGTGAGTTGAGTATAGTTTCAGTGGTAAGCATCCCTATGCTAATCATATCATCTATATGATTCATGATCGACCTTTCGGTCTCATGTGTTCCGAGGCCATGTCTGCAGATGCTAGGCTCGTCAAGCTTAACCCGAGTTTTCCGCGTGCGCAACTGTTTTGCACCCGTTGTATGTGAACGTTGAGTCTATCACACCCGATCATCATGTGGTGTCTCGAAACGACGAACTGTAGCAACGGTGCACAGTCGGGGAGAACACAATTTTGTCTCAAAATTTTAGTGAGAGATCACCTCATAATGCTACCGTCGTTCTAAGCAAAATAAGGTGCATAAAAGGATTAACATCACATGCAATTCATAAGTGACATGATATGGCCATCATCACGTGCTCCTTGATCTCCATCACCAAAGCACCAGCACGATCTTCTTGTCACCGGCGCCACACCATGATCTTCATCAACGTGTCGCCATCGGGGTTGTCGTGCTACTCATTCTATTACTACTAAAGCTACATCCTAGCAAAATAGTAAACGCATCTGCAAGCACAAACGTTAGTATAAAGACAACCCTATGGCTCCTGCCGGTTGCCGTACCATCAATGTGCAAGTCGATATTATCTATTACAACATGATCATCTCATACATCCAATATATCACATCACATCGTTGGCCATATCATATCACAAGCATACCCTGCAAAAACAAGTTAGACGTCATCTAATTTTGTTGTTGCATGTTTTACGTGGTGACTATGGGTATCTAGTAGGATCGCATCTTACTTACGCAAACACCACAACAGAGATATATGAGTTGCTATTTAACCTCATCCAAGGACCTCCTCGGTCAAATCCGATTCAACTAAAGTTGGAGAAACTGACACTTGCCAGTCATCTTTGAGCAACGGGGTTGCTCGTAGCGATGAAACCAGTCTCTCGTAAGCGTACGAGTAATGTCGTCCAAGCCGCTTCAATCCAACAATACCGCGGAATCAAGAAAAGACTAAGGAGGGCAGCAAAATGCACATCACTGCCCACAAAAACTTTTGTGTTCTACTCGAGATGACATCTACGCATGAACCTAGCTCATGATGCCACTTTTGGGGAACGTCGCATGGGAAACAAAAATTTTCCTATGCGCACGAAGACCTATCATGGTGATGTCCATCTACTAGAGGGGATATTCGATCTACGTACCCTTGTAGACCGCACAGCAGAAGCGTTAAGAAACGCGGTTGATGTAGTGGAACATCCTCACATCCCTCGATCCGCCCTGCGAACCGTCCCGCGATCAGTCCCACGATCTAGTGCCGAACGGACGGCACCTCCGCGTTCAGCACACGTACAGCTCGACGATGATCTCGGCCTTCTTGATCCAACAAGAGAGACGGAGAGGTAGATGAGTTCTCCGGCAGCCTGACGGCGCTCCGGAGGTTGGTGATGATCTTATCTCAGCAGGGCTCCGCCCGAGCTCCGCAGAAACGCGATCTAGAGGTAAAACCGTGGAGATATATGGTCGGGCTGCCGTGGCAAAGTTGTGTCAAATCAGCCCTAAAACCTCCGTATATATAGGGGGAAGAGGGGGAGCATTGCCTTGGGGTCCAAGGACCCCCAAGGGGTTCGGCCGAGCCAAGGGGGGCAACCCTCCCCTTCCAAACCGAGTCCAACTAGGTTTGGAAGGAGGAGTCCTTCCCCCTTTTCCCACCTCCTCTTTTTTTTTCTTTTCTCTTTGATTTTCTTCCTATGGCGCATAGGGCCTTCTTGGGCTGTCCCACCAGCCCACTAAGGGCTGGTGCGCCACCCCCAAGGCCTATGGGCGTCCCCGGGGTGGGTTGCCCCCCCCCCCCCCGGTGAACACCCGGAACCCATTCGTCATTCCGGGTACATTCCCGGTAACTCCGAAAACCTTCCGGTAATCAAATGAGGTCATCCTATATATCAATCTTCGTTTCCGGACCATTCCGGAAACCCTCGTGACGTCCGTGATCTCATCCGGGACTCCGAACAACATTCGGTAACCAACTATATAACTCAAATACGCATAAAACAACGTCGAACCTAAGTGTGCAGACCCTGCGGGTTCGAGAACTATGCAGACATGACCCGAGAGACTCCTCGGTCAATATCCAATAGCGGGACCTGGATGCCCATATTGGATCCTACATATTCTACGAAGATCTTATCGTTTGAACCTCAGTGCCAAGGATTCATATAATCTCGTATGTCATTCCCTTTGTCCTTCGGTATGTTACTTGCCCGAGATTCGATCGTCAGTATCCGCATACCTATTTCAATCTCGTTTACCGGCAAGTCTCTTTACTCGTTCTGTAATACAAGACCCCGCAACTTACACACAAAGCATTCCTCCGGTGTCAGTGAGTTATATGATCTCATGGTCATAGGAACAAATACTTGACACGCAGAAAACAGTAGCAACAAAATGACACGATCAATATGCTACGTCTATTAGTTTGGGTCTAGTCCATCACGTGATTCTCCTAATGACGTGATCCAGTTATCAAGCAACAACACCTTGTTCATAATCAGAAGACCCTGACTATCTTTGATCAACTGGCTAGCCAACTAGAGGCTTGCTAGGGACAGTGTTTTGTCTATGTATCCACACATGTATATAAGTCTTCATTCAATACAATTATAGCATGGATAATAAACGATTATCTTGATACAAGAATTATAATAATAACTATATTTATTATTACCTCTAGGGCATAATTCCAACAAAAAAGGCTAAGGTGATTATAGAAGTTGAAAGATTAGTAGGTCGATAAGGCTTATTTGACAAAATTTCTTCCAGGAAGGGGGGGCCATGGCCCCTAATTGTCCCCAATAGGCTCCATCGCTGCGAGTGTGTCCCCTATTTGTCCGTTAGTGCAGTTATATCCTTCAATTTCTTTCTAATATGTTCGGTCATTTGTACGTAATTGATAAAAAGGAAGAGAGAGGAAAAAAGAATGAATAAAGAAAAAGAAGGTGGTCCAACGTGAGGTTGCGTCCTACGTGACGGACTGCCCGGGCGCATCTGCAAGCCCTCATGTTCTCTCTATACACGAGGATTCCCGGACAGCACGGGCATATAGGGCTATTTTTTTTAATAATACGTTTTTAATAAAATTTAAAAATATTTTGCAGTTTCAAAAAAGTTCAAAACTAGCACTAGTGGGGACGGGGCCTTTAGCCCCGGTCCGTAAGGGGCTTTAGTCCCGGTTCACCAACCGGGACTAAAGGGGCGGGACTAAAGGCCTAACCTTTAGGCCCGGCCCTGTTACAATCCGGGACTAAAGTTGCTCCACGTGGGCGCCTCGTAGCGCCCCAGGGGCAGGCCCTTTAGTCCCGGTTCGTTACACGGACCGGGACTAAAGATTTTCAGATTTTGCTGGTTTTTGGGTTTTTTTTTAATGAAATTATTTTTGGGTTTTAGGGTTTAGGTGCTCGGGAGATTAACGTGATGCCTCGTTTGGTGTTCGGAAATTAGTTTTCATATAATTTAAATAGAAATAATTATGCATATATATAAGATTAACTTATCTTACAAGCGAGCATATATATACAATTATATGGAGATCTGAATTATCGGGACTAGAGCCCGTCTATTCGATTACATGGACGAAGAGCATATATATACAATTATATGGAGATCTGAATTATCGGGACTAGAGCCCATCTATTCGATTACATGGACGAACATCAGTAATGGCCCCTAGTTACACTAAATCGTCATTTGTCATCTATAGCTTCCGTCCTCACAAATCCCGCAAGCTCCTCTGCAACAGCAATCGCGCGTTGCTCTGGTAGGACCTTCGTCCTCATGGCCGTGTGCTATATAAGAAGAGGAAATGAATATGAATATCAATCATGATAACAAAGAATGACGGGTAAAAATAGAGGTGTGAATGTTCATTGCTTACGTCGAATCTGTGATCCTTGAGCTCAGAGGTAAACGTGTGAATGGTCTCGCAAACATAGTATCCGCATAGATGCGTTCCCTGTGGCTGCTGGTCGCACTTTATGAGAATAGAATATATATAATCAAAATAATAATCTAGCATCATAAATGTATTGAAAATTAATAGAAGTATATCATACTACTACTTACCTGAGCCGCTCTAAAGGTCAGCTTCTCAGGAAAGTTACTGGGAGTCACGCACTTGAACCGCTTCCAAACCCTGCCCGACAAGGATAATGATTTGCTAAGTTTTTCATTAATTGATATATCAGAAAATCATCGAAAGAGACCGATAGAGCGCAAGAATGATTAAAATTACCCTTGGAGCATGTCCTGCAGGCTTTGGAACTGTTCCAAGGGTCTCGATAATGGGTCGAAGGCATCAACTCTTGCCTTATCAATTTGAATGTCCAACAAAATCCAATGGAAGCTGCACATATGTGTGTGTGTGTGTGTGTGTGTGTCAGTAACTTATCAATTACACTTATAAGTGAATGGACACAACAGAGTAAAGACCCTCACCTAAAGTTGTATGGAAACAGTATGTGGTCACATAAAGTTTGATCTATTAGAAACCTTAGAAGGTTTTCCTCCGTCTCCTTGGGTTTATCAGTTAGCGTCGCTATATGTATTTTATCTAGGTCAATAAACCCAATATTTAGGATGCTCTTACTTTTACAATCCAGAATCTTCATTCTGCATAATAGAGTACAAGTTATATATAGACAATGAATTGAAATAACTAAACAAGTTATATGTAGACAACGAATTGAAAAACTTACAGACAATAGCAACTCATAAGCGATTTGTCGAGGGCGTCGCCATTGTACATCTGGAAGAGTTCATCAAAGTCGATATGGATTTCTTCGGAGCGGCCGTAGTACTCCCGTGGGACACTCAGCACGATCATCGTTCTCCCATTCTTTGATTCCCTTAAGTACCATTTATGCAAGTAACGCATATTTGTTGGGAGATCATCTTTGCTGACCAAAGGCTCTCCCATGACAAACTGTGGCTTAGGGGCTACCACAGCCTTGGGTATCCTGTCGTCTTGGGAAGCCAACAAATCTTCAACCGAGATACCACATTCAGCCGCCAACTCCTTTGCTCTTTCAAAAGCTTGCCCCTGCACCGGAGGGGGAACATTCTCGGTTAACACCTTGAGGGGTGGGATCGACTGTTTGGCCTGTTGTCCAAGCTGAGGAACGTCAGATTTTTTCTTGCTTGTAGTTGAACTTGATTTGCTCCCACTTGCACTTGCACGTGTGCTGCTCTTTTTCACTTCCTTCTGCAATGTGCGTGTATAGTCATCAGGCTTATAGTGTAAGTCATATTGTGATGGAAGGGTTATGAAGTCTTTTGCCCATGCTATTTGCTTCTCGGTGTATTCCGGGCGGGGCTCGGGTTCCTTCTTTTTCATCGGCGCATCATGATGTTCCTTTGCTATCCTGGCGTTTTCCTCGGGGGTACGATCATAAGGTCTGATAGGAAGATTAGCATGAGGTACCTTTGGGAGGGGCGACCGTTTGCGCTTTGGGGGGCTCCGTCGCTTAGGAAACGTCGGCGGAGCGTTCTTGGTGGCACGCTTCCGCTTAGTATCCTGTGCGGACGGCGACGGAGACGGACGACCCAAGTCCGGCGGCGGTGATCGAGATGGACTCGTGTTGTGCTGGCCGACGTCATGTGGAGGGCTTGGAGGTAATGGAGGTGTAGGTGACCTGCGACGACTCGGAGGCGGTGTTGTCCTTGGGGCCGAGCCTGGAAGCTTGATGTAGTTCTTGTCCCATAGGATGACTCCACCCAGTACTTCTCCGAGTGTCCTCTCATCTTCGGTTCCAGCTATGTCGAGCTCCATACCATTAAACCCCGTCATGATTTCATCCACCCCGACTTTAGCAAAGCCAGCTGGAATCTCACGGCCATGCCAGTGTGCATCAAGGCCAGAAGGTAAAGCTTGTCCGACGGCCACCTTCATGGATATGTTCTTGAATTTCTGATGGAGTTCACATGATGTTGACTCCTTGATTCCATCCACGGGGTAGCCGGGACCGCCCTCTATCATTCTTCGTGCATCGTCGGGCGGGGCCTCAGATTCAGCCACGCTGCTTTTCCGCTTAGATGGGGCGCCGGTAATATCAAGTGCAGGATCTTCCTGGCACGGTACTCCTCTAAGCTCATCAATCTGCTTCTGTTGCTCGTTAATCCTGGCAAGCAACTGGTTGAACTTGTCATTCTCCTCATCCTGCTGCCGCTTCTTTGCTCTCTCTCGGCTTCTGTAAGTGTCTTGGTCTCTGGCAAACCCAAGCCACCACGGGTAAGAAGGACCGAAGCCTCGCGTTCGTCCTCCATGTTCGTCATTGCCGAGGACCAGTGTGAGCAAATCTTTATCTCTATCTGCAGTGAACTTTCTTTTTCCCTCCTTAATTTCTTTCACTATCCTTTTCCAATTCTCCCTGGGTATCCTAAGGCCGTCATTGCAGATGAGGTCCCCTATTTTTTCGTCGTACGACCCACCATGCGCAAGGAACCAATTTCTTGCTCTCAATTCCCACTCATCACGGAGTGGTTCAGGTACGATGCCTTTATCTATCAGATCTTGCTCTTTCTTATCCCACTTTGGGATGGCAGTCTCATAGCCCCCTGGCCCCAGCTTGTGGTGATATTTCTTCTTGTCGGCATTTATCTTGTTCTTTTCTGATAATGCCTGGGCATCTTCTGACTCCTTGTACTCTTGAAATGCCTTCCAGTGATTCGCCTGCTTGGCTAGATACCCCTCGAATACTGGCACTTTCTTTGTCTTCAGATAGTTTTTCCATAGCTCCTTCTTCCAGCTAAGGAACAGTTCGACCATCTTCTTCAGAGTCCACTGCTTGACTTTGGTCCGCAGTTTGTCTGCGGCGTCTTCATTCTCACATTCTGGCAGGTTGAAATGTGACATGAGATCATTCCAAAGATTATCTTTGTACCTTTCGGCGACATAGTCACTATCGGCTGCTCCTTTGAGCTTGTTCCACTCCCGAACGCTGATCGGGACGTGATCCCTAACGAGAACTCTGCATTGCTTCTTGAATGTGTCAGCAGCATTCTTAGGAAGCTTGGGTTCGCCCGTAGGAAATATCACCTCAAAGGTGTAATGCGTCCGTGCATCCAACTTTCTAGTCGGGCCTCGTTTCGTAGTTTTGCTCGATGTGGAGGCCTAAGAGGGAGAAACATTCGTCAAATGAATGTATATGTATAAAATATAGAGCTATCTCCAATATTTTTCACATATTACAAGTGATTGTCGAACTTCATATGTATACCTCGCCGGACTTTATTATTTCTTCACCGGCTTCTCCATCAGTGGAGCTATCACCTTCTCCGTCATTGGACCTATCTCCTGCCCCATCGACTTCATCTTCGTGTCGCTCGACCTCCATTCCAACGTCGTGGTTTACATATGACGACGGAGATTCAGCTGGTTCAACGTCGGGGCCGTCTTTGATTATATCTTCGAGAAGTTCTTCCTCTTCGAGGTTCCTCATATGTGGATCCATAGTTCTGCAAAAAACGGATTCTCTTAACCTTTGTACCAAAAAAGAATTATTCTATCAGGAACTCCGTTCCAAAACAACTTTAGTCCCGGGTCGTGGCTCCACCCGGGACTCCTAGATTTCTGCATAGTATTCAAAGTAGGAGTACTTTTCCAATTTGAGTATTCAATAAGCAAAACCAAATCGTAAAATTAAGTAGTATTCAAATTAGCATGCATTCAATTATAAGCTAATACATCATCTCTTTTGTCCGTACATCGTCGAATATTATCACTAATACTCCTCGAATACTATCATACATATAGCATCACTGATATATCTAGAACCGTAGCGCCCGACGGGTATCGGCGCGGGCGGTGGACACCCAAAGAGAAGGAACCGTCACAGGATCATAGCTCCAGTGAGATCCCCGAAGAACCTGCCAGGTATGCTCGAACCTGCCCTCCAACGCAACCATGTAGCGACGGACGTGCTCATCCTCCTCGCTGACACGGTGACGTACCACCTCCGCGGTGTCCGGAAGCCTCGGCACCCTCACTGGCCCACGCGACCGCCACCAAACAAGGATCGGGTCAACGCCGGACTGGCTCCTCACCAACCTACGCCCCCCGGAAGGTAGCACCTCCCAATACCAGCCGGGCGGAGCCCAGTCCCGGACAGGGCCCCTCTGATCAAGCAGGTGTCCTCCGCCGAGTCGACGACGAGGATGCGGGATAGGCATCGTAAAATGAACAAAAAAATAAACTAGTTCTATTAATTTTATTGCTAAAAATAAACTATTAACACTTAAGCATATACAATAGCAAAATTAAACTATTAACACTTAAGCATATACAATAGCAAAATTAAGCAATAATCTAAGAAACACTATTAACACTTAAGCATATACACTATACAATATTTCTTCTTCTTGTAACCCTAAACTAATTTATCCTCTTCTTCTATTTCTCCTCTTCTTCTACTTCTACTTCTCCTCTTCTTCTACTACTTCTCCTTCTACTTCTACTTCTTCTTCTACTTCTACTTCTTCTTCTTCTTCTTCTTCTACTTCCACTTCTCCTCTTCTTCTACTACTTCTCCTCTTCTCTTCTTCTACTTCTCCTCTCCTCCTCTTCTAATTTTTTCTCTTCTTCTACTTCTCCTCTTCTTCTATTTTTCCTCTTCTTCTCCTCTCCTCCTCTTCTTATTCTCCTTTTTCTTCTTTTCTTCTCCTCCTCTTCTTATTTTCCTTTTTCCTAATTCTAAATACTACTAACCCTAATAATCTAGCACAAACCTAATAACAATAGGAATTAAATGACAAAAAAAACCTTTTTCTTCTTTTCTTCCCTTTTTCTTCCTTTCTTCTCCTTTTTCTTCTTTTCTTCTCCTTTTTCTTCTTTTCTTCTACTCGCCCGAGTGTTGGGGAGTAGGGGGCGGGGGGCTTACCGGCCGGAGGTGTCGACGGTGCGTGGCGAGGAGGATGGCGCGACGGTGAGGAGGACGGCGTGGCGGCGAGGAGGACGGCAGGCGGCGGCGAGTAGGACGGCGGGCAGCCTGACGGCGTCGTCGAGTTCGTCGTTGTGCCGCGCCGGGCACGAGAACGAGAGGAAGAAGAAGAGAAATGGACGATTTGGGTTGGAAATTTTCTAACTCCCGCTTATATAGGTGGATCTTTAGTCCCGGTTCGGGGCTCGATTCGGGACTAAAGACCCCCTTTAGTCCCGAGTGGAGCCACGACCCGGGACTAAAGGCCCTTTTTCGGCAGACCAAAAGACAGGAAGCACGGGGTCTTTAGTCCCGGGGCGTGGCTCCACCCGGGACTAAAGGGGGTCTTTAGTCCCGGGGCGTGGCTCCACCCGGGACTAAAGCCCCTCCTCGGCTGCACGATAAGTTTAGTCCCACCTCGCCCAGCGAGGGGGGGTAACACTTGTTTATAAGCCCCGTCGCAGCTTCTCCATCGAGCTCCTCTCTAAAGCAGGCTTACGGGCCTAAACTCACTGAAAGTTGAAACTATATTCGAAATTGTAGAGAAAAATCAATCTAAATTCAAATGAGAATTTAGATTGAATTTTCTCTATGATTTCGAATATAGTTTCAATTTTTTTCTATTTTCATAATTAATAATTTTGACTATCCAAACTATTATCTAGTTTGTTATTTTCAATTAAAAACTATGTTTATTAAAAATTCTTTTTGCATATTTGAGAATTTGACAAAACTATGATAATGAAAAGTGTTTGAAATTGAATAAATAATGCAAAACTATTTTCTATTTTCATAATTAATAATTTTGACCATCCAAACTATTATCTATTTTGTTATTTTCAATTAAAAACTATGTTTATTAAAAATTCTTTTTGCATATTTGAGAATTTGACAAAACTATGATAATGAAAAGTGTTTGAAATTGAATAAATAATGCAAAACTATTTTCTATTTTCATAATTAATAATTTTGACTGTCCAAACTATTATCTATTTTGTTATTTTCAATTAAAAACTATGTTTAATAAAAATTCTTTTTGCATATTTGAGAATTTGACAAAACTATGATAATGAAAAGTGTTTGAAATTGAATAAATAATGCAAAACTATTTTCTATTTTCATAATTAATAATTTTGACTATCCAAACTATTATCTATTTTGTTATTTTCAATTAAAAACTATGTTTATTAAAAATTCTTTTTGCATATTTGAGAATTTGACAAAACTATGATAATGAAAAGTGTTTGAAATTGAATAAATAATGCAAAACTATTTTCTATTTTCAAAAGTAATTATTTTGACTATCCAAACTATTATCTATTTTGTTATTTTCAATTAAAAACTATGTTTATTAAAAATTCTTTTTTGCATATTTGAGAATTTGACAAAACTATGATAATGAAAAGTGTTTGAAATTGAATAAATAATGCAAAACTATTTTCTATTTCCAAAAGTAATTATTTTGACTAACCAAACTTATTTGAACTCCATACTTTTTGTGTGTTCAAAATGCACCATTCTAAGGCACATCACAAAATTTCAACAATTTCTGACTTCATTTGGTATTTTTCGTGCATTTACTTATTTGTTTTTGATCTAGTTGACCCTGAAATTGAAAAGCACTACAAATGAACTATGAAAATGTTGAAAGTTGGCATGCTATCATCATTTCACCCACATAGCATGTGTTAAAAAGTTGAGAGGGCTACGACAAAAACTGGATGCACTTCGTGTACAAAACGGACAATCTCTCTCGAAGTACTAGGGTTTCGAACTAGAACTCATCTCTTACAAAGGGATTTCATTTTTTTGAACTTATTTGAACTCCATACTTTTTGGGTGTTCAAAATGCACCATTCTAAGGCACATCACAAAATTTCAACAATTTCTGACTTCATTTAGTATTCTTCGTGCGTTTACTTATTTTTTGACCGTCGATGATGGTCGCTATTCCTTCTTTCTCTAATGCATAAGAAATATCTAGCACAAGGAGAAGAAGGAAAAGCAACCCCCACAACAAAAGTGGTTCCGCGGCACGCCACGTGGTTCCGCTGCACGCCACGTGGGACTAATGGTCTTTCATTTTTAAATGACTGTTTTAATCAAAAACAGATCTGTTACAAAAGGGATTTCATTTTTTGAACTTATTTGAACTGAAGACTTTTTGTATATATATGTGGTCGAAATGCATGATACCATGAAGTTAAAAAGGGCTAAAACATTCAAAAGTAGCAAATGAAGTTAGAAAGGGCTAAACCATTCAAATTTCGAAACTATAATGGCACAAACAGAAACTAGACATATATAAATTGGTCCAAGCAGTACATGATACTAGTCCAAACAGTACATAATAATAGCTACCATAGATATATATACAAGTGTTCGACGTTCAGAACACTACTCGTCTGAATCGTCTGAATCAGAATGTCCACCTTCCTCGAGGTGACGCTGGCAATAGTTGACGACTCGAATCTTGCGGTACAACTCGTATGAAACGTATGCATCTTTTGCTGCATACTCAATGTTGATAGGATCAAGTGGGGCCTTCTCCCAAAGTTTGTGCTGAGACTTTGGGAAACTGGTCTTCATATAACCATATTCCTCGTCGATCAAGGCAACTGCCATATGAGCCATCGAAGTCATGTCATGTCGAAGCCTGAATACCGTTTGGAGATCAACGAGGCAACCAGCTGGTATCTCAATACCGAAGTTGTGCCTCATCTTCAGCTTGTCGTTCCTTATGTCAACGGTAGCAAAAGTGATGCCACTGCGAAGGAAGTCCATGAGTTCTGGACAATTCTTGTCACTCCTGCAACAGAAACAAATTAAAATGGAACAAATGTTACATACTGCTGCAATAAGGAAACATGTTTCACTACAACTAAAGAGAAAATTATCTTTAGGATTCAAATAGAACATATGCAATGGAACCTAGAGAGATCACTATAGCTATCCAATGGAACCTAGAGAGATCACTAGCTATATGCAATTTTCATGACTATGACATATCATATTGCTATCCAATGGAACCTAGAGAGATCACTAGCTATATGCAATTTTCATAACCTTGGATCAAAGAACACCGCATAAAATTGTATCACTACAACTATGATTTCAATGGAACATATTGAACCAATCAGATTTTTCAGATTGTGGAACACTATTCCAATAAGATTGTGTTCCCTTCAACTAATCAAAATTGTTTCACTACAACTATTTGAAGCGAACCAACTATGATTCCAATGGAACATATTAAACACTAGTTGATTCTAATACAATTTTTCAAATTATGGAACACTATTCCAATCAGATTGTGTTCCCCTTCAACTAATCAAAATTGTTTCACTACAACTATTTGAAGGGAACCAACTATGATTCCAATGGAACATATTAAACACTAGTTGATTCTAATACGATTTTTCAGATTATGGAACACCATTCCAATTAGATTGTGTTCCCCTTCAACTAATCAAAATTGTTTCACTACAACTATTTGAAGGGAACCAACTATGATTGAAACAAATAAACTTACAATGTCATTAGCTTGGATCAAAGAAAGCCTCAAAACTTACCTCGCCCATTGGAAGATCAAGACATGGCGTGCGAAGCATAGTTGGATGACGGCAACACCGTGTTGATCGGTCGTGTACTCCAGATCAAGCCCCAAGAACTTCTCATGCTCCATTGCGTCGTCAAACCATTTTTCCTTCAACTGTTCAAGAAAAAACGACACCTCCCTGCTCTCGTTCGTGTACACGACATCGAGCTTGGTTGTGCCATGTGCGAGCACCTTAAGAAAGCGACTTGGCATGGTGGAAGAAGAGAAGGGAAGAAGAGAGGAGAAGAACAGAGAGGGAGAGCGAGAGAGAAGAAGAAACAGAGAAATGGCGACTGTGCTTCGGTTCGTGCTTTTCATCGCCCGAAACGACGCGGGATGCAAACTGTTTGGGTCTTTAGTCCCGGGTTGAGCCACCAACCGGGACTAAAGAGGTATACCAACGATTGCCACCACTACGGCAGGCCACGTGTTAGTCCTTTAGTCCCGGGTTGAGCCACCAACCGGGACTAAAGGGGGATACGAACGGTTGCCACCACCACTGCCCGCCGCGTAGCCCTTTAGTCCCGGTTTGGGACACGAACCGGGACTAAAGGCTCCTTACGGGCCGGGACTAAAGCCTCGAGGGAGGCATTGAGAATTGGGGGCGACGTGGCCGGGCCTTTAGTCCCGGCCCAGAGGCAGGCCGGGACTAAATGGTCCCGGCCAAAGGCCCGTTTTCCACTAGTGTAGTACACCATCGGCCTAGCCAAAGTCCACTAGATTTAGTCGGCCTATCCGAAACCGATTAGTCCCTGTCGGCCTTGGCTGGGCTGATAGCCCTCTCGGTCCTATCTAGTTGGTATTAATCAGCCTAGCCGTGATCAATCTCCCCTAATAATAAAGCACGCAACGCTTCTGTCGTCCGCGTCCGTTGTGGCATTTTTGCAAAAACACCCCTCGCTTTTCCGGTATTCAACCTGCAGTACGTTTCTAAGTTAAAAACGTTTCGGATTTACATAAGCCCCCTCCCCGGCTTATCCATTCCCGTCAGAGGGGCCTTCTCGCCGGCGATGGGCCGGCGACGGGCGAGGAAAACACTAATGCTTTCTGTATTTTGTGCAGATGGCTGAACCTGTTATGAAGGGAGCAGTGTATCCTTTTTTTTTGTTCTGTTGTTTTCTTAGCAGAAATTAAATAAAATGTACATCCACACTTGACTTGCCTTAGGTGAAGGACGTATCATTTTACCGTTTGTCTGCCAAAAGGGAAACAAATCTCATAGTAACTTTCATTCCGAGTTGATTGCTACATATCCAAAGTTCCTTAATCCATACTACCGTCAGATCAACTTTTTTACTTGCTAGATCTTTTTTCATTGAACTTTGCACTGCAGTGCTTGCTTTGCTTGCACGAGTGAGAGTCCTGACCCAACAGGTGAGCCACATAGTCTACAGGCATGGCTATGAATGATTGTATCAATTTAATTTTGTAAATAACCGCCCATATATTTATGCAGCAACTAACTTGGTAGTCAAACTGTTAGTGTATTGATTTTAGGAATCTATGTGAAATTTGTATGAGTGACTATGGTTACAGTCACAACTAAGAGACTGATTCCTTTCTCTTTGGAGCTTGCCTTGAACAAACAAACTGCATGGTAGATACAACTGTAACGAGAGCAACTATGTATTGTATGTAGCAGTAGCAGTAGCACTATTTGGACCAGGCACCAACATGACAAGTTATCTACTACATTTAGATGCATGCATTATACCGTTCAACTTCTCTGGAATGGCAAGACAATTGAATTGACTCGCCATTTATATGCAGGTCGACATCTCCGCCACCGGGATTTGAAGCAGCAACATCATCACCGGCGTTGGCAACTACCTCAAGGAGAAGAACCCAAATGCAAAGGTGACGTAGATCATTTTTTTCCTGTTATGTTAACATGTAAATTACATGATCCTATGATGGGTTTGATGCCAAAGTTGTTTTTGTAATCCATTTTAAATACATATCTTTGAATGATCCTAGCATGCCTTTGTTCAGTTTGTATGTGTCAATTCTTTGAAAATCATAATCTTAAAGGTTAATTATCTGAAAATCCCCAAATTCTATGGTTGGTTGTTCATACCTATACCTGTGTGGTGGTCATGTTTTGGCTTGCTACTTAGGTTGTTTTCGAATTCTCTTGTCCGTGCTTTTATTTGTGCTTCTTCTCGGGCCACAATGCAGCGGCGTTGCTACAGGTTCCCTGCTTGACTGGTGGTCTTTCGTTACTGTGCGGCGTTGAGAGCATGCTTCAGCCTTGGCTACTAATGACGCAGGTGATTTCCCCTTCTTACCTTCTTCCTTTCCATGTGCTGTCGGCACTGGCCTTTGTGCCATGACCATGCATTTTGTGCTTTTTTTCTTCAGAAAGTCAGCGATGGTTTTGCACACTTTTAGATTCAGACCTTGTCAATCTTCATAGTCGTATCAAAAGTAGTGTATGAAATGTCAACTTGGAATCATATGCGTGCCAATTATCTTGTCTGTCTATTTATGCAGAAATTTTGCTTAAGATGCTGACACTCTGACATTGTGTTTACATATGTTACTTGATGTTGTATCATTCTACAACAAGGTTACTGATCTTACAGATAAAAAGCAGGTTGCTAAGATCAGTATTGATAAAATGCAGGTATGTTTTGCTTCCACACTAGCACTATGTATGAAGTGCAAAGCTGGGTGGGCGGCCACGAGGGCGAGGAGTTCGTCGGCGTCGGCGCATGCTTCGGCCCCAAGATCGTCTCCAAGGAGAAGCAGGCCACTAGGAAGCCGCTCACCCTCGCAGACCCCATCCACGGCTGCGCGTCTCCCAAAATCAATCTAAATCAGGTAAATATTATACAATTTGGAAGATCTCGTAATAACAAATTCTTTTTTCAAGATTGATTGTTTTGTCGTACTAACTTCTATTTGCTCAAAGAGGACATGCATGCTATTTCTGGAAAAAGATCCTCCGCTATTGGCTAGCTGTTGGATGGCATCTGTGGTGGTAGTTTTAGATAACTAGCAAATGAAAGGGCTTCTCATAATTCATTGGATATAGACCAGCTGTGCCAATTACATATAGTTGATTTTGTAAATGACTTTTACAAATGAAATGTAATATTTTTATTATTTTATTTCAACAAATATGAGATTCCATCAAGCACAACACTGATTCAGTTTTTTTTCGACAAATATGGGCTTCAGATTGTTGTCTCCTTGAGTGCGTGCGGGATGTATAAGCACAAAAAACAGTGCGAAAAATTACAAATAAAATGTAATATATCACAACAAAAATGTTTCCCTTTTAAAAAAAATCTTGAATTTTTATTTTAGAAAACATTAGAACAGTGATTTCTGGTAAGAAATACCAGGAACATTGCAAAAATAATTACAAATGAAATGTAATATTGCCAGCGGAGGGATGAACGGCAAGGGGCGGCCACCATTGGAGGTACATCGAGAGCTCAACTCCACAAGGAAGGGAAGGGAGGGGGTCGCCACCATTGGAATGAGGGGAGTGACGGGAACAAAGTGAAGAGATAAGGACAACTTTTTTTTCCTTTGAGAAGAAGATGAGGGGAACGTTTTTTTTAGAAGAAGATGAGCAAAGTGCTCCGGAGGACGCGCTTTGTGTCTTGTGCGGAGGCTTGGTGTCTATGATCAGAGCAGCTCACTCGCAAGAGCTTAGCAAGTTGTGCAAAAACAATTTAAAATATATATTGTTCAATTTAGTTTTTGAAAATATGTTGTACACAAAAATAGTATTACCCATCAAAAAACAAAACATTATTATCACTCAATAAAAATGATAATTATTATTAAAAAAGTAATCCAATTTTTATATAAGCATTACATTATATTTTAAAACTTTAAAAGAAACTCCTTCCGTCCAAAAATAGATGTCTTACATTTAACATTATAATTTTAATTTAACATTTATTGGCAAAATAAATAGGTTCTCTGCTTTTTTCTAGTCCGGTGCAACGCACGAACATTTATACTAGTTAGTACTAATCGGTCTACTAGTGTCCAATTAGTAATAATTGGTGTTCGCAAAGCCGATAGGTGCATACATAATTTTTTTTACGTAACTAACATTTTCTGATGACAAAATGATCCTCTAATTTTCCGTGTGGCAGATCCGGCTACTGGTTCACACGGTAATAATTTTTTTTCCGTCATAATTTACCGTTCCTGACTTCCGGTGAGCAGTTCGATACATACATTGAGCTTATCTGGCATGTTGCTCCGTCCGAGGTGGAGCCATGGAAACCCACTTGGGCTTGCTTGGGAGCTGACTGTGACGTGCCATCAGCCATCTGCAAGTGAAAGCTCCAAACGAAAAGGTGAGAATAAAGCACGTGACATATACGCTGAGGTGGAGGGGTTTAGCACACCATCGACTGCAAGCTAGCACACCAGAGGTGGCATGGCAACTTGGGTTTGACTGGGCTGGTCACTGTGGCATCGAGATCGACTTTTTATCGGATGCCCCCGAAGGGACAAGGAAATCGACTCGCTTGGGTTTGCTTTGATTGATTGACAAAACAAGTGGGGAAAAGAGTGAAAGGGAAGTAGAATGTTGGGGCACGATGAGGTGGAGAGGGGGTTTGAGCTGAGGTTTCGTGTGGTCATCCGGCGGCCATTAGGCGGACGGGCCGAAGCCTGCTCCGTAGGTTTCAATTGTTGTACACATATACTATATTGTATCGTATGCACTCTCTCTGCGACGATTCGGATCAACCGACGCCGGACACCTCCCAAGAATACCACTGCCCTAGAGCTTCACTTATTGACGCACCATCCACTCTTATCGCCTAAGAGGAAGTGGCAAGTGGGTGACGTGGCTCGATCCGGTCTAAGGAAGACGCCATCTTGGACACAACGGCGACGGGCGTACACAGTGGCGGAACTAGGAATTGAGCAAACCCCGGGCCTAATTTTTCTTCGACAACATGGAAAACTTTGGCACATAAAACTACCTCATGTCATTTCTAAGAAATACCTGATGCGAAAGCATACAAAATAAAGTAGGATTCCTCAATCAATCTACAATTTAAACTTGATGATCAATGATCCAAGAAAATAGACAAAACATGACAGAAGTACAAATAGTAATATGGGAGTACAAAAAATACCAAATCAAATGATCACTTCGTTGGTGCCTCCCATAACTTGATCAACGATAGAAAAACCAACACCTTCAAGGTATTTAAAAAATATATAATTTCAACAAAAAAGCATAAACATCAAGTGGAACAATTATTATTGATTCAAATCTGAAAACTTACCACTTTGATGAGGTAATTAAAAGCCCTTTGCGAGACCTATATGTGTGTGTATGCAGTCCCTTTAGGTGCTTGATTCCCCCATCTGAAATGATAGGTGCAGACACCCCGTTGTCGACACCGGTGAAAATAATCACTTCATCTTCTGTTTCTATAATATGAAATGAAATTGGCAATTACAGCAATTTGAGTTCAACAATACCCTAGATGTTTGACTGGATACACACATATTATTTCAACTAAAATTTTATTCAAAGCAGTTTATATACACTAATACACAGAGCAAACAACCATAGAGGTCGTCAGGGGAAACCGGAATGAGTCAAACAAAATTATGAAGGTGCAGCAATCAAGTTGGTGGCGCGTCACGCGGGTGAACAACGGGCCGGTGCCCGGGGGGGGGGGGGGGGGTCAACCGGACGACACCAAGGCGGCCGAATCTGGAGATTGATTTTTTCATACGGTGGTGTGGCACGGTGTTTCAGGTGAGTACGTGCGTTTCAGTTAGATCGTGGGGAGGCCTTTCCCTTGTGCGTGCATGCGTTTGATGAGAACCAGCCCATCAGGCTTTGGGCCTCCTTCTTTTGACCGGTCTGCACCCTGTGCCTGCAGAAATTCCTATATATATAATAGCCTGTTGAATTTTCCATGCCCTGGGCCTGGGCCCTGGGTGCCCCGGGCCGAGCTCCGCCCCTGGGCGTACATAGCGTCGCAGAGGATCAAGGAGGAAAACGACGAACGCCGGAGGAGAGCGACAAAGGGGCCAGCCAAGTGTTCGAACACAATGCTTCTAATAGAGGAATGACACCGAGGACACCGCCATTGTGCCGATCCAACTGAACAAGGCTTTCGTCTGGAGACAGCCACAACTCCAAGCAAGCAAGGGACATGACAAACACACCTCGACAACGCCTCCAAGGAGGGGAATGACATCCAGGCTGCCATCGCCGCCGGCCCGACGAAAGCCATGCAAGATTTTTCTTCCGCGCGTCACACCACACCACATCACCTAGAAATGGGCAACACCGTTCGTCCCAGAAGCTTCACACCGCAGCACTTTCCTAACATAACTGCAAAGCAGAGCGCCAACTACCGGACGCATTGCAAGGAGAACATCGGCCACACAACACCCCGTCTGGACAAAGAACCGCATCCACCGCACCTTTGGCAAGGTCCAACGCGCCCGCAACAGCCATCGCCCACTCCAAGGGACAGCCTTGCGATGACTGGACCCGCATCTCCACGGAGGGATCAACTACTTTGCTCAAGCAAAAGATTGAAACTAAACAAAAATCTCCCAATTTTTTAAAGTGGTCATAATATAAAAAAAATGTTCATACTACCGAAAAAATATTCCACCACTTAACAAATGTTTGCATTTTAAAAACAGTGCTCGTGACCTGTTTTAAAAAAAAATGCTTAATGCGTGTTTAAGAAATGTTCACCTTATGTTTTAAAAATATTGGTTGGACATTTAGTAAATACTAATGGGCATTCACTGGTCATTGTGTATTTAAGAAATATTCATGTGCATTCAATGTGTCTGTAAGAAATGTTCAATATGTATTTCTCAAATAGTCAAAGTGCATTCAATAAAAATTCAACATGTATCCAAAAATACAAAACAAAAGAAAATATTTAATATAAACAAAAAGATAAATAGATAACGAAAAATACCACTGAACAGAATATTCGTTTTCCTAATAGGGTACAAACAATAGATGTCTACATAGACGCACAAACACCACGTCTCTATAAACACACACATGCATATCCTATTCGTATGAGCATCCTAAAATAATGAACTGGTATAATATTTTAAGATTGACAAGTCATCATAGACATCGATGAGAACGTCTTCTGTCATTGAATGAACATCGGCGAAAGAAATGAAATAAATCTAAAAAATACGAGCACCAGTGCTAAATTTAAGACTTGAACCCTAGTAGGTTGATTTCACCGTAAAAAAAAACAACCATGCATTGAGCTATGCTTAGTTCGCAGACATTTGCATTTTTTTTACAGCACGGATCACACATTTGCTTTATTATACCTGGAGTTACCATTAACATATTAAACATTGTCTTGGAGTTAATTGCCATCAAAAGGTCACGGTAACATAAACAGTTCCACTGCGAATTTCATTCGGCAACAAGTTAATTACCTAGCGTTAAACGCTTCACATTCTCTCTATATATGTTCCTTCACGTACGACTTGATTCGCATCAAGCTCTCACGCGCAGTCATCCATCCAATGGCTCGACCAGCCAGCACCACGACGCTGCTACTCCTGGCTGCGTTCCTCGTCGCAGCGCAAACCGCGCATGCAGCTCGCGGCCTTCTTCAGGACGTAGAGGCACCATCGCCTCTCCAGGGTGTTCCTGGTTACGACGATGATCATGCCCCGGCCGGGGCTCTGGCAGGGGCGCCGTGGCTGGAGCTGGTGAGAGAGGATCATGGTGGCGGAGACGGCGGGCGTCTGGGTTTCGTGGAGGAGCATCTAGCGGCGGTGCCGGCGACCGCCTCACCAAATTCGGCACCGGCTCCTGCTGGATCCGTGCCATCGTCGGCCCTGGGGCTGCTATGGAGGAGGATATGGTGGTTCGACGAGCCCTACTACCGCCCGGCTCCTGGCTCAATAATAGATCCATACTGACTTGATCATTGGGAAGGGGACTAAATAATGTGGTGCAAAGGATGCATGTTATCTGCACTTCTGTATGAATAAGATCAGTTCAAAAGTAAACGACGGCTTCGTACAGAAGTCATGCATTTCTTTGTTATCTAACTGGGAGGTCAGCGTGTCGGCTGTTGGCATATAGCAAATTATGAAAAATTACAACACCAAGATAAATAAAGAAATCAGGAGGTACCTTCAACAAAAATGGGGATGTATGGCTAAAAACAATGAGAAAAAAACGAATAGTGGAAATGCTTCTACGTTTGAGTGTATGAGGCTTGTTGAATTCATCCTCTTTCTTGGTTTGTTCAATTGGATTGATCCTGAGAGAAAACGAAGGCATTAACAAACATCACTATTCACTAGATGTTCAAGAAAGTGGGCATAGATATGCACATAAATTTTGGATGAGAAAAACTTGTTGACGAGGACATACAAGTTTACCCTTCTTCCTTTTTTCAACCGGGCTACACCTTTCTAACAGACTAGTTAATTGATCATACGTTGAAACATGGGCATAACTTTTATAATGGCTAAACATTAACTGTTTGGAAATTAAATCATGTGACGTTAAGACCTAAGGGTTAGTAGGATTGATACCTTACTATTGTCAAGAAGACAACAAGTGCAGACTTGAAAACTAGTGTAGATAAAACTGAAAATTTAAGCATGTTTGGGCTGGAGCAGTGGCCGGAAAGTTAACGATTTGAAATGAGTGCTTCACGTTGAAGCAGTGAGTAGGGGTAATTAAAGATTAAATAGAGGCCGTCTCAAACCGGAACTAAAGGCTCGTTTTTTATTAGTGTAGCATCATAAATCAAAACTAACACTTGCTAGTTACTCTCATAACACAAGAACGATTACAAAATAAATATCTTGTAGTTCATTCTTTCATAGTAAACGCTGACCCGAATTGTAGTTGCCAACACTAATGCATTTGGTATCGTATTTACTAAATATTAAATATTTAAATCCATTAAACAAAAGTATTTGGACATAGGAAAAACGGCTTTCATTCAAGTTCTTATGGGTGGTTCGGGGCGGGCCATTGGAGACGATGGAGTCTAATCCTCTCCAGCTGGTGACGTCAATATGACTGTTTAGATTTTTACGGGGATATATTGAGGGTTATACACGATATGTGAATCATGGAATTGCGCAGAGGCCCCGGTCCCCCTTAATGTCACTGGTTTAAACCTCTAATACTAGTACAAACGTTGATTTTTTTGCTGTTAAACCAATGTATTTTAATGAACTGGTCCTCCCCAAAACGTGCATGAGAAAAAAAAACTCAAAACACAGCGGCAGGCATGTCTTAGATAACATACTTGGTTTGTTTGTAGCGTTCCAATTTGGCATATTTCTTCCTACCCTGCCACACTGTACAGTTTTTTTTTTCCTTTTATTTTTGAGCAAAGCCAGACTGCATACCTTTTTTGTTTTTTGAGGTACACATGAGTTATCCACTTTGTTTGTTTCCTGAGCGTCACTTATTGGCTTCACGGAAAGTCTGTCCAGGGCCAGGAGCGAATGGCCTTCATTTCCAGGCCCAGAACGACAATAGCCGAACGCAAAGGCCCATGCGTGCAGAATATTCATTCCAACAGTAGCATGCGCAGCATCCCACACTCTTTTTAGTCCCACCTCGCCTACCGAGGAGGCAACAGACCAGCTTAAATAGCGTTCTCTACGAACCGTCTCGCCGAGCTCAGCAGCGTGAGCTTGTAACCCGAGCGGGGGCATCAAGGTGGTGTGGACGTTGCCGTAGCGCTGTGGGCCTGGCCCGGTCGTGCTTCCGCTGGCCCGCCCGTTCCAAGTTGCGTAGTGGACCCGGTTGGGGGCCTGTGCGGAAGCTAGGCGTCACGGGCTATAATGTGGCAGGCATTGCGTGAGGCTGGTTTCACAGAGCAGCGAAAACTGCCCGCTTCCAACGGTGGAAGGATAACGGGCCGCTGCACAACTGGGCCGCTTGGGTCTCACAGCCTACTCCAACGAACCACCATTTTTTTTTCTTTGTTTTCTCCTGCTTGCTCGACAACCCATGACAACAATTTGAAAGCGCATAGTTCGTGGAAAAGGAAAACCTCATACAAAAAACATGGAGAACCCAATCATTTTCCATCAATTGAATTTTACTCAGAGAAGCCACATCGACACCAAAATAAATAAAAGCCTGTTACATCACAGAGAGCAAGATTCTGAAAATAGCGTGCAGTCATCCATGTCATTCACCTCGTCCTCCGGAATGTTCCATTTCTCCGGCTCCTCCAAGCACTCATCGTCGGTAGACAGCAAGTGCAGCACCTGAAAAAGCATCACATATTTGCTTGTCATTCTTGACATTCCATCTGACATCAATAACTTAAACCCAACAAGTATGATGAATGGGTACCTCGGACATCGATGGCCGCCACATTGCGGGCCGCATGATGCAGCGGGAGGCGACGGTGACCATCCTTTTTAGCTGGTCCTTGTCATAGTCATCGCCGAGGTCAGGGTCTGCAAGCTCGATCGCTTGCCCGGCCTCCAGAAGTGGCTTTGCCTAGGAAGACAGAAAGAGCAAACACACATAATGTGAACTGTTCTCTTCGTTACCTATTCAGTCAGTTCATTGGAGTGTGCACATTCAGTTAGTGCTCACCCACTGAAGAAGACTTTGCTTGGAGCAATCGATGGGCCGCCTTCCTGTGACGATCTCTAGCAGAAGAACTCCAAAGGCAAATATGTCTGTCTTCTCGTCGACGATGCCGTGCATGAAGTATTCTGGCGCCAAATACCCAAATGTGCCCTCTATGGGTACGACAGAGTGATGGGTCCATTGTTTGGGAAGCCACTTTGCCAGTCCAAAGTCAGAAATCTGTTGGTGTAGACAGACAAATGCCCATCTTATTAAATAATCACATCACTTTTATAGTTGATTAAATGCCATTTCGTTACTTGCATTGGATATAATTCTTCAGTAACTGTATCATTTTATTTGACAGAAGATTGTTATTTGGCGGGAATAGTTCACTTTTTCCATAAAAGAGTGGTTTTAATTGACTCAAAACGTAGTTTCACCTGAGGTTCAAAATCATCGCCGAGGAGGATATTAGCGGCCTTGATGTCGCGGTGGATGATCCGATGCCTACAGAACATGTGCAGATACTGCAAACCCCTGGCGACACCCACCGCGATCTTCTGCCGCAGAGGCCACTCAAGGACCTTCCCGCCATTCCCTGCAAAGAAATGTTATCACCAGTGTCACTGACAAAATCTTCATGTCGATCACTCTGAACTTGTACACTGGCTGAATTTTTTTCAGATACCGTGGAGCGCCGATGCGAGCGTCCCATTCGCGCAGAACTCGAAGATCAGATATAGCCCATTCTCGACGCAGCATCCGAGAAGGTCGGCCGTGTTTGGGTGACAGACATGCACTTGGATCCCTAGCTCCGACAGGAACTCCTTCTCCTTCTGCTCACTGGGCTTGCCCTTGGCCAGCCTCTTCACTGCTATGCATTGGCCGTCAGACAGTATGCCCTTGTACACTTCTGCATAGCCTCCTCTCCCCACTATATTATCTACATGCATGAAACCATCAATTACATTACACTCTGAATCTTAATGAATTTTGCATGATAGGAAGTTCAGTGAAAATTCCTATTCAAATGCATGGATATAAGGCCTGAAAATAAGTTACCAACCTGGACTGAAGTCGTCTGTAGCAACTGAAATCTCTTCGTAACTGTAGCATTTCCAGGAAGGTTTCTGATCTTCAGAGAACGTAGAGCAGCCGTCGCCGCCTTTCGCACCTTCGTCGTCGACTGTTCGTAGGAACGGAAGCCAGAGCTTCATGTCCGACAGCCGTCTCCATATGCCACTGTGACCACGCCGGCTCATCGTGTCATTGCTACATGTGCTGTTGTAGCACTCTTCAGTGACTTGCAGGTGTTCCCCTCCCTCCGGTCCATCAAGAACCGCCCTCGGCGAGCTCTTGTCCTCCTCGTCGCCGTCAACCTGCTTGCGTATCGAGCTTGATCGAAGTAGTTTTGTTAATGTTCTGCTCCATGTTGAACTTGAGGAGATGTTGCTGCTGCCTGCAGTTTGAGGTTCTGAATTAGAACATGAATGGACATCATGCTTGTTTTCAGAAGAAAGTGCTGAATCTTTTCACCGTCAAATGACTGAGACTTCAGTCGATTGCTACTCTGGGTCTGCGCAAGGCCTTCCCTTCCGACCGCGATCACCGAACAGTTGTTCGGAGCGTGCATGAAGCAGTAGTTTGCAACCTCAAAGTGATTCCTGAAATGCATAAAACCACTGATTACATTTACAAGAAGAGTGCAAACTTGCAGAAAAATACAGTTCAATATCTGGACCTGAACAGAGGAGTAGCTTATTATTATTATTATTATTATTATTATTATTATTATTATTAAGATTACCTGTGATATTTACTCCTTGATCTTCCAACGACTAGAAACTTTGCATCAGTAAGTGCAGCTTCCCGGGCCAGGGCTCTTGGAACACTAGAGCTGCAGATCACCTTGGCCTCCAAATTGACCTGGAAAACAGAGGAAAGGCAGAGAAAACAGAGGATAAAACTCGTAAGTCGTAACCCTTTTTGTTTCAGCTTGACGCAGAAGCAGTAATAATGGAAGTTCAGTCCCAATTTGGCAGCATTAAAGAGTGCATATAAGCACATGCATGAGGAAGCATAAAGGAAGACAAACTCAGGCCACCGTACTAATAATCGCCGAACAGCTGAACAGAGACATGGCACCAAACTAAAATCCCGCGAGCACAAACTTTGCTTCCAAGTTGCCACTGCACTGTTTTCACCAGAAGGGAAATGGGAAATAAAAGGCGCAAGAAATGTAAACTAAGAACTGGACACCAAAGATCATCAGAACTTCTGATGATCTTTATTCAGAAGCCACGTTCAGAAATAAATGTGACCACTTTGGCTAAAAAGAAATATGTAAGCAGCTTGGCAAACAAATTGCAGATTTGAAATTGCATAGTTCTTTGATCAATCTTCACCTGCTTGGCCTCGCATGTCTCCACCAGCTCCCCGAGCATGTAGATCACGAAGGCGTTCGCCTTCTGGAGCCTGTTCTTCCTCCCCCTCCCCCCTGCCGGCCACAAACCACCACCAACAGCAGCAAAATCATGAATACAACAGCAAGAATTATATTAATGGAGCAAGAGCAACACAGCTAAATTGCTAGACGGTTACCAAGGACATGGACGGCGACGACGGAATCGTTGGGCTTGGCGACGACCCTGATCGCCCACGACAGCAGCTCGGAGCACCCTCGGGAGTTGTTGGGCACGCCGACCAGTATCCTCGAGCCAAGCTGCAGCAGCTGCTGCTGCCGCCGCCCATCGCTGCTGCCCCTGGTGCACTCCTCAATGGCGTCCATGTCTGAACCTCCCCTCCCCAGCCTCGATCGAGCACTAACACTGGTTAGTGGCTGCGACTGGATGAAGACGACGACGACGGCCACGACAACGACAGGGATTTTGTAGAGGCAAAAGGTGACATGGCATGGTGAAAGGCACGCGAGTGCAGTGTAGTGAGAGAAAGGCGGTGGTTAGTTGGTTGGAGGTAGTGATGGCCATTTAGCTAGCTTTATTCCCGGTGGGCGACCACCATGGAACTCAGCGGAAGCTCGAAGCACCAGCAGCCCCAGCAGCAGCGCTTGGCAGCAACTGCCGTGGCATTGCTTGCTTGCAAAAGTTGGGTTGCTTGGTGATGAAGATGCGTGCCGGCAGTACAAAGACGGGTAGACCTCCCAACACCTAGGATTGGTTCATGCTTGGATCTGATTGGATCCGGCAGCATTTGGTAACCGATCTAATCCGATGATTCTGGTGCAGTTTGTGTAACTGTTTGTATAATTGGTGCCGAAGAACCGTTAAACGTAGCTGTTTGAGGAGTTTACATCAGCAACGTGCCTTTCTAACGAAACAGAGGTACAGGACTAGTGATCTTTCTTTCCGAATAAGGGCCAGTTCTTTTAAACTGTGCTGTGAAAATAAGCTCATGTAAAAATAAGCTCAAGTTAAGCTCCCATGCAAATAAGATTCAGATAATAAGCTAGCCAATTCTTTTCATTGTCTGTTTTCTCAGCTTATGTATGATATGATCACGGGAAACTCTGTAATGCCCTTGGACTATATTGTTGTTTGGATTAAACGATATTGTGCTGTCTTTTTTCATTTTCTTGCCCATTTGAATATAAATACGACTTTCAAACACCATCGATGTTGTGCTGTCCTTTTTTCCTTTTGTCTCCAGATTTATTTATATTATTTAAAGACTTCCAACGGTAAAAGACATCCTATAAAAATAGGTTATTCAGGTCCAAATAGTGCCAAACACCGCCGTTGCCGTTCCATCACGGGAGCCTGCCTGACAATGCATCCGGTGGCCCGAAAGTTGCCGCGCTAAGTTGCAGGGAGTCGAATTGCAGGGGTGAAAACTCTAGGTCTGGTGTTCATTGGTTGAAGTTACAATTACGTTGTGCACATGGCATACCTCTATTGAAGGAATTGCATGAATTTTTTGTATACATACTCGATATCTTGAGTAGTAGTTCTTCATATCATGTTGTTGACGAGAATGATATATCGATTTATCAATATTAACATATTTTCTTAAAAAAAATACATAATTGAGGCCCTGTTTGGAACCACTTAGATAGTCGTGTTTGAAGATGGTGTAGATTATAAAAACTAGATGGACAAATTATTAAAAACTCATAATCTACTCTACCCTATGTAAAATTAGATTATAAATTGCTAATGACTCATTACCCTTGTAAATTTAGAGATAATTACATTTCTGCCACCGTCATCCTCTTTTTTAAAAGAAAAAACAGAGGACGGACAGATCATTATGCAATGTAAAATCTGGATTACAGTTTATATAATCTGGCCTTCAAATATGTCCATCTAGATTATTTTTAAAATCAGAATATATAATCTATTTTTAATAATTTAAATTATCATAATCTATTGTGGTTTCAGACAGGCCTGACCTACGACATTTGGTCAGAGAAGTTCTCGAGGAGATGACATACAGCGAGTTTCCATTGGTCGAGGCAGCAGTGCTGGTTGGTAGGGCTGTGGGATCCACACACACATGCGTGCATGCCAGGTAGGATGTATCTGAATTTTTGATGGGATCAGCTCACTCCTATTGCGGCAACGGGACATCTGGCCCTGGTTGTGGTCGTGGTAGGGCTGTGCAGTGCATGCCAAATCTTCCACTGCGGCAAAGGTGTAATTATTACTTTGATTGCGGTGATTGTGAGTGGGGTTCTTTAGAGGTTTCTTGGCTTATTTCTCACTTATTTGGAGATGATCATCGCACAGGCACAGGCTGTGGGATCCACGACTGATGCAATGAGTGTGCTGTTGTGAGTTTGTGACCACCTGGAGCCGTGGAAACGGAACGGGCGTTCCCGTCCAAAACCGGGGAAAAGGCAAACGGACGCGGTGTTTATTCTTCCCGGGTGCGTATGTACCCTGATTAACAATAAAAATGCAAAGTCTCACGCGCCAACATTATTTGGGCTATAAACAATGCTGACTCAACCAACTCTACAAGAGATTGTCTCTTGTTGTCTTCATTCGAATACATAGGTATTTGGATTGAGCATCACATCAGCTTCTGACTTTGATCACATCAACCCCATTTAACAGTACGATGGTTCTTATGACTTTGTCTTCGCGTTTCATTATCTTCAAACGATTATCTTCGCGTGCCATCAATGGTTTCAACCATTATCAATGTCTTCGGACATTATTAGGGTCATCTTCAATGGTTAAATTGAATTTTCAGGGACTTCTATCTATTGTATCATGTGAACTCTTACAAACACATTACTGCCTCAACCACATTTGTCTTCAATACTCCAAAATCAACAAGGTGTGACACTAGATGCACTTACAATCTTCCCCTTTTATGTGATTGATGACAATTGGTTGATTTTTTTAGCGGGGATAAAATATATGAATATTAAGACTTGGAAATGTTGATCTCAAGATACAGAGAGCTCCCCCTCAAGATGTGCTTATGAAGATTTTGCTTTGAATGCAAAAGCACATGGCAGGTTTTAATTTGTGAAGATCTCCTCCTATATCTTGAAATCCAATCACAGTGCATTTTAAGAACACTTTGAAGATAATTAAATGCATAGTGAGGGATGACCGTCTGTAAAATGACTTTGGGCGCATAAGATAAAAAAAAATGGTGGTAGTGCGCCAAAAGTATGACAAACAACGAAATGTGCCGACGTCCATCAGGACTTAAGTTTTATAACTCAAAACAACAAATGTTCAGAAACGAGGGTTGTAAACTTAAAGCAGGGTGGGGCCTGGCTCTCAAGGAACGCCCGATTCCGCCGCTATTTGCGAGCCAGGCTCGCACGACCTACGCGTGGCGAGCGCCTACACGCATGGTGAATCTCGGGAGATGACACGACATCTCATAACTCCCCACGCCCCCCTCCCATCACCTTCATTGCTAGTTCACACCCACTCCCTCTCTCTCACCTCTCATTGCTCGTTCGGTTTCTCCGATGTCAACGCCGCCATATCGTGAGTCCCCAGCCCCTCCGGTCATCACCGACAGCAATCCCATCCAAGAGAGGTAGGTCGTCGGCCTCTCCTCCGCCAGAGTAGATCCAGCGGCGGCGTTGTGATCCCCCTCCCCTTTATGCACCATGTTGCCGGCCCCTGGCCAATGCAACGCTTGCACCTGTTGCTTTGGCGGGAACCTGGCGGGGATCCAATACCCGCCGGCGCCATCCTTTGCCAGCCCCTCTTATGGGGGTGTTTTTACCCCCATATGAGGGTCTTCTCCTCTTCGTCCGGTGCAAGGGGAGGAGAGCTCCAGGACTTATGCTAAACAAGATAAACAACTAAGTGATAGCAAGAAATATAACAATAAACAATATGACTATCACAAAATAAAGTGCATAAGTAAAAGGGCTCGAGTAAGAGATAATCGAGGCACGCGGAGACGACGATGTATCCCGAAGTTCGCACCCTTGCGGATGCTAATCTCCGTTTGGAGCGTTGTGGAGTGATACGTCTCAAACGTATCTATAATTTTTGATGGTTTCACGCTGTTATCTTGTCATCTTTGGATGTTTTATGTACCTTTTATATCTTTTTTGGGACTAACTTATTAATTCAGTGCCAAGTGACACTTCCTGTTTTTCTGTGTTTTTGACTCTTTTCAGATCTGATTTTGGAACGGAGTCCAAACGGAATAAAAACCCCGAAATGATTTTTTCCCGAACGAAAGAAGATCAGGGGGCCTCTGGGCCAATCTAGGTGGGCTCCAGGGAGCCCACAAGCTCCCACTCCGCCGCCAGGGGGGAGGCGGCGGTGTCAGGGCTTGTGGCCTCCTTGGCCGCCCCCTGACCTAGATCCTTAGCCTATATATTCCCAAAAATTCAGCAAAAAAATCAGGGGAGCCTCGAAAATACTTTCCCGCCGCCGCAAGCTTCCGTTTCCGCGAGATCTCATCTGGAGACCCTTCACGGTGCCATGCCGGAGGGGACTTTGGAGTTGGAGGGCTTCTTCATCATCATCATCGCCCCTCCAATGACTCGTGAGTAGTTCACTTCAGACCTACGGGTCCGTAGTTAGTAGCTAGATGGCTTCTTCTCTCTCTTGGATCTTCAATACAAAGTTCTCCATGATCTTCATGGAGATCTATCCGATGTAATCTTCTTTGGCGGTGTGTTTGTCGAGATCCGATGAATTATGGATTTGTGATCAGATTATCTATGATATATATTTGAGTCTTTGCTGATTTCTTATATGCATGATTTGATATCCTTGTAAGTCTCTCCGAGTCTTGGGTTTTGTTTGGCCAACTAGATCTATGATTCTTGCAATGGGAGAAGTTCTTGGTTTTGGGTTCTACCATGTGGTGGCCTTTCCAAGTGACAGTAGGGGCAGCAAGGCACACATTAAGTAGTTGCCATCAAGGGTAAAAAGATGGGGTTTTCATCATTGGTTTGAGATTATCCCTCTACGTCATGTCATCTTGCTTAAGGCGTTACTCTGTTCTTATGGACTTAATACACTAGATGCATGCTGGATAGCGGTCGTCGTGTGGAGTAATAGTAGTAGATGCAGAAAGTATTGGTCTACTTGTTTTGGATGTGATGCCTATAGATATAATCATTGCCATAGATATCGTCACGACTTTGCGCGGTTCTATCAATTGCTCGACAGTAATTTGTTCACCCACCGTCTACTTGCTTTCATGAGAGAAGCCACTAGTAAACACTATGGCCCCCGGGTCTATTCACATCCATCGTTTATACCTCCGCTTTTACTTTGCTTTGTTGCTTTGTTGCTTTCAGATCTCACTTGGCAAACAATCTATAAGGGATTGACAACCCCTTCATAGCGTTGGGAGCAAGCTTTTTGTGTTTGTGCAGGCTCTTGTGATACTCCTCCACTGGATCGATACCTTGGTTCTCAAACTGAGGGAAATACTTACCATCGCTACTCTACATCACCCTTTCCGCTTCGAGGGAACACCAACGCAAGTCTCCAAGGCCACGGGGGAAATCCTTTGCATACTTGCCTAGGAAGTCCCTTAAGCTGTAGCCGCAACAGAAGTATTTCTGAGGAGGATCAAGCCAAGTATTCTCCCGTAAACGTGCCTATTTCTGGCGCCATTGGAAGGCCTTTTGTTGCAGTAGCATGGAGGCACAATGCTCCTCAAGAATCCATTAAGGCCACCGTAATCTTCTCACGCCCTTGCACAATGCAAGATGTCGTGAATCCACTAAGGGATCCTTAAGGGCCGTCACCGAACCCGTACAAACAAGGTTGGGGGAATCTCCACAACTTAATTGAAGGCTCCCAACAACACCATAAAGCTTCACCACAATGGATTGTGTCTTCGATATGACCTCAAATGTTCGGGGCAATCTCTACAACCTAATTGGAGACCCCGACGCTTGCCCGGAGCTTTATACCACCAAGCTTCTAGGACGCCAAAGCATCCACAAAGAGCAATCTCTAGGGTACCAAGCACCCAAAGGTAATAAGCTTCTCAAACATTTTCACTTCCATGTATTACCGTGGAGAACTCAAATGGACGCAACTAATGCAATGGCAAGAACACACAAAGTGGTCAAGTCCCTCACAATCAAATCGCTCCACAATGACAAAAGGTATGGAGGAATATGAGAGGAAGAACAAGGAGCTCACAAAGAACTCAAAGATCAAGATCCAAGGGGTTCCCCTCACATAGAGGAGAAAGTGATTGGTGAAAATGTGGTTCTAGATCTCCTCTCTCTTTTTCCTCAAGAACTAGCAATAATCATTGGAGGGATTGAGAGTTAGCAAGCTCAAAGAAGGTCAACAATGGAGGGAAAATACGAGCTCAACGGATAAAGAACGTTGGGGAAGAAGACCCCCTTATATAGTGGTAGAAAATCTGACCGTTTTCTCCCATAAGTCGTGCAAGAGCGGTAGTACAGATCTTCAAAGCCAACAACTCCAGGGTCCGGTGCTCCAAGCACAGCTGCATCGGCGACATTGCTCATGCTATCTAGCTTGTCCCTCTCAGTCTGTACTTAAGTAGTGTACGTTTGAACTAAATCCCTGTAACGCCCCGGACACACCCTTCGGTGGTCATTATTCGTGGCGGGATCTAGACCGGTCCCACATATCAATACTATTCTTTTCTACGCACTTTGTCCTCACTCATGCGCACCCGGGATCAACTTCCCGGCCGGTCACCCATCCTAGAACTACTCCAACTTTTGTGTTCCACTCGTGCATAGAATCTACGCATAGAAAACCTGGCTCGGATGCCACTGTTGGGTAACGTAGCATAAATTCAAAATTTTCCTACGCATGTTCAGATCTTCCTATGGAGAGACCAGCAACGAGAGAGGGGTAAGAGCATCTTCATACCTTTGAAGATCGCTAAGCGGAAGCGTTGCTAGAACGCGGTTGATGGAGTCGTACTCGCAGCGATTCCGATCTAGTGCCGAACAACGGCACCTCCGCGTTCAACACACGTGCAGCCCGCTGACGTCTCCCGCACCTTGATCCATCAAGGAGGAGGGAGAGGTTGGGGAAGAAGACCAGCAACACGATGGCATGGTGTTGGTGGAGAGACGAGGTCTCCCGGCAGGGCTTCGCCAAGCGCCGGCAGAGAGGAGGAGAAAGAAGTGCAGGGCTGCGCCGAGGGAGAGGGAAAACCGTGTCCTCCAAAGGCCAAAAGTGCCCACTATATATAGGGGAAGGGGAGAGGGGGTGCCACCCCTAGGGTTCCCACCCTAGGGGGTGCGGCATCCCTCCCAGATGGGGGGAGTGGCGGCCAGGGCAAGGAGGAGGGGTGGCGCACCCCTCTGGTGGGCCTAAGGCCCACCTTAGTTAGGGTTCCCCCCTTCCCCCTTTTTCTGGTGCACATGGGCTGGGTGGGGGGCGCACCAGCCCACTTAGGGGCTCGTTCCCTTCCCCACTTAGCCCATCTAGCCTCCCGGGGTCGTCACCCCCCTTCGGTGGCCCCCCGGGACCACCTCCGGTGGTCCCGATGGTCCCGGTACGTTACCGGTGATGCCCGAAACACTTCCGGTGTCCGAAACCATCCGTCCTATATATCAATCTTTACCTCCGGACCATTCCGGAGCTCCTCATGACGTCCGGGATCTCATCCGGGACTCCGAACAACTTTCGGTAATCTCGTATAACAATTCCCTATAACCCTAGCGTCATCGAACCTTAAGTGTGTAGACCCTACGGGTTCGGGAGACAGGCAGACATGACCGAGACACCTCTCTGGCCAATAACCATCAGCGGGGTCTGGATACCCATGGTGTCTCCCACTAGCTCCACGATGATCTCATCGGATGAACCACGATGTCAAGGATTCAATCAATCCCGTATACGATTCCCTTTGTCTGTCGGTATAGAACTTGCCCGAGATTCGATCGTCGGTATACCTATACCTTGTTCAATCTCGTTACCGGTAAGTCTCTTTACTCGTTCCGTAGCACGTCATCGTGTGACTAACTCCTTAGTCACATTGAGCTCATGATGATGTTCTACTGAGTGGGCCCAGAGATACCTCTCCGTCACACGGAGTGACAAATCCCGATCTCGATTCGTGCCAACCCAACAGACACTTTCGGAGGTACCCGTAGTGCACCTTTATAGTCACCCAGTTACGTTGTGACGTTTGATACACCCAAAGCACTCCTACGGTATCCGGGAGTTGCACAATCTCACGGTCGAAGGAAAAGATACTTGACATTAGAAAAGCATTAGCATACGAACAATACGATCTAGTGCTAGGCTTAGGATTGGGTCTTGTCCACCACATCATTCTCCCAATGATGTGATCCCGTTATCAATGACATCCAATGTCCATGATCAGGAAACCATGATCATCTATTGACTAACGAGCTAGCCAACTAGAGGCTTGCTAGGGACACATTGTGATCTATTCATTCACACATGTATTACTGTTTCCTGTTAATACAATTATAGCATGAACGATAGACGATTATCATGAACAAGGAAATATGATAATAACCATTTTATTATTGCCTCTAGGGCATATTTCCAACAGTCTCCCACTTGCAATAGAGTCAATAATCTAGTTACATTGTGATGTATCGAATGCCCATAGCATTATGGTGCTGATCATGTTTTGCTCGTGGAAGAGGTTTAGTCAACGGGTCTGCAATATTCAGATCCGTGTGTACTTTACAAATATCTATCACTCCACTCTGGACATGGTCCTGGATGGAATTGTAGCGGCGCTTGATGTGCTTCGTCTTCCGGTGAAACCTGGGCTCCTTGGCTATGGTAATGGCTCCAGTGTTATCACAGAAGAGTGTCATAGGACCCGACGCGCTTGGAACCACTCCAAGGTCGGTGATGAGCTCCTTCATCCAAATTCCTTCATGAGCCGCTTCTGAAGCAGCTATGTACTCCGCTTCACATGTAGATGCTGCCACGACTTCTTGCTTGCCGCTGCACTAGCTCACTGCCGCACCATTCAACACATATACGTATCCGGTTTGTGACTTAGAGTCATCCGGATCTGTGTCGAAGCTAGCATCGACGTAACCCTTTACGACGAGCTCTTCGTCACCTCCATAAACGAGAAACATTTCCTTAGTCCTTTTCAGGTACTTAAGGATATTCTTGACCGCTGTCCAGTGTTCCGCACCGGGATTACTTTGGTACCTCCCTACCAAGCTTATCGCAAGGTTTATATCAGGTCTGGTACACAGCATGGCATACATTAGAGAGCCCACGGCTGAAGCGTAGGGGACAGAACCCATCTTCTCTCTATCTGCTGTCGTGGTCGGCGACTGAGTCTTACTCAATCTCATACCTTGCAAAACTGGCAAGAACCCTTTCTTTGAGTTTTCCATATTGAACTTCTTCAATATCTTGTCAAGGTATGTACTTTGCGAAAGACCTATGAGGCGTCTCGATCTATCTCTATAGATCTTGATGCCTAATATGTATGCAGCTTCTCTAAGGTCCTTCATTGAAAAACTCTTGTTCAAATAGGCCTTTATGCTCTCCAACATCTCTATATCATTCCCCATCAATAATATGTCATCCACATATAGTACGAGGAAAGCTACAGAGCTCCCACTCACTTTCTTGTATAGACAGGCTTCTCCGTAAACCTGTATGAACCCAAACGCTTTAATCACCTCATTAAAGCGAATGTTCCAACTCCGAGATGCTTGCACCAGCCCATAGATGGAGCGCTGGAGCTTGCACACTTTGTTAGCACCCTTAGGGTCGACAAAACCTTCTGGTTGCATCATATACAACTCTTCCTTCAGGTTCCCGTTAAGGAACGCTGTTTTGACGTCCATTTGCCAAATTTCATAATCATAAAAGGCGGCAATTGCTAACATGATTCGGACTGATTTCAGCTTCGCTACGGGAGAGAAAGTCTCTTCGTAGTCAACTCCTTGAATTTGTCGAAAACCCTTTGCGACAAGTCGAGCTTTGTAAACGGTTACATTACCGTTTGCATCAGTCTTCTTCTTGAAGATCCATTTATTTTCTATGGCTCGCCGGTCATCGGGCAAGTCCACCAAAGTCCATACTTTGTTCTCATACATGGATCCTATCTCGGATTTCATGGCCTCAAGCCATTTGTTGGAATCCGGGCCCACCATCGCTTCTTCATAGTTCAAAGGTTCACCGTTGTCTAACAACATGATTTCCATCATAGGGTTGCCGTACCACTCTGGCGCGGAGCGTACCCTTGTGGACCTTCGCGGTTCAGTAGTAACTTGATCCGAAGCTTCATGATCATCATCATTAACTTCCTCTTCAGTCGGTGTAGGCACCACAGGAACAACTTCTTGCACTGCGCTACTTTCCTGTTCGAGAGGGGGTGTAATTACCTCATCAAGTTCTACCTTCCTCCCACTTACTTCTTTCGAGAGAAACTCTTTCTCTAGAAAGGATCCGTTCTTGGCAACAAAGGTTTTACCTTCGGATCTAAGATAGAAGGTATACCCAATAGTTTCCTTAGGGTATCCTATGAATACGCATTTCTCCGCTTTGGGTTCGAGCTTTTCTGGTTGAAGTTTCTTCACATAAGCATCGCAGCCCCAAACTTTAAGAAACGACAACTTAGGTTTCTTGCCAAACCACAGTTCATACGGTGTCGTCTCAACGGATTTAGACGGTGCCCTATTTAAAGTGAATGCTGCAGTTTCTAATGCGTATCCCCAAAATGATAGCGGTAAGTCGGTGAGAGACATCATAGATCGTACCATATCTAATAAGGTGCGATTACGACGTTCAGACACTCCGTTGCGCTGCGGTGTGCCACGCGGCGTTAGTTGTGAAACGATTCCACACTTCCTTAGGTGTGTGCCAAACTCGTGACTCAAATATTCTCCTCCACGATCAGATCGTAGACATTTAATTTTTCTGTCACGTTGATTCTCAACCTCACTCTGAAATTCCTTGAACTTTTCAAACGTCTCAGATTTGTGCTTTATCAAGTAGATATACCCATACCTGCTCAAATCATCGGTGAGAGTGAGAACATAACGATAACCACCGCGAGCTTCAACGTTCATTGGACCACACACATCAGTATGTATTATTTCCAATAAGTCGGTGGCTCTCTCCATTATTCCTGAGAATGGAGTCTTAGTCATCTTGCCCATGAGGCACGGTTCGCATGTGTCAAATGATTCAAAGTCAAGAGACTCTAGCAGTCCATCAGTATGGAGCTTCCTCATGCGCTTAACGCCGATATGACCAAGGCGGCAGTGCCACAAGTATGTGGGACTAACATTATCAACTTTGCATCTTTTGGTACTCACACTATGAATATGTGTAACATCACGATCGAGATTCATCAAGAATAAACCATTCACCAGCGGAGCATGACCATAAAACATATCACTCATATAAATAGAACAACCATTATTCTCTGACTTAAATGAGTAGCCGTCTCGCATTAAGCAAGACCCTAATACAATGTTCATGCTTAAAGCTGGTACTAAATAACAATTATTAAGGTTTAAAACTAATCCCGACGGTAGATGTAGAGGTAGCGTGCCGACGGCGATCACATCGACCTTTGAACCATTCCCGACGCGCATCGTCACCTCGTCCTTGGCCAGTCTCCGCTTATTCCGCAGTTCCTGCTTTGAGTTGCAAATGTGAGCAACAACACCGGTATCAAATACCCAGGAGCTACTACGAGCGCTGGTAAGGTACACATCAATAACATGTATATCACATATACCTTTAATGTTGCCGGCCTTCTTGTCTGCTAAGTATTTGGGGCAGTTTCGCTTCCAGTGACCTTTTCCCTTGCAGTAGAAGCACTCAGTCTCAGGCTTGGGTCCGTTCTTTTTCTTCTTCCCGGCATCTGGCTTACCGGGCGCGGCAACAGCTTTGCCGTCTTTCTTGAAGTTCTTCTTACCCCTGCCTTTCTTGAAACTAGTGGTCTTGTTGACCATCAACACTTGATGCTCCTTCTTGATTTCTACTTCTGCAGACTTAAGCATCGAGTACAACTCGGGAATGGTTTTCTCCATCCCTTGCATGTTGTAGTTAAGCACAAAGCCTTTGTAGCTTGGTGGGAGAGACTGGAGGATTCTGTCAATGATAGCATCATCCGGAAGTTCGACTCCAAGTGAAGTCAGACGACCGTGTAACCCAGACATTTTGAGTATGTGCTCACTGACAGAACTGTTCTCCTCCATCTTACAGCTGAAGAACTTGTCGGAGACTTCATATCTCTCGACACGGGCATGAGCTTGAAAAACTAGCTTCAGCTCTTGGAACATCTCATATGCCCCGTGTTGCTCAAAACGTCTTTGGAGCCCCGTTTCTAAACTGTATAACATGCCACACCTGACCAGAGAGTAGTCATCACTCCGCGCTTGCCACACGTTTAGAACGTCCTGGGCTGCTGCGGGAGCAGTAGGGTCACCTAGCGGCGCATTAAGGACATAAGCCTTTTTAGCTGCTTCAAGGATGAGCTTCAGGTTGCGAACCCAGTCCGCATAGTTGCTACCATCATCTTTCAGCTTGTTTTTCTCTAGGAATGCGTTGAAGTTGAGGTTGACGTTGGACATCTACAATATTTATAAAGACAACTTTTAGACTAAGTTCATGACAATTAAGTTCATTTAATCAAATTAAGTATGAACTCCCACTTAAATCGACATCCCTCTAGTCATCTAAGTGATACATGATCCATGTTGACTAACCCGTGTCCGATCATCACGTGAGACGGACTAGTCACCATGGTGAGCAACTTCATGCTGATCGTATTCAACCATACGACTCATGTTCGACCTTTCGGTCTCTTGTATTCGAGGTCATGTCTGTACATGCTAAGCTCGTCGAGTCAACCTAAGTGTTTCGCGTGTGTAAATCTGGCTTACACCCGTTGTATGCGAACGTTAGAATCTATCACACCCGATCATCACGTGGTGCTTCGAGACAACGAACCTTCGCAACGGTGCACACTTAGGGGAATACGTTCTCGAAATTTTAAGAGGGATCATCTTATTATGCTACCGTCGTTTTAAGCAATAAGATGTAAAACATGATAAACATCATAATGCAATCATATAGTGACATGTTATGGCCATTATCATCTTTGCTCATTCGATCTCCATCTTCAGGCATCGCATGATCATCATCGTTACCGGCGTGACACCTGTTGGGGAACGTCGCATGGGAAACAAAAAATTTCCTACGCGCACGAAGACCTATCATGGTGATGTCCATCTACGAGAGGGGATGAGTGATCTACGTACCCTTGTAGATCATACAGCAGAAGCGTTAGAGAACGCGGTTGATGTAGTGGAACGTCCTCACGTCCCTCGATCCGCCCCGCGAACAATCCCGCGATCAGTCCCACGATCTAGTACCGAACGGACGGCACCTCCGCGTTCAGCACACGTACAGCTCGACGATGATCTCGGCCTTCTTGATCCAGCAAGAGAGACGGAGAGGTAGAAGAGTTCTCCGGCAGCGTGACGGCGCTCCGGAGGTTGGTGATGATCTCGTCTCAGCAGGGCTCCGCCCGAGCTCCGCAGAAACGCGATCTAGAGGAAAAACTATGGAGGTATGTGGTCGGGCAGCCGTGAGAAAGTCGTCTCAAATCTGCCCTAAAAGCCCCATATATATAGGAGGAGGGAGGGGGACCTTGCCTTGGGGTCCAAGGGACTCCCAAGGGGTCGGCCGAGCCAAGGGGGGGAGGACTCCCCCCCCAAACCGAGTTGGACTTGGTTTGGTGGGAGGAGTCCCCCTCCCTTCCCACTTCTTCCCTCCTTTTTTTTCTTTTCCTTTGATTTCCTTCTCTTGGCGCATAGGCCCCTTTGGGGCTGTCCCACCAGCCCACTAAGGGCTGGTGTGTCTCCCCAAAGCCTATGGGCTTCCCCGGGGTGGGTTGCCCCCCCCCCCGGTGAACTCCCGGAACCCATTCGTCATTCCCGGTAACTCCGAAAACCTTCCGGTAATCAAATGAGGTCATCCTATATATCAATCTTCGTTTCCGGACCATTCCGGAAACCCTCGTGACGTCCGTGATCTCATCCGGGACTCCGAACAACATTCGGTAACCAACCATATAACTCAAATACGCATAAAACAACGTCGAACCTTAAGTGTGCAGACCCTGCGGGTTCGAGAACTATGTAGACATGACCCGAGAGACTCCTCGGTCAATATCCAATAGCGGGACCTGGATGCCCATATTGGATCCTACATATTCTACGAAGATCTTATCGTTTGAACCTCAGTGCCAAGGATTCGTATAATCCCGTATGTCATTCCCTTTGTCCTTCGGTATGTTACTTGCCCGAGATTCGATCGTCGGTATCCGCATACCTATTTCAATCTCGTTTACCGGCAAGTCTCTTTACTCGTTCCGTAATACAAGATCCCGCAACTTACACTAAGTCACATTGCTTGCAAGGCTTATGTGTGATGTTGTATTACCGAGTGGGCCCCGAGATACCTCTCCGTCACACGGAGTGACAAACCCCAGTCTTGATCCATACTAAATCAACTAACACCTTCGGAGATACCTGTAGAGCATCTTTATAGTCACCCAGTTACGTTGCGACGTTTGATACACACAAAGCATTCCTCCGGTGTCAGTGTGTTATATGATCTCATGGTCATAGGAATAAATACTTGACACGCAGAAAACAGTAGCAACAAAATGACACGATCAACATGCTACGTCTATTAGTTTGGGTCTAGTCCATCACGTGATTCTCCCAATGACGTAATCCAGTTATCAAGCAACAACACCTTGTTCATAATCAGAAGACACTGACTATCATTGATCAACTGGCTAGACAACTAGAGGCATGCTAGGGACGGTGTTTTGTCCATGTATCCACACATGTAAATGAGTCTTCATTCAATACAATTATAGCATGGATAATAAACTATTATCTTGATACAGGAATTATAATAATAACTATACATTTATTATTGCCTCTAGGGCATAATTCCAGCAGTCTCCCACTTGCACTAGAGTCAATAATCTAGCCCTCACATCACCATGTGAATTACATTGTAATAAATCTAACACCCATACAGTTCTGGTGTCGATCATGTTTTGGCCGTGGAAGAGGTTTAGTCAGCGGGTCTGCTACATTCAGATCCGTGTGCACTTTGCATATATTTACGTCCTCCTCCTCGACGTAGTCGCGGATGAGGTTGAAGCGTCGTTTGATGTGTCTGGTCTTCTTGTGAAACCTTGGTTCCTTTGCTAAGGCAATGGCACCAGTGTTGTCACAGAACAAGGTTATTGGATCCAGTGCACTTGGCACCACTCCAAGATCCGTCATAAACTGCTTCTTCCAGACACCCTCCTTGGCCGCCTCCGAGGCAGCCATGTACTCCGCTTCACATGTAGAATCTGCTACGACGCTTTGCTTGGAACTGCACCAGCTTACTGCACCCCCATTAAGAATAAATACGTATCCGGTTTGCGACTTAGAGTCGTCCGGATCTGTGTCAAAGCTTGCATCGACGTAACCTTTTACGGCGAGCTCTTCGTCGCCTCCATACACGAGAAACATCTCCTTAGTCCTTTTCAGGTACTTCAGGATATTCTTGACCGTAGTCCAGTGATCTACTCCTGGATTACTCTGGAACCTACCTGCCATACTTATGGCCAGGCTAACATCCGATCTAGTGCACATCATTGCATACATGATAGAGCCTATGGCTGAAGCATAGGGGACGGAGCGCATATGCTCTCTATCTTCATCAGTTGCTGGGCACTGAGTCTTACTCAATCTCGTACCTTGTAACACTGGCAAGAACCCTTTCTTGGACTGTTCCATTTTGAACCTCTTCAAAACTTTATCAAGGTATGTGCTTTGCGAAAGTCCTATCAGGCGCTTTGATCTATCCCTATAGATCTTAATGCCTAGAATGTAAGCAGCTTCTCCTAGGTCCTTCATAGAGAAACTTTTATTCAAGTAACCTTTTATGCTTTCCAAAAGCTCTATATTGTTTCCAATCAGTAATATGTCATCCACATATAATATTAGAAACGCCACAGAGCTCCCACTCACTTTCTTGTAAATACAAGATTCTCCAACCACTTGTATAAACCCAAATGCTTTGATCACCTCATCAAAGCGTTTGTTCCAACTCCGAGATGCTTGCACCAGTCCATAAATGGATCGCTGGAGCTTGCACACTTTGTCAGCATTTTTAGGATCGACAAAACCTTCGGGTTGCATCATATACAACTCTTCCTTAAGGAAACCGTTAAGGAACGCCGTTTTGACATCCATCTGCCAGGTTTCATAATCGAAAAATGCAGCTATTGCTAACATGATTCTGACGGACTTAAGCATTGCCACGGGAGAGAAAGTCTCATCGTAGTCAATTCCTGGAACTTGTGAAAAACCCTTTGTCACAAGTCGAGCTTTATAAACGGTTACATTACCGTCAGCGTCCGTCTTCTTCTTAAAGATCCATTTGTTCTGAATAGCCTTGCGGCCCTCAGGTAGTATCTCCAAAGTCCACACTTTGTTCTCATACATGGATCCTATCTCGGATTTCATGGCTTCTAGCCATTTGTTGGAATCTGGGCCCACCATTGCTTCTTCATAATTTGCAGGTTCATTGTTGTCTAACAACATGATTGATAAGACGGGATTACCGTACCACTCTGGAGCAGCGCGTGATCTCGTCGACCTGCGTGGTTCAACAGAAACTTGAACTGGAGTTTCATGATCATCATCATTAACTTCCTCCTCAACCGGCGTTGCAATGACAAAGGTTTCCCCTTGCCCTGCGCCACCATCCAGAGGGATGAGAGGTTCGACAACCTCGTCAAGTTCTATCTTCCTCCCACTCAATTCTCTCGAGAGAAACTCCTTCTCGAGAAAAGTTCCGTTCTTAGCAACAAACACTTTGCCCTCGGATTTGAGATAGAAGGTGTACCCAACTGTCTCTTTTGGGTAACCTATGAGGACGCACTTTTCCGCTTTGGGTTCCAGCTTTTCAGGCTGAAGCTTTTTGACATAAGCATCACATCCCCAAACTTTAAGAAACGACAACTTTGGCCTTTTGCCATACCACAGTTCGTATGGTGTCGTCTCAACGGATTTCGATGGTGCCCTATTTAAAGTGAATGCAGTTGTTTCTAATGCATAACCCCCAAAATGATAACGGTAAATCAGTAAGAGACATCATAGATCGCACCATCTCTAACAAAGTACGATTACGACGTTCGGACACACCATTACCCTGTGGTGTTCCAGGCGGTGTTAACTGCGAAACAATTCCACATTGTCTTAAGTGAGTACCAAACTCGAAACTCAGATATTCACCCCCACGATCAGACCGTAGGAACTTGATCTTCTTGTTACGATGATTTTCCACTTCACTCTGAAATTGCTTGAACTTTTCAAATGTTTCAGACTTGTGCTTCATCAAGTAGACATAACCATATCTACTTAAATCATCAGTGAAGGTGAGAAAATAACGATATCCGCCGCGTGCCTCCACGCTCATTGGACCACACACATCGGTATGTATGATTTCCAACAAGTCACTTGCACGCTCCATTGTTCCGGAGAATGGAGTTTTAGTCATCTTGCCCATGAGGCATGGTTCGCACGTGTCAAGTGAATCAAAGTCAAGTGACTCCAAAAGTCCATCAGCATGGAGTTTCGTCATGCGCTTTACACCAATATGACCCAAACGGCAGTGCCACAAAAATATGGCGCTATCATTGTTTACTCTAACTCTTTTGGTCTCAATGTTATGTATATGCGTATCGCTATCGAGATTCAATATGAACAATCCTCTCACATTCGGTGCATGACCATAAAAGATGTTACTCATAGAAATAGAACAACCATTATTCTCAGACTTAAAAGAGTAACCGTCTCGCAATAAACAAGATCCAGATATAATGTTCATGCTCAACGCAGGCACTAAATAACAATGATTTAAGTTCATCACTAATCCCGATGGTAGTTGAAGTGACACTGTGCCGACGGCGATTGCATCAACCTTGGAACCGTTTCCTACGCGCATCGTCACTTCGTCTTTCGCCAGCCTTCGTTTATTCCGCAGTTCCTGCTTCGAGTTGCAAATGTGAGCAACAGAACCGGTATCGAATACCCAGGCACTACCACAAGAGCCGGTTAAGTACACATCAATAACATGTATATCAAATATACCTGATTTTTCTTTGCCCGCCTTCTTATCTGCCAGATACTTGGGGCAATTGCGCTTCCAGTGACCCATACCCTTGCAATAGAAGCACTCTGTTTCAGGCTTAGGTCCAGCCTTAGGTTTCCTCGGCGGATTGGCAACAGGCTTGCCGCTCTTCCTCGAATTGCCCTTCTTGCCTTTGTCGTTTCTCTTGAAACTAGTGGTCTTGCTCACCATCAACACTTGATGCTCTTTACGGAGTTCAGACTTTGCGACTTTCAGCATCGCAAACAACTCGCCGGGAGACTTGTTCATCCCTTGCATGTTGTAGTTCAACACAAAGCCTTTATAGCTTGGCGGCAGTGATTGAAGGATTCTGTCAGTGATAGCTTCTTGCGGGAGTTCAATCCCTAGTTCAGCTAGACGGTTTGAGTACCCAGACATTTTGAGCACATGTTCACTGACAGACGAGTTTTCCTCCATCTTGCAAGCATAGAATTTATCGGAGGTCTCATACCTCTCGATCCGGGCGTTCTTCTGAAAGATAAACTTCAACTCCTGGAACATCTCAAATGCTCCATGACGCTCAAAGCGACGTTGAAGTCCCGGTTCTAAGCCATACAAGACTGCGCATTGAACTATTGAGTAGTCCTCCTTACGTGCTAACCAAGCGTTCTTAACATCCTAATCAGCCGTAGCGGGTGGTTCATCTCCTAGCGCAGCATTAAGGACATAATCCTTCTTTCCAGCTTGTAAGATTAGCTTAAGATTACGAGCCCAGTCTACAAAGTTGCTTCCATCATCTTTCAACTTAGCTTTCTCTAGGAACGTATTAAAATTCAGGATGACACTTGCGTGAGCCATGATCTACAACACAAATATATTCAAAGTGGACTTAGACTATGTTCAAGATAATTAGAGTTCAACTTAATCAAATTATATGCTAAACTCCCACTCAAAAAGTACATCTCTCTAGTCATTTGAGTGGTTCATGATCCACTTACACTATCCCAAGTCCGATCATCACGTGAGTTGAGTATAGTTTCAGTGGTAAGCATCCCTATGCTAATCATATCAACTATATGATTCATGATCGACCTTTCGGTCTCATGTGTTCCGAGGCCATGTCTGCACATGCTAGGCTCGTCAAGCTTAACCCGAGTGTTCCGCGTGCGCAACTGTTTTGCACCCGTTGTATGTGAACGTTGAGTTTATCACACCCGATCATCACGTGGTGTCTCGAAACGACGAACTGTAGCAACGGTGCACAGTCGGGGAGAACACAATTTCGTCTTGAAATTTTAGTGAGAGATCACCTCATAATGCTACCGTCGTTCTAAGCAAAATAAGGTGCATAAAAGGATTAACATCACATGCAATTCATAAGTGACATGATATGGCCATCATCACGTGCTTCTTGATCTCCATCACCAAAGCACCGGCACGATCTTCTTGTCACCGGCGCCACACCATGATCATTCATCAACGTGTTGCCATCGTGGTTGTCGTGCTACTTATGCTATTACTACTAAAGCTACATCCTAGCAAAATAGTAAACGCATCTGCAAGCACATATGTTAGTATAAAGACTACCCTATGGCTCCTGCCGGTTGCCGTACCATCGACGTGCAAGTCGATATTTCTATTACAACATGATCATCTCATACATCCAATATATCACATCACATAATTGGCCATATCACATCACAATCATACCCTGCAAAAACAAGTTAGACGTCCTCTAATTTTGTTGTTGCATGTTTTACGTGGTGACCAAGGGTATCTAGTAGGATCGCATCTTACTTACGCAAACACCACAACGGAGATATATGAGTTGCTATTTCACCTCATCCAAGGACCTCCTCGGTCAAATCCGATTCAACTAAAGTTGGAGAAACCGTCACTTGCCAGTCATCTTTGAGCAAAGGGGGGTTACTCGTAACGATGAAACCAGTCTCTCGTAAGCGTACGAGTAATGTCGGTCCAAGCCGCTTCAATCCAACAATACCGCGGAATCAAGAAAAGACTAAGGAGGGCAGCAAAATGCACATCACCGCCCACAAAACCTTTTGTGTTCTACTCGAGAAGACATCTACGCATGAACCTAGCTCATGATGCCACTGTTGGGGAACGTCGCATGGGAAACAAAAATTTTCCTACGCGCACGAAGACCTATCATGGTGATGTCCATCTACGAGAGGGGATGAGTGATCTACGTACCCTTGTAGATCGTACAGCAGAAGCGTTAGAGAACGCGGTTGATGTAGTGGAACGTCCTCACGTCCCTCGACCCGCCCCGCGAACAATCCCGCGATCAGTCCCACGATCTAGTACCGAACGGACGGCACCTCCGCGTTCAGCACACGTACAGCTCGACGATGATCTCGGCCTTCTTGATCCAGCAAGAGAGACGGAGAGGTAGAAGAGTTCTCCGGCAGCGTGACGGCGCTCCGGAGGTTGGTGATGATCTCGTCTCAGCAGGGCTCCGCCCGAGCTCCGCAGAAACGCGATCTAGAGGAAAAACTATGGAGGTATGTGGTCGGGCAGCCGTGAGAAAGTCGTCTCAAATCTGCCCTAAAAGCCCCATATATATAGGAGGAGGGAGGGGGACCTTGCCTTGGGGTCCAAGGGACTCCCAAGGGGTCGGCCGAGCCAAGGGGGGGAGGACTCCCCCCCCAAACCGAGTTGGACTTGGTTTGGTGGGAGGAGTCCCCCTCCCTTCCCACTTCTTCCCTCCTTTTTCTTTTCTTTTCCTTTGATTTCCTTCTCTTGGCGCATAGGCCCCTTTGGGGCTGTCCCACCAGCCCACTAAGGGCTGGTGTGTCTCCCCAAAGCCTATGGGCCTCCCCGGGGTGGGTTGCCCCCCCCCGGTGAACTCCCGGAACCCATTCGTCATTCCCGGTACATTCCCGGTAACTCCGAAAACCTTCCGGTAATCAAATGAGGTCATCCTATATATCAATCTTCGTTTCCGGACCATTCCGGAAACCCTCGTGACGTCCGTGATCTCATCCGGGACTCCGAACAACATTCGGTAACCAACCATATAACTCAAATACGCATAAAACAACGTCGAACCTTAAGTGTGCAGACCCTGCGGGTTCGAGAACTATGTAGACATGACCCGAGAGACTCCTCGGTCAATATCCAATAGCGGGACCTGGATGCCCATATTGGATCCTACATATTCTACGAAGATCTTATCGTTTGAACCTCAGTGCCAAGGATTTGTATAATCCCGTATGTCATTCCCTTTGTCCTTCGGTATGTTACTTGCCCGAGATTCGATCGTCGGTATCCGCATACCTATTTCAATCTCGTTTACCGGCAAGTCTCTTTACTCGTTCCGTAATACAAGATCCCGCAACTTACACTAAGTCACATTGCTTGCAAGGCTTATGTGTGATGTTGTATTACCGAGTGGGCCCCGAGATACCTCTCCGTCACACGGAGTGACAAATCCCAGTCTTGATCCATACTAAATCAACTAACACCTTCGGAGATACCTGTAGAGCATCTTTATAGTCTCCCAATTACGTTGCGACGTTTGATACACACAAAGCATTCCTCCGGTGTCAGTGAGTTATATGATCTCATGGTCATAGGAATAAATACTTGACACGCAGAAAACAGTAGCAACAAAATGACACGATCAACATGCTACGTCTATTAGTTTGGGTCTAGTCCATCACGTGATTCTCCCAATGACGTAATCCAGTTATCAAGCAACAACACCTTGTTCAGAATCAGAAGACACTGACTATCATTGATCAACTGGCTAGCCAACTAGAGGCATGCTAGGGACGGTGTTTTGTCCATGTATCCACACATGTAAATGAGTCTTCATTCAATACAATTATAGCATGGATAATAAACTATTATCTTGATACAGGAATTATAATAATAACTATACATTTATTATTGCCTCTAGGGCATAATTCCAACAACACCATGATCTCCATCATCATGATCTCCATCATCGTGTCTTCGTGAAGTCGTCACGCCAACTACTACTATCACTACTACTATGGCTAACCGTTAGCAATGAAGTAAAAGTAGTAAGCACATGGCGTTGCATCTCATACAATAAATTAAGACAATTCCTATGGCTCCTGCCGGTTGTCATACTCATCGACATGCAAGTCGTGAAACCTATTACAATAACATGATCATCTCATACATCATACATGCAACATCACAACTTTGGCCATATCACATCACATGTCAAACCCTGCAAAAACAAGTTAGACGTCCTCTAATTGTTGTTGCAAGTTTTACGTGGCTGATTTGGGTTTCTAGCAAGAACGCCTTCTTACCTACGTGACAGCCACAATGATGATATGCCAAAGCTATTTACCCTTCATAAGGACCCTTTTCATCAAATCCAATCCGACTAGAGTAGGAGAGACAGACACCCGCTAGCCACCTTTATGCACGATGTGCATGTGTGTCGGTGGAACCAGTCTCACGTAAGCGTACGTGTAAGGTCGGTCCAGGCCGCTTCATCCCACAATACCGCCGAAAAAGAATAAGACTAGTAACGGCAAGCAAATTGACAAACCATCGCCCACAACTTTTGTGTTCTACTCGTGCATAGAATCTACGCATAGAAAACCTGGCTCGGATGCCACTGTTGGGTAACGTAGCATAAATTCAAAATTTTCCTACGCATGTTCAGATCTTCCTATGGAGAGACCAGCAACGAGAGAGGGGTAAGAGCATCTTCATACCTTTGAAGATCTCTAAGCGGAAGCGTTGCTAGAACGCGGTTGATGGAGTCGTACTCGCAGCGATTCCGATCTAGTACCGAACAACGGCACCTCCGCGTTCAACACACGTGTAGCCCGGTGACGTCTCCCGCACCTTGATCCAGCAAGGAGGAGGGAGAGGTTGGGGAAGAAGACCAGCAACACGATGGCGTGGTGTTGGTGGAGAGACGAGGTCTCCCGGCAGGGCTTCGCCAAGCGCCGGCAGAGAGGAGGAGGAAGAAGTGCAGGGCTGCGCCGAGGGAGAGGGAAAACCGTGTCCTCCAAAGGCCAAAAGTGCCCACTATATATAGGGGAAGGGGAGAGGGGGTGCCACCCCTAGGGTTCCCACCCTAGGGGGTGCGGCAGCCCTCCCAGATGGGGGGAGTGGCGGCCAGGGCAAGGAGGAGGGGTGGCGCACCCCTCTGGTGGGCCTAAGGCCCACCTTAGTTAGGGTTCCCCCCTTCCCCCTTTTTCTGGTGCACATGGGCTGGGTGGGGGGCGCACCAGCCCACTTAGGGGCTCGTTCCCTTCCCCACTTAGCCCATCTAGCCTCCCGGGGTCGTCACCCCCCTTCGGTGGCCCTCCGGGACCACCTCCGGTGGTCCCGGTAGTCCCGGGACGTTACCGGTGATGCCCGAAACACTTCCGGTGTCCGAAACCATCCGTCCTATATATCAATCTTTACCTCCGGACCATTCCGGAGCTCCTCGTGACGTCCGGGATCTCATACGGGACTCCGAACAACTTTCGGTAATCTCGTATAACAATTCCCTATAACCCTAGCGTCATCGAACCTTAAGTGTGTAGACCCTACGGGTTCGGGAGACAGGCAGACATGACCGAGACACCTCTCTGGTCAATAACCATCAGCGGGGTCTGGATACCCATGGTGGCTCCCACTAGCTCCACGACGATCTCATCGGATGAACCACGATGTCAAGGATTCAATCAATCCCGTATACGATTCCCTTTGTCTATCGGTATAGAACTTGCCCGAGATTCGATCGTCGGTATACCTATACCTTGTTCAATCTCGTTACCGGTAAGTCTCTTTACTCGTTCCGTAGCACGTCATCGTGTGACTAACTCCTTAGTCACATTGAGCTCATGATGATGTTCTACTGAGTGGGCCCAGAGATACCTCTCCGTCACACGGAGTGACAAATCCCGATCTCGATTCGTGCCAACCCAACAGACTGTTGGGGAACGTCGCATGGGAAACAAAAACTTTCCTACGCGCACGAAGACCTATCATGGTGATGTCCATCTACGAGAGGGGATGAGTGATCTACGTACCCTTGTAGATCGTACAGCAGAAGCGTTAGTGAACGCGGTTGATGTAGTGGGACGTCCTCACGTCCCTCGATCCGCCCCGCGAACAATCCCGCGATCAGTCCCACGATCTAGTACCGAACGGACGGCACCTCCGCGTTCAGCACACGTACAGCTCGACGATGATCTCGGCCTTCTTGATCCAGCAAGAGAGATGGAGAGGTAGAAGAGTTCTCCGGCAGCGTGACGGCGCTCCGGAGGTTGGTGATGACCTTGTCTCAGCAGGGCTCCGCCCGAGCTCCGCAGAAACGCGATCTAGAGGAAAAACCGTGGAGGTATGTGGTCGGGCTGCCGTGGAAAAGTCGTCTCAAATCAGCCCTTGAAACCTCCGTATATATAGGTGGGAGGGAGGGGAGGAGACAGCCTCAAAACCTAAAGGTTTGGCCGAAATTGGAGGTGGAGGAGTCCTACTCCAATCCTACTTGGAGTAGGATTCCACCTTCCCACTTGGAAACTCTTTCCACCTTGTGTTTTTTCCTTCTCAAACCTTATGGGCCTTAGTGGGAACTTATTCCAGCCCACTAGGGGCTGGTTTATCTCTTCCCATAGCCCATGAGACCCCTTGGGGCGTGACACCCCTCCCGATGGTCCCCGGCACCCCTCCCGGCACTCCCGGTACACTACCGATGAGCCCGAAACTTTTCCGGTAATGCACGAAAACCTTCCGGTAACCAAATGAGGTCATCCTATATATCAATCTTCGTTTCCGGACCATTCCGGAAACCCTCGTGACGTCCGTGATCTCATACGGGACTCCGAACAACATTCGGTAACCAACCATATAACTCAAATACGCATAAAACAACGTCGAACCTTAAGTGTGCAGACCCTGCGGGTTCGAGAACTATGTAGACATGACCCGAGAGACTCCTCGGTCAATATCCAATAGCGGGACCTGGATGCCCATATTGTATCCTACATATTCTACGAAGATCTTATCGTTTGAACCTCAGTGCCAAGGATTCATATAATCCCGTATGTCATTCCCTTTGTCCTTCGGTATGTTACTTGCCCGAGATTCGATCGTTAGTATCCGCATACCTATTTCAATCTCGTTTACCGGCAAGTCTCTTTACTCGTTCCGTAATACAAGATCCCGCAACTTACGCTAAGTCACATTGCTTGCAAGGCTTGTGTGTGATGTTGTATTACCGAGTGGGCCCCGAGATACCTCTCCGTCACACGGAGTGACAAATCCCAGTCTTGATCCATACTAACTCAACGAACACCTTCGGAGATACCTGTAGAGCATCTTTATAGTCACCCAGTTACGTTGCGACGTTTGATACACACAAAGCATTCCTCCGGTGTCCGTGAGTTATATGATCTCATGGTCATCGGAACAAATACTTGACACGCAGAAAACAGTAGCAACAAAATGACACGATCAACATGCTACGTCTATTAGTGTGGGTCTAGTCCATCACATGATTCTCCTAATGATGTGATCCCGTTATCAAGTGACAACACTTGCCTATGGCCAGGAAACCTTGACCATCTTTGATCAACGAGCTAGTCAACTAGAGGCTTACTAGGGACAGTGTTTTGTCTATGTATCCACACAAGTATTGTGTTTCCAATCAATACAATTATAGCATGGATAATAAACGATTATCATGAACTAAGAAATATAATAATAACTAATTTATTATTGCCTCTAGGGCATATTTCCAACAGTCTCCCACTTGCACTAGAGTCAATAATCTAGTTCACATCACCATGTGATTCCAATGAATCCAACACCCATATAGTCATGGGGTCTGATCACGTCTTGCTCGTGAGAGAGGTTTCAGTCAACGGTTCTGAAACTTTCAGATTCGTGCGTTCTTTACAAATCTTTATGTCATCTTATAGATGCTGCTACTACGTGCTATTCGGAAATGCTCCAAATATCTACTCTACTATACGAATCCGTTTCACTACTCATAGTTATCCGGATTAGTGTCAAAGCTTGCATTGACGTAACCCTTTACGACAAACTCTTTAACCACCTCCATAATCGAGAAAAATTCCTTAGTCCATTAGTTACTAAGGATAAATTTCGACCGCTGCTAGTGATTCAATCATGGATCACTCTCTGTACCTCTCAACATACTTTGAGTCAAGGCACACTTCAGGTGCGGTACACAGCATGGCATACTTTAGATTCTACGGCTAAGGCATAGAAGACGACCTTCGTCTATTCTCTTTATTCTGCCGTGGTCGGGTTTTGAGTCTTACTCAAATTCACACCTCACAACGCAACCAAGAACTCCTTCTTTGCTGGTCTATTTTGAACTCTTTCAAAAACTTGTCAAGGCATGCATCTTGTTGAAACTTCTATTAAGCGCTTTCGATCTATCTCCATAGATCTTCGATGCTCAACGTTCAAGTAGCGTAATCCAGGTACTCCTTTGAAAAATTCTTTCAAACAACCTTGTATGCTTTACAGAAATTCTACATTACTTCTGATCCACAATATGTCAACCACATATACCTATCAGAAATTCTATAGTGCTCCCACTCACTTCTTTGGAAATACAAGTTTCTCATAAACCTTGTACAAACCCAAAATCTTTGATCATCTCATCAAAGTGTATATTCCAACTCCGAGATGCTTGCACCAGTCCATTGAAGGATCACTGGAGCTTGCATACTTGCTAGTATCTTTAGGATCGACAAAACCTTCTGGTTGTATCACATACAATGTTTGATCAAGGAAACCGTCGAGAAAACAATGTTTTGACATCCTACGTGCAATATTTCATAAATAATGCATCAACAACTAACATAATTCTAACAGACTTTTAGCATCGCTACGAGTGAGAAAGTCTCATCATAGTCAACTGTTTGATCTTATCGAAAACATCTTTGCGACAAGTCGAGCTTTTCTTAATAGTGACTTATCACCATCATCGTCTGTCTTCTTTTAAAGATCCATTTTTACTCAATAGTCCTATGACCATCAAGTAGTTCTACCAAAGTCTACACTTTGTTTTCACACATGGATCCTCTCTCGGATTTCATGGCTTCCAGCCATTTGTCGGAATCTGGGCCCACCATCGCTTTCTCCATAACTTGTAGGTTCACTGTTGCTCAACAACATGACCTCCAAGACAGGGTAACCGTACTACTCTGCAGCAGTACGCGACCTTGTCGACCTACGAGGTTTGTAGTAACTTGATTCGAAGCTCAATGATCATCATCATCAGCTTCCACTTCAATTGGTGTAGGCGCCACATGAACAACTTCCTGCGCCCTGCTACACACTGGTTGAAGTGATGGTTCAATAACCTCATTAAGTTCTACTACCCTCCCACTCAATTCTTTCGAGAGAAACCTTTCCTCGAGAAAGGATCCGTTTCTAGAAACAAACACTTTGCTTTCGGATCTGAGATAGGAGATGTACCCAACTGTTTTGGATATCCTATGAAGATGCATTTATCCGCTTTGGGTTCGAGCTTATCAGACTGAAACTTTTTCACATAAGTGTCGAAACCCCAAACTTTCAAGAAACGACAGTTTAGATTTCTCTAAACCTCAGTCTATACTGTGTCATCTCAACGGAAATACGCGGTGCCCTATTTAAAGTGATTGCGGTTGTCTCTAATGCATAACCCATAAACGATAGTGGTAATTCGATAAGAGACATCATAGTATGCACCATACCAAATAGTGTGTGGCTATGACGTTCAGACACATCATCACACTATGATGTTCCAGGTGGCATGAACTGCGAAACAATTTCCACATTGTCTTAACTGCGTACCAAAACTCGTAACTCAGATATTCATTTCCATGATCATATCGTAGACAGTTTTATCCTCTTGTTACGACGAACTTCACTCTGAAACGGAATTGAACTTTTCAACATTTTAGACTTGTGATTCATTAAGTAAATACTCCTGTATCTACTCAAATCATCATTGAAGTAAGAACATAATGATATCCACTGCGTGCCTCAGCACCCATTGGACTGCATACATCAAAATGTATCACTTCCAACAAGTTACTATCTTGTTTCATCTCAATGAAAACAAGGCCTTGCTCATGTGGTATGATTTGCATGTCACTAGTGATTCGAAATCAGGTGAGTACAAAGATCCATCAGCATGGAGCCTCTTCATGCAATTTATACTAACATGACTCAAGCGGCAGTGCCACAAGTAAGTGGTACTATCATCATTAACTCGTATCTTTTGGCACCAATATCATGAACACGTGTAACACTACGATCGAGATTCAATAAACCATTGAAGGTGATTATTCAAGAAAACAGAGTAACCATTATTCTCTTTAAATGAATAATCGTATTGCAATAAACACGATCCAATCATGTTCATGCTTAACGCAAGCACCAAATAACAATTAGTTAGGTTTAACACCAATCCCGATGGTAGAGGGGGCGTGCGACGTTTGATCATATCAACCTTGGAAACACTTCCAACACGTATCGTCACCTCGCCTTTAGCTAGTCTCCGTTTATGCCGTAGCTTTCATTTCGTGTTACTAATCACTTAGCAACCGAACCGGTATCCAATACCCTCATGCTACTAGGAGTACTAGTAAAGTACACATCAACATCATGTATATAAAATATACTTCTTTCGATTTTTTTTGCCAGCTTTCTTATCTACCAAGTATCTAGAGTTGCTCCGCCTCAGTGACTGTTTCCCTCATTACAGAAGCACTTAGTCTCGGGTTTGGGTTTAATCTTGGGTCTCTTCATTAGTGCAGCAACTGTTTTGCCGTTTCACGAAGTATCCCTTCTAGCCCTTGCCTTTCTTGAAACTTTAGTGGTTTTACAAACCATCAACTATTGATGCTCCTTCTTGATTTCTACTTTCGCAGTGTCAAACATCACGAATCGCTCAAGGATCATTGTATCTATCCTTGATATGTATAGTTCATCACGAAGCTCTCTCAGCTTGGTGGCAGTGTCTTTGGAGAACCATCACTATCTCATCTGGAAGATTAGCTCACACTTGATTCAAGTGATTGTTGTACTCAGACAATCTGAGCACACGCTCAACGATTGAGCTTTTCTCCTCCACTTTGTGGTCAAAGAATCTTGTTGGAGGTCTTGTACCTCTTAACAAGGGCACAAGCATGAAATCACAATTTCATCTCTTTAGAACATCACTTATGTTCCGTGACGTTTTAAAACGTTTTCGGTGCCTTGCTTCTAAGCCATTAAGTACTTTGCACTGAACTATCGCGTAGTCATCAGAAACGTGTATGTCGGATGTTCACAGCATCCACAGACGACGCTCGAGGTGCAGCACACCGAGTGGTGCATTAAGGACATAAGCCTTCTGCGTAGCAACGAGGACAATCCTCGGTTTTACAGACTCAGTCTGCAAAGTTTGTTACTATCAATTTTCAACTAAATTTTCTCTAGGAACATGTAAAAACAGTAGAGCTATAGTGCAAGCTACATCATAATTCGCAAAGACCATTAGACTATGTTCATGACAATTAGTTCAATTAATCATATTACTTAAGAACTCCCACTCAAAAAGTACATCTCTCTAGTCATTTGAGTGGTACATGATCCAAATCCGCTATCTCAAGTCCGATCATCACGTGAGTCGAGAATAGTTTCAGCGGTAAGCATCCCTATGCTAATCATATCAACTATACGATTCATGCTCGACCTTTCGGTCTCATGTGTTCCGAGGCCATGTCTGCACATGCTAGGCTCGTCAAGCTTAACCCGAGTGTTCCGCGTGTGCAACTGTTTTGCACCCGTTGTATGTGAACGTTGAGTCTATCACACCCGATCATCACGTGGTGTCTCGAAACGAAGAACTGTCGCAACGGTGCACAGTCGGGGAGAACACAATTTCGTCTTGAAATTTCAGTGAGAGATCACCTCATAATGCTACCGTCGTTCTAAGCAAAATAAGGTGCATAAAAGGATTAACATCACATGCAATTCATAAGTGACATGATATGGCCATCATCACGTGCTTCTTGATCTCCATCACCAAAGCACCGGCATGATCTTCTTGTCACCGGCGCCACACCATGATCATCCATCAACGTGTTGCCATCGGGGTTGTCGTGCTACTTATGCTATTACTACTAAAGCTACATCCTAGCAAAATAGTAAACGCATCTGCAAGCACAAACGTTAGTATAAAGACAACCCTATGGCTCCTGCCGGTTGCCGTACCATGGACGTGCAAGTCGATATTTCTATTACAACATGATCATCTCATACATCCAATATATCACATCACACCGTTGGCCATATCACATCACAATCATACCCTGCAAAAACAAGTTAGACGTCCTCTAATTTTGTTGTTGCATGTTTTACGTGGTGACCGAGGGTATCTAGTAGGATCGCATCTTACTTACGCAAACACCACAACGGAGATATATGAGTTGCTATTTAACCTCATCCAAGGACCTCCTCGGTCAAATCCGATTCAACTAAAGTTGGAGAAACAGTCACTTGCCAGTCATCTTTGAGCAAAGGGGGTTACTCGTAACGATGAAACCAGTCTCTCGTAAGCGTACGAGTAATGTCGGTCCAAGCCGCTTCAATCCAACAATACCGCGGAATCAAGAAAAGACTAAGGAGGGCAGCAAAACGCACATCACCGCCCACAAAACCTTTTGTGTTCTACTCGAGAAGACATCTACGCATGAACCTAGCTCATGATGCCACTGTTGGGGAACGTCGCATGGGAAACAAAAAATTTCCTACGCGCACGAAGACCTATCATGGTGATGTCCATCTACGAGAGGGGATGAGTGATCTACGTACCCTTGTAGATCGTACAGCAGAAGCGTTAGTGAACGCGGTTGATGTAGTGGAACGTCCTCACGTCCCTCGATCCGCCCCGCGAACAATCCCGCGATCAGTCCCACGATCTAGTACCGAACGGACGGCACCTCCGCGTTCAGCACACGTACAGCTCGACGATGATCTCGGCCTTCTTGATCCAGCAAGAGAGACGGAGAGGTAGAAGAGTTCTCCGGCAGCGTGACGGCCCTCCGGAGGTTGGTGATGACCTTGTCTCAGCAGGGCTCCGCCCGAGCTCCGCAGAAACGCGATCTAGAGGAAAAACCGTGGAGGTATGTGGTCGGGCTGCCGTGGAAAAGTCGTCTCAAATCAGCCCTTAAAATCTCCGTATATATAGGTGGGAGGGAGGGGAGGAGGCAGCCTCAAAACCTAATGGTTTGGCCGAAATTGGAGGTGGAGGAGTCCTACTCCAATCCTACTTGGAGTAGGATTCCACCTTCCCACTTGGAAACTCTTTCCACCTTGTGTTTTTTCCTTCTCAAACCTTATGGGCCTTAGTGGGAACTTATTCCATCCCACTAGGGGCTGGTTTATCTCTTCCCATAGCCCATGAGACCCCTTGGGGCGTGACACCCCTCCCGATGGTCCCCGGCACCCCTCCCGGCACTCCCGGTACACTACCGATGAGCCCGAAACTTTTCCGGTAATGCACGAAAACCTTCCGGTAACCAAATGAGGTCATCCTATATATCAATATTCGTTTCCGGACCATTCCGGAAACCCTCGTGACGTCCGTGATCTCATACGGGACTCCGAACAACATTCGGTAACCAACCATATAACTCAAATACGCATAAAACAACGTCGAACCTTAAGTGTGCAGACCCTGCGGGTTCGAGAACTATGTAGACATGACCCGAGAGACTCCTCGGTCAATATCCAATAGCGGGACCTGGATGCCCATATTGTATCCTACATATTCTACGAAGATCTTATCGTTTGAACCTCAGTGCCAAGGATTCATATAATCCCGTATGTCATTCCCTTTGTCCTTCGGTATGTTACTTGCCCGAGATTCGATCGTTAGTATCCGCATACCTATTTCAATCTCGTTTACCGGCAAGTCTCTTTACTCGTTCCGTAATACAAGATCCCGCAACTTACGCTAAGTCACATTGCTTGCAAGGCTTGTGTGTGATGTTGTATTACCGAGTGGGCCCCGAGATACCTCTCCGTCACACGGAGTGACAAATCCCAGTCTTGATCCATACTAACTCAACGAACACCTTCGGAGATACCTGTAGAGCATCTTTATAGTCACCCAGTTACGTTGCGACGTTTGATACACACAAAGCATTCCTCCGGTGTCCGTGAGTTATATGATCTCATGGTCATCGGAACAAATACTTGACACGCAGAAAACAGTAGCAACAAAATGACACGATCAACATGCTACGTCTATTAGTGTGGGTCTAGTCCATCACATGATTCTCCTAATGATGTGATCCCGTTATCAAGTGACAACACTTGCCTATGGCCAGGAAACCTTGACCATCTTTGATCAACGAGCTAGTCAACTAGAGGCTTACTAGGGACAGTGTTTTGTCTATGTATCCACACAAGTATTGTGTTTCCAATCAATACAATTATAGCATGGATAATAAACGATTATCATGAACTAAGAAATATAATAATAACTAATTTATTATTGCCTCTAGGGCATATTTCCAACACAGACACTTTCGGAGGTACCCGTAGTGCACCTTTATAGTCACCCAGTTACGTTGTGACGTTTGATACACCCAAAGCACTCCTACGGTATCCGGGAGTTGCACAATCTCACGGTCGAAGGAAAAGATACTTGACATTAGAAAAGCATTAGCATACGAACAATACGATCTAGTGCTAGGCTTAGGATTGGGTCTTGTCCACCACATCATTCTCCCAATGATGTGACCCCGTTATCAATGACATCCAATGTCCATGATCAGGAAACCATGATCATCTATTGACTAACGAGCTAGCCAACTAGAGGCTTGCTAGGGACACATTATGATCTATTCATTCACACATGTATTACTGTTTCCTGTTAATACAATTATAGCATGAACGATAGACGATTATCATGAACAAGGAAATATGATACTAACCATTTTATTATTGCCTCTAGGGCATATTTCCAACAGTCCCTTAGGGCCTGATTCATCAAAAAAGGTCGAAGAGAGTTGTCGTGTTAATAAACGGAAAACAAGGCTAAAACCGTCACAATACGTCCGCAAAACAAGGCACACAAGGCGACCTCGCAACCCACACAAGAACGTACACACGTCCCCAAGGAGAAGAGAGCCGTCGAGGTTGCAATCCGACGTCATCGTCATCACACCTCCATGAGGGCGACTCCGACTTCACAATCAACGACCACTGATGCAGCCTCCACCGCAGACAAAGCAGAGGCATGTATCGGCCAAGGCCAAACAATCCACGACCAGGCAACTCTGACTTTGTCGATGAGCATTGTAGGATAAAAAGCGTTGGACCTATGCCGAGCCAGCGCCAGAACCGACCACCCGTCTCGCATCATCGTCACCGTAAGGCTCCTCCTCAAACAGCTCCGACTTCAGAAGACAAGAGAGGCACGACGACCCCTTGAACACGCCGGATGAGAACGACTACTAGAACACAGTTGCAAATCCTACTCCGCTTGAAGCGGCCATCGTTGCCACACAAGAAGCCGCGCAAAGTATCCGTATTGCCGGACGGGCACCAGCCGACCGCAATGTCATGAGCGTCTAGCTCATGGAGCGTGCAAAAGAGATCCAGAGCTCTTCAAGACAACGCCCCCAAGAAGGAAGAGATGATACCGACGCCCCCAAGAAGGAAGTGATGATGCCAACGCCGTCGTCCGACCCAGCCGGGTCTAAGGTTTTCACCTGAAGAACTGGATCCGAGGGTGTGCAGGGAGAACTCCTCGACGGTGCCTCCAAGGAGGTGAGACGACATCCACACACGTGTGTTCTTGTTTGTTCTTGCTTCTTCTTCCTTTCATCTTGCCGATGTATGTTGTGTGTTTCGTGTGCTCATAAATGAGTGATAAGTCTATCATACTTAGAGAGGATGAACAGGTCAAGTGCTTGCACACAACTAAACAGTCGTGCTTTGCATCTGTTTAATCCCAAAGCGTAAACACAAGCAACCAAACAACATGCATCCAGCCGAGCCTTGATACAATGCAGACGATCAATCGACATGCAAATGTTGATTTTTAGCCTGGTTCACAACCTCATCGAGTGCACTCGCCGTTTTGTTATTTTGCCTTCCAGCTTATCTTTCCTCTTTCGTTTATTTTGGTGTTGCTCATGCTAGTATCGTTGTTGTTGTTTTAATTCATATTTACATCACTTTGTGTGGCCGGAAGCCCTGTCCATGGCTCCAAATGCTGCATCGAAACAACCAAATGTCAACGCCCCCGTCGTGGATCTCGCGAAGCCTCACGTGCCACCAATTTGCGTACTCTCGGTAAAGTTTGACGAGAAAGAAAAGCAAATCTAGCCAAGTTTCAGCTGCTGCAGTGCACACCCACTCACTTGACTCCACCCCCAAATCCGCCGCCCGCGAACCCCATCCCCCCACCTCCGGCCGCCGCCGCACCTCCCGTCTCCGGCGACATGGGCACCGTCACCCCCGCCGGTAAGCCCCGGTTCCCTCCAAGCGCGCCGCTTCCTCCCTCCATCTGACCCCCCTTAATCTGTTCGCAGATCCGCACCCGTCCTTCCTCGCCGACAAGGGCGGCAGGGTCTTCGTGGCGGGCCACCGCGGGCTGGTGGGATCGGCCATCCTGCGCCGCCTCGTGTCCCTCGGCTTCACCGACGTGGTCGTCCGCACGCACGCCGAGCTCGACCTCACCCGCCAGGCGGCCGTCGAGGCCTTCTTCGCCGCCGAGCGGCCGCGCTACGTCGTGCTCGCCGCCGCCAAGGTCGGCGGCATCCACGCCAACTCCACCTTCCCCGCCGACTTCATCGCCGCCAACCTCCAGATCCAGACCAACGTCGTCGACGCCGCGCTCCGCTGCGGCTCCGTCCGCAAGCTCCTCTTCCTCGGCTCCTCCTGCATCTACCCAAAGTTCGCGCCGCAGCCCATCCCGGAGGGATCCCTCCTCTCCGGCCCGCTCGAGCCCACCAACGAGTGGTACGCCGTCGCCAAGATCGCCGGCATCAAGATGTGCCAGGCCTACCGCATCCAGCACGGCCTCGACGCCGTCTCCGCCATGCCCACCAACCTCTACGGCCCCCAGGACAACTTCCACCCGGAGAACTCGCATGTCCTGCCGGCGCTCATCCGCCGCTTCCACGAGGCCAAGGCCACCAATGCCCCCGAGGTCGTCGTCTGGGGCTCTGGCTCGCCGCTGCGTGAATTCTTGCATGTCGATGACCTTGCGGATGCGGTGATCTTCTTGATGGATCAGTACTCAGGGCTGGAGCATGTGAATGTGGGAAGTGGTAGCGAGGTTACCATCAAGGAGCTCGCGGAGCTGGTCAAGGAGGTGGTTGGGTTCCAGGGGAAACTAGTGTGGGACTCGACCAAGCCAGACGGCACACCGAGGAAGCTCATGGATAGCTCCAAGATACATGGGATGGGCTGGAAGCCCAAGGTTCCCCTCAAGGAGGGGCTTGTCGAGACATACAAGTGGTATGTGGAGAATGTCATCGCCGACAAGAAGTAATGGGGTGGTATCATGATCTCCTTTACCTCTTAAAGTTTGTATCTTGATATGATCAATAGTGTTTCTATTCTTGTTGGATACTGGATCACACAAGTACCAGGTATTAGTGCACCAAAGAAAACAGGATGCTATGTGTTGGTTGAATAATATATCGGTCAAATTAGTGTACCATTAGAATCTTAATTGATGCTGAGCATGTTCTTTTATTACAGAAAGTGTAACACTTTATACATTGGATGGTAACTGGCCCACACTCATTCCTTGCCAATTCAGAATGAAACTGATATGGAAGACTTCACATGCTTCATTTTTCGCGAATAGGCAAAGCTTGCATATCTTTTTATTGATAGATAGGAGAGAGCAAAGCCATCGCACAAGGTGTGGTAGGAGCAGACCCTTTAAATTTGTATTCGTCTTACACACATTCCTTACCGGTTCTGCATAATTGTTTCTTCTGAAGAGTCTGCTTACTTGGCTGCCAATGCATCAGATTTTTAACAAGTTCAGAATGTAAAACTTGGTGCAGAGTGAAACTAATTTCTAGTGCTTTAATATCGTATGGGAAAATGACCTATGATGCCCTTTAAAGTTGCATTATCATTTTTCCTGATAATGTATCACATGAAAGCTCCTTATTTGTACATGCTTATTGTGTATTCAGAATTGGAAGTGCACTACCTGGCCATTCCAGACTTTGAACAGTAGTGGTTCCAGACTATTGATACAGTTCAGATATTTAACAAGTTCGGAATGTAAGAGTCGGTGCAGAGACAAACCAATTTCTTGTGTTTTTAATACCATTATAGCAAAAGGACCTATGGTACTTGATTTTTTCTTATCGTTGTTCTTACAAGGCAAAAGTGGCAAGGTCATTTTTCTTTCTCAAACCAGTATCAGGTAGTTTGTCTAGAAATGAAGTTCTTGTGCTGTTTTTTTTTATTGTTATAAGAATATATCAGACGTGCTGCATCCTAACAGTCCTAATTCTTAAAGACTAATTTCATCAAAGACTTGATGTTAAACCTCTTTCAACTAGACTTGCCTTGTCTTGAAAGCATTCACTATCTGTATACATGGTGGTTTATACTGAACTTGACAAATTGTGAGGAAGTAACCACCGTATTTTTTTGAAATACTGTATCCGAGTCACATTCATTTCTTCAGTACTGTTAAAGGCTTCAGGATCCCGCCGTCAGTGATGGACAGTACCTCCATTTTGTGATTGCTTTGTAGTTTCTGGTTGAATAATATATTGGTCAAATTATTGTACCAATAGAATCTTAATTGATGCTGAGCATGTCTTTTGATTACAGAAAGTGTAACACTTTATACATCGGATGGAAAATGGCCTATATTCATTCCTTTGCCAATTCAGCATGATACTCTGTTTTTCTTTTGTTAGGAAAAAAGTATTGTGCATCTGGAAGAGTTCGCATGCTTGAGTGTGATGCCCTTTAAATTTGTGACCGGCCTACTCACATTACTTGCTTGTTCTGCATGATTGTTTTTCCCTTGCGAAAAACATCTGGTGTCTTGAAGAGTCCGCTTACTTGAGTATCCATGCAATTCAGATTTTTAACAAGTTCAGAATATAAGAATCGGTGCAGAGATAAACTAGTTTCTTGTGCTGTTAATATCGTTATGGGAAAAGGGCCTGTGAGACTTCAGAAATTTTATCGTTGTCCTTGCAAAGGAAAACTGGCAAGGTCTTTTTTCTTTCTCCAACCAGTATCTGGCAGTTTTTCTAGAAATGAAGTTCTTGTTCCGGGGCTTTATATGGTTATTAAGAATATCAGATGTGCTGCAACTCAAACAGTCTTGAAGAATAATTTCAAGCATAAACCTCTGTCAGTTTCATTTGCCTTCTCAAAATATTCACTATCTGTAGATGCCTGATGAATGACCAGCTTGTGATGGTAACCTTGGAACTTTCTGAAGTATCTTTGACTGAGACACACAAACGGACATATTGCTCAAACATTTTCTGCAGCGAGCACGCAATTCGATCAAGTGGAAGGAGCTCACGTGAGGAGGTGGTTGGGTTCCAGGGGAAGCAGTGTGGGGCTCAAACAAGCCGGATGGCATGCTGAGGAAGCTCATGGACAGCTCCAAGATACATGGGATGGGTTGGAAGCCCAAGGTTCCCCTCAAGGAGAGGCTTGTCAAGACATACAAGTGGTATGTGGAGAATGTCATCGCGGTGAAGAAGTAATATGGTGGTATCATGTTCTCCACTGCTTCTTATAGTTTGTACCTTGATATGATCTGTACTGTTTCCGTTCTTGTTGGTTACTGCATCATACAATTACCAGACATTAGTGCATCAAAGAAAAGAGGTTCTTATGTGTTGGTTGATTAATACATCGGTCAAATTAGTGTACCATTAGAATCTTAATTGATCCTGAGCATTGTTTTTAATACAGAAAGTGTAACACTTTAAATGTTGGTTGGTAACTGGCCTACACACATTCCCTTGCCGGTTGAGCATAATATTGAGTATCTCTTTTATTATAAAATGGTACAGTTTGAAGAGTTCACATGCTTGATTGTGACGCCCTTCAGCCCTTGCTGGTTCTGCATAATTGTTTTTCCCTTCTGAAAAACATTGTCCGTCCTGAAGAGTCTGCCTACTACTATCGACACAATTGAGATTTTTAACAAGTTTCAGAGTGTAAGAATGGTGCAGAGAGGAACTATGTTTTGGTGATTTTAACATTGTTATAGAAAAAGGACCTGCGAGACACGAGACATTCTAACTTTGTCTTGCAAAGCAATAAGTGGCATCGGGTACTTTTTTGTCTATAGAAGAAGTTCTTGTTCAAGGGCTTTATATTATATTTTCACCAAGACTATCAGATGTGCAGCAAATCAACAACCTTGAAGACTAATTTCATCAGACTTGATGTCAAACATAAGCCTCTTTTTATTCGCAAAAAAAAGAAAAGATAAGCCTCTTTCAGTTAGACTTGCCTTCTCCTCAAAACATCCATTATCTGTAAACATTGTGATTTATATTGAATTGGAAAAAGTCTAAAACAGACCATGAACTTGTAGAGAAAAGCTAAATCGAACCCTAAACTCTTAATCCCCGGAATCAGCACACTCAACTCAGTAATCCCGGTCTAAATAAAACCTTGACATGTTGAGAGGAACTAACTGATACATCCCGTGGATCGACAAGGCTAGATGTGTTCGGTGTGATGTGGAGATGTTACCTTGTGATGAACTCGATGAGCTCCCTCCGGTCGTCCATCGTGAGGTGGTGACGACGGTGGGGAAGGAGAGAGATCCAGTGGCGGCGGTGATGGACTTCCCATCGCTTCAGTGCTACCCTCTGGATCGGATTAGGGTTAGGAGTGGGGAACCAGTGACGGCGGCGAACCTCGTAAGTTGTGCCACGGTCCCCACCTCCTCTTTATAGCACTGCGCGACAGGGGCCCACCAGTCTTACTTGGGCTGGACGCCCCCGATTAGGGCGTGAGTCAAGGTCGAATGGACCGTTGGGCCCATTGGGGAAAGAGATCAACCTAACACTAACTTCTTGCCGAAAAAAAAAGGAACTAAGTACAGGATTTTTTATGTAATGTACACCATTTTTCCTGATTTGCTACCCAGTGAAGGACAAATATACGGAGTATCTTATAATGTTCTACCACACGGACGCTCTCTTCTCCTACATGTTTACCACTTGGACTTCCCTACTACCTCATATAGGAAAGACAGCTTGTCACCCTGAGGCGGAATCGTTCATGTCTTCAGTAGCGTTACTGCTTCGGGATGCTGCCCCCAGTAATAATGGACAGTTATCTCCATCTTGAATTCTTGAGGTTGCTTTCTACTATAGTTTTCGGTGAGCATATGCTTGCAAGGTAATAAATCCGAGCAAGCTAGATGCCTGATGAGCCGATGAGTAATTTTACGATAAGGCAACAAGTCCAAGGAACATTTTTGTTGGCTTTTGAACGTGCGTATGTAGCTGACACGCGTGCCTACGCGATTCTTGCTTCGGCCGGCTACTTGACCGGAACTTGCGTAACTAGCGACACGAATAAAACTGATCGATGGATTTGATGGCTAAAGGCCCGTGTCGAGCCTTTGCTTTGTATTGCTTTTCTTTTTTCTGGTGTTACAATCAACACCCCTAGGGTGTCTTTTATACACGTCCACAAGGGACTATGGAAATAGACTAGGACTAGGAATCCTAATACTACTAGGACTCGGTTTGGCTTTCTTTCCTAATCCTACATGAGCAACATGATTAACATCTACATTCACCTCCTTAATCTTGTTGCTTGACTTCACTTCTTGCACTCCGACTTTCCTCCTCATCTCGATGAACTTCTGTCGACCGAGGGACTTGGTGAAAATATCGGCAAGTTGGTCTTTCGTGTTCACATGTTGAACCTCGATCAACCCTTCTTCAATGCACTCCCGGATATGGTGGAACCGGGTATCTATGTGCTTGCTCCTTTCGTGATGAACCGGATTTTTGCACAACGAGATTGCAGCTTGGTTATCGATCTTCAGTGATACCTTCTGCACCTCCCGCTTTGCAAGAATAGCTAGGAGTCTTCTCAGCCACACTGCTTGACAAGCCGCCGTGCTTGCCGCTATGTATTATGCCTCGCATGAAGACAGTGCCACCACCTTTTGCTTCTGAGAATTCCAGCTAATCGGATTCGGGCCAAGGTAGAAAACCATGCCCGTTGTGCTCTTTCGGTCATCAACATCACCTGCCATGTCGCTATCTGAATATCCACGAAGGATCAATCCTTCCTTTCCCTTTCTGTATGTGCAACCAAGATTAATGGTGCCTTTCACATAGCGCAAGATTTGATTGACCGCGCTCATGTGCTCGGTTGTCGGATTCTCCATGAAACGACTCACGATCCCGACTGAATAAGCCAAGTCAGGTCGGGTATGCACCAAATATCTTAGGCTGCCCACAACGCTTCGATACATTGTGGTGTCCACCGGCGGATTTGAGCTACGCTTGCTCAACTTGTGACGTTGGTCCATTGGAACTTGTGTCGCGTAGCAATCTGACATGCCACACTTGTCCAATAACTTGACCGCGTAAGCCGATTGACATAGGGAAATCTCTCCGGAGCTTTGCTTCACTTCGATGCCCAAGTAATAGCTGAGTAATCCCAGATCACTCATGCTAAACTTGTTCTTCATTTGCGCCTTGAAACGTTCAATTTCTTGTACGCTATCTCCGGTGATAATCAGATCGTCGACATAAACTCCAACTAGAAGGTTTGAGCCTTTGGAGTTCTTTGTATAGACTGCGTGCTCGAGGGGACATCTCTTGAACCCGAGCGAGACCAGACTTCGGTCTAACTTTGAGTTCCAAGCTCTTGGCGCTTGCTTTAACCCGTAAAGTGCCTTCTTGAGCTTGTAAACTTTCCCTTCTTCGCCTTTCTTCTCGTAGCCGAGGGGTTGTTCCACGTACACTTCTTCTGTGAGATCGCCGTTGAGGAAAGCGGATTTAACATCCATATGATGAACCTTCCAATCCTCTTGTGCTGCCAAAGCTAGGAGCACTCTCACCGTCTCGATTCGAGCAACCGGTGCAAACACCTCATCATAGTCAACTCCTTGACGTTGAACGTAGCCCTTTGCAACGAGTCTTGCCTTGTACTTCACAATGGCATCCTCCATGTCCTTCTTTAACTTGTAAACCCACTTCAAACCTATCGTCTTTTGGTTTGGAGGTCGAGTTACCAAAATCCACGTGCCATTGCTCTCAATTGCCTTCATCTCCTCATCCATGGCGTGCGTCCAGCTAGGACTTTTTCTCGCCTCTACGAAGTTCGCCGGCTCCTCAACTCCGAACAGACATAGTCCGGAGTACTCGAGCGTAACTGGCTTTGTGTACTTGTAGACTTTCTTGAGGGTCTTGTAGCGACGAGGCCCTGAGGAGTCCGTTGTGGCTTGCGAAGGAGGCGACACAAATTGTGTCGGTGTTGATGCACTTGAGGAAGACGGCTGAGACCTTGGTGTGTCATCGACATCCGTGTCGTCGGCGTAGTCGTCGTGACCGTGACCATCATCTTGATTGTCGTCGTCACTATGCGCCTCGTTGTCGATGTTGTCGTCGAGATCTCCACCTGTGTCGTGCGCGGCGTTGTCGCTATCTCCTTGCGACCTATGCGCGTCATCGTCGGTGTCGGCACCATGATGATCACTACCATTGTGGTCACCTTGGTTGGGTGTCTTGCCAATCACCTGGACATCCTCCCCTGCATCATCATCAGTTGGAAATTCAACTGCAAATATGTTACTGTTTGGAGCATCGTCGGCTGCGGCGCTCCAATTCCACGCTTGGTTTTCTTCAAACACGACGTCGCGTGAAATCCGTAGACGCTTGGTTTGTGGATCATAGAAACGGTATGCCTTGGTGCCAGAACTGCTCTCGTATCCGATGAACACCATCTTGGTGCTACGATCGGCAAGCTTTGAGAGGTGCGGCTCCGCCGTCTTCACATGTGCCACGCACCCGAATGTCCGTAGATGAGACACATTCGGCTTACGTCCGTAAATTGCTTCATACGGAGTCTTGCCGATCACCGCCTTCGTTGGAGCCCGGTTGAGAAGATAGACCGCCGTCGAGACAGCTTCTCCCCAAAAAGTCCCTGGCAGGTTCTTGCTCTTGAGTAAACTCCTTGCCATGTCAACAACGGTTCGATTGCGCCTTTCAACGACCCCATTCTGCTGCGGCGTGTAAGATGCCGTGAGGAACCTCTTTATGCCAATCTTCTCGCAGTAGTCGTTGAACTCATTCGACGTAAACTCTCCGCCGCGATCTGTCCGTAGAGCGCGAACCTTTAGCTTGTGTTCCATCTCTGTTGCAGCCTTCAATTTCTTGAACGCTTCAAACGCCTCATCTTTAGATCGTAGGAGAATGACCCACATATATCTCGAGTAGTCGTGTACCACAAGGAAGAAATACTTCTTTCCAGCGTGAGTTGCCGGGGTGATAGGGCCACATAGATCACCATGGAGCAGCTCGAGTGCATCACTTGCACGATAGGTAGACTGAGCAGGGAATGGCCTGCGGTGCTGTTTTCCAACCAAGCACCCGCCAAATACTCGATCAACATGGTCGATAACTGGCATCCCGGATACCATCTCCATCTTTGACATCTTCTTCAAGGCGTAGAAGTTAACGTGTCCAAATCTAGCATGCCATAACCACGAATCATCATCACTCTTGGCAAGCCAACACTCCGGTTGAGATTGATGAAGGTTGAGGATATAGAGCCTATTCCGTGTGCGATTAACACGAGCTAGCACGTTTCGGAGGTTGTCGAAGATCGTCATCACTCCGCTCTCTATATTCACCTTGCATCCATTCTCGTCAAGCTTCCCAATAGAGATGATGTTGTTGCGCAGCCGTGGGATGTAGTACACTCCGGTGAGTATGCGATGTTCGCCTGTGAGACCCTCAAAGAGGACAGATCCTTGCCCGCAAATCTCCACAGCTGAACCATCACCGAACTTGACCGAGCCTTCAACATCGTATTCCAGCTCGAGGAATTTCTCCTTGCACCCCGTCATGTGGTTACTGGCACCCGTGTCGAGATACCATGACACGTTCTGATCACCGGATAACTTTGGTGTCACTTTTTCCTCATGAAGTAGCACCTTCCGGCTTGGTTTTACAACCACCGTTTCAGCGAGATCACAAACTTCGGCCATCAGAAGACCTGGACCTTCGTCTTCCTGCTTTGCCAAATTTGCCTTGATCTCCCGCTTGTTAGGCTTTGGACAATCCTTCGCAAAGTGACCCATCTTATTGCAGTTATAGCACTTGACCTCGGATAAGTCCAAGTTCCGTGGTTTCTGCTCTTTAGATTGACCCGCCTTACCACGACCTTGTGGTTTGTCTTTTCCTTTGCCTTTTCCGGTTTGTCCATCGCCCTTCGTGTTGCTTGAGCCTTCGCCACCGTCACGCCTTCCTTTGCTACTTGGGGCCTCCCAGTCTGTGCGCGAGTACATGAGTTGGTCACTACCTCCTCCTTTGCCTTTCCGACAGCCACGAGCATTCTCTTCCCATGTCCGCAATCGTCCGATCGCCTCCGTTATGGTCATGTCGTCGATGTCGTAAAGCTGCTCGAGCGTGCCGATGATGTACGTGAATTTATCAGTGACAGAACTGAAAAATTTCTCCACGATCTCGGTCTCATCGAGCTTTGCACCAAGCGCGCGGATCTCTCCCACCAAAGTAGTAAGACGCATGGCGTAGTCATTCACCGATTCAGTTTCCTCCATCTGCAACTTGTGAAATTGGCGCTTCAGCACTTGTGCCCGAGCCTTGGTGACGCGATCTTCTCCGATCCTCATCTCCTTGAGTGCGTTCCACGCCTCTCTTGCCGTCTCGAACTCCGCCAGTGTCATCAGCACGGAATCCGGCACAGACTGGGCTATGGCGGCCATGGCACCTTCGTCGCGCTCCTCGTCGACGTCGTCGTCCGTGATGGCCTCCCACACTCGAAGGGATCGAAGAATAATCTTCATCTTCACCGCCCACACGCCGTAGTTGGCGTCGGTGAGTATCGGGTACTGGATGGGGATGTTGCGATGCGCCTGGACGTTAGCGCCGCTCGTTCCTCCACCACTGGTTGCTGACTTGACGCCCTTCTTCACCTTGTCGCCGTTCTTATTCGCCTTGGCACCGCCGCTGCCGGACTTGACCGACTCAGCGTCGCCGTCCGTCATCGTAGATCGTAGATCGTCGAGGCTCTAGATACCAATTGTTGGCTTTTGAACGTGCGTATGCAGCTGACACGCGTGCCTACGCGATTCTTGCTTCGGCCGGCTACTTGACCGGAACTTGCGTAACTAGCGACACGAATAAAACTGATCGATGGATTTGATGGCTAAAGGCCCCTGTCGAGCCTTTGCTTTGTATTGCTTTTCTTTTTTCTGGTGTTACAATCAACACCCCTAGGGTGTCTTTTATACACGTCCACAATGGACTATGGAAATAGACTAGGACTAGGAATCCTAATACTACTAGGACTCGGTTTGGCTTTCTTTCCTAATCCTACATGAGCAACATGATTAACATCTACAATTTTAACTGATGTGTGAGGAAGGATGCATGCATTCATCTGATAATGTGCTATCAAATGGAGGCTCCTTCTCTTTACATGCATGCTAACTGTTCATCAAAATGGAGGCTGCATTTGCGTTCTGACTGATCCATGGCGCAGAGCCTCGGTGCTGTTGACTCATTTTCACTGATTTTATTTCGTTAGTAGTCGCTCAACCGATGGTTTCTGTTATGAATCGGGGGCCGAGCCCCGAGCTCCGGAGGAAATAAAAAAGGGGATTCAAATGTGTTATGGATAAAAAGTGCCGGTGGCGTTCGGTTTGGCATGTTTGTAGGCTTGTAGCCATGTCTGATCAAGGGGAGCTGCGCTTTGGTTCGTGCTGTTTTGTGATGCAGAGACAAAAAAAGAATCGCATTGAATAGATGCTGCTTGCCGTGAGAAGCATTTATTCAACGCATTGTACTGCTGCTATCTTCTGTACTACTCCCCTTGATCAGACATGGCTACAACGCAGCAGTTTACTGCTTTCACCGGGACACATGCGAGGTACATATCCCCAGCAGTGAATAATCCACATGCGAGGTACATATTCACAAAACAGGAGTACTTGCTCTGTTTCTTTTACCGTGTTAGGTGAGTATTATTTACTGCTTTCACCGGGACACATGCGAGGTACATATCCCCATACAAGCCTGTTAAACAAAACGTAGGTACTGTAGGTGGTACATATCACCGGACATCAAATTGCGCGGTAGAAACGCCATGGTGCATGGCGTTTTATACCTGGGTAGAAACGCCAACGTCTTTGGCGTTTCGGTCCGGGGCTGCAACGCAAAATAGACAAGCGTATGAATGTGGACCAGAAACGCCACGTTAGACTGGTGTTTTTATGTGGAACAGCAACACCACGGGCTCTGCCCTTTTTAAAAGGGTCAGATCCAGAAATACTTTTAGATCGAGTTCATTCTGTAAATTATTTACGTTTTATGGGTTAAAACAGTGAAAAAATCCGTCAGGATACTCGGCTCTCACCCGAGAGACCCGGGTTCAAGTCCCGGCGACTGAAATATTTTGGTACTTTTTTATCTCTAACTTTTGCTGATCATTTTTCCTGATCTCAGTGAAGGATTAATGCATCAGATAATGTGCTGTTCATATACATGCCCACTGTTGATATAGGAAAGACAGTTTGTCACGCTGAACAGCTCGGTTAAATTATCTTCATTTTGAGATTGCTTAATAGTTTTCGGCTGAAGCAAATGCTTGCAAGGTAAATCTGAGCAAGCTATGGCAGATGATCTTACAGCGGTTCCATGCACAATTCACCCCGACAAGAGCCGACGAACCCTCCCTTAAAGATTGGTGGTACAACTCAGTTCGAAGCCTCTCGAAGCAGGAAAGAATGAAGGCCAACTGCCTGGTCATTTGCGCCTGGTGGCACATTTGGAAGGAGATAAACGCCAGGATTTTCGAGCACCATGCGTCGGCGATTACTGAGGTCTGCTCCTTGATCAACGAGGAGCTCCGACTATGGTGCACGGCCGGCCTCGTCGGAGCAATGTGGATGCCGCCGGACTAGCTGTGGCGCTACCGTAGCTTAGCCGGCCCTAGGCCCCCCCTAACTCCTCTAACCACTCAGCTGTATATATCTAGCTCCTAATGTCTATGAACCTTATAACCCGGCCGTCTTGGCCTTTCTCTTATTGAAATGAAATCAGCACTAAGGCTGTTTTTTGTCAAAAAAAATAAAATCTGCTTTGTTAAGCTTGGCAGGTGTGCGCTCACTCTCAAGTCTTAACTACTGTCGAAGTTACAGAATGTGACAGTATCAAATGTATTCTTCAGCCCAGATGAAAACGTTTTGCTCGTTTCAGGATTCTTCCGATGAGGTGCAAACCTAGATGCCTTTCAATTTTCATTTGTTAGACCTTACGGTAATTACTTTTGCTCGTTTCGATTCCAAGTTCTTGTGTGAATCCCACTCGACTTGACGCCGGCCACCGCGAGACCTACATGACGCGGCCTGCCCTTGTCACCTGCCGCTCCCCACGATAGCTGAGGCGGCCAGCTTCAGCGCCCGCCACGGCGCCGCCCCCGACGCGATCCGACGCGGGCGCCTTCAAACCAATCTGGAGACACGCACCGCGTCATCACTGGACCCCCTCTCCGCCTCCCCTCCCGCTTCGCCGCTGCCGGAGGGAACGCCGGCGAAGCCGCGCGCGTCCCGAGGATGGCGGCGGCGGGGCCCCTCGCGTCGGCCCTCGGGCTCCGACGACGGCGCCCCGCGTCGGCGGTTGCGGGATCCGGTGTGATCTCGTCAATCGGCGGCGGCGGAGGGCGGATCCGGGGCTCCATGGCCGGATCTGGCGGGGCACTAGGCCCTGGTGGTAGGGAGAGGCAGCCGGGTGCGGCTGCGCTGGTCGGCTGGGCACGAGCAGTGTCAAGGGCGCGCGGTGCAGTGGCCTTGGCTGGGGGTCGTGATGGTGCGGGGCGGCCATGCTTAGCGGTCGGTGGCGATGGTTATCCAGCGCAGCTCCGGGAGAAATCCTTGCTCCGATCTTTATTGGAGCCGCGACGGCAACGCCCACGGATGCCGCTATCTTTCTTGGAAGCGTCGTTGTGAAGGTGTGTTGTTCCCCTTCGTCGGCCGTTGCCCGCACCGCCACCTGCGCCCCCCAGGTCCTGATCCGTGGGCCTCTCTCTTGCGGATTCTTGGCGGTGCCGGCGTGATTGCCGGGGCCCTTCCTGCGGGTGAAGCCGGTGGAGGAGATTCGGATTGGGGGAAACCCCTTGGTTGGCCCAGGCCGGCCGCGCCGACGACGACGCTCAAGGGTGCCGTTATTCTTTTTGGAGACATCGGTATACATCTGCTCCCCTTCCTTGCCTTTCGGGTGAAAACTCTAACTCCGGTGGGAGGCGGCGACGTCCTCGACGTCGTGACCTTCCTGAAGGCGTCGCCTTGAGGGCTGAGGTGGTGGTGGGCACTGTGTGGGTCCTGATTGATTGCTGGTGGTGGGCACTGCTTCGAGGGAAACCCTAGGATCTGGTCTTCCAGATCGGACGATGACGGTACTGCGGTGCCGTTTCTCTCTTGGAAGCATCATTTGTGGAGCAGCGCTGGCAGACTGAGGCAGGAGGTGGAGCGGCTTCGTCTTGCAATTTCGGTGGAGCTGTCAAGTCATGCCTGGCCGACAGGTGCTACGTTGAGTCATGCCTGGTTGACAGGTGCTACGCACGACAGATCTCCCGGAGTCTTCGCATCTGGACGGATGAGCGCAGGGCGGTGGCGCCGTTGGGCGCCGTGGTGGCGTCGACAGATGATTGGCCTGGCAAGGATGATGCGGATCTCTTTCGTGAAGATGGATCAGTGGTTCGAGGATGATGGCGGCTGGTAAAATGTCTGCGTGAGGTGTGCGTTTTAGGTGTACTGCACCGGTTGTTGTTTCCGGTACGTTATGTGGATGGATTGGAAACAACACCGGTCTTAGATACGTGGAGTGAGAGCACTCCACATTATCGAGTTTGTAGGTGTGAGTGGTGGTTTTGGATGGATTGATATATATTCTTGTTAGACCTTCGTGGAATAATTAATAAGATGGCTGCATGCATCGATTGATGCAGAGGCCGGGGGTTTAACCTCCTTCTTTAAAAAAAAAGTTCTTGTGTGAATATGTTGGAAGAAGTAGAGCTTTCAACTGTAATGTTAGAAGCTAAAGGCTGTTTAATCACCATGTGCATTTAGAGTATGCTTACTGAATAAGATTGCAGAACATTCAAGTGCATGGTCTGAAAAAGGATGCAGTTTATCTGAACTGTTCATGAAGGGCATCCATTTCCATTTTCCCGCGATGTATTTTCATACCAAAGCCGGCGGGAACCCAGTCTAGAAAATCCCAACGTAGGGAGGAGGCAGGAAGATTGCTAGAATTTTGTCCCAGACAAATAAGTACATGATATGTTGCTGTGGATTCTCATGGTCTGCTTGGTCCAAATTTGAAACTGTCCATGAGTTTGTTCTTGCCAAAAAAAAAAAAGTGTCCATGTGTTTGCATGCATGGCGTAATTCAAACATGTAATGCATCAAATAGAGCAAATGCAGTTTGTTCTCGGTTTGTAGATCTTTTCTAACCATGTCTGAATCAGACAAATCTGCATTTAGCTCGTGCCTAACCTTATCGTTCGTGCTGTTTTCTCTGGTGCGCGCGAACAGATAGATTCCAGTGTTGGCAGGATCACAATTCCGTCGTAGTCTAGGTGGTTAGGATACTCGGCTCTCACCCGAGAGACCCGGGTTCAAGTCCCGGCGACGGAATTACCTTTTTTCTGATCATTTTTATCCCTAGCGTCGAGTGATCAGTACGTCACAATCAGCTGTCATTCATTTTTCCATCGGTGTTTTCCTTTCAAAAAAACAAATCGCCCTCCATTCTTTTTGCTAAAAAAAAAGACCTCTGGACATGCACTTGGGCTTAACCTCATGGTTGTTTGTTTGTTTTCCTCCATCGATCCGTTGAATACAAAACTATTACGTCTCGCACTGTTTGTAACAAATTTTTCGTGCTGTTATCTTTCTGTGTTAGAATGTTTTTGTGAAAATGAAACAAAAATATATGTGTGTGTGTGTGTGTGTGTTTTTTGGGGGGGGGGGGGTCTCCAAGAAAGGCACCCAAAGCCAAAAAGTGTCTACACTAGGATCACGTTTGGTTAGCTGCATACAGCCCAACCAGGCCCTAACGGGATGAAAATTGGCCATTTGGTTGCCTGCAGGCCGTCCTCGCTCCTATCTGCACAAAACTTAAAGCATCCCAGAGTCTGGCTCGTTCGGAACGGCCGAATTGACCGTTTCCAGTGAGCCAGGCTGAGTCGGACGGAAAATGAAGAAGCGGCGTAGGGCGCGGTGCAGGGGAAGCAGGCGGAGATGGCGGGAGAGGAAAATCTGCCGAGGCGAGGTGGCGCCAAATATACCCACATCACCCCATTTACTCGCTCACCTCTAGCGTTAGGACAAACATTTCCTTTAAATTAGGGACTTGCAGAACAAATCCCAATCCAGGGGTTTTGGAACTTAAAAATAAGAAAAAGGGTTTTTGTTAGATTAATTTTTTATAAAAAATGGTTTCTGGTGCTATACTCATGGCATGCTCATTGGACAGGGGGTTTGGGGTCAAAGGCAGAAGTCCTTAGAGAAAAAGTTTCTTTTTGGTGAGCTAAACACAAGGAAACACACAAGCAATGGTAATCAAGACAATCATAGCACTAACTTAAAAAGTTTTAATTGATTCCAAATTTTAAAAACAAAATTAGTAGTGATAAGGTGGTACAAACACAGGGTGTGGCAGTATGTGAGTATGATATCCTCCTCTTAGTAATTCTAGCGGTTTAACTTGGCCCATGTGCAAATATGTAGTTGATTCAAATCCAATACATCCTTCATGATATTTAAATTCATAGTGCTCATATCCTACTCATGCTAATGTTCAATGTTAATTATTATCAATGCATAATTTTGACCGTTTCCGTTCTCTAGGTGATCGCTTCTCAATCTATTGCTAGCATTCACCTGTACTAAGCGGGAATACTACTTGTGTATCCAAACTCCTAAATCCAAGTTATGTCAAATGAGTCCACCATACGTACATATATGCGGTATTACCCAACCCTTCGAAGTAAATTTTCACGTGCCACCTCTAAGCATTCAAATAAACATTTGTTTTGTGTGCTTGTACCGCTAATGGAGCGATGGGGCGGTCAGTATCTTCCATGCTAAGTGGTTTATTCTGAAGGTGGACATTTATTCGCTTGTCATTGCATGAGAGAGGCTGGTAAAAAGGATGCCCAGTCCTTCATAATAAAAAATAATTAAAGAAAACTTCCGGGACAGTTGAAATGTTGGAGGGCACCCAAGGATTCGGTAAGCCATGGCTTGTGTATGTATGGTGGATGGGAGTAAACTTTATATTTCCGCTCAAGAACCACCAATAATGTGTTTAGCATGGAAGATATTGAAATCACTGTTATGACGTTGATAGGAAAACCACACCACCCAAAATTACAATTTCATCCTAGTATTTAAACCATGAGATCCGGCACCTCTGCAAGTTAATGCTCCCCTCTACGAAGGGCCTTTCTATTTAGTTTTATGTTATTTAATTTCATGTTATTTAATTTTATTTGAGTCATCACCTTCTTACCAAAGCACCTGACCTGAGAGCAATATTGTCATATGCATTGGGTGTAGTTAGTGTTGGATGTGAGCATGAATGGATCATTTCTACTCTGAATTACAATGTTTAGTCATTACTTGAACCTCAGAGGTGCTATGTATTTATGTTTTACGGTCTCAGAAAGGACTTGCGAGATACCATATCATCATATTATATCATGATTGCTTTGACAAATTGTTGACATGTGAGATATTTTACTATTGCTCGCTAGTTAGTTATGTTATTGTCATGAGTGAATATGATATTTAAGTGTTATCATTGATACATATATTTATGATCTTTGCTGAAAACATGAACACTAGCTAAGTATATGTACAACAGCGAGAACAAAAGAGTTTGTAAAAGTTTTCTTTATCACTTTCAGTTTGTCAACTGAATTGCTTGAAGACAAGAAATGAGTTAAGTTTGGGGGAGTTGATACGTATCCAACGTATCCACTTCTCCAAATACCTCTGCTCTTGTTTTGCACTCTAATTTGGGTGATTTGAATGAAACTAATCCAGACTAACATTGTTTTCAACAGAACTAGCATGGTGTTATTTTTGTGCGGAAATAAAAGTTCATAGAGTCGGACGAAAGCTTTTGGAGAATTTTTCTGGAATACATAAAAAAATATTGAAGCGAAGACCCACCGGAGGAGGATCGCCTATCGGTGCCAGGCAAACAGGGCGCGACCACCACCCTGAGCGTGCTGTGTTAGCTTGGGGCCACCTCGTGGCTCCACAGACTATATTTACTGTCCTATAAATTCTTATTTCCAGAAAAAATAGGAGAGAAGTTTTCATCACGTTTTACGAGATGGAGCCGCCGCCACCTCCTGTTCTTCCTCGGGAAGGCTGATCTGGAGCCTGTTTGGGGCTCCAGAGAGGGGGATTCTTTGTCGTCGTCATCACCAACCCTTCTCCATCAACCCCATCATGATGCTCACCACCAGAACTGAGTAATTCCTTTGCAGGCTTGCTGGACTGTGATGTGATTGGATGAGATTTGTGATGTCTACTACGCAACTTTATTCTTGTAGACGTCGTTGGGCCTCCAAGTGCAGAGTTTTGTAGGACAACAAAAAATTTCTCTCAAGTGGATGACCTAAGTTTTATCAATCCGTGGGAGGTGTAGGATGTATATGGTCACTCTCAAACAACCCTATAATAAAATACATGAAATCTCTTGTGTCCCCAACACACCCAATACAATGGCAAATTGTATGGGTGCACTAGTTTGGCAAAGAGATAGCGATACAAGTGTAGTATGGATAGTAGAAACATATTTTTATAATACGTATAAATAAAAACAAGAAGGTAACAATTATTAAACAATGAGAAAAATGCTACATTAATGCTTAGAAAAGGGCCTAGGGTTCATACTTTCACTAGCGCAATCTCTCAACAACGCTAACATAGTAGAATCATATGATCATCCCTTGACATGCAACAAAGAATCACTCCAATGTTCATAAGTAGCGGAGAACATAAGAAAAAATTGTTGTAAGAAGTGAAGCACCTCAAAGTTATCCTTATCGATCAATCTATTGAGCTATTCCTATAAGTGTGTGTCACAGACATACCTAGAGTTCGTACTAGAATAACACCTATGACACATATCAATCAACCCTAATATCAACTAGATACTCCAATGTCACCACAACTATTCGTGGGTTAATTATTCGACATGCATCAAACAATTTCAAATTCATCATATTGAATCCAACACAAAGAACTTGAAAGAGTACCCCAAGAATACTATCGGAGAAAGTATGACAAGAACGTGTATCAACCCATGTGCATAGATTACCCCATCATCACCATGGGAATCTGCAAGTTGAGTATCAAAACATATATCAAGTGAATCAATAGAACACCCCAATGTCACCACAGGTATCCACATGCAAGATATACATCAAGTGATCTCAAAATCAACATTCAATCCTACATAACAAAGTTTCAAGGGAAAGATTCAATTCATCACATCAAGATAGCAAGGGAAGAACACCATAAGATCCAACTATATTAATAAAGCTCATGATACATCACGATTGTGATATCCCAAGAACACAAAAGAGAGAGAGAGAGATTGTGACATCCTCGACTTTTGCTACAGTAGTAATTGTAATTAAGCTACAGTGATCAACCGTTAATAATGCCACGTCATCGGATTTCCATCTCAGACCCGCGTTGATTCGAGTTTGTCCGGATTTCAAATTTGAAAACAAAAGTAGAGTACGTTATGAGTTCATCGCAAATATTAAAAGAATATATATGTAAAAAAAAGGGAAAGTATTAAAGAAATAATAATGATAAAAGAAAGAAAAGAAAACTGAAAGAAAGGATTAATAAAAAGAAAAGGGAAAAGGTAAAACAAAATAAAAACAAATCAAAAAAAAAAGAAAGCAACCCACCCCCCCTGGCCCAACTGGGCTCAAGGCCCAGCCGGCCCCCACCTCCATCCCGCAACCCTAATCCCCCTGGGAGCCGCCGCCTCCTCCCCTCGCTACTCCCTCCCCCTCCCTGTGCGCCGCCACCCCCCCCACTCTCCCGTGACCACCCCCCCCACCGACAGGGGCCCCACCCCACGTGCCATCCCCCCCTCTCGGTCCCGTAACTCCCGTCGCCCCCATCTCGCCCCCTCCCCATCCCACGCCAGATCCCACCCCGTCGCCCCCCTCCTCTCCACCTCGCCTCCCCTCCCAGATCCTCCCTCGCCGGCCTTCTCCCTCCACCGCCCCCTCCCCGGCGGCCCCTCATCCCCCTCACCCCCCGGCGGCCCCTCCCCTGCTCCCGCCGGCGAGCTTCTCCACCGAGCCACCCCACCACGCCGGCGAGCCGCCCCCCCACGGCTCCTCTCCTCCCCCGACGGCCCCGCCCCTCACTGCCTCCTCGCCTCCCCCCCGGCCTCCTTCCCCTCGGCCACCTCCTCCCACGGCGAGCCCCGGCCGCCCCTCGGCCTCCTCCTCCCCGCGGCGAGCCCCGGCCCCCGTCGGCCATCTTCCGCTCGGTCTGGGAGGGACCGGGCAGGGAGACATCACCAACTCACCGGATCCGACCGGATCCGACCGTCTCCCCCTCGCCGGCACGTCACCACCATCGTCACCGTCACCGTCACCGCCTCCACGCCGTCTCCACCGTCACCTTCGTGCGAACTCCGGCTTCACCGGGCCGTCACGTCACCGTCGGTGAGCCCCTCCTCGGGCTCCTCCCACCTTGTCGTTCTCCTCGACGTCCCGGTTCCGTTCCGGCAAACGGGGCCTCGATCCGTCGACGGTGGACTCCGGTAGGAGGATTTGAACTTTCGGTTCTTCTATGGAGTTAAAGAGAGTTGTTCTCTCTGTTAACAGAGAGAGAGAGATGAGTGTTGAGAGTTTTTGAGAGAAAAGAAATAAAAACAATTGATGTATTAGATGCCGTATGCATGTATGTATGTATGTATGTATTCGATACCCGTATTATGTATGTATTTGCGTATATAGGCATGTGGAGAGATACGACATTTGTATGTTTATTTATTTGTGATTTAAAATGTGTATTTGGCCTTAGGTCACTTACCGGTGGGGCCAATGCACCCGCTGTCTATGACAGGGAGGCCCCACGCGATAATTAAAAATAATGTTTTTCTTAAATAAATAAATAAATAGATATATTAGTTAAAATAATTAATTAACATAATTAGAGTATGACACGCGGGTCCCTCACTAAATTAATCTGATAAATCAATATTTAATCGATATTAAAACTTGTGCCTATGACGTTCGGGACCCGCTGGTCAGTTGACCGGTCAAAGGTTGATGTCAGCCTGACATCGCGATGATGTCATAATAGGATTTTATTAAATCATTTAAATCTGTTTTTAATTCCTAAATAATTAATAAAACTTTGAAAATTAATATAAAATAATCCGTAAGTCAGATCGAAATATTTTCAACATGAAAGTTGATCAGCAAAGCGAGACGAACCCGGATACACGCCCCGTTCGTCTGTCACGCGTCCCTAGCATAGCAAACATGGAACTTTTCCATCGTTTCCAGTATAACCGGTAGTAGCCCGAGACCCGGAAAATATCGTCAGATATTCTTCCGACCCGTCTATGACGGATGTTGCTGCGTTAGCTCATGTCTAGCCTGCATATTTCCATGTCATGTTTTGTGTTGCATCGGTGCTATTATTTATTGTTTCTTCCCCCTCTTCTTACCGGTAGACCCCGAGACTGACGCTGTTGCCGGGTACATCTACGACCCTGCCGATCAGTCCTTTGCCGCAGAGCAGCAAGGCAAGCAAACCCCCCCTTGATCATTCCTATATCGCCTATGTCTTTCTTCCTACTGCTTGCATTAGTATTTTGCTACTGTTGTAGTTAGCTCCTATATCTGATGCATAGCCTGTTTTTGATGAACTGCTACTTTCAGTCCTGTACTTTTAATATGCTTAGTATAGGTGGAGCAGTCATCCCCTCTGACCCCGTAGCTCAGTTGCCCCGCTTGTTTTCAAATCTCGATCTTTGATCGACGAGCCAGACCCGACACAGCACATTCACCCCCCTTCGTTGTACGACGCTACAGAGATACTATCGGGTACCGAGGGTGACACCTCGCTAAGTACTCCTGATGATATCTCTGTAGTATAGCTAGTCGGTTGTGGTTATCGAGGGTGATTCCTCTTTCACCATTCCCGATGACGCCTCTGTCGTGCAACCCCGCGAGTGTGGGACCCCCGAGGGTGATTCCTCTAAGCCCACCTTGACGGGTACATCGTTCGGAATCCAACGAGGGTGATTCCTCAGATTCCCCTGATGTTACAACCACACAGTTACTCGACCATGTTACTGGGATCTTCGGTGATTAGTTGTAAGACGGGTGGATTCCCGTGAGACTGTGTTGTGGCCTAATTAAAATGCTAATGGATTTGGGTATTTGATCTGGGTTGGTCGGAGACCTTTTCGCACTAACCGGCTACGCGGGAAGAATTATGGGTACTCGGCGTCGCGGTATCAGCCGAAGCTTTTCAGATGCCAGCAGTGTAGCGGCGCGCGCCCGAGTGGTCCCGAGATGCATCGCGCTTGTGATTAAGGGATGCTAGGACTGACGTCGGCCGCCCACGCCACGTGCAGGAGCGTGAAGGGGAACTGGGCCCATGAACCCTTTGTGCTTAGGATTTAGACCGGCGGGCTAGCCTCTCTGATTAGTCTTAGGTGGGGCTGCGACGTGTCGATATTCCGAGGCCGGGCAGGACCCAGAAAAGTATGTCCGGCCAGAGTGTTATCGAGCGTGACGGGACATGTGGTGCACCCCTGCTGGGATGAAAATTAACTATTGGATAGCCGTGTCCACGGTTATAGGACGACTTGGAGTTGTGCCCCGATCTTATACAACTACAATTGTTACTTAACTGGAATTAGTTTGCCTCGGGATTGCTTCCTCGCAGGGAGTCGAGGGAGGATCTTTAGGCGTGACCTCACTTTAATATTGCTGCAACAATATGACTATTAATGTGTTACCCCTGTTCTACTCTCGTCTATTGCTGCAAGACCCTGAAGATGCTAGTCTTCGATAGGACTAGGCCTTCTCTCTCTATTCTCGCATTGCTGCAGTCAGTCCACATATAACCCCCCTTCTTTGATACTGGTGCATAATTAGAATAGTTCTGATGTAAGACTTGCGAGTACTTTGGATGAGTACTCACCGCTGCTTTGCTCCCCCCTTGTTCCCTTGATCCGTTTGCTGCGACCAGATGATGAAGCCCAGGAGATGGAGGTCCCCGCCGCCGACGACTGCTACCCCGACGGTGCCTACTACTACGTGGAGGCCGCTGATGATCAGGAGTAGTTAGGAGGTTCCCAGGCAGGAGGCCTCGCCTCGTTCGATCGTTGTATCTTTTGTGCTAGCCTTCTCTAAGGCACCCCATGTTTTATGTCTGTACTCAGATATTTGTTGCTTCCGCTGACTCGTGTGTTTATCGAGCTTTCGTATTCTAGCCCTCGAGGCCCCTGGCTTGTAATATGAAGCTGATGTTATTTTATTTGTGTCTAGAGTTGTGTTGTGATATCTCCCCGTGAGTCCTTGGGTTTGATCGTACGCATTTGCGTGTATGATTAGCGTACGATTAAACCGAGGGCGTCACAGAGATCAAACACATAGCTACTGGTACATACCCTCAGCCCCAAGGGTGAACTACTCCCTCCTTGTCATGGACACCGTCGGGATGATGAATATGGCCTCCAGTGATGATTGCCCCCAACGACAGTGTTAGAGAACGTCGCATGGGAAACAAAAATTTTCCTACGCGCACGAAGACCTATCATGGTGATGTCCATCTACGAGAGGGGATGAGTGATCTACGTACCCTTGTACATCGTACAGCAGAAGCGATTAGAGATCGCGGTTGATGTAGTGGAACGTCCTCACGTCCCTCGATCCGCCCCGCGAACAATCCCGCGATCAGTCCCACGATCTAGTACCGAACGGACGGCACCTCCGCGTTCAGCACACGTACAGCTCGACGATGATCTCGGCCTTCTTGATCCAGCAAGAGAGACGGAGAGGTAGAAGAGTTCTCCGGCAGCGTGACGGCGCTCCGGAGGTTGGTGATGATCTCGTCTCAGCAGGGCTCCGCCCGAGCTCCGCAGAAACGCGATCTAGAGGAAAAACTATGGAGGTATGTGGTCGGGCAGCCGTGAGAAAGTCGTCTCAAATCTGCCCTAAAAGCCCCATATATATAGGAGGAGGGAGGGAGACCTTGCCTTGGGGTCCAAGGGAACCCCAAGGGGTCGGCCGAGCCAGGGGGGAGGACTCTCCCCCCCCAAACCGAGTCCTACTTGGTTTGGTGGGAGGGAGTCCTTCCCCCTTCCCACCTCTCCCTTTTTTTTTTCTTTCCTTTGATATTTTCTCTTCCTTGGCGCATAGGATTTGGTGGGCTGTCCCACCAGCCCACTAAGGGCTGGTGTGACCCCCCCAAATACCTATGGGCTTCCCCGGAGTGGGTTGCCCCCCTCCGGTGAACCCCCGGAACCCATTCGTCATTCCCGGTACATTCCCGGTAACTCCGAAAACCTTCCGGTAATCAAATGAGGTCATCCTATATATCAATCTTCGTTTCCGGACCATTCCGGAAACCCTCGTGACGTCCGTGATCTCATCCGGGACTCCAAACAACATTCGGTAACCAACCATATAACTCAAATATGCATAAAACAACGTCGAACCTTAAGTGTGCAGACCCTGCGGGTTCGAGAACTATGTAGACATGACCCGAGAGACTCCTCGGTCAATATCCAATAGCGGGACCTGGATGCCCATATTGGATCCTACATATTCTACGAAGATCTTATCGTTTGAACCTCAGTGCCAAGGATTCGTATAATCCCGTATGTCATTCCCTTTGTCCTTCGGTATGTTACTTGCCCGAGATTCGATCGTTAGTATCCGCATACCTATTTCAACCTCGTTTACCGGCAAGTCTCTTTACTCGTTCCGTAATACAAGATCCCGCAACTTACACTAAGTTACATTGCTTGCAAGGCTTGTGTGTGATGTTGTATTACCGAGTGGGCCCCGAGATACCTCTCCGTCACACGGAGTGACAAATCCCAGTCTTGATCCATACTAACTCAACTAACACCTTCGGAGATACCTGTAGAGCATCTTTATAGTCACCCAGTTACGTTGCGACGTTTGATACACACAAAGCATTCCTCCGGTGTCAGTGAGTTATATGATCTCATGGTCATAGGAATAAATACTTGACACGCAGAAAACAGTAGCAACAAAATAACACGATCAACATGCTACGTCTATTAGTTTGGGTCTAGTCCATCACATGATTCTCCTAATGATGTGATCCCGTTATCAAGTGACAACACTTGCCTATGGCCAGGAAACCTTGACCATCTTTGAACAACGAGCTAGTCAACTAGAGGCTTACTAGGGACAGTGTTTTGTCTATGTATCCACACAAGTATTGTGTTTCCAATCAATACAATTATAGCATGGATAATAAACGATTATCATGAACTAAGAAATATAATAATAACTAATTTATTATTGCCTCTAGGGCATATTTCCAACAGTCTCCCACTTGCACTAGAGTCAATAATCTAGTTCACATCACCATGTGATTCCAACGAATCCAACACCCATATAGTTATGGGGTCTGATCACGTCTTGCTCGTGAGAGAGGTTTTAGTCAATGGTTCTGAAACGTTCAGATCCGTGCGTTCTTTACAAATCTTTATGTCATCTTATAGATGCTGCTACTACATGCTATTCGGAAATGCTTCAAATATCTACTCTACTATACGAATCCGTTTCACTACTCATAGTTATTCGGATTAGTGTCAAAGCTTACATCGACGTAACCCTTTACGACAAACTCTTCAACCACCTCCATAATCAAGAAAAATTCCTTAGTCCATTAGTTACTAAGGATAAATTTTGACCGCTGCTAGTGATTCAATCATGGATCACTCTCTGTACCTCTCAACATACTTTGAGTCAAGGCACCCATCAGGTGCGGTACATAGCATGGCATACTTTAGATTCTACGGCTAAGGCATAGAAGACGACCTTCGTCTATTCTCTTTATTCTGCCGGGGTCGGGTTTTGAGTCTTACTCAAATTCACACCTCACAACGCAACCAAGAACTCCTTCTTTGCTGATCTATTTTGAACTCCTTTCAAAAACTTGTCAAGGCATGCATCCTGTTGAAACTTCCATTAAGCGCTTTTCGATCTATCTCCATAGATCTTTGATGCTCAACGTTCAAGTAGCATAATCCAGGTACTCCTTTGAAAACTTCTTTCAAAACAACCTTGTATGCTCTACAGAAATTCTACATTACTTCTGATCCACAATATGTCAACCACATATACCTATCAGAAATTCTATAGTGCTCCCACTCACTCCTTTGGAAATACAAGTTTCTCATAAACCTTGTACAAACCCAAAATCCTTGATCATCTCATCAAAGTGTATATTCCAACTCCGAGATGCTTGCACCAGTCCATTGAAGGATCACTGGAGCTTGCATACTTGCTAGTATCTTTTAGGATCGACAAAACCTTCTGGTTGTATCACATACAATGTTTGCTCAATGAAACCGTCGAGGAAACAATGTTTTGACATCCTACGTGCAATATTTCATAAATAATGCATCAACAACTAACATAATTCTAACAGACCTTTAGCATCGCTACGAGTGAGAAAGTCTCATCATAGTCAACTGTTTGATCTTGTCGAAAACATCTTTGCGACAAGTCGAGCTTTTCTTAATAGTGACTTATCACCATCATCGTCTGTCTTCTTTTAAAGATCCATCTTTACTCAATAGTCCTATGACCATCAAGTAGTTCTTCCAAAGTCTACACTTTGGTTTCATACATGGATCCTCTCTCGGATTTCATGGCTTCCAGCCATTTGTCGGAATCCGGGCCCACCATCGCTTTCTCCATAACTCGTAGGTTCACAGTTGCTCAACAACATGACCTCCAAGACAGGGTTACCGTACTACTCTGCAGCAGTACGCGACCTTGTCGACCTACGAGGTTTGTAGTAACTTGATTCGAAGCTCAATGATCATCATCATCAGCTTCCACTTCAATTGGTGTAGGCGCCACATGAACAACTTCCTGCGCCCTGCTACATACTGGTTGAAGTGATGGTTCAATAACCTCATCAAGTTCTACTACCCTCCCACTCAATTCTTTCGAGAGAAACCTTTCCTCGAGAAAGGATCCGTTTCTAGAAACAAACACTTTGCTTTCGGATCTGAGATAGGAGATGTACCCAACCGTTTTGGATATCCTATGAAGATGCATTTATCCGCTTTGGGTTCGAGCTTATCAGACTGAAACTTTTTCACATAAGTGTCGAAACCCCAAACTTTCAAGAAACGACAGTTTAGATTTCTCTAAACCTCAGTCTATACTGTATCATCTCAACGGAAATACGCGGTGCCCTATTTAAAGTGAGTGCGGTTGTCTCTAATGCATAACCCATAAACGATAGTGGTAAATCGATAAGAGACATCATAGTATGCATCATACCAAATAGTGCGTGGCTATGATGTTCAGACACATCATCACACTATGATGTTCCAGGTGGCATGAACTGCGAAACAACTTCCACATTGTCTTAACTGCGTACCAAAACTCGTAACTTAGATATTCATTTCTATGATCATATCGTAGACAGTTTATCCTCTTGTTACGACGAACTTCACTCTGAAACAGAATTGAACTTTTCAATATTTCAGACTTGTGATTCATTAAGTAAATACTCTAGTATCTACTCAAATCGTCAGTGAAGTAAGAACATAATGATATCCACTGCGTGCCTCAGCACCCATTGGACTGCATACATCAAAATGTATCACTTCCAACAAGTTACTATCTTATTTCATCTCAATGAAAACAAGGCCTTGCTCATGTGGTATGATTTGCATGTCACTAGTGATTCGAAATCAGGTGAGTACAAAGATCCATCAGCATGGAGCCTCTTCATGCAATTTATACTAACATGACTCAAGCGGCAGTGCCACAAGTACGTGGTACTATCATTATTAACTCGTATCTTTTGGCACCAATGTGTAACACTACAATCGAGATTCAATAAACCATTGAAGGTGATTATTCAAGCAAATAGAGTAACCATTATTCTCTTTGAATGAATAATCGTATTGCAATAAACACGATCCAATCATGTTCACGCTTAACGCAAACACCAAATAACAATTATTTAGGTTCAACACCAATCTCGATGGTAGAGGGAGCGTGCGACGTTTGATTATATCAACCTTGGGAACACTTCCAACACGTATCGTCACCTCGCCTTTAGCTAGTCTCCGTTTATGCCGTAGCTTTCATTTCGCGTTACTAATCACTTAGCAACCGAACCGGTATCCAATACCCTCGTGCTACTAGGAGTACTAGTAAAGTACACATCAACATTATGTATATCACATATATACTTCTCTCGACTTTTGCCAGCCTTCTTATCCACCAAGTATCTAGAGTTGCTCCGCCTCAGTGACTGTTCCCCTTATTACAGAAGCACTTAGTCTCGGGTTTGGGTTTAATCTTGGGTCTCTTCATTAGTGCAGCAACTGTTTTGCCGTTTCACGAAGTATCCCTTCTAGCCCTTGCCTTTCTTGAAACTTAGTGGTTTTACTAACCATCAACTATTGATGCTCCTTCTTGATTTCTACTTTAGCAGTGTCAAACATCGCGAATCACTCAAAAGATCATAGTATCTATCCTTGATATGTTATAGTTCATCACGAAGCTCTCATAGCTTGGTGGCAGTGACTTTGGAGAACCATCACTATTTCATCTGGAAGATTAACTCCCACTTGATTCAAGCGATTGTCGTACTCAGACAATGTGAGCACACGCTCAACGATTGAGCTTTTCTCCTTTACTTTGTGGACAAAGATTCTTGTTTGGAGGTCTCGTACCTCTTAACAAGGGCACAAGCATGAAATCACAATTTCATCTCTTTGGAACATCACTTATGTTCCGTGACGTTTTACAACGTTTTCGGTGCCTTGCTTCTAAGCCATCAAGTATCTTGCACTGAACTATCGTGTAGTCATCAGTAACGTGTATGTCGGATGTTCATAGCATCCACAGACGACGCTCGAGGTGCAGCACACCGAGTGGTGCATTAAGGACATAAGCCTTTTGCGTAGCAACGAGGACAATCCTCGGTTTTACAGACTCAGTCTGCAAAGGTTGCTACTATCAATTTTCAACTAAATTTTCTCTAGGAACATATAAAACAGTAGAGCTATAGCGCAAGCTACATCGTAATTCGCAAAGACCATTAGACTATGTTCATGACAATTAGTTCAATTAATCATATTACTTAAAGAACTCCCACTCAAAAAGTACATCTCTCTAGTCATTTGAGTGGTACATGATCCAAATCCGCTATCTCAAGTCCGATCATCACGTGAGTCGAGAATAGTTTCAGTGGTAAGCATCCCTATGCTAATCATATCAACTATACGATTCATGCTCGACCTTTCGGTCTCATGTGTTCCGAGGCCATGTCTGCACATGCTAGGCTCGTCAAGCTTAACCCGAGTGTTCCGCGTGTGCAACTGTTTGCACCCGTTGTATGTGAACGTTGAGTCTATCACACCCGATCATCACGTGGTGTCTCGAAACGAAGAACTGTCGCAACGGTGCACAGTCGGGGAGAACACAATTTCGTCTTGAAATTTTAGTGAGAGATCACCTCATAATGCTACCGTCGTTCTAAGCAAAATAAGGTGCATAAAAGGATTAACATCACATGCAATTCATAAGTGACATGATATGGCCATCATCACGTGCTTCTTGATCTCCATCACCAAAGCACCGGCACGATCTTCTTGTCACCGGCGCCACACCATGATCATCCATCAACGTGTTGCCATCGGGGTTGTCGTGCTACTTATGCTATTACTACTAAAGCTACATCCTAGCAAAATAGTAAACGCATCTGCAAGCACATATGTTAGTATAAAGACAACCCTATGGCTCCTGCCGGTTGCCGTACCATCGACGTGCAAGTCGATATTTCTATTACAACATGATCATCTCATACATCCAATATATCACATCACATCATTGGCCATATCACATCACAATCATACCCTGCAAAAACAAGTTAGACGTCCTCTAATTTTGTTGTTGCATGTTTTACGTGGTGACCAAGGGCATCTAGTAGGATCGCATCTTACTTACGCAAACACCACAACGGAGATATATGAATTGCTATTTAACCTCATCCAAGGACCTCCTCGGTCAAATCCGATTCAACTAAAGTTGGAGAAACCGTCACTTGCCAGTCATCTTTGAGCAAAGGGGGTTACTCGTAACGATGAAACCAGTCTCTCGTAAGCGTACGAGTAATGTCGGTCCAAGCCGCTTCAATCCAACAATACCGCGGAATCAAGAAAAGACTAAGGAGGGCAGCAAAACGCACATCACCGCCCACAAAACCTTTTGTGTTCTACTCGAGAAGACATCTACGCATGAACCTAGCTCATGATGCCACTGTTAGAGAACGTCGCATGGGAAACAAAAATTTTCCTACGCGCACGAAGACCTATCATGGTGATGTCCATCTACGAGAGGGGATGAGTGATCTACGTACCCTTGTAGATCGTACAGCAGAAGCGATTAGAGATCGCGGTTGATGTAGTGGAACGTCCTCACGTCCCTCGATCCGCCCCGCGAACAATCCCGCGATCAGTCCCACGATCTAGTACTTAACGGACGGCACCTCCGCGTTCAGCACACGTACAGCTCGACGATGATCTCGGCCTTCTTGATCCAGCAAGAGAGACGGAGAGGTAGAAGAGTTCTCCGGCAGCGTGACGGCGCTCCGGAGGTTGGTGATGATCTCGTCTCAGCAGGGCTCCGCCCGAGCTCCGCAGAAACGCGATCTAGAGGAAAAACTATGGAGGTATGTGGTCGGGCAGCCGTGAGAAAGTCGTCTCAAATCTGCCCTAAAAGCCCCATATATATAGGAGGAGGGAGGGAGACCTTGCCTTGGGGTACTGGGCATATTTCCAACAGACAGGGTACTGGAATAGGGCTCTGGATGAGTTTTCTTCGGTACAAAGGCTTGCGAAGGCGGAGCGGCAGTTCTAGGTTAACTTCTGAGGGTTTTTGTATATATAGGAATTTTCATCATTGGAATCACATCAAACGGAGCAACCAGGTGGTCTCAAGCCATCAAGGCACGTCCACCCCCGTGGGCTTGGCACCAACAGGTGCCCCCCTCTGGTGGTTCTTTGATCCGATATTTCTTATTTTCTTCATAAAAATCATCAAAAAGTTTAGAACGATTTCGAGAACTTTTATCTTTGCACAAAAAGGAACACCACAATAATTTTGCTGAAAACAACGCCAGTCCAGGTTAGTTCTAATTAAATCATATAAAGTGCATCAAAACCATATAAGAGTATTGTAAATATAGGTAAATATGGCATGAATACTTTGTAAATTATTGATACATTACAGACGTATCAATTTGTTATGTAATCGAGTTATTTTGATAGGGCTTGATCCCTAGTATTTACTATATTCTGAAATTGATGTTGCTACGACTTTTTTATGCTTAATCCTTGTCACAAGGGCCCGAGTGCCATGATTTCAGATAAGAACCTTTTATGTCTCCATGAGTATGAGAGTGTTTTGGATCTTGTCTTGCAAATTATATGCACCTATTATGTTTTGAGAAGTTCATATATTCAATATGTATTAATGTTTTGTTCCGATTATCTATTACAAGGAGGCATTAATATCCCTTAGTTTCCTTATGGACCCAGTTGCCACGGGATGGTAGGACAAAATATGTCATGCAAGTTCTTTTTATAAGCATGTATGACTATATACGGAATGCATGCCTACATTACATTGATGAATCAGAGCTAGTTCTATGTCGCTCTAGTATCTTACAGTTACATGATGAATGTCATCCAATAAATATATTTATCCATCACCGATCCAAATGCCTACGATTTATATATATTGAATCTTGCTAAGTTACTATTGCTCTAGTGCTATTACAATCACTACAAAATTTATGTTGTTACTGTTACCGTTACTACCATTATTTTTCTTGTGCTACTATTTTTTCTACAAAGAGATATCCCAGGTGTGGTCGAATTGACAACTCAGCTACTAATACCATTAAACATTCTTTGACCTCCCTTGTGTTGAATCAATAAATTAAGGTGTAATAATACCCACGAAAACTTTTGTGATCCCTTACACTTGTGGGTTATCATGGAGTAATAATACTCAATGCAGGTAGGAGTCGGTCTACTTGTTTATGGATATGATGCCTATATACATGATCATTGTCGTGAATAACATCATAACTATGGGATTTTCTGCTAATTGCCCAATAGTAAGTTTTCTATCCATCATATGCTATGTGTTCCATAGAGAAGCATCTACTGAAAATTATGGCTCCCGGGTGTACTTAATCATATTGTTAAAACCTAAATACCCTTTTGCAATTTTGTTACTTTGTTTTTACTTTACGTTTTATACATCTATCACTATCATAATTAATCCTTGCAAGGGGATTGACAACCCTCTTGACGGTGTTGGATGCAAGTGTTTGGTTTTGTGTCTGTAATTGCTGAAGACGGGAATTTGTGTGGTTCTCCTATTAGTTTGATAACCTTGGTTCTTACTGAGTAAAATACTTATCAACTACTATATTACTTCACCCTTCCTCTTCGACTAGAACCCAACGCAGATCATAAGTAGCAGTGAGCGACTTCGGTTGTACTATGTTCAATATACACATGGATGGAGGGAGTATGTGGTTGGAAGTTCCACCCATCTAGATCATAACCATATATAGGATCTTGGTTTAACACCAAAAATTTAAAATTTAAATTCTTCATTGCTACTTTATTTACACACGATACACTGAAAATAGTAAGCATTGTCACTTTTTGTTTTGTGCTTGCTTCAAATTTTGATTTTGGATCGCGGACTCTAGTACATGGTTTAAAAAAATGAAAAGTAATATTTGGGGTGTAATTTTAATTTTAATTTTTTGTACATACAAATATAGATGTGATCTCTTGAACCTATAAATTTTAATGTACTACATGTTTGTACGTATACATACACATAAGAACAAATACCAAAAGAAGCAAACAACACATGCATAGAAATCCACATAGACGGTAAGGTATATTTTAACAGAAGTTTACACATATGTAAAATGCATAAATTGATATATACATGTCAATTTTTTTCATATTTTATTCAAACTTCTAAACAAAATTTCCTATTATTATTTTTAAAAATAGGGGCTTATCGGCATTGTCTTCCAAATCGCTTCACTCATTCAACGAACCATGTGTGTGGTGTCATTAGATGGTAGGTGCGGATATTGTCAAGTTTCCCGATCGTGGATCTGATCCTTTTGAGGGTTTTTTCTCTCCTATGCATAGCTTGGATCTTATATGACTCTGGTCTTTGCATGTGTGCTTCCTAGCTATGCATAGGCCAGATGTGTGCCTTTTGTGTTTGTATCATCTTGATACTTCATTTTAAACAACTAAAATGCACCTTTTTGAAAATTAGTTTATATATATCACATGATGCAATTAGTGAGACAATGAACATACTATCTCGCACTAGTAGAAAACATGACTATGGTCTAGGCGAGAAAAGGGCTTTAATCCCGGTTTTGATACGAACCGGGACGAATGGGAGCATCAGTCCCGGTTCATGAGGCTAGGGCATCAGCCCTGGTTCAGATGGGACCTTTAGTCCCGGTGTGAGCCACGAACCGGGACTAAAGGGGTGGTGACAACCGTTCGCCTGGCGTGAGCCCTGTTAGTCCCGGCTCGTGGCTCAAACCGGGACTAAAGGTCCAAACCGTTTGACGCCTTAGAAGTTGTTCCTCGCGAGATCAAACGCTACAGTAACCACGAGATCAAACAAGACCAACGCGTCCCTCTCGCCTATTCGTCTCTGTTTCCTCTGTTTATCTCCCTGTCCTCCATCCCCATCCTCTACCATGAATCCAATCACTTGCTACGGGAAGGTGCTGGCACATGGCACGACCAATCTCGATGTCGTCTACACGAACTATAGCGCCAAGGTCCCGGTTTTTCTTTCCATGTTCGAGGCATGGCTTCGAGAGGAGAAACACGAGTTCATGGGCCTCGATCTCGAGTACACGGCCTATTGTCGCGATGTTGCCGTCGTCCAACTTTGTTTCAAACATCGTGTCATGGTCTTTCAGTGGGCAAGGTAATAGACAACTTGTCATAGTTTTAATTGGGGCTTTTCTTTGATTCGTAGGATAGGAAAATTGCATTTGAATAGGAGGATTGGGAATGTCGAGAACATGTCATAACTTCCTTGATTCATAGGAAAAATGCATAGCAAAATTGGAGGTTTCTCTTTGATTCATAGGAATGTGGCTTTTCTTTGATTCATAGGAAATTTCATAGGAATAGGAGGATTAGGAAAATTGCATAGGAATTTTCCTTTTAGTTGCATATTGGCCATCGTGAGAACATGTCATAGATTAGGGGCTTCTTATGATTCATAGGATAGGAAATGGATATAGGAAATAGGAAACTTGCTATATATTATTCTTATTATACTTGTTATGATTCTTATTATACTTGTGCCGAATTATACTTGTTCTAAAATATACTTCTTGCAGTAGTATATATTTAACACATTTGTTCCATTTTGTTGTTGTAGTAGTGACAAGCACTGTCCAAAACTCATGGACTTCCTTCGCAGCGGCATAAATTTTGTTAGCGTTGATATAACAAATGACAAGATCAAGATGAGGCGCACTTGGGGTATTGAGATACCATCTGAATGCCACATTGATCTTCAGGACATGTTCAGTCTTGAGCATGACAAGACTTCAATGGCTCATATGGTAGCCGCCCTGATCGACGAGGAGTACGCTGATATGAAGACAAAATTCCCCAAGTCAGGGCGTAAACTTTGGGGGTAAGACCCCACTTGACCCTATCAACATTGAGTATGCGGCAAAAGATGGGTATGTTTCATACGAGTTGTACTAAAAGATTAGAATCTTTAATTATGGGCAGCGTCACCTTGTACCGCTAGTATCTACTGCTTGGGGGTATTCTGATTCGGACGACGAGTATTCTGATCCGGACGACGAGTAGTGCTTGGGGGTCTCTTCATGTTATGCAGTACTTTCTGTAATGGATATCTGAACTATTATTTTTATTATGTCCCTTTTTTAGTAGGATTTGTGTGTAAGAATATTTTATATGATGTGAGCAAGCTTTCTGAAGCATTGTGATGTATGTGATGAACATTGTCCATGGTTACGGCGCAATATATAAGCAAGGGACACACGCGAATAAAAAGTGAAGACTTTCTCTCCACAACTAAAATATTAACTAAAAAGAACAAACTAAAAAGACTAAACTTTGAATGGTGCATGTTGAAAAAAATGAAATCCCTTTGTAACAAATGAGTTTTCGTCCAAACCCTGATACTTCGAAAGAGATTGTCCATTTTGTACACGAAGTGGATCCAGTTTTTGACGTAACCCTCTCAACTTTTAAACACATGCTATGTGGGGGAAATGGTGAAACCATGCCAACTTTCAACCTTTTCAAAGTTCATTTATAGTGCTTTTCAATATCAGGGTCATTTAGGTCAAAAAAAGAGTAAATGCACGAAAAATATCAAATGAAGTCAAAAAGGGTTGAAACTTGATGATGGGGCTTTGAATGGTGCATGTTGAACGCACAAAAAGTTTGGAGTTGAAATAAGTTAAAAATGAAATCTCTTTGTAATGGATGAGTTTCCAGTTTTTGTCGTAACCCTCTCAACTTTGTAACACATGCTATGTGGGTGAAATTATGATACCATGCCAACTTTCGATCTTTTGAGAGTTCATTTGTAGTGCTTTTGTATTTTAGGGTCATTTAGCTAAAAAAATGAGTAAATGCAAGGAAAATACCAAATGAAGTCAAAAAGGGATGAAAATTGATGATGTGCCTTTGAATGGTGCTTGTTGAAAGCACAAAAATGTCTGGAGTTGAAATAGGTTAAAAAAATTTAATTCCTTTATAACAAATGAGTTTTTGTCCTAAACCATCATACTTCGAAAGAGACTGTCGATTTTGTCGAAGTGCATCCAGTTTTTGTCGTAATCCTCTCAACTTTTTAACACATGATATGTGGGTGAAATGATTAGACCATGCCAACTTCCAACCTTTTCAGAGTTTATTTGTAGTGCTTTTCAATTTCAGGGTCATTTAGCTCAAAAAATGAGTAAATGCAAGAAAAATACCAAATGAAGTCAAAAAGGTTGAAAATTGATGATGTGGCTTTGAATGGTGCATGTTGAAAGCACAAAAAGTGCGGAGTTGAAATAAGTTCAAAAAAAAATGAAATCCCTTTGTAACAGATGGGTTTTCGTGCGAAAACATGATACTTCAAAAGAGACTGTCGATTTTGTACACAAAGTGCATTTTGTCGTAACACTCTCAACTTTTTAACACATGCTATGTGGGTGAAATGATGATACCCTGCCAAATTTCAACCTTTTCAGAGTTCATTTGTAGTATTTTTCAATTTTATATTCATTTAGCTGAAATATTAAACTAATATAAAAAAGAATGAACTAAAAATAATTAAAACAATATAAACTAAACTTATCAAAGTATTGATTTGTTAAAAAGAATTAACATCTTTTATAAAACTCTAATAGCAAAAAGAATGAACTAAAAAGTTTTTATAAAAAACTCTAATAACAAAAAGAATTAAAAAGCTTTTACAAAACTCTGCTACTTCTTGAGCTTGCGTTGGTTTTTCCCTTGAAGAAGAACGGGTGATGCATGAAAGTAGAGATAAGTATTTCCCTCAGTTTGAGAACCAAGGTATCAATCCAGTAGGAGTATCAAGATGAGGCACCAAGGCACCTACGCAAAGACAAACAAACTCGCACCCAACGCGATAAAGGGGTTGTCAATCCCTTTACGATTACTTGCAAAGTGAGATATGATAGTGATAATAGGTAAATATAAATAAATAAATAAAAGTGCAGCAAGGTATTTTTGGTATTTTTGTATGTAGATCTGAATATATAATGTGTAAACTAGACCCCGGGGCCATAGTGTTCACTAGAGGCTTCTCTCATGATAGCAAGTATTACGGTGGGTGAACGAATTACTGTCGAGCAATTGGTAGAATCGCGCAAGGTCATGACGATATCTAAGGCAATGGTCATACATATAGGCATCAGGTACGAGACAAGTAGACCGATACTTTCTGCATCTACTACTATTACTCCACACATCGACCGCTATCCAGCATGCATCTAGTGTATTAAGTTCATAACAAACAAAGTAACGCCTTAAGCAAGATGACATGATGTAGAGGGATAAATTCATGCAATGTGATATAAACCCCATATTTTTACCCTTGATGGCAACAACACGATGCGTGCCTCGCTACCCCTTGTGTCACTAGGTGAGGACACCGCACGGTATGAACCCAAAACCAAGCACTTCTCCCATTGCAAGAATTATAGATCAAGTTGGCCAAACGAAACCCATAACTCGAAGAGAATTACAAGGATACGAAATCGTGCATATAAGAAATCAGAGGAGACTCAAATAATATTCATAGATAATCTGATCATAAATCCACAATTCATTGGATCTCGACAAACACACGGCAAAATAAAGTTACATCGGATAGAACTCCATGAAGATCATGGAGAACTTTGTGTTGAAGATCCAAGAGAGAGAAGAAGCCATCTAGATACTAGCTATGGACCCGAAGGTCTGTGGTGAACTACTCACGCATCATCGGAGAGGCAATGCTGTTGATGAAGAAGCCCTCCGTGTCCGAATCCCCCTCCGGCAGGGCACCAAAATGGTCCCCTGATGGGATCTCGCGGAAACAGAAGCTTGCGGCGGCGGAAAAGTATTATCGTGCCTCTCTCTGTTGGTTTGGGGATTTTAGGAAATTTATAGGCGAAAGAGGTAGGGCAAAGGAGGCAAGAGGGGCGCGCCTAGGGGGCTTGTGGCCTCCTCCGTGGCCCTTTGCCTTGGTTCTCAAGTCTTCTGGATCCCTTGTGTTATGGAAAAAATCATCCCGAAGGTTTTATTCCGTTTGGACTCCGTTTAATACTCTTATTTGAAAAAGGTCAATAACACGGAAAAAACAGAAACTGGCACTGGGCACTGAGTTAATAGGTTAGTTCCAAAAATTATATAAAATAGCATATAAATGCATATAAAACATCCCAAGTTGATAATATAGTAGCATGGAACAATAAAAAATTATAGATACGTTGGAGACGTATCAAGCATCCCCAAGCTTAACTTGTGCTCGTCCTCGAGTAGGGAAGTGATAAAGACCGAATTTTTGATGTGGAATGCTACTTAACATATTTGTTCTTTGTAACTTCTTTATTGTGGCATGAATGTTCAGATCCATAAGATTCAAAACAATAGTTTAATATTGACATGAAAACAATAATACTTCAAGCATACTATCAAAGTAATCATGAACTTTTGAAATAACAAGGCCAAAGAAAGTTATCCCTACAAAATCATATAGTCTGGCTATGCTCCATCATCCCCACACAACGAATTTAAATCATGCACAACCCCGATATGGCCAAGTAATTGTTTTCGCACTCTTACTTTCTCAAACTTTTTCAACTCTCACTCAATACATGAGCGTGAGCCATGGATATAACACTATAGGTGGAATAGAGTGTGGTGGAGGTTGTGAGGCAAAAAGGAGGAGATGGTCACATCGACTCGGCGTATCAATGGGTTATGGAGATGCCCATCAATAGATATCAACGTGAATGAGTAGGGATTGCCACGCAACGGATGCACTAGAGCTATAAGTGTTTGAAAGCTCAAAAATAAAAACTAGTGGGTGTGCACCCAACTTGCTTGCTCACGAAGACCTAGGGAAATTTTGAGGAAGCCCATCATTGGAATATACAAGCCAAGTTATATAATGAAAATTCGCACTAGTATATGAAAGTGACAAAACAAGAGACTCTCTATCATGAAGAACATGGTGCTATTTTGAAGCACAAGTGTGGAAAAAGATAGTAGCATTGCCCTTCTCTCTTTTTCTCTCATCTTTTTGTTTGGGCTCTTTGGCCTCTATTTTTCTCATTTCATTTTTTTCCTCTTTTTTTTTGGTGGGAATCTTTGGCCTCTTTTTTTATTTCCTCACATGGGACAATGCTCTAATAATGATGATCATCACACTTTTATTTACTTACAACTCGATACTTAGAACAATAATGACTCTATATGAAATGCCTCCGGCAGTGTACCGGGATGTGCAATGATCTAGCTTAGCGTATGACGTTGAAACATCTCACTAGCTATCTTACGATCATGCAATGGCAATATGAAAGTGATGGCACATGTCATGAGACGGAACGGTGGAAGTTGCATGGCAATATATCTCAGAATGGCTATGAAAATGCCATAATAGGTAGGTATGGTAGCTGTTTTGAGGAAGGTATATGGTGATTTTGTGCACCGGCAAAAGTTGTGCGACACTAGAGAGGCTAGCAATGGTGGAGGGGTGAGAGTGCATCTATACCATGGAATCACATTAGTCATGAAGAACTCATATACTTATTGCGTAAGTTTTATTAGTAATCGAAACAAAGTGCTAAACGCTTACTCCTAGGGGAAGGGTTGGTAGGAGTTAACCATCGCGCGACCCCGACCGCCACACAAAGGATGACAATCAATAAATCAATTATGCTCCGACTTCATAACATAGCGGTTCACCATACGTGCATGCTACGGGAATCACTAACCTCAACACAAGTATTTCTAGATTCACAACACCCTACTATCATAACTCTAATATTACCATATCCATATCTCAAAACTAATTGTGAGGAATCAAACTTCTCTTACTAATAAATGCACTTGAATATGGAAGTTTTTATTATATCCTCTTCAGATGTCTGTCATATTTAGGACTAATTTCATAACACATGCCAATTACCAAGTTACTTAGAGAGAGTGCTCTCAAAATGATATAAGTGAAGATCGAGAGTTTTTATTTCTACAAAATATGACACCGCCGTGCTCTACAAAGATTTAAGTGAAGCACTAGAGCAAAATTATCTAGCTCAAAAGATATAAGTGAAGATCATGGGAGCAAAATTATCTAGCTCAAAAGATATAAGTGAAGCACATGCGAGCTAAATTGCCTAACTCAAAAGATATAAGTGAAGCTCATTGAGTATTCTAACAAATTCACGATGAGTGCATGTCCCTCTCAAAAGGTGTGCAGCAAGGATGATTATGATAAAACAAAAAGCAAATACTCCTATCATACATGACGCTCCAAGCAAAATACATATCATGTGGTAAATAAAAATATAGCTCCAAGTAACGTTACCGATGGATTGAAGACGAAAGAGGGGATGCCTTCCCGGGGCATCCCCAAGCTTAGGCTTTTTGGTGTCCTTGAATTTGGCTTGGGATGAATTGGGCATCCCCAAGCTTAGGCTCTTTCCACTCTTTATTCCATTGTCCATAAGAACATCACCCAAAACTTGAAAACTTCACAACACAAAACTTAAACAGAAACTCGTGATATCGTTAGCATAAGAAAACAAACCACCAACTTTTTAGGTACTGTAGTAAACTTAATTTCCATTTAGATTGATGTTATATTACTTTATTCTCACTTCTCCATGGCTCGTACCCCCCGATACTAACCATAGTTTCATCAAAATAAGCAATCAACACAACAAAAACAGAATCTGTCAAAAACAGAACAGTCTGTAGCAATTTGTATATTTCGTATACCTCTGCTATCCAAACAATTCTGAAAAAATTATGAACATTAGAGAAATTTGCATATCAATCATCGGAAAAACGAATCAACTCAAAATCTCTTTATGGATAGGAATTAAAAATAATTTCGTGAGCACAAAGTTTCTGTCTTTTTTCAGCATGATTGAACAACTATCACCAAAACTAATCATAAAGGTTCTAATTGGCAAAAACACTAATTAAAACATAAAAAACACAATCATAAAAGAATCATGATGTTGTGGACTCAACAAAACAGAAAGTAAAAAGCAAAAATAAATTTATTCATTGGGTTGCCTCCCAACAAGTGCTATTGTTTAATGCCCTGAGCTAGGCGTAAGGCAATAGATTCAAGTGTTGTCATCTTTAGTGCTCAAACCATAAGTAGCTTTCATAATGGATTCATAAGGCAATTTTATTTTATTTCTAGGAAAGTGTTCCATGCCCCTCTTCAATGGAAATTGAAATTTAATATTCCCTTCCTTCATATCAATAAGAGCACCAATAGTCCTAAGGAAAGGTCTACCAAGAATAATGGGACATGTCGGATTGCAATCAATATCAAGCACAATGAAATCTATGGGCACATAGTTCCTATTTGGAATAATAAGAACATCATTGATCCTTCCCATAGGTTTCTTAATAGTAGAATCCACAAGATGCAAATTAAGAGAGCACTCATCAATCTCATTGAAACCTAGAACATTACATAAAGATTTTGGAACTGTGGAAACACTAGCACCCAAATCACACAAATCATGGCATTAATAATTTTTAATCTTAATTTTTATAGTATGTTCCCACTCATCATGAAGTTTTCTAGAAATAGATATTTCCAACTCAAGTTTCTCTTCAAGAGATTTCATCATAGCATCAACGATATGTTTGGTAAAAGCCTTATTTTGGCTATAAGCATGTGGAGAGTTTAGCATGGATTGCATCAAGGAAATACATTCAATCAAAGAGCAACCTCCAAAGTAGTAATTTCATCACTATTCAAAGTTTTGATATCCTCTACTCCACTTTTAGTATTTTTAGCATCAAGATAAATAGACTCCGAATCATTGGGGCGTTTCTCAACCAAAGTGGATTCACATCCAGCCCCATAATCATTAATATTGACATTAGAAAACAAGGATTCAATAGGAGTCACGCCAAGCACTTTAAGATCTTCGTGATTCTCATCACGAAAACACGCCTTTTTAAGCCATTCATGTCTAGCACAATTTTGGGCGGTTCATTCTTTACTTTCATTCATAGAAACACGCATAGCTTTCAAAGTTTCATCCATATTAATCTTGGGAGGAACACATCTCAATTTCAAAGCATCAATATCAAATGACATTCTATCAACAGTCCTAGCCAAGTCATCAATTTTAAGCAGTTTTTCTTCTATGGAAGCATTGAAAATCTTTTGCGAATTAATAAAGTCCTTAATATTACTCTCAAGATCAGAGGGTATTTTATTATAATTTCCACGAGCATTGTTGTAGGAATTGCCAAAATTATTAGAGGGATTACTAGGAAAAGGCATAGGATTAAAGTTAGCTCTATAAGTATTGTTGTTATTATTCCTACCAACAAAATTAACATCCAAATTTTAATTGCTATTCTCAATCAAGGAAGATAAAGGCATATCATTTGGATCTAGAGGAGCACTTTTACTAGCAAAAAACTTCATTAACTCATCCATCTTAGCACTCATAGAGTTAATTTCTTCTATATCATGCACTTTTTTACTAGTAGGTGACCTTTCAGTGTGCCATTGAGAATAATTTGTCATGATATTATCTAGGAGTTTTGTAGCTTCTCCTAGTTTGATTTCCATAAAAGTTCCACCAGAGGCGAAATCCAAGATATTTCTAGAAGCAAAATTCAAACCAGCATAGAAAATTTGTATAATCATCCAAAGACTTAGGCCATGAGCGGGACAATTTCTAATCATCAATTTCATTCTCTCCCAAGATTGTGCAACATGTTCATGATCTAGTTGCTTAAAATTCATGATATCATTACGGAGAGAGATAATCTTAGCAGGTGGAAAATACTTGGAAATAAAGGCATCTTTACACTTGTTCCATGAATCAATACTATTTTTGGGTAAAGATGAAAACCAAGTTTTTGCTCGATCTCGTAATGATAACGGAAATATATTCAATTTAATCATATCATTATCCACATCTTTCTTCTTTTGCATATCGCATAACTCAATAAAGGTATTAAGATGGGATGCAGCATCTTCACTCAGAAGGTCGGAAAATTGCTTTTTCATAATAAGATTCAACAAGGCAGCATTAATTTCATATGAATCCGCACTAGTGGCGGGAGCAATTGGAGTACTAATAAAATCATTGTTATTAGTATTAGATAAGTCACACAATTTAGTGTTTTCAGACATGGTGACTTAGCAAGCAGACAAGCACACAAGCAAACAGAAAGCAAACAAAAGAAAGGGCGAACGAAAAAGGCAAAATAAAGAAAGGCAAATATTTTTGTAAATTTTTTTTAGAAGTGGGGGAGAGGAAAATGAGAGGCAAATGGCAAATAATGTAAATGCAAGAGATGAGTTTGCGATAGGTACTTGGTAGATATGCTTCACTTGAATACTCTCCGGCAACGGTGCCAGAAATTCTTCCTGCTACTTCTTGAGCTTGTGTTGGTTTCTCCCTTGAAGAGGAAAGGGTGATGCAACAAAGTAGAGATAAGTATTTCCCTCAGTTTGAGAACCAAGGTATCAGTCCAGAAGGAGTATCAAGATGAGGCACCAAGGCACCTACGCAAAGACAAACAAACTCGCACCCAACGCGATAAAGGGGTTGTCAATCCCTTTACGATTACTTGCAAAGTGAGATATGATAGTGATAATAGGTAAATATAAATAAATAAATAAAAGTGCAGCAAGGTATTTTTGGTATTTTTGTATGTAGATCTGAATATATAATGTGTAAACTAGACCCCGGGGCCATAGTGTTCACTAGAGGCTTCTCTCATGATAGCAAGTATTACGGTGGGTGAACGAATTACTGTCGAGCAATTGGTAGAATCGCGCAAGGTCATGACGATATCTAAGGCAATGGTCATACATATAGGCATCACGTACGAGACAAGTAGACCGATACTTTCTGCATCTACTACTATTACTCCACACATCGACCGCTATCCAGCATGCATCTAGTGTATTAAGTTCATAACAAACAAAGTAACGCCTTAAGCAAGATGACATGATGTAGAGGGATAAATTCATGCAATGTGATATAAACCCCATATTTTTACCCTTGATGGCAACAACACGATGCGTGCCTCGCTACCCCTTGTGTCACTAGGTGAGGACACCGCACGGTATGAACCCAAAACCAAGCACTTCTCCCATTGCAAGAATTATAGATCAAGTTGGCCAAACGAAACCCATAACTCGAAGAGAATTACAAGGATACGAAATCGTGCATATAAGAAATCAGAGGAGACTCAAATAATATTCATAGATAATCTGATCATAAATCCACAATTCATTGGATCTCGACAAACACACGGCAAAATAAAGTTACATCGGATAGAACTCCATGAAGATCATGGAGAACTTTGTGTTGAAGATCCAAGAGAGAGAAGAAGCCATCTAGATACTAGCTATGGACCCGAAGGTCTGTGGTGAACTACTCACGCATCATCGGAGAGGCAATGGTGTTGATGAAGAAGCCCTCCGTGTCCGAATCCCCCTCCGACAGGGCACCAAAATGGTCCCCATATGGGATCTTGGTTTGGGGATTTTAGGGAATTTATAGGTGAAAGAGGTAGGGCAAAGGAGGCGCGGGGGGCCCGTGGCCTCCTCCGTGGCCCTGTGCCTTGGTTCTCAAGTCTTATGGATCCCTTCTGTTATGGAAAAAATCACCCCGAAGGTTTTATTTCGTTTGGACTCCGTTTAATATTCTTATCTGAAAAAGGTCAAAAACACGGGAAAAACAGAAACTGGCACTGGGCACTGAGTTAATAGGTTAGTCCCAAAAATGATATAAAATAGCATATAAATGCATATAAAACATCCCAAGTTGATAATATAGTACCATGGAACAATCAAAAATTATAGATACGTTGGAGACGTATCAAATTCTAATTGCAAAAAGAATAAACTAAAAAGTTTTTATAAAACTCTAATAGCAAAAAGAATGAACTAAAAAGAATCAACTAAATATGATATTCTTCAATAGCAAAAAGAATCAACTAAAAAGATCAAAATAATATTAACTAAAATTATCAAAGTATTTATTTGTTAAAAACTTTAATAGTAAAAAGAAATTTCATAAAGTACTCTTTGTTACAAACTTTAATAGAAATTTTCATAAAGTATTTTTTAAAAACTCTAATAAGAATCAACTAAAAAGAATCAATAAAAAATAAAAGTTATGCAACTAAAATTATATAGTATTTATGCAACTAAAATTATATAAAATTTATGCAACTAAAATTATATAACTAAAGATGACAAAATGCAAAAAATAAAAAAATTAAAACAAAAAAATGCTACCTACTTGGCCATTACGGCATGCATACGATTAGAAACCCTACACGATCGTTGGGCCAGAATGCACGTCCACAGAAGGCCGAGTAGGCCAACAGGCACACATAGTTAGATTAGGCCCGTAGGCTTGGATATGAGAGGAGCTCAAGAAGATTGGCGCAGCCGCGCTTATAAACCACTCCCAGCTCCTCTCAGCTAGCGAGGTGGGACTAAACTCCCACCACCCCGCGACAGCGCTAGGAATAGTCATTTAGTCCCGGTTGGTGGCTCCAACTGGGACTAAAGCCCCTTGCTTCCCGTCCTTTCGGCTGCTAAAAAGGAGCTTTAGTCCCGATTGGTGGCTAAAACCGGGACTAAAGCCTTTTGCTTCCCGCCCTTTCGGCTGTTGAAAAGGAGCTTTTGTCCCGGTTGCAGCCACCAACTGGGACTAAATGTGGGGCCATATAAGCGGGACTTTACGGTTTTTCCAAATCCACTTATTTCTTCTAATTCGATCTCCTCCTCTCCGACGACGGCGCCAAGACCACATCGATGCCGCCAGGTTGCCAGACCTCGTTGTCGCCTCCCCGAGCCCCGCCCTGACGCCGTCCCCCGCTCCCCTCGCTGGGCCCGCCATACCCCGACGTCGTCGCCGCTGCCTGCCCTGACGTCGCCGTCGCCATCGCCGTGCCTTGCCCCCGACGTCATCGCCGCCGCGCCCTGCCCCGACGTCACCGTCCCCATGCGCTCCCCTCATCATCGGCCGGCCCCTCCATCTCCATCTCTCACCGCCCCGATGAGGTCCTGCATCTCCATCGTTCCCCGCGCCCTTCCCTCTATGCATGAGTGTTAGCTTAATTTTACTCCCCCCGTTCCTAAATATAAGTCATTTTAGAGATGAACGTACACTCTAAATTGTGTCTATATACATCCGTATGTAGTCCTTAAGTGAACTTCTAAAAAGACTGTGTACATGAAGACTTGTCGAAATAATAAAAATATTGTGTAAATTACGTCTTTATACATCCGTATTTATACATGCATTTTACAGAAAATTAAGCATTGTGTGGTTCAAAATATTGTGTACATGAGACTTGTCAAAATCATTAAAATATCATAGTATTTTATCTTTTATGTTGACTAAGCGATATAAACATGCTTGTGTGGTTACACAATTCACTTGTTAGATGTCTAGCGAAAGAGCAAGTGCAACAAAAGACAATGGCCAATCACATGCCCCATGTGCTAAGCCTTTTTTCAATAGTGTTCGACATTACTTGAGGATATTTTCCATTATGAGGTATTTAAAATGTCATCCAAGTATACAAAATCCTAAAGATGTGTCTTAGATATGATTAGTGTAACTATAAGAACATGTATCCCCCCACAATAATTACTCTCCATTTTTGTTTGTCCTTTATTTAATGTTTTGATGCTCATAGCATCCTAGTACGTATTTGTTTCTTTATTCCTGTTGCTACATAAATTGGAATTTGCAAACAAATCATCAACGACATATATTAATTCTGGATTTATTCTTTCAAAAGTAGGACTTTAAATAGTTTTAGAAATTGTTCTCGACGTCGACGATGCCCGTCACGCATCCTCGTCATCGACTCGGTGGCGACAACCTGTTTGAGAGGCGCCAACATGTCCGGGACTGGGCTCCGCGGGGCTGGCACTGAGAGGTGCTACCTTCTAGCACTACTGGAATCTGCTGGTTTGCCGACAGCCAGAGCTGACGGCAAAGGACAGTTTAACGGACGGCAAAGGCTTTGCGGTCAGTGTGCTGTCGGCAAAGGAACCGACCAAGATTTTATCGGCAATCACCTTCTTTGCCGTCAGCTTATGGTCGACCGACGACAAAGACTTTGCCATCAGCTTTGTGGCACGGGCTGACGACAAAGAGCAATGGCGGCAACGGCGCAGGCCGAGCCCCGTTAGAAGGTTAACGGCAGGCTTTGCCCACAGCCGTAGCAAAGCTGACGGCAAAGCCGAAACCCTGGGTCCCCTCTTTTCCCAGAGCCATAGCAAAGCTGACGGCAACTCCGAAAACCTGGGTCCCCTTGGTCCCCTCTTTGCCGACAGCTGGAGCACAGCTGACGGCAAAGCCGAAAATGTGGAAAAATTTGGTATTCCGAGAGTTGCCATGATACACAGGTTGCCGCCACATGTCTTCTTTGCCGTCGGTCCACCGACGGCAAAGCCGTTGCCGTCAGTAAGCTGTAGGCAAAGACCCTCTCTGCTTTTTTTTCATATTTGTTTTCTGTTAATTCCGTGCATTTGCAAAACATAGATACAAACAACAACATATATATATTTGCCCAGCCCCTAAACAACACCACAAGTGCATCAGAAAGTGCAAACAGCACAACACAAGTGCATCACAAAGTGCAAACAACACGAATATATGTAATTAAAGTGCAAACAAGATCACAAAGTATTACAAAGCATCACAAGTGCATCCGCAAATACAAGTGCATTACAAAGTTCATCTAAGACTACACAAGTGCATTACAAAGTCCCTCGAACATCCATCCATATGCCATGCTGCTTTATCAAAATCTGCATAATGAGAAAGAAGTTAGAAGAAGAATACAATAAGAAAGAAGTTATCTAAATTAAGCTAAGCAATTAGAAGAAGAAGTGGAAGAAAAAGTAGAAGAAGAAGAAGAAGAAGAAGAAGAAGAACTAGAAGAAGAAGTGGAAGAAGAAGAAGAAGAAGAAGAACTAGAAGAAGAAGAAGATGGAGAAAAAGAAAGAAGAGAAGTTATCTTCTCTTCTTTCTTCTTCTCTTATTTCTTCATCTCTTGTTTGTTCTTCTCTTCTGGTTTCTTTTAAAACTTTCTAAACGTGTCATTTTTGAGCTCTAATATCAACTAGAATTTACTAAGCTAACTAAAGCATGGCTAATATCAACTAGAATTTACTAAGCTAACTAAAGCATGGCATAATCTAAGTTGATCTAAACAATAAGAAGAATAAGAAGGAGAGGAATAACTTACCGAATGCCAAGAAACGGAGGAGAAGCTCCATCTTCGTTGGTCGCTGGGTTGCTTGGGCTCTCACCAGGAGAAGTAAAGGGATCGTGGGATTCAACTTTGGAATGATGCTGCAACAAGGCAAGAGTTAAAATATGTGGTTAGCACGGCGACAGACAATGGTATAAGACCGTGCAAGGTTGGTCATTGAAAGGGAACTCACCGTTCCCACCGGAGAAGGCATCGGCGGAGGGGGCGGCAAACCTTGCTTCTCACACATAGCCTGCAAATTAGTTTTCGAGGAGTCGAAGAAATAGCGTTGTTGCGTCTCACACAAGGTATTGGCTGAGACAGAAGTAGCCGAGGGTGGTGGCGACTGGCTCCTATCATGCAGCCTACCTCTCCCACGACCATGTCCTTTGCCTCTCTTCTTTCCTCTGCCTCTCCCACGGGTCTCCTCGGCAAAGCTCTGCAACAAAGTTCTCCGTAGCTGCCCAGGTGCTATCCTCAACTTATCCCCGCGTGCCATGTCTCACCACCTGTAACGATAAATAGTTAAATAATTAGTACAAATTCAAGGACAATAATTAAATGAACAATAATAAATACATGGATAATTCAACTAATAATTGAATAATTAAACAACAATGTTTGGATGCATACAAAGTACTAATAGTCTGGATCATCAGTCTCTTCTCGATGGTCAATTGAAGCAAAATCATCATCAGTATCACACGTGTCGTCATGACTGATATCGTCATCGGGTTCAGGGACATCATGTGGAAGGCCTTTTTGTAACCGATCAAGCATTGATAGCTCATCGGCATTGGTAACTTCTTCTACTTCCACTTCTTCCTCATCATCACGTGAGTCTTGTTCCTCCGTGTTCAGGGTGGACGTAGAGCAGTTTCGGGTACGACGTATCACGCCACATGATTCTTGGAAGAATTCTCCATCATATGTTATTGGGTCAATTTGAGGTTCATAATCGTCTTCATTTGGGGGAGGTGGTCGAAGATGTGGTGGCACATCGAACACGACATACCAACCTTCCAGGTTCTTAACACTTTGACGATAGTATGACAGATAGAAAACTTGGGTGGCCTGTTGAGCCACAATATAGACATCGGCATCGCTTAACTGCCTGTCTTGTCGAATTTCGACAATCCCAAGATGTTCATGAGTCCGTCTTGTCTTAGTAGGATCGAACCAATGACATTTGAACACAACAACGTTCGGAGGATTTTCACCATAATAATGAAGTTCGTAGACTTCTTCAAGTCTTCCATAATACTCGACACCTCCCTCGCCTATAGCAGAGACACCGGAATTGTTTGTTTTTTGACCGGGCATTGAAAGCTCTTTGCTAGCAGTACTAAAGCTATACCCGTTGATGTCGTACTTCTGAAATGTACGGACCTTAAATTCAGAACCATTAGCTATTTGTCTCAATTCATCGTCGACTTGCTCATCTGAATTAGCCTAGAAGTTAAGAAAAGATAGAATTTGGTGTGTTACTCATGAGTAATAGCAACAAAGGAAATCACCTATTATATATAAGGGAGGTACCTTTTTTGAACCAAGAGATGAAACCGGGATAGCCGCCTCCTGTCTTTTCAAGAAGTTCATACTCGAGAATGGATTCTTTTTCGATTGCAACACCATTCGAGAATTTTTCGACGTATCGACTGTATCAATTAATAATAGTTGTTAGACACAAAACTTGTTAAAAGTTGTGAAACAATGTACAGAGCACTTACTCGATGTATGGCCGAACTTCTGTTAAGTTGTTCAATATACATCGTTAGTGTGCGCCACTCCTCGACGCACAGTAACTTTGGTTTTCCCACACCAGAAGGTGCGAGCTTCCCTTTGAAGAGGCTGAGATTGGATTCACGTCGTTTGGGGTCGCCCAGATTGTACCGAGGCTTTGGATTATGCAAGCTGTGCATAGTGGCATCATAGTGTGCTGTTACGAAGTTTGTCACTTCCTCGGTAATGAACGTCTTGGCCATCGATGCTTCAATTCTACGTTTATTTTTACATTTTCCTCGAAGTGTCTTCTGCATTCTTTCAGTTGCGTAGCACCAACGATTTTGCACAGGGCCACCCAATCTTGCCTCTGTTGAGAGATGCAAAATCATGTGTTGCATCGGATTAAAGAAGCCCGGTGGAAAAATCTTCTCTAACTTGCAGAGCAACTCAGGCGCCAACTCTTCCATGTCATCTATCAAGGCACGCGACAACTCTTTAGCACAAAGAACACGGAAGAAATAGCTCAACTCGGCCAATACCAGCCATTCAGCCTCGGGGATATAGCCGCGCAACATCATCGACATTATCCGCTCAAGCCATATGTGTCAATCATGACTCTTGAGCCCAAAAATTTTCATTTTTTCAATGCTCTCTCCCCTCGCTAGTTCGCAGCATACCCATCGGGGAACACCAACTTTTTTTTGCACCCACAAGAGGATTTCCCTTATTGCTCCCTTCTCAAGATTGTACCAGACAAGGTGGTTTGGACCAATTTTTTCTTGCTTTCGGTTCTCGCATGTTTAGTGATGGCCTATCACACAGAGTCTCCTGGTCAACTCTAGCCTTTGTATTATCTTTGCCCTTATCAGTGCCAAAAAAATGTGCCAAGAAGGGCCTCAGCGATATTCTTTTCAGTGTGCATCATGTCAATGTTGTGTGGACGTAAGAGGTCTTCGAAGTAGGGGAGATCCCAGATGCATGGACTGTGGGTCCAGGCGTGTTCCTCATTATAACCCAAGAAATACCCTGGACGGTTTGGATCAGGCTCCATAGATTTTAACTGTTCATTAATTTGTGCCCTCGTCAACGCAGGTGGTGTTGAGTGTTTGACAACTTTACCTTCCATGAAATTCTTCTTGTCTTTTCTGAATGGATGGTCCATAGGCAAGAACTGTCTATGCAAGTCAAAGCAGGAATACTTCCCACCCGTCGGCAACCAATGAAACTTAAGAGTTGCCTTGCATTGTGGGCATGGGAACCTTCCATGCACACACCAGGCAACGAAAAGCGCAAATGCCGGCAGATCATGCAACGAGTATTGGTACCAAACATACATTTGAAAGTTTTCTTTCTTAGCCGCGTCGTATGTGTTGACCCCATTCACCCAAGCTTCTTTCAAGTCATCCATCAGCGGTTGCATGTACACACTCATATTCTTCCCCGGGTAGTTTGGCCCTCGAACTATCAACGTCAGAAATATGTGCTTTCTTTGCATAATGGATGATGGTGGAAGATTGAGGGGAATGACAAATACATGCCAGCAACTATATTGGGTAGCCGTCATACCAAAAGGATTGAACCCATCGAGGCTGATGGCGATTCGACAATTCCTTGGTTCTTTAGCTTTTTCCCTTATGTATACTATCGAATGCCTTCCATGCGTCACCATCTGAAGGGTGTACCAACATCGGAACTCCGTGTTCATATAATTCTTTCCTAATTCCAAGTTTGTGCCATGTCATCTGTTTTGCTGTTTCTTCGAGCATGTAAAGTCGTTGAAGTCTTGGTAGGATCAGCAGATACCGTAGGACACTCACGGGGATTTTTCTCTGCTTCTTCTCACCTTCACCGTTTTCTACCTCAACATATCTGGAGGACTTGCAAAATGGACAATATGTTTCGTCCGCATACTCTTTCCTAAATAAGGCACATCCTTCCTCCCAAGCATGTATCTGCTCATACGGCATCTTGAGTGCACTAAGGATTTTGTCTGACTCATATAGGTTTGAAGGCATAATATGACCTTCTAGTAAAAATCACCCAAATAGGGTCATCACTGAGTCAAACAGGTCTCTTCCAATGTTGAATTGGGCTTTCAGAGCCATTACTTGTGCGATGACATCTAGCTGAGAAATCTTAGTGTACTCGTGAAGAGGACGTTTTGAAGACTCCAACATGGTATAGAAGGCTTTCGCGGATTCCTCCATCTCTTCATCCTTGTTCCGAGCATCATCAAAGTCATTCACCATGTCTTCAATACCTGTACCATAATCATCGGTGCGCCGACGCAACACCTCGTCTCTGTTATTTTGGGCCGACTCACCATGAAATGTCCACAAGGTATAGCCAGGAGTAAAACCACGCATCTGCAGGTGTTTACCCATTACATCATTTGTGTGTCGCGAATAATTCTTGCACTTAGTGCAGGGGCACCAAGTTTTTGGCTGGCCTTTAGAAAATGCCGTTTCCATGAATTCATAGGTTTTGCTCAACCATTCATCGGTCATATCTCTCTGACTATGGTGACCGGTGTACATCCATTCACGATCAATCATTCTGGCAAGCTAGCTACATAGTATCCACATATAAAACAATATAAATTATCAGTTCATCAAGTATGTTAAATTAATTATGGCCATTTTTTAATCATGGTTAATACATTGGGATGCACGACATGCACACCTACCAGCTACTAGGTAAAGATGGGTCCTAATCCCACCCGAGTATGTGTAGATTGGGTCATTTCCCCATGCTCTGCTCCCGACCCAACGCAAAATTTCGGCAGCACCTCTCCGCTGTTCTCCTGATACACGTCTCGGCAACTAACCGAGAGGATGTGTACCCGGAGAACAACAAGGAGGAGTTGTCGAAACTCTGCATGGGATCCGGAGCAAAGCGTGGGAAACGACCCAATCTACACATACCCGGGCTGTCCATGGATAACGTTGGACAATTCGAAAGAATCACCGTTATAAATATGCAAATGCATGCATATTTATGATAGGAACCCTTTCGAACGGGAGACGCATATTGGTTACGCAACAACTTTGCATTTTAATACTAGAAATACCTAGCTAGATAGTGTCATCAGCACGAAGGCCGGAACAAAGCAAAATAAAGGGGGTGGAGGAGGAATTAACAAATGTGTTCACTTTCGAATGCAGGGGAGGTCGTCGAAAACCAAACTCTCGCGGAGAAGCTACTGCACATTTAAATGCACTAAATCAACACAAATACACACTCGCGGTAATTAAGCTAACTAATACTAACATCTATTATTAATAATTTATTATTCAAGTTTTGTTACTCTTCTCTTCTTCTATTTCTTTTCTTATTATTATTTTCTTTCTATTCTAACAGCTAGCTAACTAATACTAACAGCTAGCTAACTAATACTTACATGTACTAACATCTATTGCTAACTAAATCTAACTAAAAATCTACCACTAAGTAATTGCTAACTAAATTTAACTAAAAGTCCACTACTAACAGATCTAACTAAGGTCTCCTTTGATTTGAAGGATTTTTCATAGGAAAAACGCAGGAATGCAAATTCCATAGGATTTGCTACTCTAGCGTCATTTGATTTGCAGGAACCAGTCCGGAGGAATACTGTTGCGATCCAGAGGAACACTGTTGGTTTCCTATGATTTTGCAGGAAGTGGAGCATTGAGCCGGACCTCTTTTTTACACGAAGACCGAGGCAAGAGGGACAAAGCTGCATGTCAGATTGCTCTTGTGACTAAAGCAATGCTTTCCGTGAGCGCGTTCTAATGAAAAGGCCTGTGCAAATACAGAGCATGTGTGAGTACGGTGCATGGTTTGTGTCTAGCCCAGTTTGGGGCGGTGCATGATTTCTTTACTAAAGAATGCATTCCTTTGTTTTCAGTTTCTCCATTTCAAACGTTTCATTTGTTTCATATTCCTGTACTTTTCCTCTCTTTTTCAATCCTCAGTTTTACACATGCATTCCAATAGTTTTCCTACATTTTTCCTATTCCTATGTTTTTGCGATCCTGTAAATCAAAGAGGCCCTAACATAGAAAAAATAAACGAAAAAAAGAAAAAAAGGGGAGGAGGAGCTCACCGGCGAGTCGGGGCGGGGCTGGCGCGGGGCAGAGGCGGGTAGGGGCGGGCGCGGGGCAGAGGCGAGTAGGGCGGCGCGGGGTGGCGCCGGCAAGTACGTGCTGGCGCGGGGTGGCGTGGGGGCCGATGCCTCGGGGCTGGCGCGGGGCGGCGCCGGCGAGTAGGGGCGGCGCAGGGCGGGGCTGGCGCGGGGGTCGATGCCTCGGGCGTGGGTCGACGACGGCGGCGGATCGGGAGAGAAGGGTGGGAGAGGTGAGAGAGAAGAGGGGTTAGGTCGTGGCCTGCACGGGGGGGGGGGGGGATAACCACCCGACTATGCTGTCAGCTAGCTGTCGGCAAAGACAACCATTAGGCTTTGCCGTTAGCTGGCTGTCGGCATAGACGGCTCCTGTTAAGCCGTGGTCGAACGTGGGACCGAGAACCTCCCTATGCCGTTAGCCGTCCTTTGCCGTCAGTCTTTTGCTCCTTTGTCGTCAGCTGGCTGACGGCTTAGATAGAGCGGACGACATAGAGTTTTTATGCCGTCAGCCGCGCCTTAGCATTATTTTCGGCTGAGGGTAAAGCCTTTATGCCGTCAGCCCCGTGAAAATGCTGACGGCAAAGCCAAAAGCTGTCGGCAAATTAGGTTTTTCCAGTAGTGTAGGGTGCGAATCTTAGTGAGGAACCAAGCTCCCGTTGTCGACCGAGATTCTTTGGTGGCGGTCGCGTGGGCCACTTTCGATGCGGAGGCAGCCGACCCCAGAGGAGGAGGTACTTCATCGTGTCAGGGAGGAGGACGAGCATGTACGTCGCTACTTGGTTGCGTTGAACGCCAGGTTCTCCAATACCTGGCAGGTTCTTCAAGGATCCCACCCGAGCTATGATCCTATGATGGTTCCTTCTCTGTGGGTGTCCACCGCCCGCGCCTCAGTACATCGGTAGCTCTTTGGGTGATCCGTTTGATTAGGAACCATGAGTGAACTAGATTATAGTAGAGATGTATTCGATATTATATTCGATAATATTCAAGATATATTAAGTTGATTATTGGTTGTAACCGAAAGAAAATCTTTTTGCCTCTTGAGATCTATTGCAGGACAAGCGCTTTTGACTTTGTTGCTTATAAAATTAAACTTCTTAGTGTCGGCAGGTCCATCATTGTATAAGTTGTTGTTGTTGTTGTTGTAGCCTTTAGGATAGGTTTTTATTTCTTCAATGTCTGTGATTTTTAATCTTATATAGAATTATGAACACAGGGAATGGAGTGGTCCGATGACGATAGGATCCCTGCATGCCGTTTGTGCTGGGATGATAGGGGTATATGCAATCGTATTCCTCACCTAGATAACGATACATCCTTCACCGTCAAGCTGATGGATGACTTCCCGATTATTACGGTATGTAAAGACGACATGTATTTTTTGTTAGTCAAGTATGACTTGTGTTTTTTTTTTGCTTTAGTTAACCTTTAATTTTTCTTTTATACAATTCTACTAGTGTGCAAGATTTGCTGTCTTGGACAAGTTTCATTTTAAAGAGAAGGATAATACAGAGCCTAAGATAGCTCACCTAAGAATAGAGCATTTCACTTGTGTTGTCAAGGTAAAAAATGATGAAGATCACACATATTTAGGTTGTTCTAATTGGAGAGCATTTTGCAAGGCATATGAGTTGAATGAGGACATGAACATTACCTTCGATCTTGGTAGTGATGATGTCCGTGATAATAATATAAAAATTTGGGTGCATGCGTAGGACGACTTGATTCCAGTTCTACCTCCACGTGCGGTTTGTCAACATATTTGTTAGGTATTTTTTATTGATTACTGAAAAGTATCTTGTACTCATCCCGATTAAATTTCTTTATTTTAAATTATTAGCTTATTTTCGTGCTACAATAACTACACGGAAGATAGTAGATCATACCTACTCCAGTTTTGGCTCCAACCTTACTTGGTTGGAGAAAAATCATCTCATCTCATTTATTCATGATGTTGACAATCATGCTAAAAATTACATGAGTGGCAACATTTATCATGAATATGTGCCACTAGTGCACTAGTTGAGCCCTCATAACATCACTTCAGACAACTTTGTAAGATTTTTTATACCATTGCGTCACTAATCCATCTTTTTATACATTGTTCTTAAGAAAAACTAGTTTTCTAACTATATTATTATTATTACTAACAGGTACTCCCGCCAGAGACCGTGCCTAAATGGATGTTTACCACCGGTGATTTGGAAATGGTTAGCTTACGGCCAACCACGATTATTTACCGTGGTAAATACAAGATATCTCAAAGTGAGGACACTCTCAAAATCAAAGGATGGAGAAATGCAATACAAGCATCCATGATACCATTTGGAGAGGAATATTTGCGCATCCCACAAGTTGGAGATAGGTTGGTCTGTGTTCTTCAATACGAAGATGTCGGAGTTAGTCTTTATTTTGCCTTTTTACCTAGGAGAGAGTAGTAGTTAGTGTTTTAACTAGTATGTACAATGATGAGGAGTAATATACGATGTCATGTAATGCTTTATGTACGTACCAGCTCGCGTCTAGTTGACACCGACCGAAAACACCAACAAACATAAGGAACCAAAGATGATGGACACAAAAAGAAAAAGGGAAAACACAATATGAAACCCCTAATATATAAAACCCTCCAAATCCTCTAAACACCCCCCTTTCAAAAAAAACCCGCAGCGCCTGAAGCTGCTGACGCGTGGCTGCCTTTGGGTCCCAGTTGGAGTTACCAACCGGGACTAAACGTCCTCCTACCTGGACGCCTCGCAGCGGCCGTGTGGAGCTCATTTGCGCTGGGTTCGTAAGCCAACCGGGACTAAAGGTTTGGGCCTTTAGCCCCGATAGCTTTGTCCCGTTTCAAGAACCGGGACTAAAAGCCCTCTGGAACTGGGACTAATGGCCATTTTCCTACTAGTGTCGGTGCATAGGAACAATTTCGTGAGAATTGAGTTGAAGGCATTTATTTGAGATATGGCCTGAGGTGAAGGCATTAATCTGAGATATGACCTGAACAACACCAAGAGCCTCGTTTCTAATACAGATGATATCATGTAGCTCCAACATTAGGTGAGAAAACAAAAAGAAAACAAAGAACATAGACTAAGACACGGGGTCATGGGCCATGCCACGAATAGAACGTGTTGACATTTGACAATGGAATGGAAACAAAACGGGAAATTTGGTGCAAGGGAATGAAAAAAAGCAGAACGACATTTCTTTCTCTCTTTTTAGATGACATTTCTTCTTTATTGAATACTCTCTCACACTTCTTCACTGTTGAGATGATGAAGGCACTCTCTCTCTATCTCTCTCTCTCTCTCTTTTCCCGGTCAAAGGAAGTGAAAAAGACACTCGCTCAATGGCCATGCAATCGAACAAATCAAGAGAGTGTATTATCCTTTGTAATTCAGATGATATCTTTGTGCTCCAGCATTTACTCACGAAATAACAAAGCGAAAAACAGCAACACGATCCATGGTTTTGCTCTCCTCTAATGGAAGGAACCATGGGCCGGTGGCACAAGCAGACACAAACATTGACATTATGGAGTAGCTGCAGAAATTATGGAGTAAGAAAGTCTTTGACCTCTGGACTACAAGACCTCCACTCCTTCCCACCCCTCGACCCTACAAATAGCCGCCCAACATCCTACAACCTTTCTTACTAGTCACCACTGCAGTCCTGCTATCCTTTGAAATCCGCATTCTTCTGGAAGCCATTGTAGTAGGTGGGAAAGGATCTACTATCTAATGGTGGTTTTTGGGTTGTGTTCTTACATTGCTGCGGGGTTTCTGGTTTCTTAATAACTGTTTTTGTTGATGGTCACGGTGTTTGCTTTGTCAGGTGGGAGAAAGCTCGGAAAACATGGGCGCGATGGGAGAGGACCAAAGGCGGATGATGGAGGATGCAACGGTGGACAAGTCCCCGGAGGGGTTGCGCGTGCTCGCGGTCGACGACAACTGTGTCTACCTCAAGGTACTAGAGGCCGTCTTGCGCCACTGCAAATACAACCGTGAGTCTCTAGATCCCTCCACTTCACCATGGCCCATTATAATTTAGACAGGTGCTTTTTGTTTTTGTGAATAATGCTCGCTTCTATGCAGCAACGATGGCGATGGATGCCAAGACGGCGATGAAGATGCTCAGGGCGGGGAAAGTGCAGTTCGACCTGGTCATCACCGATGTGCACATGCCGGACATGGACGGCTTCAAGCTCCTCGAGCTCATCGGCCTCGAGATGGATCTGCCAGTCATCGGTACACTCACTACTCAACCCAAAATCCTAACTTTATTTTTGCATGTAAAATTGTTTTTAAGGAGTACTTTTACTCCTGAATCTTGAAGATACACTAAAAGGATATTTATTCCTTTCCAGCATGTGAGATCCTATATGGGTCTTGTTAGTAATTTAATACGTAATGCAAAAGTCTAGAGTTCAGTATCATGTATACAACATATAAGGGTAATCTAGCTTAGAAAGAACATGTATCACTCCAATGCACTGTAGACCCCACTATGTACAAGTTTGACGGGTGCATTTATGGCCATAATTTAATTTTGTATCCTCTCAATTGTAAAATGCTAGTCATAAGAACTAAATATGTAATATATTTATTTTTCGTGATATGACCAAATTATATTTAGTTGTTTTCTAAACTAATATTAAATTTCTAGTCCTTGAATTACAAAAAGTGTACAAATGCACCACACATGTTTTCTACGGTAGCATGAGTAATACAATTCCAAAATTGATATGTTGTATTGACATTATTAAGGGATTATTCATCTCTAATCTTCTTGAGATAGTTCACATTTAGGAATATTTACTCCTAAGAATAGCATATAAAGTAGGAGTGTCGCTTCTAAGAAGATACATTGAGTAGCTTAATTACCCATGTATCATATGAAAATCCCGCAGATTTGTTGACTCTAAACTAAAAAACTATTTTGTTGTCACATTATTTTTGACAAAATGTGCAACCATAAATATTTATTTTCCTAAATTGTAATGAATCCCTGTAGGTGATAGCGGTTACCATATAAAAGCTAATTTCTGTGTAACCGCTTAACATGCTCCGAACATTGCTTGCACCGGCAGCTATTATCTAGTACATGGTTAACAAATAGTAATTGATCTTCTGGTTCACCAATAGTTAGACGTGATGATATGATTTACCTAGTTAGAACATGTTTTGATGATAGTTTAAGCATTGTATTATGGTTATTTTCTAGGCATTGTATTGAGTGTGTGAATTTTCTCCCGTTTAGTTTGCATTGAAACATGAAATTTATCATAGGCATGATATCATTTGAAAAATATGTGCAAAAAACTTGCTTTCCCAGTTGCGCGGCCCATTTGGAAAACATCAAACTCTTTTTTTGTCTATAAGCACTTGGACCAAAAATTTATGGTCACTTGATCAATTCTTGTGAACTTTTTAATTTCAAAGCTAATTTACTGCTCATATGGCATGCAGTGTTATCAGTGGATTGTGACAAGAAGGTCGTGTTGAAGGGGATAAATCATGGGGCATGCGACTATTTGATGAAGCCTGTGTGCACCAACGATCTCAAAAACATATGGCAGCATGTTGAAAGTAGGAGAAGATCCCAAGCAACAAGCCACATGAGTATGGACAATGCTGACGATCAGAGAGTACTTCCCGGTACTCATGCCATGAGTAAGGACTCAAAGGATAAGAGAAATGATGAATATGATTCTAACAAGAACAAAGAGAGCACCCACTCATCCACTACCCAAAAGAAGCCAAGGGTGGCATGGACAACTGAGCTTCATAACAAGTTTCTAGAAGCTATCAACCAGATCGGCCTCGATGGTAAGACAACATATTGTGTGCGTCATTAGTTGACACACCACTCATGGTTATCATGTACTTTTCATTAACAATATTTTTATGACATTCATATAGAGGCTGCTCCAAACAAGATACTGGAGCTGATGAGTGTGGATTACCTCACTTGAAATAATATCGTGAGTCATCTACAGGTTTATATTTGTCCCTTATGCTTAATTTCAATATTTGCATTCCTATTGTTCATAATCCAACATTTTTCGTATATAAGCGCAAGCTTTTATTTTGTGGGAACATAAGAATAAAAGATTTAGTAATGCAAGGAGCATGAAGATGTGGGAGATTTTAATTCATTTTTGTCCCAAAAAATGTGAGGCATATCTTATACAACGCATGGCCACATATTTTGTTAGAACTGCAAAACACTTTCAGTTATTTTTGTCCCCAAATGTACCATTACTTTTCCCGTGAGCATGCATCTCATACATGGTTATTTTGTCTATGTTCTTATTTCAGAAGCATAGGTTGTACCTGAATAGAGTCAACCAAAATTCACTTGGTGATGCAAGTGAAAGACAAAACTCATCCATGAACAAACAGAGGAATTTTATGCATAACCATGAACATATAAGATGGCATGTATCCTCAGGTGGCAACCCCCACTGGAATCCAAACTATTTTGGTGCAACTAGTCAATTAGGCAAGCTGAGGGACAAAAAGAGCAACTTGTGCATGGGGCCATTGATCGATGGCGGTAGAATGTCGAGGTATTTCGTTCCACACACACCAGATGTGAGAAGATTTGCTGATTCCGATGACCCTCCCATCGACCTATACAATGGAATACTCAATGGCATAATGTTAGATGAATTTTCCTCATATAACTCTGGTACGTCCTATGTTGACTCCATGCGTGGAAAGCTGATGGAGACAAGTAAAGGCAAAAGCCCATCCAATCATCGAAGTTACTTCGCAAACACATCATGTGGTGGCGGGATGTCAGCGCTAGAAAATGAGTGCTAGGTGGAACCTCTAGAGAGTATTAACAAATATCATACCCATATGAATGCACCTTCTATACAGGTGGTCCATACAGCTGGCAGACCTTCCAAGTTTCCAGGCTTTGCTGGGAACTATAACAACCCTCAACGGTCCTCAATGACTGCTATTCATCATACAGGTGGAACATCTCATGTCCCACCACGTGTGAACATACCAAGGATCAACGAACTAACCAGCTTTGAAACATCATCTAGCGAGATGTTGCTACAAAATAAAATGCCACCCTTCATTGGCAACACCACATCAATGGCAGATTTCACTAAGCACGTAGTTCCATTCAACATACCAACCAACTCAACCTCTGTAGGGATGTTGAATGCCCACAACAGTGCTCCAGTGGAACCATCTCATATGGTAAATGGAGGGAGCATTACTACATTACTAATAGTCTTGAATGATCAAATATCGCCGTTCAACATAGCGAACAACACAACCTCGGTAGGGACGATGTTGAATGACAGTTCTGCACTTGGTACTGGCAAAACTTCAACGACCGACACTAATACGGTTAATTGTGGAAGAACTATTTCTACACATTCCAACCTTCAAACAGATGGTTTCTCCGAATTGACTCAGATGCTTGATGACGGGGATGCAAATGGCATTCTCCCTGTGCAAGAAAGTATGGTTAATCAACAAGATCTTGATGATCTACTGAATGGCATTAAAGCCTTCTCATCGGATGATATTGCCGACCTTCTAAATGACGTAAGAACTTTTCTCATTAGCATGTATCAAGTATTTACATATGAATTAATTATAGTTATGCCGGTTAGCTCGACCTACAGGCGAGATGTTTTTGCATGTGTGCTGGAGATTTTTTTATTGATCATTGCTTTATTCTTGCACATTGTGCCATGAAATTATTTGAATTATTGTTGTCTAGTTAGAAGCACAGTCACGTTGGAGCTTCTATTTTATATCACCTTTACTTTTAAATTTTGTTCAGATAAAAAACAATGTTTTGTCCTATTATGCCAGATGTAAACAATATTCTTTTATATGGTATCAATGTGATGTTGCGTCTTTCCCTAAGAAACGTGCACATCCCAAGAGAGGCATTATACAGATCTAGCACCTCCGCTAGTACCCACATAGTATCATTCCCAAGACGCTCTCCAAAGACAATGTTCTTGTGCTGGGGCTTTTTATTGTTATAAGAATATGTCAGACGTGCTGCATCCTAACAGTCCTAATTCTTAAAGACTAATTTCATCAAAGACTTGATGTTAAACCTCTTTCAACTAGACTTGCCTTGTCTTGAAAGCATTCACTATCTGTATACACGGTGGTTTATACTGAACTTGACAAATTGTGAGGAAGTAACCACCGTATTTTTTTGAAATACTGTACCCGAGTCACATTCATTTCTTCAGTACTGTTAAAGGCTTCAGGATCCCGCCGTCAGTGATGGACAGTACCTCCATTTTGTGATTGCTTTGTAGTTTCTGGTTGAATAATATATTGGTCAAATTATTGTACCAATAGAATCTTAATTGATGCTGAGCATGTCTTTTGATTACAGAAAGTGTAACACTTTATACATCGGATGGAAAATGGCCTATATTCATTCCTTTGCCAATTCAGCATGATACTATGTTTTTCTTTTGTTAGGAAAAAAGTATTGTGCATCTGGAAGAGTTCGCATGCTTGAGTGTGATGCCCTTTAAATTTGTGACCGGCCTACTCACACATTACTTGCTTGTTCTGCATGATTGTTTTTCCCTTGCGAAAAACATCCGGTGTCTTGAAGAGTCCACTTACTTGAGTATCCATGCAATTCAGATTTTTGACAAGTTCAGAATATAAGAATCGGTGCAGAGATAAACTAGTTTCTTGTGCTGTTAATATCGTTATGGGAAAAGGGCCTGTGAGACTTCAGAAATTTTATCGTTGTTCTTGCAAAGGAAAACTGGTAAGGTCTTTTTTCTTTCTCCAACCAGTATCTGGCAGTTTTTCTAGAAATGAAGTTCTTGTTCAGGGGCTTTATATGGTTATTAAGAATATCAGATGTGCTGCAACTCAAACAGTCTTGAAGAATAATTTCAAGGATAAACCTCTGTCAATTTCATTTGCCTTCTCAAAATATTCACTATCTGTAGATGCCTGATGAATGACCAGCTTGTGATGGTAACCTTGGAACTTTCTGAAGTATCTTTGACTGAGACACACAAACGGACATATTGCTCAAACATTTTCTGCAGCGAGCACGCAATTCGATCAAGTGGAAGGAGCTCACGTGAGGAGGTGGTTGGGTTCCAGGGGAAGCAGTGTGGGGCTCAAACAAGCCGGATGGCATGCTGAGGAAGCTCATGGACAGCTCCAAGATACACTGAGATTTCAGGGGCCCGGGGCGAACTTAAAAACGGGGCTCTTAATATATCGAGTATTGGTACCAATAAAGAGCGATTTCTATTGACCAAACTTGATTTATATTGATTTCTCAAAAACCAAATGATATATATCATTTTGGAGTGCTTTTATCATGGATGTGGAATGACAACAAGGTGCAATCCATCTGAAAAAATGGTGTGATTCAATTGATGAATAAAAAATCAGTGAGAGCATAAGCCTTCATGAATTTGTTGATGTAGAGTTTCAAAATAATAAGTGAGGTTACCGAGTCCACAATGCTACAAAATGACATCAATACAACTGAATAACACATGTGAGTGCGTCGGATCGGTTTGTGCCCCGGACCCGGTATGTGGCTCGGTCAGGGTCTCCGGCTTTAGATGTTAGGCTTAGGTGAGAGGTCTGGGTATTTGGTCCAGCTTGCACCCCTTCATCATATAAATAGGAGTAGCGACAGATGTTGCCAAGATGGCGGATTCAGACATATTGTTGTACTGCTTTGTAAGGTCCCCGAGAATAATCAATAAAATGGCCGCATGCATCTCCCAGATGCAGAGGCCGGGGTCATCCTCCTTTTTTAAAAAAAAGCTGGTGATTGAAATTGATATAAAGAAGAATAGTGGTATGCTATCTTATGGCTTTTCCATTTTTATATTTAAGTTAGACAGATAGCAGACAATAAGTAGTCTTTTGACGAAATCGTTTTCCCTTGGTTCTACAAGTCTATAGTATTTCTACAGGCATAACCAGACAGTCAGACTTGGACCAATCTGATGAAATCAGAGTTAATGTGGGAAGCTGATATAATACAGGCAGAGGATTAACCATTGATTTTCGGCACCATCTCAACATAAATTCGCCTAGCTAGAATTAACAAGGTAATGACCCCAATCATACGCAGAATCAAAGGAAAATAAAGCACAACAGAATCCCATGTTGCTACGCTACCTAGTTGCCGACCCCGCAGAACCCCAGTCAGTCGATTAGTCAGATAAGCATGGCGCACCTGTTAGAGCAAGTACAATAGCATAGCCAGCTGCTGGCTATAAGCCATTGCCATGTCATCTATAGCCCATTTTATAGCCAACATGTACAATAGTTCATTGCAAAAGTGTACTACTTCTTCATTATATGGTCCACCTTTCATACTCACAAAATGCCTAGGAGCACGTGCTAGAGCTGGCTCTTAGCTAAGAGCCCGCTTACCTTCTCTCTCCTCTTCTCTTTACTCTAACTAAACAAAAATATATTAGTTTATTCCTTATAGCCAGCTGACTCAACTCTATTGTACTTGCTCTTAGCTGGTTGTCGTAAAACCCTATACAGGCTGTCGATTTGCCCAGCCTCTTGATTTCTAACGCCGCCGTCGCCACTGCTTAGACCATGCCGACGTTAGATAAAGAATCGCACACGATCCCAAAGATTAAGCGCCATAGTTAAGGAGTGATCCTTTTTTACGTTTGGGAAAACAAGGGACGGTCTCAGCGGCATAGCGTTGTGATCGCTACTTTGGTCCAGCCCAATACAAATCAACATGCAGGCTGGGGCCCCCTTGCGTTCAGGGGCTAGGCCCCCCCACCTCAGGGCCGGGCCTGGGGATGGGTTGGAAGCCCAAGGTTCCCCTCAAGGAGAGGCTTGTTGAGACATATAAGTGGTATGTGGAGAATGTCATCGCAGAGAAGAAGTAATATGGTGGTATCATGTTCTCCATTGCTTCTTATAGTTTGTACCTTGATATGATATGTAGTGTTTCCATTCTTGTTGGTTACTGCATCATACAATTACCAGACATTTGTGCATCAAAGAAAAGAGGTTCTTATGTGTTGGTTGAATAATAAATTGGTCCAATTAGTGTACCATTAGAATCTTAATTGATCCTGAGCATTGTTTTTAATACAGAAAGTGTAACACTTTAAATGTTGGATGGTAACTGGCCTACACACATTCCCTTGCCAGTCGAGCATAATACTGAGTCCCTTTTTAATTATGAAATGATATTGTGCATTTGGAAGAGTTCACATGCTTGATTGTGACGACACCCTTGCTGGTTCTGCATAATTGTTCTTCCCTTGTGAAAACAATCTCCGTCCTGAAGAGTCTGCTTACTACTATCGATGCAACTGAGATTTTTAACAAGTTCAGAGTGTAAGAATGGTGCAGAGAGAAACTATTTTTTTGGTGATTTGAACATTGTTATGGAAAAAAGGACCTTTGAGATGAGACATTTTAACTTTATTCTTGCAAAGCAAAAGTGGCAAGCTTAATTTTTTCCAGCCAGCGCCGGGTACCTATAGATGAAGTTCTTATTCCAGGGCTTTATATTTTCACAAAGGCTATCAGATATGCTGCAACTCAGCAACCTTGAAGACTAATTTCATCAAAGACTTGATGTCAAGGATAAACCTCTTTCAGTTAGACTTGTCTTCTCCCCAAAACATCCGTTATCTGTAAAGATTGTGGTTTATATTGAGTTTGACACATTGAGGGGAACTAACTTCTTGCCGGAAAAAAAGGAGCTAACTACAGGATTTTTTATGTAATGTACACCATTTTTCCTGATGTGTCACTCAGTGGAGGATAAATATATCTGATAATGTGCTACCACATGGAAGCTCCCTTCTCCTACATGTTTACTGTTTTATCCAGAATTTGAAATACCTGAACATTTGGACTTCCCTACTACCTGATATAGGAAAGACAGCTTGTTACCCTGAGGCGGAATCTCGTTCATTTCTTCAGAAGTGTTAATGCTTGGGGATGCTGCCGCCAGTGATAATGGACAGCTATCTCCATCTTGAGGTTGCTTTCTACTATAGTTTTCGGTGAATGCATATGCTTGCAAGGTAATAAATCCGAGCAAGCTAGATGCCTGATGAACCGATGAGTAATTTAACGATAAGGCAACAAGTCCAATGACCATTTTAACTGATGTGTGAGGAAGGATGCATTCATCTGATAATGTGCTATCAAATGGAGGCTCCTCCTCTTTACATGCATGCTAACTGTTCATCAAAATGGAGGCTACATTTGCGTTCTGACTGATCCATGGCGCAGAGCTTCGGCGCTGTTGACTCATTATCACTGATTTTTGTTTCGTTAGTGAATAGTGGTCGCTCAACCGATGGTTTCTGTTATGAATCGGGGCGAGCCCCGAGCTCCGGAGGAAATAAAAAAAGGGGATTCAAATGTGTTATGGATAAAAAGTGCCGGTGGCGTTCGGTTTGGCATGTTTGTAGGCTTGTAGACATGTCTGATCAAGGGGAGCTGCGCTTTGGTTCGTGTTGTTTTGTGATGCAGAGACAAAAAAAGAATCGCATTGAATAGAGCTGCTTCCCGTAACAAACATTTAAGTTATTAGACCTATCATTAATGATTTCCGTCATAGTCTAGGTGGTTAGGACACTCGGCTCTCACCCGAGGGACCCGGGTTCAAGTCCCGGCGTCGGAAAATAAATCCTTTTTTAAATTTTTTATATAATAATTTGTAAATTTGAATTTGAATGATCATCTTTCCTGATGTGTTGCTCAGTGAAGGATAAATGTCATCTGGTAACGTGCTGTTCATACGTGCTCTTACATGCTCACTGTTCATATAGAAGCTCCTTCTTTTTACATGCCCACTATTTCATCTATACTTTTAAAAGCACTGCACCATTTGGAGTTCCCGACCCGATATAGGAACTGGAACCCTTTCATCTCTTCGGTACTGTTTTTTCTTTTCTTTTCCAAAAGTACATCCTTCTCTAAAAGTATATAGCGTGTCAGCCTGGGCATTCGGGTTTACCCGAAATTTCGATTCGAGTTAATCTAGTATTTTTTTAATTCGGATTTCCAGATCTAAAACCCGAAATTGTCTAAAAATATCAAAACCTCACATTTCGGGTACCCGAAAATTCGGGTTCGGGGTTTCCCGATTTACCCGAACAGAGGAGGATCGCCTCAAAAGGAATTCTTCGATTCAGACTTGGGAGAAGGTCGAGCACTGCAGCCAGCGGGAAACGAGGGAAGCCGACGATGCGGTTCCTCACTGCGCGCTGCTGGAGAATGGAGGATGGACGCCGACATGGTTCTGCTCACGCATGATGTCGAGGAACGGAGGAACGGGGCGACGCGGCGCGGTGCTGCTTGCTGCATGCAGTCAAGGAATGGAGGAAAAACGGCAGCACGAAGCTGCTCCTTATCACTCTCAAACGAGGAGCCCAGGATGACTGGATGTGTGCGATTGAGAGAGGCGTTGATGGAGGGTGGCTGGTGTTGGCTAGGTCAAGAAAGAGACCAAATTGGGGTCGTGTGTGACTCCGTGCGAGGCCGCCGATTCCTATGCATACGCTTGCACACCGATTGAAGGAGGAGCTGGGCTTGTCATGCAGGGGTGGGCTTTTGGGCTTCTAGGCTTTGACTATGCAACAAAGAGATGCTGGGTTGGGCTAAGATTATGTGTGTAATTCGGGTTATTCGGGGTTGTTTGGGTACCGGGAGTACAAACCCGAAGTTTCTAAATAAATTCCGGGTTTTTGGAGTTGCTACCTGAACAGGTGGTCGGGTTTTTCGGGTTCGGGTTCAGGCTTTGGGTTTCAGGTTTTATGCCCACCATAAATACGTGACCGCGTTTTAATTGTATATGTATGTGCCCTTGAAGGAGAACTTCTTCTATAGACAAAGAAGTATCCGAGGCGGACATAGAGGCAAAGGAACTCGCAACGGAGCAGCGGGAGGGGGCCACATGGTTCTGCTCACGCATGATGTTGAGGAACAGAGGAACGGGGCGACGCGACGCGATGGTGCTTGCTGCATGCAGTCAAGGAATGGAGGAAAAACGGTAGCACGAAGTTGCTCCTTATCACTCTCAGACGAGGAGCCGCGGATGACCGGATGTGTACGATTGAGAGAGGCGTTGATGGAGGGTGGCTGGCGGCGGCTAGGTCAAGAAAGAGACCAGATCGGGGTCGTGTGTGACTCCGTGCGAGGCCGCCGGTTCCTATGCATGCGCTTGCACACCGATTGAAGGAGGAGCCGGACCTATTGTCCAAGGGTGGGCTTTTGGGCTTCTAGGCTTTGACTATGCAACAAAGAGATGTTGGGTTGGGCTAAGATTACGTGTGTAATTCGGGTTTGTTCGGGTATCGGGAGTACAAACCCGAAGTTTCTGAATAAATTTTGTATTTTTAAAGTTGCTACCCGAACAGGTGATCGGGTTTTTCGGGTTCGAGCTTCGGGTTTTATGCCCACCGCGAATAGCGTGTAGTGCGTGACCGCGTTCTATGTGCCCTTGAAGGAGAACTTCTTCTATAGACAAAGAAGTATCTGAGGCGGACATAGCGGCAAAGGAACTCGCAACAGAGCAGACGGAGGGGGACACATCACATGCGCCGGAGGGATGGAGCACTAGTAGAAATAAGGGCTTTCGTCCCAGCTCGAAAAACACATTAGTCCCGGTTCCTTTACGAACCGGGACTAATGTTAGTATTAGTCCCGGTTCGAGCGGCAAAGGCGCCGGTCGGGCATTAGTCCCGGTTCGTGTCTTGAACCGGGACTAAAGGGTCGACCTTTAGTCCCGGTTCGTGACACGAACCGGGACTAAAGGTGTTCAGATTTTTTTTCTTTCTGTTTTTAGATTCTTGTTTGTAGTTTCTGTTTTAAATTGGTTATATCTTTTAGGATATTTGATGTTTTTGATTGATTCTTTTTGCATTAGATTCAAAATTTTGTCTAGTTTCTGTTTGTGCCATTAGTTTTCAAATTTGAATGGTTTAAATTTAAATTTATTTAAATTTTCTTCAAACCCAGTTTTTGAATAACTTGAGTTTACAAATAGTTTTTAATTTAATTCTTTTTGTTCCCACTCATGTGTTAGATTGTTGTCACAGTAAGATTTATTTGGTTATTTTTAGAATAATTTAAATTAGGATTTTAATTAAAGAAATATTGTTTTGCTTATATAGTTGTTTTAGTAATTTAATTGTTGTTTTTTATTATTTTTAGTTAGTTCTTTCTGTAGATTTTAACATGTTGTAGTATGGTGCATATTTAATGCACAAAAAAAATATACAGTTCAATTAATTTTAAAAAAATGCCTTTGTAGCAGATGAGTTTTCGTCTGAAACCTTGATACTTTGAGTTTTGTAGAAAATAAACAAAAATGATAAAATCTTCAAAAAATAAAATCCTTTGAGATGTTGTTAGGTTTTAGTGTCTAGTCGGTATAGAAATTTTGAGATATGAATTTTGACCGTTTTTGCAAAAAAAGGGAAAAAATAAATGGCCATAACTTTTGCATACGATGTCCAAAAAAATTAATATATAAAAAAAACTAGAAAATATTGGTACTCGATTTCACCCGGGCTTGCCCGGTGAAGTTTTCTCACATGCTCAAAATTCCAAATGGAAAAAAAGTTATTTCAAAAAGAAGTTTTTTCCAAAAAAAGAAAAATAATTTTATTTAAAAATATTAGGTTGTTTTCATTGAAATTCACTATTATTGTTACTTATTAAGTTTATTTTAATAATTGTTTGTAATTCAAAAAATTAAATCATGTGACATGACATTAAGACCCAAGTTGTTTAGTATTGATAGCTTACTATTGTCAGGAAAACAACAAGTGCACACTTGGCAACTAGGGGCGATAGAACCAGAAAGTTAAGCGTGCTCGGGTTGAAGCAGTGAAAGGATGGGTGATCGGCCGGGAAGTTAGACTATTTGAAATGAGTGATCCACACTAGTGCAGTGAGGATGGGTGATTAGATATTAAATTGTCAAATAATTCAAAGATTTAAAAATTGGAATAAAACAAAAAAAATATTCAAAAATAAAATTTGAAACAAATTAAAAAAAAAACTACATTTTCGGGTCAAATAAACAGACAGATCCTTTAGTCCCGGTTCGTAAGTAGAACCGGGACTAAAGGTACTCCTCCGAGGCGTCCACGTTGGGCACCTTTGGTCCCGGCTTGAAACACGGCCGGGACTAAAGGTTAGGCCTTTAGTCCCGCCTCTTTGGTCCCGGTTGGTGAACCGGGACTATAGGCCCTGTCCCCACTAGTGAAGCCGCAGTTGCTGCACATCTATCCGACGAAGGGCATGGAGATCGTCGATATCTCCGACCAAGAGTAGATAGCTTGTACCAGTACATAGGTTTATATGTTTGCATGTTTGTATATGGATTTAAGGAATCTAATATAAGATGTCTGGATGTAGTAGTTTTTCTTCAAGGCGTGTCAGGTCAGCCACTTTGTACATCATAAAAAGTGACCAAAATAAAAAGGAGGAGTCGCTTCTCTCAGCCACTTTATACTATGTATTATGTATGTATGTATAATGTGTAAAGTAACAAGTTGAATAATCATTTTTCCTGATAAATTACTCAGCTAAGAATAAATACATCTGATAATGTGCTATCACATGGAAGCTCATTCTCTTTACATGCTCACTGTTTTATCCAGAATACGAAATGCACTACCTGACCATTTGGACTCTCCTAGTTGATATAGGAACGACAGTTTCATCCTGAACCTAAATCTCATTCATCTGTTCGGTGTTGTTGAGGCTCGAGGATGGTTCAGCCAGTGATGGACATTTATATCCATTTTGAGTTTGCTTCCAGCTAATTTTTTGTTTCTGGGTCAAAGCAAATGCGTGTAAAAGCTACTCCCTCTATCCCAGTGGCGAATCTTGAACGGAAATGAAGGGCAGGCTCAACTTCTCATTACAAGGGTTCGAATGGGTAAATAATAGTTAGACACTAGATAATGTGCTGAGATGGGCTAGAAACTAGTAATAAATTTTCATTCTTAAAATTTAGAGGGCAGGCTTGAGCCTGTTGAAGCATGCCCACTCGAACCGCCACTGCTCTATCCCATAATATAAAAGGTTTGTGTCAAAAATGCAGTGTCGAAAACGTTCTTATATTATGGAACGGAGGAAGTAAAACTTAGCAAGCTAGATGCTTGAGAGCTGATTGAAGGCCAACTTTCAGGTGTTTTTGTCTGGATCAAGAAAATCTGCGGTTCGGTTTGTGCCCACTAGCAGTGGCGGTGCCAGGATCCGAACCCTGTGTTGTCAAAAATTATACATGGAAAATTTTGTGGATTACGAACCTGTTTTCTTAGCGGCAGAAGATACACAGACGACGTGGTGGTCTTCGACGACCTGCCAAATTGTTGTGTAGTCATTTGATTACTCAGATATAGCGTGGCTTCGCCACTGCCCACTAGATGTTTTGTGGTGGAAAGACTTAAGACTGGCTGGCCTCCCAGTCCAAGTGACGTGCAGTTTTCTCTGGATTGTGTACCGCGTACGAGTCAGCTAAGCTAATATGTCTTTCGTGCCGTCGTTTCCGTCGTAGTCTAGGTGGTTAGGATACTCGGCTCTCACCCGAGAGACCCGGGTTCAAGTCCCGGCGACGGAGTTTCTTTTTGGAAATTTTTGACCGACCTACATGTCTGAATCTGATGCAGTTTCAGTTGATTCTGACCATCCGGGATGAAGACGTAATGAAACAAATTGATCTGATCAAATTCATGAAGATTCTCACACGTGGATAGCTAACTTTTAAGTACTTCTGCCCATGGCTAGTTATTTGATGACATTTCAGTTGTTTAGATTTCGCGTAACGGATTCCTTTCATGTTAAGTTTTGTCTACCCTAATTATTTTTAGGAAAACGTTTGTTTTCTACCGGATGAAAACATCTTGACGTAAACCGGGTTCCCTATGCGGCACGTGTCTTCTGCATCAACAAGTCCACCGCATCTCCCCCGATCCTTATCTCTTTCACACGGCTGCTTGGCCACTCGTTCTTCCTTTCGTCTTTTTTTTCCTCTTTCCATTGCATCTGGAAGGGAGGACGATGGTCGCCGGTGCACATGACAACGTTGATCACCAGCAGCCCCTGCGGCGAGCCAGGAGGGAGGAAGACGGCCGTCGGTGTTGCATCACAGCACAGGGACCCGAGATGGGCCTCACTCGCCACCGGTGTTGTTGCTGTTGCATCCTCACCATGGTTGTTTCTTTTGTGACGGGGCATCGCCGTCAACTTCGACTACAGTGGAGCACCATTGGTGTTGCCGGTGCTGCGTCGGAGCTTCGCTACGTGCACGGTGCAGGCAATTGAGCTCCATCTGTGCTGCATTGCAGCGCCGTTGGTGCTGCAACGAAGCCTCGTCGGCGCATCATCAGGATCGTTAGGCTGCAATGGAGCTCCGCTGGTGCTGCATTGGAGCCTCGTCGGCGCATCCTCGGGGTTGTTAGGCTGCAATGGAGCTCCGACGTTGCTGCACCGGAGCGCCGTTGGTGCTACAATGGAGCTTTCGCCGGCGTCGCCGGCAGCATTGCAGATTTGTCTCACCGTCAGTGGTTGAAATGGAGCTTCCCCGGGGGGAGGAGGGGGTCCTCTGCTGCAGTCTTCTGTTTTTGCAGCGGGGTGAATGTCATAGGAAGAAGGAAAAAGACCGCTGAGCAGGATGGATGCGAGAGAAAGCAGAATAAAGACTGTTGCGTTTGGTGGGATCGGACGACCTACTTATGTCCAATCAGACGGCTGGACAGGCGGCTGATCTTTCCCTAAAATCATTCGGCTGATACGTAGCAGCCGCCTTATTTTTAACATTATCAACAGATTTTAACTATCCACCATGTAGTTTTTTGAAAAGAACACTGATGCATTCCATTACATAAGTTTGTTGGAGAAGTCGCTAGCTACACAATCGTTTACAATATCTTGGAATTGGACAAGCCAACATTCAAAGGTGCCTACATACATGACTGTGCCGTGCGCAACTTGGTTATGCGACCTTGAAACATGCTTGATACATACTCCCTCCTTTCCTAAATACTCCCTCCGTCTCAAAATTATTGTCTGGAATTTGTCTAGATATGGATATATCTAGTCACTTTTTAGTATTTAAATGGATTCATATCTAAAAACATCTAAGACAAGAATTTTGGGACGGAGGGAGTATAAGTCTTTTTAGAGGTTCCACTAAAAGACTACATATGGATGTATATAGATATATTTTAGAGTACAGATTTACTCATTTTGTTTCGTATGTAGTTCCCTAATAAAATCTCTAAAAAAACTTATATTTAAAAACGAAGGGAGTACATCATACACCGACTTGTAATTGAAACTTGATCTTACTAAACACAACACTAAGGCTGATAGGTTGTAGGCTTCAGATGTGATAGCCTCGAAGGAATCATTTTCAAGAATCACTCGATCACATCCCAACTGAATTGCTACAGTGCGGCATGGAGCATAGCTAGTGCTTCTGAATGCAGAGGCTCAACCACATGCTCCGAATTATCTGCTCCCGCTGCGAGAAGCTCGCCTCTATGTATTGACAGTTCTGGAGGCATGTGTTGTATATGTTAAACCATCTTACATGATGTTGGAAAAACTTTTTTTTAATCGATGCTATCCCAACTCTATAATATATATCATTATTCCAGACTCGATCATTCCTTGTGTAGACACATATCAATCTCAATACATGCATCTCTCCTACACCTAACTGTTAAATATGTCGCTTTTTAGTTGGGAAACATTCAGCGCCATGCAACATCACAAGTTGAATCATCATCCCATATAACCTGCCTTTTAATTTTTGTGGCATTCTCCGGATAATAGAAGTTTGGCTCCACTTCATCCATTCATTTTGATTTGATGACTAACATCTTCATCGATATCACAATCCTTCGACAACATTGATCCTAAATATCAAAAGATGTCCCTCCGAGGTACTACTTGCTCAACAAGGCTAAACTCCTTCTCATGCCCAAGAATACAAAAACCACACTTCATGTAGTCATTTTTAGAAAATGAACTGTCTATATAGCTTGGACTTTTCATTAATCACTATATGACTATCATCGACTAACACCACATCATATGCAAAGAGCATACACCATGAATATCTCCTTGTATATCCTCCGCGTCCTCATCCATCACCAAAGCAAAAAAAGATAAGTCTCAAAGTTGACCCTTGGTGAAGTTTTGTTTTAACCGAGAAGTCATCAATATCACTATCACTTGTTCGAATACTTGTCACAACATTATTCTACATGTTCTTGATGAGGGTAATGTACTTTGTTGGGACTTTATGTTTCTTCAAAGCCCTCACATGACATTTTGTGGTATCTTATCGCATGCCTTCTCCAAGTCAATGAACACAATATGAAGGTCCTTCTTTTTCTTCCCGCATCTCTTCATAAATTGTTGTACCAAGAAGATGGCTTCCATGGTCCACCTCCGATGCTGAGGCATGCAACCAAACTTATTTTTGGTCATGCTTGTCATTTTTCTTAAGCGATGCTCAATGACTATATCCCATGGCTTCATTATATGGCTCATCAGCCTAATTCCACGATAGTTAGTACAACTTTAAACACCCCCTTGTTTTTAAAGATTGGTACTAAAATACTTCACCTCCATTCTTCAAGCATCTTGTTTGACCAAAAAATGATGTTGAAAAGCTGAGTTAGGATCTCGTAGGAACAAGCAAGGCCAAAATAGATGAAGAATCACGGAAGTTAGTGTGATTCCCGTCTCGTAGAACATCTAGTGTGACCGTGTGCCATTGTACCACACTTTGTCTTCTCTTTTGGAGGTTGCGCATCAAGTTTAGTATTTTGGTCGTTATGTGCTCATACAAACTCCGATTTGATCGTTCTTGGGCTCATTGGATTTGTATGGAGTAGCCCGATAACCTTTTGGTATTGGTTCTTCTGTTTTGGCTTGATGAAAAATCTTCTTTTGAAAATAATCCATGAAATACCTCTATGTGGTGCTTATAATTCCGTCATATTGACCCCAACCTTGGTCCTTTCATCGTGCTAAGTCCATGGGAGTTCCAAATCATCTGCAAAAGTGCTCCTACCCACCATGGGGCATCATAGCATGCCGGGAATAGGGTGACATGTTGGACGTCACTGCACCTATCAGTTGGGGGCTCTGTTGCACTGCCTTTTGATCTATTAGTTTATCACTTGAAACAAAATCATGGATTTTCAGGATACTTCCTTCATTGAATAGGAATTGGATCCTTGAGTGATCTACTTTTATTGTTGCTTTATAAGAGTGCTACCGATCATCGCCTCAGTAAAATATTGCCACACCAACTTCCTAATCAGACATGAGCCCCTCCTTGGGCAGATTTCTTCTTTTGCTCCTCAGCCAATGGTATATTATCAATTGTTTCTAGTAGTTGTGACCAATCATAAGAAAGCAAACTAATACCAACTAAAGACTATGCAATGCTCACGAGGAAATGAGTGCAAACCGAAAATCGTGCATAAATGAAATTGGATCAATTAGACATGATATAATGAATTTTGATGCTAGAAATGAGCTCTAAAATGGGTCAAAAAATAGAGGCATCACATGGTAGTAGGGGCACGGGAACATGCCGAGGCACACACGGAGACGAGGTACACGTAGCGCTATGCTTCTTCGCTGTGGTGGCGGGGCATGAAGTACAGTGACGCTCGGCTGCATGCTACCACACACGGTGACGGCTCGCGGTCAGGCTTGGCTGGACGGTGACCAGCAGGGTCATGATGACGGGCTTAGCAAAGCAGTGGTGGCAAATAGGGCGCGACTATGGTTCCTCTAGGCATGCAAACACATTAAGAGATGCGTCATATGGATGCCATGTTTGATCGAATATCAACGTGTGCACATAGAGTAGATCATGGCGACGTGGTGCTCATTCGAAACACTAGCATTGTGTCCTTAGGGTGTAGTCAACAAATTTCTCGTGAAGCGAGACTGATCCACATTATGCCGGCAACATCAATTCCACAGTGTTCTCATAAGAAAAATCCACACTAGGTAAAAAAAATAAAAAAAATATACTAAACACAAAAATGAAATCATAATAACATGAGGAATTTATTTTTATAAGAAAAGGAATCGAATTTTTATACCTCCACAGGATCGCCAAATCCTTCTTTATGCAGGCTCGAAGGAGAGATAGTGAAGCGGACATGCTTATAACGTTCCGCAAACTTTGCCGACGAGTCCAGTGTAAGGGTTGCGGAGTGGTAGTTGCTTAGACATGGAAGAAGTAGTTTATCAACGCAAAGTACCAAAACTAAAATGGACACGTAGAAGTAGGGGTAGAGACATATAGCGTTGTTTATTAATCATTCATCAATTATACATACAATCAAAAGCTCTTCTCTTTATATAACTATTATGGGGTGGGAGGATTACATCCCACTTTAACATTATGTGGTAAAACGTTCAGCCAACATAGGAGAGGTGGGGCGAGTTGGGACCCATCCACCTTAATGGGTTGTCGTTTTTCCAACATACACATCATGAAAAACATACATGCTCCATGTCTCTTATTGGTTGATTGTTTTATTCATGTAAAAAAACTAAAAATAAGATGAAAATTAATGAACCGTGTCTAAACATTTTGGAATTATTTGATTTTCGTAAAAGACTTATGCACCAGGACGGAGGGAGTAGTGATGTTTGGCTTCGTGAAGGACTCGATCACGTCACTGCCATATTCAAGCAACATGTCATCATTAGCGGTTGTTATGTTTTTTCGATTGCGCTGCTCCATGGGCTCGTGCTTGAAGGTCTCGGTGGATACCGTGCCGACGTATCCTCTGTTGGAGTTAATCACGTCTTGTGATTCCCTAGCCGGGTCGGACTAGGACACACTCATCGTATAGGAATTGTATTGGTTGTAGCTAACTAATATATATATCTATGTACCCTTACCCCTTGTAACACCAGATCATGAGGAAGCAATAAAATTATTCATCGGACACGATACGTGCCCGTGGCAAACTATTGTTTCGAGTGTTTCGCGTACGTGAGCTACTAGCAAGAATCGATCAACCTGATCGTTTACCTAGGCTAGCTTCAGCCGTAGTCCAGTTAGTACTGGTACGTCTCTGTATCAAAAGAATCGATCAGGGGGCATGTGGCGCTAGCTTGCTACGTGCGCGTCGAGCCGACTTGGGGGAGGAACCAAGTCAACCAACGTTGCTTCGTTCGTCGTCGGTCGTGACGTGTCGTTGGAAAGTACTCAGTGACGGGGTTTGGGCCAACATCCTCTAATAATCTCACATATGTTCTTGATCTGGAGAATTACTTACTCCTTGTCCAAATCTTGAGTTGCCATCATGGTGATGGGACTAGAGAAAGGTGTGAGACAAAAGAAGAGGTGTTGGTTATTGTTCTTTGTGTTCGTGATGGAGCCTGGCGCCCGGTTAATGGCCTACATTCATTGACTTTCTAGTGGACCCTTTGGCCAAAGGGTGGCCTAAGAGCGTGGTTAATAGTATAGCCAACTATTGGTTATAAGACATTGTCATGTCATATATAATCCATCTTATAGCTAACATGTACAATAGTTGATTACAAAAGTGTATTACTTTTTACTATATGGTCCATCTTTCACTCTCATAAAGTGCTTAGGAGCACGTGTTAGAGCTGTCTTTTAATGGCCTTAGGCTGGTTGTAGTGGGTAGTATCATATACTAGTATCATGCATATGATACTAGTGTATGATACCACGTACGTGATGCATAGTATCATATGTTAGTATCATAGAGTAGTTCATTTATTGTCATGCAAGACACATGGTAGAACATCATTTAATATGATACGGTATCATGATATGATACTCAACCCTCTCTTTCTTCATTTAATTGTATGCCACCTCATCGAAATTGCCTAGTTGGCATGCATGATACTAGTTATGATACTCCCATTACAGGTAGCCTAAGGGCATCTTCAATGGTTGTAAGATAGTTGTTGGTAAATTTTGATACATAGGATTTTTTATGATGTGTCATGCAATAAATGGGAAAAGAGAGCAAGGTTGTATGTAAATTAACCAACACCCTTGCATTAGCTCCAATGTAAAATGAGAGAGCACCTTATTTATTATCTCACATTTTATTGGACAAACTAGATACAACATATTGGAGTAGTTGTATGTTAAGGTGTTGGTTGATGACATGACATATTTTTTCCAACAAGCTTTTTTTTTAGAAAAGGAGGATGACCCCCGGCCTCTGCATCTGGGAGATGTATGCGGCCATTTTATTGATTATTCTCGAGGACCTTACAAAGCAGTACAACAATATGCCTGAATCCACCATCTTGGCAACATCTGCCGCTACTCCTATTCATATGATGAAGGGGTGCAAGCTGGACCAAATACCCAGACCTCTCACCTAAGCCTAACATCTAAAGCCGGAGACCCTGACCGAGCCACATACCGGGTCCGGGGCACAAACCGGTCCGACGCACTCACATGTGTCGTCGCCGCCATCTTTTGCTGGTTCATCTTCAGATCAGATTGAGGTACCAGCCTTGGCAGGTGCCTCCGCCATCGACGCCATCAATGACGTCAAACGACGACCTCCACCTACGCGAGTCCATCTCCAAGCAACGGACGGAGATCCATGCTAGGATAGGGCCGCACCACCGCCGTCGCCCACCACCCACAAGCGCCACCCAGCCCCAAGGTTCCCAAAGCTAACCAACAAACGGTTGGAGATGCCCTAAGAGCCCACTTAACTCTTTTGTTTCCTTCAAGTAAGCAAAAATATAGTACTTTATTTCTTATAACCAACTGACTCAGCTCTATTGTACTTGCTCTAATGAAGCTTTGGCATCTTGAAAACTCCATTTCTTCATCCTCGTCAATGTGCCAAAAGGGAGGCAATGCTTACTTCTCTTTTCTCTGGCTGTCCTACGTAGCTGCTCAAGATGCACTTGTGGCGGTCCTATGGTCCTAAGTGGTGTCATCCCCAGCAATGGCATGGTTGGATCTGCAACGGAGATGCAATTTGGAGCCAATTATGTTTTCTATTCTCATTTTGGGTTCCTCCTTCATAATGTGAGGGACTGAATCATAATTTCCTTTTTCCACGTCCTTGTTTGAGCTTTGTAATGAAACCAGTTTCATCTATGAAGGTTTCCGGGGATTTGTGCCTCTATCTGTTACAAGAATGACATAAGCTAATTCATAGTACATGTAAGTGTGCAAATGCCAAAGGATATGCAAATATATCCACGAGAGATATTTTTTTCATAATAAATGTAACGATATCCTCTTCTACATGATGGTGTGGTGTGGTGTGGTGTGGAAGGGATATGTAAATGTTAACAAGGGATTTTGGATTCATATTAAATGTAGCTAAACCCTCATTTATATGGAGGGTTTCAAGGTATTCACCGTAATGCAGCCAAACCCTCATCTACATCAAAGTGCGAGGGATATGCATATCCCAGGAGAGCATTTTGGTTCATAATAGATGCAACCAATCCCTTCTCTACATGGAAGTGTGCAAGGGGTATGCAAATCCTAAGGCTGCTCATAGTGGAGAGTAACATATAGTACTATCATGCATATGTTACTATTGTATGATACTATCTTCATAGTGCATAGTATCATAAACTAGTATCATAGGTGATTTCATTTATTGACATGCATGACACATAGTAACATATCATTTAACATGTTATGATATCTACCTATGTTACTCTAATCCCCTCTCTCTTCTTTAATTATTTGTCACATCACCACGTTTGCTAGTCCCAAGACTATGTTATTAGCTATGATACCCCCACTATGGCTAGCCTAACAGAGGTTTATGGTTCATCATAAATGCAGCCAAACCCTCCTCCAACAGTTGAATTCACCGTCTACAAAAGGGTACTTCTCGTACTCATTGTTGCATATCAACACAAGTTTATTGGCCAGTTGCTGTGTTTGCATTGCTACATCATATACATCCATGGAGCTCGCCGCTCATGCTCTCATCCCTCTGGTGCTTGCGGCGCTCCTCCACCCCGCCACCGCCGTCACTGTTGTTGACGATGCCACACCAGGCCTCAGCGGCGGCTTCAGCCTGCGCATGGTTGCCAGCCCCACCTGGAACAACACCATCCATGTTGATGACGAGGGCTTCCTACACCTGAAGGAGCCAGTTGAGCACGACACCACCGCACTTCGGCCGCATGTACGCGCCCTCTCCAAGGGAAGTACAGCGTCGTCACCAGCGTTGGGACGGGCCATGGCCGCCGCACGTACACCCTCGCGATGGACACGACGAGCAGCCTGACGTGGATGCAGTGCGCGCCGATCCAACACCCGTTTCAGCAGGTGCCGCCACCCTTCAAGCCGCGGACATCGCCTTCATTCCGCGCCCTCGCACCCACGAACCACCTTTGCTCGCCCCCAGGGCACGACGTGTGCAGGTTCCGCGTCACCCCCATCCGCCCCGGTGGCGCACAGGCAAGCGGCGTGCTCGGCGACGAGACCCTATCCTTCACGGGATCCACGCCGACGGTCTTTCCCACCGTCATCATCGAATGCGCGCACAGCAGCATGGGTTTCAACAGCCACGGCGTGCTCGCCGGCGTCCTCGGCCTGGGCAAGACGTACCCGTCGCTCATCCCGGTGTTGCTCCAGCGTCACGGCTTGCATCGCTTCTCCTACCGCCTCTTCGTTCCCGGGTCGTCGGCGAACCAGCACGGCTTCCTCCGGTTCGGCAACGACATCCCGGTCGACACGAGGCACATGAAGAGCACGAGGATCCTCTTCCCCGAGGAAAGCTCCTACTTTGTCAGCCTCAACGGCATCAGCGTCGCCGGGACGCGGCTGGGCGGCAACCTGGCGGAGGTGTTCAGGCGCCGACAGCTCGCCGATGGCAAGTGGCACAGCGGGACCGTGATCGACGCCGGGACGCCCCGGAGTGTGATGCTTCAGGGTGCGTACAATGTCCTGGAGCAGGCCCTGGCGGAGCATGGCAGGAGGCTCGGTGTTGCGTGCGTGCGCCGCACAAACTTCGGCCTCTGCTTCCGCGCGACACGCGCCCAATTATCGCATTTGCCGGCGGTGACGCTGCACTTAGAGCAGGACCACGTGCTCATGCCGAATAAGTTGTTTATCGTGCAGGAGCAAGACATTTGCCTCACCGCGTCACCTAGCACCGACATCACCGTCCTCGGGGCAATGCAGCAAGTGGGCACGCGCTTCGTGTACGACCTCGCCGCTAGCACAGTCTACTTCGAGCCCGAGAACTGCAATGACGACACCGGCAGGCATGATTGATTTTGATGAGGTCAATTGTCTATTTTATTAAATAGAAAGAAAAAAATATATTTGTATGGCCATATTTTGCACAAAGATCTCTAGTACTCCCTCCGTTTCTTAATATAAGTATTTATAGAGATTTTACTATACTACATATGGAATAAAATGAGTGAACCTACACTCTGAAATATGTCTATACACTATAAGAAATTTGTCAACTAGTGACCTTTTGACAGTGACGCTAGCAGAAATGGTAGTAAATCTAAGACCATTTGAGGCCAATTGATCGTAAAAGATCCGGAGGGGTCCTAACCCTAAAAACTAACAACCATTTTCATTAGCAAGGTTGTAACTTGCTTAGTGGAAATGGTCGTAAAGCGGACAGAACCGGCCACTGCCTTATTTCTAGCTGATAATGACCAATATAAATGGTCATTACTAATTAGTTCGAATGCATTAGGATGGCATTATTTCTAGCTGATAATGACCAATATAAATGGTCATTACTAATTAGTTGGAATGCATTAGGATGACATTATTTATAGCTGATAATGACCAATATAAATGGTCATTGCCATCCACCTCTACAACCTCATCTTACCTGTCATTTTTTGCTTACTTCTCGTTCAACATGGATCGCACACGGACAGGTGGGACCCATTTGACAGCAGAAGCACACACGAGCGCCAAATCCGTTGGGTAAAATTTTTACCCGAGCGGGGACTCGAACCCATGACCACTGGGTTGTGGCTGCTTGTTGACTACCACTGGACTAGAGAGGGATTGATGCCCATCTACCGGAATGACTTTATATATTACTAGGAAAAGGGCCCGTGCGTTGCAACGGAAGAAAAATAATTATAATCTTGAAGGATGCTGATCATATTACGTCCTTAAAATTTTAGGACATTTCTTGAAAGGCTTGAACATTTTTTGAATTAGCACACTTTTTTTTTTTCAATTGCACTAAAAAATAATACACACACTTTTTTCTCAAAATCATGGAATTTTATTGTTTTCACCAATATTGTTCTCAAAATTATGAACATTTTTCTTAATATGGGAATACTTTTACAAATATCCCGAGCTTTTTTGAATTCACAAACATTTTATGTTTTCTTCAAAATTCTATTTCAAAATTCTCAGTTTTATAAGTTGCAAAAGTTTTTCAAAAGTCGATATTATTTAAATTTTAAAAAATGGAATAGAAAATGAAAATAGAAAATGAGACTAAAAACACAGGCATGAATTGTTTTTAAGATTTTTACACAGACTTTTGTTTAAAATTATTGACTTTTTTCATTTTACAGAAATTTTCTAAATATTTAAACTTTTTTTGTATATGCAAACATTTTTCAAAACTCGTGAGTAGTTTTTGAATTCTCAAAAAAATTATGTTTTTTTAATATTTTATTTTAAAATTCTGAGTTTCTTAAATTTAAGAAAAGTTATTTAAAGTTCTAAATTATTTAAAGTAGAAAAAATGGAACTGAAAAGTAAAATAAAAAAACTAAACTAAAAGAACAGGCGGTCACGCATGGGGCGACCCAAATAGGTGTGGTGCATCTTTTTTCAATGCCCAGAGCGTAATATAGGAGGTGTCTACATGGGCCGGCCCAGTCTGGAGATTTTCCTGTTTAAAACGTTTCTATGACTTATAAGTGGCAATTGTGGGTAATTTTCATCAACTTTATGGGCAATGTTAATGAGGGACGACAGAAACACTAATTGCTTTATTAGTATTAGTAGGTAAAGATATAAAACAACGGTTGTCTCTTGCCAATTCTAAGTCATTGACAAGTGGGACCAATTACCAAGATCGGACAGAGCCAACACTTAGCCAAAATTTCTAGGTCTTCCACGACAAGGGAGACGACGAAGGCGACGGCGGGGGCAACCAACGCGGGCCAGCAGTGGAAGCAACCGGCACGGGCGTAGGAGGCGACTGGCGGTGGTGGTGTCGGGGCCGCTCGCCTCGCCCACCACAGGAACGGCAACCTCGCCGCTCGCCTCGCCCACGACAGGAACGACGACCTCGCCGCTCGCCTCGCCCATGACAGGAATGGCGACCTCGCCCACGCATGGGGGACTCAACGTCGCCGAGCATGGGGGAGTCGTCGCTGCCGCAAGCAGACCTTGCCCATGTATGCACCCCTCTTCCCCCTCTCCTCTCCCCCCTTTCCTCTCTGTTGATGTCATTGATTTGATGTAGATTTGTTAGGAGAATCTTCACACACACACACACACACTGATTTGATGTAGGTTTGTTGTAAGCTTGGAAAAATCTCTTGGAGATGTCATTAATGAATTTGGTAGAAATTGTGAAGAGAATTTTTGTTGATGAAATTGTTAGGAGAATTGCTTTTGATGAAATTGTTACACCTGTGAATATTAGGGAGTTGATGTAGATTTGATGTTACACCTCTGAAATTTCAGCCTCATATCTATTAAAGAACATCAATATTGATGTAGATTTGATGTAAACTAGAAAAAAACAATAGTTCTTTATGGTAGCATATGTTGTTATTGTTGGTGGTTTAACCACACTAGTTGTTTGTAAACCACCTCTGTTTTTTTGTGAAGCACCATGTTTTTTGTTAGCTTTTTTTTCTCCCATGTGAAATATGAATTTCCATTTGAACTGATTTATTGCTCCCATGTGAAATCAGTAAACCATGTACGCAGTTAGCATATAAAGTTGGGTGCCGACCTTATTTTATGGATTTTTAACTGCTATTACGGCCATCCATTTTCATTAATTAATATTGATGCACTTAGATAGATTTGCTAAGTTGCAACAATTGCTGTCTTTGGCAGATGGACAGAAGCTGGATTAGAAAAGGAGTTAGAATGTTTTCGAAAGAACATATGAAAGGAGTTGATGAATTCTTACAATTTGTTCGGGCAAATTTTGCCAAGGATGCTGTCATTGTTTGCCCATGCTGTGATTGCCAAGGACAAAAGCTCAAGGAGTAGTGGAAGATCATCTGCTTCTTAATGGGCTGGTGATACATCCCAAACGTATCTATAATTTCTGCTTGTTCCATGATTTTTTGGGTGACATTGTTATATGTTTTGCTACACTTTTATATCATTTTACACATATTTGGACTAACTTACTAACTCAGTGCACCCAGTGCCAGTTTCTGTCTGCTGATGTCTTTTTGCAGGGGCTTTTACCCAATTTTCCGGAGCCCCAAAACTCCCGAGAAAAATATATAAAAAATCAGCGTAACGGAAGCTTCCACATCACCGAAGATGGGCCAGAGGGGGGCCAGGGAACGCCCACATGTCGCCTGGGTGGGTCCCACCTCCTCCGGAGCCCTCCTTCGGCCTATATTTACCTCTCCGAGAGGAAACCCTTCCAAGGATACAGAATCATGAATTTCTCCATCGTTCCGCAGCCGCAGCGCTTCCGAGATCGGGAGCGTGAGGAGACCTCTTCCCGGCACCCTGCCGGAGGGAGGATTAACCTTAGGGAGGCGGGAGCTTTTCCACCACCATGGACGCTTCCGGGACCTGTCGTGAGTAGTCCTTCTTGGACCATGGGTCTATGACCAGTAGCTATGTGATGTCTTCTCTCCAATCTTGTGCTTCAATGGTTAGTCCTTGTGAGCTGCCCTACATGATCAATGCATCTATGTAATTCTCTTGCTATTGCTATGCTCAGTTTGTTGGGATCCGATGGATTATGAGATTATGCTCAGATTGGTATGAGTTATATATTTGATTATCCTTTTATATTATGTTCCTTAGTGATTCGTGCATGTTCTCCGTTGCTATTTATTGCTTTGGCCGAGTAGTAGATTGTAACTCGAAGAGGGAGCGTGATGCATGATTGTGGGTTCATGCCCCTCGATGTCTAGCTTGAGTGACAGAAATATGAGACTAGGGGATGTGTTGTTGCCACCAGGGAGAAAACAACGGTGCTTGTGACCACGGTTGTAAGGATTGTCTACCTTATGTATAGTTCGTTAATGCAGTTGTTTGTTGCTTGGAGTTTACACTTTGGGTGGGGCTCGCAACTTAATACCGATGAGATGTTCTAGATAGATATCTCAAGGTGGATGATTAGTAAGTACATGCTGATGAATAAACGGTTTACTTGCCTTGGCGTACTGCCCATTACTATTGAACCTCTAACTATCAACTAGCATAATTAGCATTGTGGTGCGTTCATAATTCTGTCAATTGCCCAACTGTAATTTCTTTACCCAAACATAGTTGTTTATCGTCTTTTGGGAGAGAGACGTCACTAGTGAACATCATGTGACTCCGGTCCATATCACCATCATTGTTTACACCTCCACCATTTACTGCTTTCAGTTACTTTTTCGTTGCAATAATTATTACTTTTCCCGCTTGTGTTTTGATCCTTTGCAAACTACAAGGCCGGAAAGATTGACAACCTCTCTGTACTCATTGGGAGCAAAGTTATTTGTGTGTGTGCAGGTCCACGTCTTCCACTAGTAGAAAACATGGCTATCGTTCGGCCCTGGCCAGCCCATGAGTCCCGGTTCTTCAAGAACCAGGACCAATGGGGGGTATTAGACCCGGTTCGTGAGCCCAGGGTGCCAGCCGGGGCCTCGTGGGCATTGGTCCCGGTTCGTGTGGAACCATTTGTCCCGGTTCGAGCCACGAACCGGGACCAATGGTCCTCGCTCCTGTCCCACAACCTTTAGTCCCGGTTCATGCCACGAACCGGGACAAATAACTTGCCTACATATATACCCACCGCCGCGGCAGAGCACTCCACAATGCTCTGTTTTTGTCGAGCCGGCGAGGGGAGGGCATTTGGGTGCTCTAGTTCACCTCCTATGCACATGAGGTGTTCGATGAAATGCCCGAGCCACACTAGTTAAGCTTTCTCCTCTCGAAACTCGACCTCCGAGCTCCATTTTCAACGAAACTTGTCTAGATTTAGCGGTCCATCACGCCCCGTTCCCGCCACGTCTTTACCGCCATCGATCGCCCGTGCCGATCTCGTCGCCGGCACCACCGTGGTGAGCCTGTTGTTCTTATATTCTTTCTGAAATTTTTTTTTTGACTTCAGATAGATACTTGTCTAATTTTCTTAATTTTATTATTCCTTGTTATTATATAGTGCGATGGTTTTGGTATCCGCCCCCGTCGGCCCTCGTCCTATCTATGATTCAGATGTGGTATATATTATCTTTTCATAATTATTTGGTTCATTTATTGTTTATGACAATTATGATGACCAACGTGACATATATTTTTAATCTAGGAGGTATGTGAACCGGAAATTCCAACCCACCTAGAAATGCTTCTCGAGAAGTTAACTTCGGTTGAAAAAGAAAACAAATACTTGAAGGAAAAATTAAAAATAATTGAGGATAGGAATATGGAAATGGAGTTGCATGTTGCCGAGGTCATTGACGATCGCAAGATGAAGATCGATGCGTTGCGGTTGAAGATGGATGCAATGCGCTTGAAGATGGATGAAAGGCGCTTGAAGATTAGGAATATTAGAAAATATGCCATTGATAAAGAGGCTTGGTATCATTATGCTGTTGGATCAATTGTTACCTTACTTGCGATTTTGATCGCGTTTGTTGTTGCATTTAAATGTTTTACATAGTTGTATGTTGTTTTATGAGAGAACTTTATGTATTTATTTTTCAATAATAACATTTTATCACTATTGTGCTTTGGTTTTAACGTGATGATGAACTTGTATTAATTTGATCATTTCTCTATTCATTTTGTTCTGCAATGGTTTTTTGATATATACTTAATTTCAAAAAAATGGTTTTTTGAATGGTGCATTTTGAACACACAGAAAAACTATGGAGTTCAAATAAGTTTTAAAAAATGAAATCCCTTTGTAACAGACGAGTTTCCGTATGAAACCCTGATACTTCGAAAGAGATTGTCCGTTTTGTACACGAAGTGCATCCAGTTTTTGCCGTAACCCTCTCAACTTTCTCGCACATGCTATGTGGGTGAAATAATGATACCATGCCAACTTGGAACCTTTTCAGAGTTCATTTCAAATGCTTTTCAATTTCATGGTCTTATAGCTCAAAATAATCAGTAAATGCATGAAAAATAACAAATGAAGTCAGAAAGGGTTGTAAATTGATTATGTGGCTTTGAATGGTGCATTTTGAACACAGAAAAACTATGGAGTTCAAATAAGTTTAAAAAAATGAAATCCCTTTGTAACAGACGAGTTTCCGTATGAAACCCTGATACTTCGAAAGAGATTGTCCGTTTTGTACACGAAGTGCATCCAGTTTTTGCCGTGACCCTCTCAACTTTCTCGCACATACTATGTGGGTGAAATGATGATACCATGCCAAATTGGAACCTTTTCAGAGTTCATTTCAAATGCTTTTCAATTTCATGGTCTTATAGCTCAAAATAATCAGTAAATGCATGAAAAATAACAAATGAAGTCAGAAAGGGTTGTAAATTGATGATGTGGCTTTGAATGGTGCATTTTGAACACATAAAAACTATTGAGTTCAAATAAGTTCAAAAAAATGAAATCCCTTTGTAACACACAAGTTTCCGTATGAAACCCTGATACTTTGAAAGAGATTGTCCGTTTTGTACACGAAGTGCATCCAGTTTTTGCCGTAACCCTCTCAACTTTCTCGCACATGCTATGTGGGCGAAATGATTATACCATGCCAACTTGGAACCTTTTCAGAGTTCATGTCAAATGCTTTTCAATTTCATGGTCTTATAGCTCAAAATAATCAGTAAATGCATGAAAAATAACAAATGAAGTGAGAAAGGGTTTTAAATTGATGATGTGGCTTTGAATGGTGCATTTTGAACATAGAAAAACTATGGAGTTCAAATAAGTTCAAAAAAATGAAATCCCTTTGTAAGAGATGAGTTTCCGTATGAAACCCTGATACTTCGAAAGAGATTGTCCGTTTTGTACACGAAGTGCATCCAGTTTTTGCCGTAACCCTCTCAACTTTTTCGCACATGCTATGTGGGTGAAATGATGGTACCATGCCAACTTGGAACCTTTTCAGAGTTCATTTCAAATGCTTTTCAATTTCCTGGTCTTATAGCTCAAAATAATCAGTAAATGCATGAAAAATAACAAATGAAGTCACAAAGGGTTGTAAATTGATGATGTGACTTTGAATGGTGCATTTTGAACACAGAAAAACTATGGAGTTCAAATAAGTTTTAAAAAATGAAATCCCTTTGTAAGAGACGAGTTTCCGTATGAAACCTTGATACTTCGAAAGAGATTGTCCGTTTTGTACACGAAGTGCATCCAGTTTTTGCCGTAACCCTCTCAGCTTTCTCGCACATGCTATGTGGGTGAAATGATGATACCATGCCCACTTGGAACCTTTTCAGAGTTCATTTCAAATGTTTTTCAATTTCATGGTCTTATAGCTCAAAATAATCAGTAAATGCATGAAAAATAACAAATGAAGTCAGAAAGGGTTGTAAATTGATGATGTGGCTTTGATGGTGCATTTTGAACATAGAAAAACTATGGAGTTCAAATAAGTTCAAAAAAATGAAATCCCTTTGTAGGAGACGAGTTTCCGTATGAACCCCTGATACTTCGAAAGAGATTGTCCGTTTTGTACACGAAGTGCATCCAGTTTTTGCCGTAACCCTCTCAACTTTCTCGCACATGCTATGTGGGTGAAATGATGATACCATGCCAACTTGGAACCTTTTCAGAGTTCATTTCAAATGCTTTTAAATTACATGGTCTTATAGCTCAAAATAATCAGTAAATGCATGAAAAATAACAAATGAAGTCAGAAAGGGTTGTAAATTGATGATCTGGCTTTGAATGGTGCATTTTGAACACAGAAAAACTATGGAGTTCAAATAAGTTTAAAAAAATGAAATCCCTTTGTAACAGACGAGTTTCCGTATGAAACCGTGATACTTCGAAAGAGATTGTCCGTTTTGTACACGAAGTGCATCCAGTTTTTGCCGTAACCCTCTCAACTTTCTCGCACATGCTATGTGGGTGAAATGATGATACCATGCCCACTTGGAACCTTTTTAGAGTTCATTTCAAATGCTTTTCAATTTCATGGTCTTATAGCTCAAAATAATCAGTAAATGCATGAAAAATAACAAATGAAGTCAGAAAGGGTTGTAAATTGATGATGTGGCTTTGAATGGTGCATTTTGAACACAGAAAAACTATGGAGTTCAAATAAGTTCAAAAATAAAATTCCTTTGTAACAGACGAGTTTCCGTATGAAACCCTGATACTTCGAAAGAGATTGTCCGTTTTGTACACGAAGTGGATCTAGTTTTTTCCGTAACCCTCTCAACTTTCTCGCACATGCTACATGGGCGAAATGATGATACCATGCCAACTTGGAACTTTTCAGAGTTCATTTCAAAAGCTTTTCAATTTCATGGTCTTATAGCTCAAAATAATCTGTAAATGCATGAAAAATAACAAATGAAGTCAGAAAGGGTTGTAAATTGATGATGTGGCTTTGAATGGTGCATTTTGAACACAGAAAAACTATGGAGTTTAAATAAGTTCAAAAAAAAATGAAATCCCTTTGTAAGTGACGAGTTTCCGTATGAAACCCTGATACTTCGAAAGAGATTGTCCGTTTTGTACACGAAGTGCATCCAGTTTTTGCCGTAACCCTCTCAACTTTCTCGCACATGTTATGTTGGCGAAATGATGGTACCATGCCAACATGGAAACTTTTCAGAGTTCATTTCAAATGCTTTTCAATTTCATTGTCTTATAGCTCAAAATAATCAGTAAATGCATGAAAAATAACAAATGAAGTCAGAAAGGGTTTTAAATTGATGATGTGGCTTTGAATGGTGCATTTTGAACACAGAAAAACTATGGAGTTCAAATAAGTTTTAAAAATGAAATCCCTTTGTAACAGACGAGTTTCCATATGAGAACCTGATACTTCGAAAGAGATTCTCCGTTTTGTACACGAAGTGCTTCCTGTTTTTGCCGTAACCCTCTCAACTTTCTCGCACATGCTATGTGGGTGAAATGATGATACCATGCCCACTTGGAACCTTTTCAGAGTTGATTTCAAATGCTTTTCAATTTCGTGGTCTTATAGCTCAAAATAATCAATAAATGCATGAAAAATAACAAATGAAGTCAGAAAGGGTTGTAAATTGATGATGTGGCTTTGAATGGTGCAGTTTGAACACAGAAAAACTATGGAGTTCAAATAAGTTCAAAAAAATGAAATCCCTTTGTAACAGACGAGTTTTCGTATGAAACCCTGATACTTCGAAAGAGATTGTCCGTTTTGTACACGAAGTGCATCCAGTTTTTGCCGTATCCCTCTCAACTTTCTCGCACATGCTATGTGGGTCAAATGATGATACCATGCCAACTTGGAACCTTTTCAGGGTTCATTTCAAATGCTTTTCAATTTCATGGTCTTATAGCTCAAAATAATCAGTAAATGCATGAAAAATAACAAATGAAGTCAGAAAGGGTTGTAAATTAATGATGTGGCTTTGAATGGTGCATTTTGAACACAGAAAAACTATGGAGTTCAAATAAGTTCAAAAAAATGAAATCCCTTTGTAAGAGACAAGTTTCCGTATGAAACCCTGATACTTCGAAAGAGATTGTCCGTTTTGTACACGAAGTGCATCCAGTTTTTGCCGTAACCCTCTCAACTTTCTCGCTCATGCTATGTGGGCGAAATGATGATACCATGCCAACTTGGAACCTTTTCAGAGTTCATTTCAAATGCTTTTCAATTTCATGGTCTTATAGCTCAAAATAATCAGTAAATGCATGAAAAATAACAAATGAAGTCAGAAAGGGTTGTAAATTGATGATATGTCTTTGAATGGTGCATTTTGAACACAGAAAAACTATGGAGTTTAAATAAGTTCAAAAAAAATGAAATCCCTTTGTAACAGACTAGTTTCCGTATGAAACCGTGATACTTCGAAAGAGATTGTCCGTTTTGTACACGAAGTACATCCAGTTTTGGCCGTAACCCTCTCAACTTTCTCGCACATGCTATGTGGGTGAAATGATGGTACCATGCCAACTTGGAACCTTTTCAGAGTTCATTTCAAATGCTTTTCAATTTCATGGTCTTATAGCTCAAAATAATGAGTAAATGCATGAAAAATAACAAATGAAGTCAGAAAGGGTTTTAAATTGATGATGCGGCTTTGAATGGTGCATTTTGAACATAGAAAAACTATGGAGTTCAAATAAGTTTAAAAAAATGAAATCCCTTTGTAACAGACAAGTTTCCGTATGAAACCGTGATACTTCGAAAGCGATTCTCCGTTTTGTACACGAAGTGCATCCAGTTTTTGCCGTAACCCTCTCAACTTTCTCGCACATGCTATGTCGGTGAAATGATGATACCATGCCCACTTGGAACCTTTTCAGAGTTGATTTCAAAGGCTTTTCAATTTCATGGTCTTATAGCTCAAAATAATCAATAAATGCATGAAAAATAACAAATGAAGTCAGAAAGGGTTGTAAATTGATGATGTGGCTTTGAATGGTGCAGTTTGAACACACGAGAACTATGGAGTTCAAATAAGTTCAAAAAAATGAAATCCCTTTGTGACAGACGAGTTTCCGTATGAAACCCTGATACTTCGAAAGAGATTGTCCGTTTTGTACACGAAGTGCATCCAGTTTTTGCAGTATCCCTCTCAACTTTCTCGCACATGCTATGTGGGTGAAATGATGATACCATGCCAACTTGGAACCTTTTCAGAGTTCATTTTAAATGCTTTTCAATTTCATTGTCTTATAGCTCAAAATAATCAGTAAATGCATGAAAAATAACAAATGAAGTCTGAAAGGGTTGTAAATTGATGATGTGGCTTTGAATGGTGCTTTTCGAACACAAAAAAACTATGGAGTTCAAATAAGTTCAAAAAAAAGAAATCCCTTTGTAACAGACGAGTTTCCGTATGAAACCCTGATACTTCGAAAGAGATTGTCCGTTTTGTACACGAAGTGCATCCAGTTTTTGCCGTAACCCTCTCAACTTTCTCGCACATGCTATGTGGGTGAAATGATGATACCATGCCAACTTGGAACCTTTTCAGAGTTCATTTCAAATGATTTTCAATTTCATGGTCTTAATGGCAAAAATAATTATCATAAAATAAAATAAATAAGTAATTAGAAACAAAAAAATAAGTATTTTATTGTAAGGAGAAACAAAACAAAATATGCTAACTAAAAAAGTAAACAAAACAAAAATAAAGCAAAAAACAAAACAAAAATAATGGAAAAAAATAAAAAATAGATGTTCCTCTCCACGTTGCAGCCGTGTCGGAGCTTATAAACAGGCTCGGAAGCCCTTCGCTTGGCGAGGTGGGACTAAACATTCCACCGCACCACGGCTGTGGCAGCCAACCGGTACCAATGCAAAAAAGAAATAAAATAAATAAAGCAAAAAGAAAAGAAAAAACTCGGAAAAAATAAAAAAATTGCCTCCAACTAGGCCAGCACGGCTTGAATATGACTAGAAACCCGTCCATGGGCTAGGATTCAGGCCCGGAGTAGGCCCAGAAGGCCCATCAGGCAAAGCATTAGCAAGTAGGCCCGTAAGCCTGCAGTGGAGAGGAGCTCGAGAGGGGTGCGACGTGTGGGGCTTATAAACCACTGCGCGCCCCTCTCAACTAGCAAGGTGGGACTAAACTTTGGCCGTGACGCGGGCAGTAAAGGGGCCTTTGGTACCGGTTCGTGGCACCAAGCGGTACCAATGCCCACCCTTTAGTCCCCGGTTAGTGCCACCAACCAGGACCAAAGTCCGCCGCGCTTCCCGCCCTTTGGGCTGCTGAAAAGTGACCTTTGGTCTTTGCTATATAAGCGTGCAGTTGTGAAAATTTTGTCAGTTTCTTCGATTCCTCCGACCACGCCGCTGTTGCCCGGCCCGACCACGCCATCGTCGCCCCTGCCCCCCGACCACGCCGCTCGCCCTCGCCGTGCCTCTACCGCGCCCTACCCGCCCCGTCGACGCCATCGCCGCTCTTTGCCCCATCGATCGCCGTCGCCCCTGCCCCGACCACGCCGCCGTCGCCCCTGCCCCGACCACGCCGCCGTCGCCTCCCTCTACACCAACGCCGGCGCCGTGTCTCTCCTTGGTCAGGCCGGCGCCGCCCACCCTGTCCTCTCCTTTGTTCATATAAATGATGATTTGTTTTTTGCATTTTTATAAAAATGTATATATGTATGTATGTTCTCTGTGCATATAAAAGTTAGATTTTTAGTACATTTGGGTACATTTTATGTTAGTTTTATCTATATATGTTCTCTGATTTAGTACATTTTAGGTTAGTTTCATTTTTAGAAAAGTTTTATATATTTAGGAAAAGAAAGGAAGAGAAGGAAGAAGGAAGAAGGAAGAAGAAGAAAAAGTTTTATATATGCAAAAGTTACATTTTTAGAAAAGTATTATATATAGCTAGGAAGATAACGAAGAAGAAGAAAAAGAATGAGAGGAGAAAAAGGAAAATAACAAGAGGAAGAAAGGAGAAGAAGAGGAGAGAAAGAAGAGGAGAAATAAATAAGAAGAGGAAAAAATAAGAAAAAGAAGAGGAGAAGAAGAAAGGAATAGAGGAGAAAGAAGAAAAAAAATAGAATTTTTCTATTTTTTTCTTCTTTCTCTTCTATTCCTTTCTTCTTCTCCTTTTTTTATTTTTTTTCTTCTATTGCTTCTCGTCTATTCCTTTCTTATTCTCCTCTTTTTATTTCTTCTTTTGTCTTCTAATTTTTTATCGGGTATGGCGTTGTCGATATACCCCCTCCCGATCGAACTTCAACACGAGGGGGGGGGTACCGATATACCCCCTCCCCGATAACATTATTTCCCCATGTATATGTATGTCGCGTCGTTGTCGATATAACCCCCTCTCGGGTAACTTCGACATGAGGGGCGGTCTATATATATACCCACTCTCGACCGTGATAACTTATACCACGGGAGCACCCCCCCGGCCCTCTCGCTCGACCAAAACTCTCGAGGACACCCAAACCCTAGAGAAAAAACGATGTCGGTCTCCTACCCCCTCCCTCCGCGCCCCTACCCGACAAAGTCCCTCGAGGCCACCCAAATTTACCAAGTTAAAAGAGCGTTGTCGTCGAGGCCACCCCAAACCCTTGAAGCGTTGTGTCGAGGCCATCCCAAACCCTTGAAGCGTTGTCTAGGCCACCCCAAACCCTAGAGAAGCAGCGTCGAGGCCACTAACATGATTCCTTATTGTGACTAGCTAGCTAGTTCTACGTTTGACACTAATATATATCCATCTGTACCATGTTTGAATAATAATTGACATGTTGTAAATATTTGCAGAAACTATGGATCACTCCTGAGACGAAGCAACATAAGCGATGTTGGGGGAGATAATCGCACAAGGGAGTGATGTCGTTACGTCATTTCTCAGAGACATCGATGGTTTGGAAGGACCGGGTGAAGAAGAGGGTTATGTTCATGATGATCTGGAAGGACCGGGTGAAGAAGAGGGCGTTCATGATGATCTGGAAGGACCGGGTGAAGAAGAGGGCGTTCATGACGGCTCCGTTGACCGAACCGAGTCTGGCCAGGTATATATATATTAGTTAAGCCCGTGCTGACTAGTTAATTGATGCATTCATTTTTTTCATATGTACACATATTAATTAACTCTCGTCTTTCTTCTTTTTTCTCTAGCCCTCCGGATCGACCTCAACTTCGGTAAAGAAACGAGGCCCGAGGAAAAAGTTGGGCTCGGATGAAAGGTTTGAGATCACAACAATCGCGCGCGATGGCAAGCCGATTGAACCCATCCGGACAAGGGATGCATTTCGTGCTCAGTGCGGGGTTCTTGTTAGGGACAAGATCCCGATCAGTATCCAGCAATGGTTAAAGCCAAAGAAGGAAGACATTGAGGTGTCGACGTCTTATGTCTCCGATATGCAGAAAGAAGATCTTTGGACAACGCTTAAGGCAAATTTCACCCTACCGCCAGAGGAGGACTCGGAGAAGCCAGTTATAGAGGAATTGATCAAGTCTCATGCTCTTAAGAAGATGGCAGAACTATTCAGGAGGTGGAAGAATGAGTTGAAAACGTTTGTTGACAAAGAAGAGACACCAAAATTCACCGGCCGGTTTGAGAAGATCAGAGATCAATGGCCCACATTTATGGCCCACAAGACATTGGAAAATAGTAAGAAGATGTCAGCGACAAACAAGATAAATGCTACGAAGAAGAAGCATCACCATCGCACGGGGTTAGGTGGTTACCTCAAAGCCCGACCTTTGTGGGACAAGGCTGAGAATGACCTGATTGCTAAAGGGGTCGAACCAGAGACATTGAGATGGCCAGACCGTTGCCGCACTTGGTTCTTCGGGGTTGGCGGAACCTTGGACCCTGTATCAGGGGAGTGCGTTTGGACGGAAGAGCAACTGCGAATACCCGTCAGGAAGATTCAACACTATATCGCCGCAGCACAGGAAGGGGCGTTCATTCCAGACAAAGAGAATGACGAGCTCACAATGGCCCTCGGGAATCCTGAGCACCCTGGACGGACATGAGGCACGCCAGGCTCCCTTCCGTGGAAGGCTGGGTTTCCAGACGCAGGGGGTTACAAAACCCACGAGAGGAGGAAGAAAGCGGAGCATAGCCAACTGCAGGCGCTGCACGAAAGGGTACAAGGGCTAGTGGAACAAGAAGTAGATCGCAGCAAACAACCTGCCGAAGCTTCCCATGAAGCTACCCCGCCATCTCAGCGGAGAAGCAGTGTGGCTTCCACCAAGAAGACTTGGCAGCTGGAGCCTGTCTTCACGTGCTACCCCGTGGATGCTATCACAGAGTCTCAACATTGCCACCTTATGACGCGATGGATGACATTTAAAGTCAAGGCGACTGTTGGCTCTGTTTTACCTAATGAACCTGGCTCAACCTACCACGGCCAGCCGATTCCAGAAGGATATGCTAGGGTGATGGTGGATCAAATAATGAAGGATTTGAGGAGCTTGAGCTTGACCACCCTACTGGTGAAGGGGAGATTCGGCTGGATTCTTCTCTGAAGACTCCATGCCTATGGCGGAAGGAGCTCATCAACCTTTCGAACTGGACGCCTCCGCCTCCTCCTCCTCCTCCGGCGAGTCAGGGCCCACCTCCTCCTCCGCCTCCTCCGGCGAGTGATCAGGGCACTCAGCCTCCTTCTCCGGCGCGTGACGGCATTCCGCCTCCTTCTCCGCCTGCGCGGGCGCGCCCGAGCAGCCAGCTGCCTCCTTCTTCTCCGCCTCGTCAACAAGGGATGAAGAGACCCGCCGCCGCTCCGGCTCCTGCGGCGCGTTGTCCTTCTCCTCGGCCTGGTAAGAAAGGAAAGACAGTCGCAGCCGCTCCGTCTGCTCCGGCATGTAGCAGTACAGCCAGAGGCAGGCAATACAAATACGGTCCTTCTCTGAAGCCTCTAGAGAAGTTACCATACGAGAGGAGCCCGGAGGAAAACGAGAAGATCGTGGAAGCCGAAGTGAAGAACTTCTTTGAAGGGGTGAAAGCAAAAAAACATCCACCTCCAGAGGAGAAGATAGATCCGGTAAATGCAAAGCGTACTCTGGCTGCCCTGAAGAAACCACCAAAGTCTCCGACGAAAGGCAACTATGAGCGCATTATTACAAAGTCATTTATCAAAGCGCAGCGGTCGGGAAGTACTGTGAGTGATCAAAGGTTAGCAGAACGACGAGCTAGGAAAAAAGTTGCCCAGCTCGGCGAACAAGCGAACCAATCGTCCCCCCCGCTCAAGGTGTCTAGCGATATCGTCGCTAATCATCCGGGGATCTTGTTGCCCGGTACTAATCCTGCAGATTACCTGCCCGATGATGCACATTTTGATTTATTGGAGGTGGACGAACACAAATACGTGTACGGGAAGCCTCTCGTCAAAGATGAAAGATCTCTAACGACGATGATGCAAAGATTCCTAGATTGGTACATGAAAACTTGCAAAGAGTCGGGGGGGGGGGGGTAATATTTTGAAGCTGGGAGTTAGAAAGGAGCATGATCTCGTTGGACTTGAACTGTTGATGGTTCCATTTGAGGATTTCATCACGTTTTTCAATCTAAAGGCCCTCGATAAATTAATGATCACTTGCTACTGCCTGTAAGTAGTACTACTTCTGTCATTAAGTCTCCATATATAGGTCAGCTCTTTCATTGCATGTATTTTTAATTATCCTCACTATATTATATGCAGATTGAAGATCGTCGAATTGAAGAAAAGACAAATCGGTAATATTGGGTTCATTAACACAAATCTCATAGATGCATTTATGATTAAATCTCAGGCCAAAGATACCGAGGCCAACCTACTACAATCGTTTGTATTGAATCAAAACAAAGCTATAATACTCTTCCCTTACGAATTCCAGTGAGTGTTACTGTCTTTTGCATATTCGGTTTCCGTTATTAGTAAAGGTTATAGTAATGTAATTGATGAGTTATGCATGCTTGCGCAGCTTCCACTATATTCTCCTAGAGATTAAGCTTGAGCCGGGACTAGTAACCGTCTTAGAGTCGAGACGAAAAGATCCCAACGAGTATGCGGACATGACTGAAATTTAAGAGAAGTAAGTTAAATCGATCATTATCGCACCATATTGGCAACTTTGTTCATTTCCTGATATCAAGTAATTATTTTCTTTGTCTGATAGGGTTTGGAAAAAAATCACTTCAAAATATCCGGGACTTCCGAAGAAGGTGCAATTTAAACACCCGAAAGTAAGTACTATAGTAACATGTTCCACCATCTCCTAGTGATTCAAGCGCTAGTTTCATCAATACCATTTAACATACTTGCTAACTATCAGTTTGATTGACCTCTATTTCTTGTAAAGTGGTTGTGACAGGAACCATGGAATGATTACTGTGGATACTACATTTGCGAGTCCAACCGCCACGTGACCTGTGAGCGGGGCTACTCTGACAAACAATATGACGTGCATAAATAATAATATTTACAATTTTATTTTATTACCATCATTTGTGGTCAGTTTCATTTATTAATATATATGTATTGACCCCCTTCTTCAAATTAGATATATCGGATGCGGAATGAACTCCTACCAGCAGATCGTATGCGAGGAATTCAAGAGGAATTGGCGGCATTCTTTCTTGACCACGTGATCCTTGAAGACGGAGAATACCATGTGAACCGTAATCAGTTGAATTTTAATTAGGAGATTATATTGTAAGAGATAATTATATTGTATATATGTAGCCAGTAGCGTCGGATAGATATACGAGAACTTGTTGTTCGACCAATCTCTCAGAGAAGGAGAGCTGGTCGATATCACTTCTCTTTGTATGCATATGTTCATGACGATCTTCTGTTTCCTTCATTTGCTTACTAGCTAGCGTGTCTAGTCCTCTCTATACGTATAGTATGTAGCGTCGACCAAGCACGGAGATAAGAGAGCACACTTCTCTCTATTCATTAGCTAGCTAACACAATATATGAAACACCTAAATTAACCCCCCTAAACCCCCTACCCCCTTTCAAAAAAAACCCCAGCACCTGAAATGCTGACGCGTGGATGCCTTTTGGTCCCGGTTGGTGTCACCAACCGGGACTAAAGGCCCCCCTGCCCGGGCTCGCCGCACCGGCCACGTGGAGGCCCATCTGTCCTGGTTCGTGTAAGAACCGGGAGTAAAGGCCAAGGGCATTAGTAACGACCTTTTTGTCCCGGTTCCGAAACCGGGACAGAAGGTCCTTACGAACCGGGACAAAAGACCCTTTTTCTACTAGTGTTCTGCTAGCGTCAGGGTGGGAGACACCTACTTGTTGATCCTAGGAGTCCTCCTGGTTCGATAAACCTTACAGTCTCTGTGTAAGGGAAAACTTGCTACTGACTACATCTCAACCTTCCACTTGGGGTAACCAACGAGGGTGCGAGAAGTATATACATCATCTCTTCATCAAGCAAAGTTTTGTGGCATAGTTGTCGGGGACTCCAGTCTTCAAGATAGTGGAGTTGCACACTATCTTTTACCTTTGCTTTTTAGTCTTTTTAGTTTTCTTATTAGTTTTAGCTTTAGAGTCTTATACCAAAAATCATTAAAAAATTAGTTGCTTTGTTCTTGCCTGTTGCTGCTGATATGGGCTCCACTGAGAACACTAAGTTGTGAGACTTCACTAGTTAGGCTTATGGAAAACTACACTCTTAGCTCGCTGCTTGGGGAAGGCCGCTTTACCACACCCGTGGTAGAGAAGTCTCCCCATCTACTGAATGTATCCCATTCAAAATACCACTTGGGATAATTGAAATAATTAGGAATGATTGTTATGCAGGAGATGGAACAGTCAATCCTAGTATTAATTTGTTGAAACTTACAGAACTTTGTGAGTTGTTTAAGATTTCAGGTTTGACAAGAGATGGAGTGATGAGGAAATTATTTGCCTTGTCACTCAAAGGAAAAGCATTGGAATGGTATAGGCTACTAGATGATTCTCACCTACGGGATTGGGAAGAGATTCGGTCTCTCTTTTACACTACTAGGGAAAACCTTATACACACAAGCGTACCAGTAGCGCTTTTTAAAAGGAGGCGCTGCTGCTACTTAGCACTAGCGCGTGTACAAAAACAACGCTACTAATAAACTCATATCAGTAGCGTGGTACTTATAAAACGCGCTACTACTATAATTGCCACACCATTCCCGACAGGCTAGGTATAGTAGTAGCGCCCTTCCTAAACCAGCGTTGCTGCTATTCTACTTAGCTGTAGCGCTTGGCACCAACCCGCGCTGCTACTATGCCCACCTTATCCACCCCATGCGCTCCCTCTCTCTTCCTCATTCCCGGCCCCTCAGTGCCCCCTCACACTGTCGCTCCATCTCTACCCCCCCCCTCGCCACCGCTGTCGCCTACCCCTCCTCCCTCTGCCGCCGTCACCTTCCCCTCCTCCCTGGACTCGGTAATCCCCCCTCCTCCCTCTACCGCCGTCACCTCCCCCTCCTCCGTGGACTCGGTAATCCCCCCTCCCCCCTCCTCCCCGCCTCACCTCCTCCGTCCTGCCTCCACTCCTCCATTCGCCGCTGGCCGACCCCTCCTCGCTCTGCCTTCCTCCTCCGTCCTCCTTCCTCCTTCAGTCGCGCTCCTTCTCCCTCCTCCCTCCTCCATCCACAACCCCTCCTCCCTGCTACATTTTGATTTCGTAGGCTAGTGAAAATTTTCTTGTTTATATGCAACATTCTGATTTACTTAATAGTTTGTAGTTGATATATAGCAATTTTGATTTAGTACGATTAACTGATTAGTAAAAATTTAGACATAGTTGATAGTTTTTAGTTGATATAAGCCCCTGTTCATATATAACACTTTGATTTAGGATAGTTTCTAGGGTTTAGTTGATAGTTTCTAGTTAACTGAATTATTACTAGGGTTTTAGTATATTATTTTTAGACATAGTTGATAGTTTCTAGTGATCCTGAAACTATTTACTCATTTGCTAGAATGAACATGTCATATTTGTTAATACTACTCAGTGCTACTACTAACACCTAGTAGTTAAGGTTTTTCCTAGTAGTTAGGGTTAGGCTTGAAAGATGATATATTTTATATGAGGTGGAACTTAATCCTATTAGATATGCTATTGAACTAGCGTCAATATAAGTATAATGTAGTTTTTTAGTGCGAAAATCACTAATTTCTTTGTTTATTTCCTTATGCTACCTTATATTTCAATATAAGTATAATGTAGTTTTTTTTACTGTTTTTAGTAAGTGTTTATTATAAATAGTTTATTTAGTAAGTGTTTAATAGAAATAGTTTAATCGTTGAGGGAGTGTCCATCATATATGAGAGAAGAAGAATGCCGACTGTTGTCGTGGGGGTCGTTTCTCCTTCTTCTCCTTGTCCTAGATATTTGTTATGCACTAGGGGAAGTAGGAGCAGCGACCATCATATACGGTCGAAAAATTGGTGAGGGAGTGTCCACCATATATGAGAGAAGAAGAATGCCGACTGTTGTTCTGGGGGTCTCTTCTCCTCCTTCTCCTTGTGCTAGATATTTGTTATGCACTAGGGGAAGTAAGAGTAGCGACCATCATCGACGGTCGAAATATTGGTGAGGGAGTGTCCACCATACATGAGAGAAGAGTGTCCATCATGTGTCGTTTATTTAAGTCCTCAACCATATTTATTAAGTAATTTATGTCGTTTATTTAAAAATATTTGACAACTAACTTCTTATTGTTTAATTTCTATTTATGTCATTCTCCTAGGGTTAGCGCCGCCACCTTCGGCCACCTCCAACGTCGCCCCCGCACGGTACTACCACGCTCTTGCTCCCCTCTAGTTCATACTACCACAAACTTGCAAACATGCACAATAATATTTGGTTCATTTGTCATATGATGTTTTCATGAGCATTGATGCCCTGAACATGACCTAATTAGTTTTTGTCATATGAACTTGGTTAATTTGTCATATGATGTTGCCATGTTCTCTTGAGATAGCCTATGTAATATTTGGTTAATTTGTCATATGGTGTTGCCATGTAATATTCGGTTCAAACATTAAACATGAGCTAAAAAAATTCAGAGGAATTTGTCTCGACGTTGATGATGCCCATCCCGCATCCTCGTCATCGACTCGGTGGCGGCCACCTGCTTGATAGGCGCAAGTATGTGCGGGAATGGGCTCCGCCGGGTTGGCACTGGGAGGTGCTACCTTCCGGAGGGCGCACCTTGGTGCGGAATCCGGGTCTCATCGTTGACCCAGAGCTTCTTTGGTGGCGGTCGCGTGGGACATTATCGGTGACGAGGGAGCCGGCCCCCACGGAGGTGGTACGTCATCGTGTCAGGGAGGAGTACGAGCACGTCTATCGCTACATGGCTGCGTTGGATGCCAGGTTCTCCAATACCTGGCAGGTTCTCCAGGGACATCACCCGAGCTATGATACGGTGATGGTTCCTTATCTTTGGGTTGCCACCGCCTGCACCGTGAGGCGTCAACTGGATTATTATTAGTGATATGAGTATGAGTTATATGAGTATGAGTTATATGAATATGAGCTATATGAGTATGAGCTATATGAGTATGAGCTTTATGAGTATGAGCTTTATGAGTATGAGTATGAGCTACCAGAGATATCAATCTCCCTCAGGTCCAGGCTCTCGATAATTGTGTTAAACATAAATGGCATCTGCCATCAAAATTATGGTTGTTCTTTTCATTAGCCCGCCGGATGATATTAGAATCACCCCCAACTAATAGTGGTAATTTCTCATCACAAATCCTAACCAGATCAGCGAGAAAATCGGGATTAAGCTCCTTCTGGGCTGCACAATGCACAACAACGAGAGCCCATTGAAACCCATCTGCGTTAGATAGAATCCTAAACTTGACTGCAAAATCCCCCAACACCACTTCTCGCACATGAAGTGTGTCACATCGAACTCCAAGTAAAATCTCATTAGACCTTCCTCTTGGAGGGAGAGAGTGCCAGTCAAAATAAACACCTGCTGATCAACTGCTTAGGAACTGTGATGTAAAATTATCCCGTCCTGTCTCCATCAGCGCGATACAATCAAGATTATGTTCTAAAGTAGCCTCTGCTAGGAATCTAATTTTAGCCAAGACTCTCACACCTCTGCTATTCCAAAAAATTCCTCTCATATTTCGTCATAGAATTTTTTTGCAGTCTTAAATCTGACACTTCTTCGTATTGCAGAAACTGGATACACTTTCCGTTTCCAAGGCTGTTTTGGTTTTTCACATCCAAACTCATGTTCCATATAACCAGGTATTTGTGAGCCTACATCAAGAAACTGCACATCGACCAAGCATTCATCCGGTAGATGATCATCTCCCTCCTCCTGATCATCCATGGGGGCAAGATTCTCACAAAGAGAATTCAGCCCCCAAGTTCAGTGACCTCAGAGTCTTTCATTGGTTTCACTGCAACTAAATTTCGTATGATGTCCAAAGCCCTATCGACTTCTAAGTCCAGTAGGTCATTAACAGATTTCGAAATTTCTTTACTCGTGTTACCCATAGAAACCCCAACAGAAACAACATTATCTATGATTTCATGCGGTGAGAAATGAAGAATGGAATGGTCTTTGTTAATTGACATACCTGTCGAAATTTCAGCATCCTTCATTTTTGCTGCCCGCATTGCACATCCCATCTGCAAGTCATTCGCATCTGGTTGGGTCTGGAACCGCTGACTGGACCTTCTATCCGAGGTCATCGGATTCGGAATGCCACCAAAAACTATGACTTCATCAACAGAAAAATGTGCATGACCCTGCTCGGGTCTCGCAACGGCTGTTTTACCTATTGTTGCCAAGTTATCCGTCATCACCATCAAATCAGGTTCGGATCCATCCACGGCGACCGGGTCTTGGGTCTTAGAGGAAAGGGCATTCGTGTTCAAACCGCAATCCAGCGCCATGGACCCTTCAGTTCTTGGACCAGCAAGGTAATCACCAAGAGAAACAACCGGCAGCTCCTCCTTAGGCTGCGAAAATTTTAGACTAGCATTACCCCGGGGATTCTTCCCTGGGAACTTGAGCTGCACAGGCCAAACCGGCCACTCCTTCTCCGTGTCCGCAGCCACTCGGGCTCCTCCAACCCTAGCCGGCGCAGATGCGGGTTCGAAAGAACCGAACTTGAGCTCATCCATAGGTGTGTTAACCGAGTGATTACCCCCTCCTTCTGTATTAGCTGATCGCTCCATCTCCTTAGCGGTTTCGGACGGATGATTCTTCTTTTCCGACTGCCTTGAACCAAGAGCATCATCTCCATCCATGGCGAAGGATTCCGTGAGTTCCATATACATTCCAGCCAATTCCGTGGCGGCGTGTCTGCTCTGACGAGGTTTGACCGGTTTACAGGCTAAACTGTAAATTGCCTTCAGAACTGTACATATAAAGGTTTCACAGATGGATTTACCGCGCCCCTTAAAAAGTTTAAGGATCGAACAAGTTTTACGGGGTTTGCTCCGCGCCTCTTTTTCGAATGAACTAGGAAGTGCAGGCATCGACACTATTCTTAATTGTAAAAATACAGTTACTAAAATGATCGCAATCTAATTAGTTCGCACTATAGAAGAATCACATGTCAGGTCCCCTTTCCAAGTCACCTCTCCCTGATGCTTCTCTCAAGTACATCAGTTCATCTGCAGCATTTCCTCCTATTAACATGATGTTTATGAATCCTTTAACTTCTGTTACAATTTACAAAAAGAAGTAGAACAAAAAATAGTTATAGGTTCCAGCTGGTAGATACTGTAAGCACTTACAAGAGGCAGTAGACACTATAAGCACTGTATATATATCTTTAATGATCTAAACGCTCTTATATTTATTTATGAAGGGAGTACTATATTAATGCTGCTAAGCAAGGAGTCTTCCCGTCTAATTGTTATTATTGTGAATGATGGCTCTTCTCGGCTGACAATGTGTATCCGGTTTTTATTCTAGTTCACTGCAGGTTGTTCGCTGGTCCTTGTGTTTTTGGGCCGTTCTTATTGCTTGGTAAGCGAATAATGTATATTTCATTTCATTATTTTTATACTTTTATTTTTTGCAACTTTATTTCCCTTATTCAAAAATTGTTAGTTTTTTTATAACACTACTATCTTTAAGAATTTGTTTATTTTTTTAGCAATGTTCTTGTTTCCAAATTTGATTCAGAAATTCTACCTTTTTGAGAAGTGTTACCTTCATATAAAAAAAATTTGGAAACCAAAGACGTCGTCTCTGTCACCAGTGGCCGTTAATTAAGACCTCTGCCAACGAAGCTGTGAGATGCCCGGCTACTGCTCTCCTGCTCACCTAGATGCCTCTTGCTCCTTCTACCATAGCCCTTCATTCTTCGTCCCTTACCCCACATGACGACATCAACATGCGCCACGGCCGGCCAGCCATGGCGCAACGATGGGATAGGAGACAGGAGACTATCCTGCGCTTGCAGCCGTGCAGCCGTACCCTGAGACCAAACATGAGTTTTCCTATGTCACGGGACTAACCAGGTTGTTTCCGTTTGGAATCACTCACTTGACGGTGAAAGAATTGAATGGAAATTCCTTTTCCTTACGTATGTGAACATCCTTTGCTATTTTTTCTTCAATTAACCGATATTTATTGTTTCGTTGATTTACTTGCTTCCATGGGTTCATGTGAGAATTGATTCATTCTTTATTTTTTTAAGCTTCTAAGGCAGCTATTAGCTATATAGCAGTCAACTTTCACTTGGAAAAAGTTTGTTTCTGCCATCTTATATGAGCGATCATGGCCCCTCAATTATCTAGGCATCGAGGTGGACAATTCTATTCGTGGTCACTCCTTCTTTGCACTTTTCTCCAAAGTTCCTTCTTTGTTTTTTTAATAAACACTATTTGTATATTTCGCTTCCACACATTGTGCACAATAAACGCAAGTATAGCATCTAAAGGCCGATCAACAGACCCAGCAAGATGATATCTAATGTGTACAACCTCTCACCTGCTCAATCCTCTGGGAAAAAACTAAACAGAAATACATGACAAAATTGGCAAATGTTATATTAATATTTATATAGGTGTAGATCCTAAATTAAGTCACTCTCTTCATAGATGTTAAAATTGTTTACATGTTGAGCCTGAGCATACACAGTTAAACCCAGTTAGTTATTGAAGTTCCTCAACCATATTTATTAAGTAATTTATGTCGTTTATTTAAAAATGTTTGACAACTAATTTCTAATTGTTTGATTTCTATTTATGTCATTCTCCCAGGGTTAGCGCCGCCACCTCCGGCCACCTCCAACGTCGCCCCCGCACGGTACTACCACGCTCTCGCTCCCCTCTAGTTCATACTACCACAAACTTACAAACATGCACAATCATATTTGGTTAATTTGTCATATGATGTTTTCATGAGCATTGATCCCCTGAACATGAGCTAATTAGTTTTTGTCATATGAACTTGGTTAATTTGTCATATGATGTTGCCATGTTCTCTTGAGATAGCCTATGTAATATTTGGTTAATTTGTCATATGATGTTGCCATGTAATATTCGGTTCAAACATTAAACATGAGCTCAAAAAATTTCACAAGAATTTGTCTCGACGTCGACGATGCCCATGCCACATCCTCGTCATCGACTCGGTGGAGGCCACCTACTTGATAGGCGCCAGCATGTGTGGGAATGGGCTCCGCCGGGCTGGCACTGGGAGGTACTACCTTCCAGGGGGCGCACCTTGGTGCGGAATCCGGGTCTCATCGTTGACCCGGAGCTTCTTTGGTGGCGGTCGCGTGGGCCATTATCGGTGACCAGGGAGCCGCCCCCCACGGAGGTGGTAAGTCGTCGTGTCAGGGAGGAGGACAAGCACGTCTATCACTACATGGCTGCGTTGGATGCCAGGTTCTCCAATACATGGCAGGTTCTCAAGGGACATAACCCGAGCTACGATCCGGTGATGGTTCCTTATCTTTGGGTTGCCACCGCCTGCACCGTGAGGCGTCAACTGGATTATTATGAGTTATATGAGTATGAGTTATATGAGTATGAGCTATATGAGTATGAGCTTTATGAGTATGAGCTTTATGAGTATGAGTTATATGAATATGAGTTATATGAGTATGAGTTGTATGAGTATGAGTTATATGAATATGAGTTATATGAGTTGTTAAATGAATATGAGTTATATGAGTTGTTAAATGAGTATGAGTTATATGAGTTAAATGAGTATGAGTTATATGAGTTATATGAATATGAGTTGTTATGTGAATATTCTGAATACTGCTAATATTGTCGATGTTGATGTTGCATTCTGATAGTAAATGTTAGCAGTAGCACTGGAAAATATTAGCAGTAGCGTTGCTTAGCAGCAGCGCTTTCTGTGAGCAGGCACTGTTATCTTTACTCTGAGTTTTTACTTTCAGTTTTAGTGGTCTTGATGTTTTTACTACTATAGCAACATCATTGTATCTTTATTTTCAAGCTTTGTGCCAAGTTTTGGACTCCGATTGCAAGAAAGTTCAAAAGTTGTGACATGCTGTCCAGAAAAAGATTTTGTCTGCTTGACGGAAAAATTCGCCAAAAATCACCAGATCATCTTTTTGATCTGAATTGTTTTGACATCATGCTCTATATAATTTCCTTTCTCGCATCTGTTGTGAGTTTTTTGATTTGAGTTGGAGAAGTACCTCGGAAAAAATTATTTACTACCTGTTGTTCTGTTTTTCACAGATTCTGCCACGTTTTGTGTTTTCATTATTTTGCAAATCGTAAACTTGCTTTTCCTTTGCAAAAACCTTTTGGAAATCATTAGAAACAATATATTTTCATGTAAATATTTATTTCCAGTAGGTAGTGAATTATTTTATCATGGGTACTAACCACTCTAATCAGCTTATGATGAATTTCTTATGAAGGGAGTTTCCAAGTATGCGATGGGAGATGATGAAAGAAGATACATGAGTGTCAAGCGCTCAAGCTTGGGGATGACCCCGTGCACCGCCAAGAAATATTCAAGGAGACTCAAGCATCTAAGCTTGGGAATGCCCCCGTGCATCCCCTTCTCTATCAACAATTATCAGTTCGTCCATCTCCGTGCTATACTTTTATCACTTCATATGTTATGTGCTATGCTTGGAGCGTCCCGCTCTTTACTTCTTTAGTTTGTTTTAGTTTTGCTTAATGTTCATAACAAGTCGGAACCTAGCCTACCTTGTTTGGGATAGAAACACGCTCCATTCCACTCTAGAACACAACATAGGTTTTCATGCTTATCTTTTATGTGTGTTCTTTATCTTTACATAGCTACTGTCATGCTTAGCTCTTATTATTCATGCTATATCTTTTTTAAGAGCTTTTAATAAGGTTGCTTTTGGAACTCTCTTGAGTTATCATACTTATCTTGTTTAGAGAGTTGGCCTGTTGCACTGAGTTGTGTGTCTTGCATGAGTAGGTAATTAAGATTGCTATTTAAGTATAGTAGTAACTTGCAATAGTTTAGAGGTATTGATTTGAGTAATGTTTGGACTATTGGTGCCGAGAGCTTGAGCCTATTAGTGATAGGTGTCGTATTTTGGGAAATCCGTGTGTTTTCAAAAAACTAAAAATTAGTTGAGAACTCTAGCTACTAGATTGATCGCTAACCTCTGGAGGGGTTGGAATATATAGAGTACCCTCACGTTACCATGAGTCTAGGATGCGCAAGGATAACCAAACCCCCAAACACTCCTCCTCGAGGTACTTGTCTCTTTGTGAATTTCCTAACTAGATACAGAGTTACCGATAATAAGTGTATGAGTTCTTCGGACTAATGTGAGTATTCGATTGTTGGCACTTCCACCATCCATATATTGCCAGCCTCTTCGGTACCGTGCATTGCCCTTTCTCACATTGAGAGTTGGTGCAAACTTCGTCGGTGCATCCAAACCCATGACATGATACGCTCTGTCATACATAAGCCTCATTATACCTTTTCTCAAAACAACCACCATACCTACCTATTAAGGCATTTCCATAGCCTTTCCGAGATACATTGCCATGCAACATCTACCATCTCATGACTTGATCTTCATGTCATACATTCTTTTGCTTGATCGAGGAGCCGCATGATAGTTGGGCCTTGCCCATATTATTGCTACATGACGCGCTAGTATCATTGCATATCCTGCTACGCTGGCAGAGGCATACATTTGCATACATCATGATAGTTTTCACTTGTCTTGATGTTGAGTACTTCTTATGAAGTGTGATGATCTTATCTTTATTCATGTAAAACATAGAGTGTTGCCCTTAAGTGGGGGAAAGATTCCAAAGAGGACAAAACGAAAGATCCCAAAGAGAACAAATGAGAGATTAATAGAAAGAGCCAAAGAGGCCACAAAAAAATAAAAAAGAGAGAAAATTAAAAAGAAATAAAAAGAGAGAAGGGGGCAACACTACTATTCCATTTGAAAGATCCACACTTGTACTCTATTGCTATATTTGTACTACATAGACATTATCATTCATGCATAACTATGTGGGAACCCTTACACTATAGAACTTGGTTTGCATATTGAAATGATGAGCCTCCTCAAATGAGCTCTAGGTCTTCATGAGCAAACAAGTTGGATGCACCCCCACTAGTTCCATTGAAGAGCTTACCTTAGCTCATATGTGCATCGGTTACATGACAATCCCTACTCCTCACATCATATCTATCATTTGACTTTCTCTTGCCTATGGTTGTCCTCATTGATGTGAGCGTTTCACACCTTTTTGTCTTCCTTCCGCATCATTATTCTATTTGCCATCCTAAGTGCCAACATATCTTGCTTACGCTCATCCATTGCATGAGTGCTCAAAGTCGAAAGGGAGAGAATCATTTTGACTTGTGCCTGACTAGTGGTCCCGGGATGAGCCAAAATAAGATTCCGAAGGAGACCAAGTGTGAGGTTTAGTAGATTGAGTTATCGATTAAAATATATATTTTATATCTCAACCCATCTCCCACTTCTTGCACGCAAACACAATTTGGAGACATTTGAGTCACGGACAACGAGAGCTCTTGCACCTTTATGTTCTTACTTTGCTAATTTCAATACTAGATATAGACTCTTGCATGTTATTATCTTGAGTTGAATTGCATATCTTACTTGCTTTACTTTGAAGTTCTTATATGTGTGTTAGCATGTCACCACATAAATTATTTGTGTTATCATTTATCTACTCGAAGACGAGCAGAAATTAAGCTTGGGGATGTTGATACGTCCAAAACGTATCTATAATTTCTGCTTGTTCCATGATCTTTTGGGTGACATTGTTATATGTTTTGCTACACTTTTATATCATTTTACACATATTTGGACTAACCTAGTAACTCTATGCACCCAGTGCGAGTTTTTGTCCGATGATGTCTTTTTGCAGGGGATTTTACCCAATTTTCCGGAGCCCCAAAAATCCCGAGAAAAATATATAAAAAGTCAGCGTAACGGAAGCTTCCAGATCATCGAAGATGGGCCATAGGGGGGCCAGGGGCCGTCCAGGCGACCTCCTGGCGCGACCTACCCCCTAGTCGCGCCCACAGGCCTCCTGTGTGGGTCCCACCTCCTCCGTACCCTCCTTCGGCCTATATTTACCTCTCCGAGAGGAAACCCTTCCAGGTGATCCAAAATCACGGATTTTTCCATCGTTCCTCCACCGCAGTGCTTCCGAGATCGGGAGCGTCAGGAGACCTCTTCCTGGCACCCTGTCGGAGGGAGGATTGACCTCCAAGAGCGTCTCGACCTCCATGGACGCTTCCCGGACCTGCCATGAGTAGTCCTTCTTGGACCATGGGTCCATGACCAGTAGGTATTTGATTTCTTCTCTCCATTCTTGTGCTTCAATGGTTAGTCCTTATGAGCTACCCTACATGATCAAGGCATCTATGTAATTCTCTTGCTATTGCTATGCTCGGTTTGATGGGATCCGATGGATTATGAGATTATGTTCAGATTGGTATGAGTTATGTATTTGATTATCCTTTTATATTATGTTCCTTAGTGATTCATGCATGTTCTCCATTGCTATTTATTGCTTTGGCCGAGTAGTACATTGTAACTCCAAGAGGGAGTGTTATGCATGATTGTGGGTTCATGCCCCTCGATGTCTAGCGTGAGTGATAGAAACATGAGACTAGGGGATGTGATGTTGCCACGAGGGAGAAAACAACGGTGCTTGTGACCATGATTGCAAGGATCGTTTACCTTACGCATAGTTTGTTAATGCAGTTGTCCGTTGCTTTGACTTTACACTTTGGGTGGGGCTCGCAACTTAATACCGGTGAGATATTCTCGATAGATATCTTGAGGTGGATGATTAGTAAGTAGTTGCTGATGAATAAACGGTCTACTTGTCTTGGCGTACTGCCCATCACTATTGAACCTCTAACTATCAAGTAGCATAATTAGCATTGAGGTGCGTTCATAATTCTGTCAATTGCCCAATTGTAATTTGTTTACCCAAGCATAGTTGTTTATCGTCTTTTGGGAGAGAGACATCACTATTGAACATCATGTGACTCCGGTCCATATCACCATCATTGTTTACACCTCCACCATTTACTTCTTTCATTTACTTTTCCGTTGCAATTGTTATTCCTTTTCCCGCTTGTGTTTTGATGCTTTGCAAACTACAAGGCCGGAGAGATTGACAACCTCTCTGTACTCGTTGGGAGCAAAGTTATTCGTGTGTGTGTAGGTCCTACTTGCTGATCCTAGGAGTCCTCCTGGTTCGTTAAACCTTACAGTCTCCGTGTAAGGGAAAACTTGTTGCTGACTAAATCTCAACCTTCCACTTGGGGTAACCAACAAGGTGCGAGAAGTATATACATCATCTCGTCATCATATGGCCAACACATATGATAGATGGATATATCATGGGGAACCTTCAGACAGACAACCTCAACATATTCAAACTGATACACATGCCCCTCATATGATGCGCGGTGGTGATGCTGGCATTAATTTTATGGAGAAGATTTTGTGAGAAAATGCTGGTTTGGAGGAAGAGGATTGGCATGAAGATGATAGGATTCCTGACCTATTGAAGGATCTGTACGATGCTGAAGATCGTGCTGATGGACAGAAGTCGATGTTTCCTGAGGTGTTAGAGGAGGCAAAGCGCATGGTTACTCCCCGTCAAGTCTTTCTACTAGATTAGCAATGCTGCATTCAACGCAATACTCCGCCTTTTGACCTTGCAATTACGTGATAGTTGTGTTCCCAAGTCTTATGATGAAGCATTGAGCATAATCTGCAGGCGGGGGCTAGGTTATGTTTCCATACATGTGTGCCCAAATAATTGTGTCTTGTTTCGGAAGGATTTAGCGAAGCATGACAACCGTACAAAATGCAATGCCTCTAGGTGGAAAGATGCTGATGGGAAGAAGTCAATATAAGAGAAGGTACTGAGGCACTTTCCGTTGATACCACGGTTGCAACGAATGTTTATCTCGAAGAAATCATCGCTGGATGTACAATGGCACAAGCTTCAGCGGCAACCTGTGGACAATGAGTTGAGCCATCCAGCGGACGGAGAGGCATGGGAAGAATTTGACAGTGAACATGAAGATTTTGCTGCAAATCCAAGGAATATAAAACTCGACATTGCCACAGATGGTTTTATTCCGTTTGGGAACATGAGCACGTCTTATAGCATGTGGCCCGTTTTTGTGGTGTCGTACAACCCGCCACCATGGGCATGCATGGATCAGTCCAACTTCATGATGTCATTTCTTATCCCGGGTCCAGAGTCTCTAGGAAAGGATTTTGGTGTCTTTATGGAGCCCCTCGTAGAAGAACTGCTCCAGCTCTGGACTGGTGTACCTACATACGATGCCTCGAGTCCGGAAGAAAAGTTCAATCTACGTGCTGCAATCATATGGTGCATCCATGATTTCCCGGCGCTGCACACTCTGTGTGGGAGGATCACGGCGGGTTATCAGGCATGTGTCCATTGTGACAAAGACCCTTGCTCAAAGAGAATAAGGAGCAAGATATGATATATTGGGCACTGCAGCTTTCTTCCCCGAAACCATCGCTGGCAAAGAAGCAAATATTTTAATGGTGAGAATGAAACCTGTGACAAGCCAGCTGAATTCACTAAGGAAGAGCTAGAGCAACAACTTGAAAAGGTGAAGGATGTGAGATCAGGAAAGCTTACAAAGAAAATGAAGCGTGAGGAAGGTCAATGTTGGGACTGGAAGTCTTGTTTGTGGGACGTGCCATACTGGGCTGGTCTGAAATTAAGGCATAATCTCTATTTGCTTTGGCATGATTACCGGATAAGCGAGTGAGAGTGTATTCAGCATGCATTGCTGACGGTGTTCGGTACCACACCGTTGATCGTGAGGAAAAAAGGAAGACACAGAATAGTGGAATCGCCACTAAGGGGTCACATGATGGTGAGAACATTGACTTCTATGGTCAGCTGAGAAGCATCGTAGAGTTGCAGTACAACTCTAGTGGAGGCATCCATCACTCGGTTGTCTTACTTCGTTGTGACTGGTTTGATCTTGGTAGCAAGAAGAAGAGACGCTCTTGTGTCAAATATGATGGCCACTTCAAAAGCATCAACACTTCAAGGTGCTGGTATAAGAGTGATCCCTTTATTCTAACATCACAAGCAACAATGGTGTTTCACCTGCGAGACACTCTTTTTCACGGAAAATGGTGAGTTGTGCAAAACTTTGAGCACAGACACTTGTGGAGTGTGACTGAAACTGAAACTAAAGTGGAAAAGGGCCCCGGTGGTAGTGGCCTAACATATGAGGATGATGACTCTACAGAAGTTCCAGCGCAAGCTGATGATGACTCTACGGAAGTTCTGTTGCAAAGTAGAGTGCGAAGGGACCGGGAACGTGTGCTCGTTCATGCTGTAACAGTTGAAGGCATCAAGAAAAGAAGAAAGGTGGTAGTGGATGGACATGAGAGCGAGGATGAGGAAAACAGGACTGATCATGCTATGCTGCAATATTGTAGTGACGATGAGGAAAACAGGAGTGGACATAGAGTTCCTTGTTTTGGTATCGACGACAATGAGTAGCGAATGGACATGAAGGTAAATTTTGTCTCCTTGGTGATCCTTCTAACTCTTTGTAGTTTTCCTTGCAATTCTCTGTAGTTTTCCTTCTTGTGCATATGCATGGTGATCCTGATGTACTACAATTCTCTCCAGGTAGCAAAATGCTTGAAGATCCTGATGGCTGTAGTGATGTGATGGTTGTAGTAATAAAATGATCCTGATGGCTGTAGTGATAAAATGATCCTGATGGCTGTAGTGATAAAATGATCCTGATGGCTGCAGTGGCAAAACATTTGATTTCCTGTTGTAAATATTTGGTGTGATCCTGATGGTTGTAGTATTTTGTAAGCATCAACATTTTGGATGCAAAACAGTTGTTGTGATTGTTATGATGCTGGTGCATTTTGGATGCTTATTGTTATGCAAAAATGTTGTCTTGTAATGCTTGAAGATTGCAAAATATTTTTCATGAAGTTTTCTTGAACTGAATTGAGACATATGCGGCTCCATCAGACATTGAGCAAAAAAATATTTTTCATGAAGTAATATTTGAGATGTAATTTTAATTTTATTTTTTTGGGACATACAAATATAGATGTGATCTCTTGAACCTATAAATTTTAATGTACTACATGTTTTCACATATAGGTACACAAAAGAACCAATACCAAAAGAAGCAAACAACACATGCATAGAAATACACATACATGGTAAAGTATATTTTAAATGAAGTCTATACATATGTAAAATACATAAATTTCAGATTTTATTAAAAAAATTAGACAAAATTTCCTATTATTATTTAAAAAATATGGGCTTATCGGCCTCATCTTCCAAATCGCTTCACTCATTCAACGAACCATCTGTGTGGTGTCATGAGATGGTTGGTGCGGATATTGTCAAGTTTGCCAATCGTGGACCTGATCCCTTTAAGGGGACTTTCTCTCCTATGCACAGCTTTGGTCTTATATGACTCCTGTATTTCATGTGTGCTTCCTAGCTATGCATAGGTCGGGTGTGTGCTTTTTGTGTTTGTATCCTCTTGATGCTACATTTTAAACAAATAAAATCCACCTTTTTTCAAAAATTACTTTATATATATGACATGATACAATTAGTGAGACAATGAACATACTATTTCGGTGCATATAGGAACAATTTTGTGAGAACTGAGGTGAAGGCATTTATTTGAGATATGGCCTACGGTGAAGGCATTTATTTGAGATATGGCCTAAGGTGAAGGCATTAATCTGAGATATGACCGGAACCACACCAAGAGCCTCGTTTGAAATACAAATGATATCATGTAGCTCCAAAATTAGGTGAGAAAACAAAGAACATAGACTCGGATACAGGGTCATGGGCCATGCCAAAAACAAGACATGTTGACATTTGACAATGGAATGGAAACAAAACGATAAATTTGGTGGAAGGGAATGAAAAAAAGCAGAATGACATTTCTTTCTATCTTTTCAAACGATGCTACTTATTTCTTGAATACTCTCTCGCATTTCTTCACCCTTGAGACGATGAAGACACACACACTCTCTCTCTCTCCGTTACGGGTCAAAGGAAGTAAAAAAGACACTCTCTCAATGGTCATGCAAACGAAAAAGCAAGAGAGACTACTATCCTTTGTAATTCAGATGATATCTCCGTGCTCCAACATTTACTGATGAAACAACAAAGCAAAAAACAGAAACACGGCCCATGGTTTTGCTCTCCTCTAATGGAAGGAACCATGGGCCGATAGCACAAGCAGACACAAACATTGATATTATGGAGTAGCTGCAGAAATTATTGAGTAAGAAAGTATTTGACCTCTGGACCGCAAGACTTCCACTCCTTCCCGTCGACCCCTCGACCCCTACAAATAGCAGTCGTGCATCCTCTAGCCCTTCTCACCAGTCACAATTGCAGTCCTGCTCTCCTCTGAAATCCACATTCTTCTATTTCAGCTGCAACAAGGAAGCCATAGTAGGAGGTGGGAAAGTAGGGATCTACTAATATAATGGTGGTTTTTGGGTTGTGTTCTTAGATTGCTGTGGGTTTCGGGTTTCTTAACCAGTGTTTTGTTGATGGTCATGGTGTTTGCTTTGTCAGGTGGGAGGAAGCTCGAAAAACATGGGCACGATGGAAGAGGACCAAAGGCAGATGATGGAGGATGCGACGGTGGACAAGTTCCCGGAGGGGTTGCGCGTGCTCGCGGTCGACGACGACTGCGTCTGCCTCAAGGTACTAGAGGCTCTCTTGCGCCGCTGCAAATACCACCGTGAGTCTCTTGATCGCTCCACTTTGACATGGCCCATTATAATTTAGAATTGGGCCTTTTTTGTTTGCCTGAATAATGCTCGCTGCTATGCAGCAACGGTGGCCATGGATGCCAAGACGGCGCTGAAGATTCTCAGGGCGGGGAAAGTGCAGTTCGACCTGGTCATCACCGATGTGCGCATGCCGGACATGGACGGCTTCAAGCTCCTCGACCTTATCATCCTCGAGATGGATCTGCCCGTCATGAGTACACTCACTACTCAACCCGAAGTCCTAATTTTATTTTTGCATGTAAAATTGTTTTAAGGAGTACATTTACTCCCGAATCTTGAAGATACACCAAAAGGGTATTTATTCCTTTCCACCATGTAAGATGCTATATACGTCTTACATTAATATGTAATGCAAAAGTCTAGAGTTTAGTATCATGTATACAATATATATGGTTAATCTATCTTAGAAAGAACATGTATCGCTCTAATGCAATGTAGACCCCACTATGTACAAGTTTGACGGGTGCATTTATGGACATAATTTAATTTTGTATCCTCTTAATTTTAAAATCCTAGTCATAAGAACTAAATCTGTAATATATTTATTTTTTGTGATATGACCAAATTATTTTTAGTTTTTTTCTAAACTAATATTAAATTTCTAGTCATTGAATTACAAAAAGTGTACAAATGCAGCACACCTGTTCTCTACGGTGGCATGAGTAATACAATTCCAAAACTTGATATGTGGTATTGACATTATTAAGGGATTATTCATCTTTAATCTCCTTGAGATAGTTCATATTTAAAAATATTTACTCCTAAGAATAGCATATAAAGTAGGAGTGTCACTTTTAAGAAGATACATTGAGTAGCTTACCCATGTATCATACGAAAATCATGCCGATTTGTTGACTCTAAACTACAAAACTATTTTGTATTCACGTTATTTTTGACAGAATATGCAACCACAAATATTTATTTTCCTAAATTGTAATGAACCTCCGTTGGTGATAGCTGTTACCATATAAAGATAATTTGTGTGTGACCGCTTAACATGCTGAGAACATTGATTGGGCCGAAAACTATTATCTAGTAGACCAAAGGAACATGGCCAACAAATAGCAATTGATCTTCTCGTTCACTAATATTTAAACGTGATGATATGATTTATCTAGTTGGAACATGTTGTCATGATGTTTTAAGCATTGTATTATGGTTATTTTCTAGGCATTGTATTGAGTTTGTGAATGTTCTCCTGTTTAGTTTGCATTGAAACACGGAAGTTATCATAGCCATGATATCATTTGAAAACATGTGCAAAATACTTGCTTCCCTAGTTGCGCGACCCATTTGGAAAAAATCAAACTCTTTTTTGTCTATAAGCATTTGGACCAAAAAATTATGTTCGCTTGATCGATTATTGTGATGTTATTAATTTCAAAGCTAAGTCACTGCTTATACGACATGCAGTGCTATCAGTGGATTGTGACAAGAAGGTCGTGTTGAAGGCGATAAATCACGGGGCATGCGACTATTTGGTGAAGCCGTTGTGCACCAATGATCTAAAAAACATATGGCAACATGTTGAAAGTAGGAGAAGATCCCAAGCAATAAGCCACATGAGTAGGGACAATGCTGAGGATCAGAGAGTACATCCCGGTAATCTTGGCAGTTGTAAGGACTCAAAGAATAAGAGAAATGATGAGTATTATTCTAACAAGGACAAAGAGGGCACTCACTCATCCACTACCCAAAAGAAGCCAAGGGTGGCATGGACAACTGAGCTTCATAACAAGTTTCTAGAAGCTATCAACCAGATCGGCCTCGAGGGTAAGACAACATATTTTGTGCTTCATTCATTGACACAACACTTGTGGTTATCATGTAATTTTCATTAACAAATATTTTGATGACATTTCTATAGAGGCTTCCCCAAACAAGATACTGGAGCTGATGAATGTGGATTACCTCACTAGAAATAATATCGCTAGTCATCTACAGGTTTATTTTTGTCCCTTATGCTTAATTTTGATGGTTGCATTCCTATTGTTCATAGTCCAACATTTTTCGTATATAAGTGCAAGCTTTTATTTTGTGGGAACCTAGCAAACAAAACTTAGTAATGCAAGGAGCATGAAGATGTGTGTGATTTTAATTCATTTTTGTCCCAAAAAATGTGAGGCATATCTTATACAACACACGGCCACATATTTTGTTTGAACTATAAAACACTTTCAGTTATTTTTGTCCCCAAATGTACTATTACTTTTCCAGTGAGCATGTATCTCATACATGGTTGTTTTTTCTATGTTCTTATTTCAGAAGCATAGGTCGTACCTGAATACAGTCAACCCAAATTCACCTGGTGATGCGAGTGAAAGACAAAACTCATCCATAAACAAACAGAGGAATTTTATGCATGAGCATGATCATGAAAGATGGAATGTATCCTCTGGTGGCAACCCCTACTGGAATCCAAACTATTTTGGTGCAACTAGTCAACTAGGACAACTGACGAACAAACAGAGCAACTTGTGCATGGGATCATTGATCGATGGTGGTAGAATGTCGAGGTATTTCCTTCCACACACACCAGATTCAAGAAGATTTGCTGATTCCGATGACCCTCCCATCAGCCTAGACAATGGAATACCAGATGGCATAATGTTAGATGAATTTTCCTCATATAACTCTGGTACGTCCTATCTTGACTCCATGTGTGGAAAGCTGATGAAGACAAGTAAAGGCGAAAGCCCATCCAATCTTCGAAGTTACTTCACAAACACATCAAGTGGTGGCGGGATGTCGACGCTAGCAAATGAGTACCAGGTGGAACCTCTAAAGAGTATTAACAAATATCATATCAACATGAATGAACCTTCTACACATGTGGTCCATACAGTTGGCAGACCTTCCAAGTTTCCAGGTTTTGCTGGAACCTATAACAACCCTCGATGGTCCTCAATGACTGCTATTCACCATAGGTCTGGAACATCTCATGTCCCACCACGTGTGAACATACCAAGGATCAACCAACTAACGAGCTACAAAACATCATCTAGCAAGATGTTGCTACAAAATAAAATGCAACCCTTCATTGGCAACACCACATCAATGGCAGGTTTAACTGAGCAGATAGTTCCATTCAACATACCAACCAACTCAAGCTATGTAGGGATGTTGAATGGCCAGAACAGTGCTCCAATGGAACCATCTCAGATGGTTAATGGAGGGAGCATCACTACATTACCAATAATCTTGAATGATCAAATATCGCCATTCAACATAGCGAACAACACAAGCTTGGTAGGGACGATGTTGAATGACAATTCTGCACTTGGTACTGGAAGGCCTTCAATGACCGACATTAATACTGTTAATTGTGGAAGAACTATTTCTACACATTCCAACCTTCAAACAGCTGGTTTCTCCGAATTGACTCAGATGCTTGATGACGGGGATGCAGATGGCATTCTCCCTGTGCAAGAAAGTATGGTTAATCAACAAGATCATAATGATATACTGAAAGGCATTAGTGCCTTCTTATCGGACGATATTGTCAACCTTCTAGATGACGTAAGAACTTTTATCATTAGCTTGTATCAAGTCTTTACATATGAATTTTTGAGCTAGACAAGTGTATTTAAATATATATTTTCCTCGTTGTAGGATTTCATTGGAGAACATGGCGTCATTGATGGATAATTATAGTTATACCGGTTAGCTCGACCTACACGCGAGATGTTTTTGCATGTGTGCTGGAGATTATTTTTATTGACCACTGATTTATTCTTGCACAATGTACCATGAAATTATTTGAATTACTGTTATCTAGTTAGAAGCACAGTCATGTTGGAGCTTCTATTTATATTTACTTTTAAATTTTGTTGAGACAAAAAACAATGGTTTGTTCTATGATGCCAGATGTAAACAATTTTCTTCTATATGGTATCAATGTGATGTTGCATCTTTCCCTGAGAAACGTATAGCGTCCCAAGATAGGCATTATACAGATCTAGCACCTCCGCGAGCACCCGCATAGTATCATTCCCAAGACGTCCTCCAAAACCAACATGCATGTGACAAGCAATTTATGCACGTAGATGTATCACAACACAATTTTATAACAAATCCTCAACATCATATCTATACAGCAACTATGGAAGTCAAATTTTATGAATCAATACATACAAGAGTCTCGACCAAGATACGACTCACAATAGAAAATTTAGGAAATGCCTTAAGAAGGCTTAAATAAAATAAGATGGCATTCATGTCGCCAGAGTGAGCTTTGCGTCATGCATTTAGTATTGGTGTGCCGCGGACACCTACCAAGGGCTCTCTGCGGCGTCCGATTTGTCCGGGCGATGCGCACCCGAGTGGATTGCCCCTGGCATATATAACGGGTGTCGCATGCGTGATGGGGGTCATCGTAATGTGGTGATTTCGGTCACGCCCGCTCGCATGTGACGGCGCTGGTTGATCCTTGCCGATGGCCTTTGTCCATGGATGGGGTGCCTCGCTCACGCTAGCTGGACCGACCCGTGCGAATGTTGGGTGAGGAGGCCCTCTGCGCCGTAAGTTTTGCACAAGCCTCCCCCAGTTGGATCCTTGGAGCTCTCCGCATTATCCAATCTTCCCTGGCGGCGCACACTCGTCTCGGTTACATGACTTGTGGATCACGCGAGTTCTGTGGTGATTTCTATCCCGTCTGTGTTGTGCCCCACATGCGAGGGGAGGGGCGGGTCAGCCTGTCAGCGTCCGCTAGTGGCAAGGCGTCCGGTGGACCTATTTTGGTTGCACGAGTTGCGTAGGTGTATTTTCCCATGCTTGACTGTGTGTGCATGCACGAGGTCTCACGACACATAGTTGTTCGGTTACTTGTCGAACGTCACGCCGTTCATTTTGCTAGGTAGGCTGCCCGGATGTCCTAGTGCCCTTCCAATCTTGTGTGCTGACTACGCTCATGTGTCCGGTCGTTCATGGGGTGTGCCTATGCTGCAGGGCATGTCCTACTTATGTCCATGCGTCTGAGCGGAGGTTGGGAGTTGGGACACCCCGTTACACTTTCGTTCATTTTTTTTTAAGTTGTTACACTTTCGTTCATGTGCGTCGGCTGCACCCGTGGGATGGTTGCGCCCATGTCTTGTCTTGGGTTGCCCTTGTCCGGGTATCTTATTTGTATGGTGTCAGCTTTGCGTGGGCCTGTTGCATTCTGTGTCGGTGGAAGTGTGTGTCTGGGGTCATAGATGGGGGTCTTATATACTCTCTCACTCTTCCTCTCCTTTCACATTGTTCTCTTTGTGTTGTGGCTAGGGTTTCTTCCAGATTCCTTGACGTTGGGGATTCATTTGCCGTCCACGTCTATGAACGTGTCGCTTGTCCGTCATTTTTAGGTTTCTTTGTGGTCGGAGTCCGCGGTGAGTTGTTTGTTCGTTGTTCTGATTGAGGTTCGTGTTCTTCTGCTTCTTCTGTTTCTTCACGCAAGCCATTCTTTGTTAAGTTATAGACACATATTGTCGTAGATTTTTCTTATTCTTGACGTTTGTGCTTGTTTTTATTACTTGACTGTTGTTTGACGTAAGTTCTTCGCTATGATGCTTCTACTGTCTTTTCCTTTTTTCTGTGGGGTTTGTTACGTCTCATTTATTTTGGGCTTCTTCTCTTCACTCGTTGTCTTTTTTTTCTCCTTGTCTTGGTTGTAGGTCCTTTTTGCAATTTTTATTCGTCCTTTTGCACGATTCCTGGCCCGGGGTGCTTATCTGTTTTTGTTCTTGTTGGATGTTTGCTATTCACCAGTGTTGTTTTGCAACCAATTACAACTTGACAAATGCCCTTGTACATTGTGTGTCAGCTTAACAGACTCACGAAAACAGGTTTTTACATTAACCAAATTTTGAACCCGTTTAGAACCAGGACGGGAGAATCAAGCTTCCCCTTTATAAGAGTTAGTAGACCCAGTAAAAGTCAAACCTTTAAAATGCGTATAAGAGACACTGTAAATCATTTTTACGATGTGAAATTGCCTCAAACAGAGCAGATCCAGTAAATTAAATTGTATCCCACAATAGCTCTTTTTTTTCTTTTTTTCCTTTCCGTCCCGGCGAGCCGTCTCCGGCCACGGCATGCCTCCCCCCGGCGTCCCGGCTTGCCCCGGTGCCGTCCGCCTCGCCCTAGCCTTGTTCCGGCACCGCCCTTTCTGGGCTACGCATGCAGTGGAGGAGCCCTACGCCGCCCAACATGACCGCACGCTCCCTGGCCATGCGAGCACCCCCAGCACTGCCTCGCTCTTCTTCGGTGTCGCCCAGCCCTGATTCAGGCCGCCGATGGCCTGCTCCGCCCTTCCCGTGGACAGCCTCCCTCGGTAGTGGAGGTCGAACCGGTCGCAATTCGGACCAGCGGCGGTAAATTCTCGCGTGCATCGGCTTCTTCCGACGTGCGGCGAAGGATTCCGTTTTTTAGAAAAGGAGGCATGGCCACGGCCTCTGCATCGAGTGAAGCATGCTGCCTTTTATTAAATCATAACGAAATCAGTCTCAACAAAGTACATTTAGGTCTTAGAAAATAAATAAAAGATAAAAGGCGTCTGTCGCGCCACAACCGGGAATAATAATAGGCCTAAATGACTAACCACCTATCCTATTAATATGTCGCCATCCAAACCGGTTGAAGATATCCTTAGATACCATCTCTTAGCGGGAACCTGACGTCAGCTGTGCTTCCCTGGCAATGGTTCCAGAAAAGTGTTGATCCTGCAATCTCTAGTGTTAGCTAGACGAATGCTTATAACAACTAACCTTCTCCTGCAACGGCACCAGAAGAATGCTGATAGCACTCCCCGACAATGAAACTGGAAGAATGTTGTTGATGGCCCACCAGCGCATGGGTTCGCAACAGTTTTCGAGGGTAGAGTAATCGACCCAATTTGTAGATCGCCGAAAGGAGGTGAGAGAATACTCTCGAGTATTAGCAGCTGAATTTGTCGGATTCAACCACACCTAAAAGATTAGTATCTGCATGCACAGTAGTAATAGCAAAGTAACGAGCAATAGCAGTGGCAAGGAACAGCAGTAGTGACAGCAGTAGCAAGTAGCAACAGTAGCAGCAACAGTAGAGCAAGACAAGTAACAACAATAGCAACAGCAATAGCAGTAGCAGAGAAAGACAAGTAACATCAGTAGTAGGACAAACTCGTAGGCAATGGGTCCGTGATTTGTTTGGATGATATTCATCATGCAACAGCTATAACACGGAGAGATAAGTGGCTAGCTCCCGTTCGTCAATGTGATGTAGGCATGCATTCCGTGTGTCGTCATACGTGCTTAGGGAAAACAACTTGCATGACATCTATTGTCCATCCCTCCCGTGGCAGCGGGGTCCGAAAGGAAACTACGGGATATTAAGGTTCTCCTTTTAATAAAGAACCGGACCAACGCATTAGCACTTGGTGAACACATGAACTCCTCAAACTATGATCATCACCGGAAGTGGTTCCGGTTATTGTCACTCTGGGGTTGCCGGATCATAACACATAGTAGGTAACTACAACTTGCAAGATCGGATCAAAACACACATATATTGGTGACAACATAATAATTCCAGATCTGAAATCATGGCACTCGGGCCCTAGTGACAAGCATTAAGCATGGCAAAGTAGTAGCAACATCAGATCTCAGAACATAGTGGATACTAGGGATCAATCCCCATCAAAACTAACTCGATTACATGATAGATCTCGTCCTACTCATCACCGCCCAGCGAGCCTACGAATAGATTACTCACGAACGACGAAGAGCTTCATGGAATTGGAGAGGGAAGAAGGTTGATGATGACGATGGCGACGATTTCCCCTCTCCTGAGCCCAAGACGGACTCCAGATATGCCCTCCAGATGATGAATAGGTGGTGGCGGCGCCTCCATATCGAAAATGCGACGAAAATTTCTCTTTTTATTTTTTCTGGGACGAAAGACAACTTATAGAGCTGGAGTTGGGGGCGGCAGGTGCGTGTGGGCCCCACAAGCCTGCCCACCGCCACCAGGGGGTGGTGGCGGAGCAGGGGCTTGTGGACCATTGGCCCACCCCCTGAGGTGGAACTTTGCGCAAGTATTTTTGATATTTTCCAAAACTGCTCCCCGTAAATTTTCAGGACGTCAGTCCAGGTTAGTTCCATTCAAATCATGCAAACAAGGGCAAAAGAGTTTGGAAAAGTAGATACGTTGGAGACGTATCAACTCCCCCAAGCTTAAAACCTTGCTTGTCCTCAAGCAACTCAGTTGACAAACTGAGAGAGAAAGAAAAACTTTGACAAACTCTGTTTGATCTTGTTGTTGCAACTATGTCTAACTCATAACCAGAATTTCAGCAAGATCGCAAGTTAACCACATAAGCAAATGACACAAAGGTCTCATGGTAAACTAATATCAATGGCATAATCAGCTAACGAGCAAATAATAATGAGTTTCAAATACCAACACTTCAATCAAAACAAGCATGAAGCAATGTGAATAGGTGGTATCTCGTTAGCTCTTTCTGAGACCGCAAAACATAAATGCAGAGCTCTTTCAAAGATCAAGGGCTGACTAAACATTGTAATTCATAGCAACGAAGATCCTGTCATAGTCATACTCAATATCAATCAAAAGCAAAGCATAAAAATGACAGAGGTGCTCTCTAATTGGTGCTTATATAAGAGGAGGATGACTCGACAGGAAAATAAATAGACAGGCCCTTCGTAGAGGGAAGCATTGATTTGCAGAGGTGCGAGAGCTCAAGCTTTGAAAACAGAGATAATAATTTTGGGTGGCATGCTTTCATTGTCAATGCAATGACCAAGAGTTATCAATATCTTCCATGCTACTCATGCTATAGGCGGTTCCCAAATAGAAAAGTAAAGTTTTAACTCCCCCACCACCAATCAATCACACTCCACGGTTAGCCGAATCCTCGGGTACCGTCCATACTAAAATCAATCCCGGGGGGGTCTTGTTTTACAGTTATGTTTTCGATTTAAGCATGGAACTGGGCATCCCAAATACCTGCCCCTTTCTCGTGAAGGACTGTGAATAAACACATGTCGAGGATAACACTCCTAGCATGGAAGATACCAATAGCCCTCTGTCACCACATGAGCGGTTCGGGCATGCAAAACAGATTTATTTCTTGAAGGTTTAGAGAATGGCACATGCAAATTTACTTGGAACGACACGTAGATACCGCAAATAGGTAGGTATCATGGACTCTCATGGAAAAACTTTTGGGTTTATGGGAGTGGATGCACAAGCAGTATTCCCGCTTAGTACAAGTGAAGGCTAGCAAAAGACTGGGAAGTGACCAACTAGAGAGCGACAACAGTCATCAAGATGCAATGAGTTTGACTAACATTGAATGCAAGCATGAACAGGATATAAATCACCATGAACACGAACATCATAGAGGCTATGTTGATTTTGTTTCAACTACATGCATGAACATGCGCCAAGTCAAGCCACTTGAAACATTCAAAGGAGAATACCATCCCATCATACTACATCATAGTCATCTCAAAATCTATGTTGGCAATCAAGACAAACCATTATAAGCTCAGCATGGCATCAGAAACTATGATCTCTAAGTTGTCATTGCAAACATGGTTCTCTCACAACAAAGCTAAATCTGGGTCGACAAGCTAGTCATATTTACAAAAACAAAATAGATAGAGTTCATACCAGCTTTTCAGTCTCAGTCACTTCATCATATATCATCATTGTTGCCTTTCATTTGCACGATCGAACGATGAAAACGATAATAAGCGCATTGGACTAAGCTGAATCTGCAGGCAAAAACAAAGGAGAAGACAAAATAATATGGCTCTTTGAAAGCTAAATAGGTAAGCATGTAAGAACCACTAGGCATTGTAACCAATATCTTCTACCTTGACACAAAGAAAAAGAAAACTATATACACGGGAAAGCTCCCAGCAAGCAAAAGAAGAAAGAAAAATCTTTTTGGGTTTTCTGAAAAGGACACAAAACAAGAAAACAAGAAAACAAAAAGAAACTAGCATGGATAATACAGTGGCAAAGTGTAAACACCGGCTAACAGAGTGAAAGCATAAGCATGAATGTAAAGTCGGTGAGAACACGTACTCCCCCAAGCTTAGGATTTTGGCCTAGCTTGGTCTACTCCCATGGTGGGAAATAACCAGCTCCACGATACTCCAAAGCATACTGTGGATGCCACTGCTGTGTGAGCTCCTCCGGCTCCCATTGATAAACTGGCGTCTAGTACTCGACTGGCGGCTCGGGCACGGGCGCCTATGGTTGGGCCAAGCCCCAATATGCGTAGATGTCTGCGGCCATAATAGTGTACCTGCCTGCATGAAGATCAAACAAAGAAGGAGCAGGCAAAGTAATAGTCTCTCGAGTACCCTGACTAAACACCAGGTTACAAATCATCCGTCTACTAGCATCTCTATCCAGAAAATCATGGCGAACCATGCTATCATAATCCAGATATCTCTCAGGGAGAAGCATCTCTCCTTCCTCTCCCAGTCAAATGGGTATCTCAAAGTGTCTGGCAAGACGGGTAGCGTAGATACCTCCATAGACGACACCCTTGGAACGGTTCAGGTTCAACCGTTGAGCTACTATAGCGCCCAAACTATAAGTCTTATCATTATAAAGGCCTTCGCGCAGAACCGCAAGGTCTGAAGAACTAAGTGATCCAGCCTCCCCACGGCCAATCAAACATTTTCCCACAAATAGTGAGAAGTACCGAAGCACAGGAAAATGTATGCAAGCAATTCTAGCGCGAGACACACCTCTCTCCTCTCCAACAGCAATAGAACCAATGAAATCCTCCAAGTCCCGTGGACGAGGATCATGAATATCCCCAACATAAGGTAATTTGCATACATTGCAAAAATCCTGTAGTGTCATGCACTGGGGAACATCATATGTCATGAACTCAACCATGGGAGGATTCTTCCTCGGGTAAAAGTTGAAGCTTTGAACGAGAATGTTGGTGAGGAGGAGGTATTGTGGGCACTTATCTTCAACGAACGCAGTAAGACTTGCGTTCTCCACCAAGTAATAGAAGTCTTCATAAAGTCCGGCGGCGCGCAAAAATTCATCACTTGGCCACTCGCACGCTCGAATTTCTGTGACTCGAGGGACTGCGTACTTGGGGTGGTTCTTCTTATCCTCCTTGGGGTTACGGCTTGAAGAGCCTCTCAAGAACCTCCTCATCTTTTCCTTTTTCTAACTTTGAAAATTTCTAAAATTTTTAGAGACTTCGAAAGAAAAGCGAATAAACATTAACCCAACTTGTAGCAACTACTTCTACTAGTGCCTAGAGACCGTATCACGCGCTAAAACTACTTGGGACCAGCTAAAATCAACTTTTCAAGCTCAAGAACAGGGTCACCAAGGTAGCAAGAATTCGCGAAGGATAAAGCAGTAGAGCAAAAACTAATTGGACCAAAGGAGGAGTCACTTACCAAGGAGCAATTTCCCCAAAACAGTTCGGAGAATGGTGCTTTGAGCAAGGAGATCGAAAATCACAGCCAAATGAGCAAGAACACGGGTTTGAGCTGCGAAACAATTTTTTCTGGAGGTGGAAGAAGAGGCTGGGAGCTGGAATGAGTCGAGGGGGTGCTTGTGGGCCCCACAAGCTTGCACCCCGCCACCAGGGGGTAGGTGGCGGTGGGGGGGCTTGTGGCCCACTGGTGAGTCCCCCTGACCAGCTCTCAGGCCCAGAAATTTTCAAAAATTTCAGAAAAATCATACTAAATTTTCAGGACCATCGGAGAACTTTTATTTTCGAGGTATTTTTCTCCGGGACGCTAAAACAGAAAACAGGAAAAGCTAAACTAATTCTATCACTTTTCTTCTAAGCAACACAAAATGAAAACTCAAAACAGAGGTATGTGACTCTCTGATTCATCCGTTTCATGGTCATCGGAAGAAATTTGTCAAAGGGGTTGATCAAGTCCTTATGACAAAACCTTCTCGAATCGCAAGAGAGAACAGAGAATTTTCGAATAGCCACTAAGTCACCTCAATGGGGATATGAATCTCCCCAACAAGCAAATCATACTTCATCTTGACACGAGGAATAGGGCATTCAAAACTCCCAATAAGAATTGATGAAGTCTTTCCAATAGCATTGATGCAATGTAATGGATATCGTTTCTTCGAAAAGTGCACTGTGTGCTCGTTACCGTTGACATAGAAAGTGACATTGCCTTTGTTGCAATCTATAACAGCCCCTGCAGTGTTTAAAAAGGGTCTTCCGAGGATGATATCCATGGCATCGTCCTCGGGAATATCCAAGATAACAAAGTCTGTTAAGATAGTGGTGTTAGCAACCACAACAAGCACATCCTCGCAAATGCCGATAGGGAAAGCGGTTGATTTGTCGGCTATTTGCAGAGAAATTTCACTGATTGTCAACTTATCCAACTCAAGTCTACGATAAAGAGAAATCGGCATAACACTAACACCGGCTCCAAGGTCACATAAGGCAGTTCTTACGTAGTTTCCTTTAATGGAGCAAGGTATAGTGGGCACTCCGGGATCACCAAGTTTCTTAGGAGTTCCACCTTTGAAAGTGTAATTGGCAAGCATGGTGGAGATCTCAAGATCTGGTATCTTCCGTTTATTAGTCACGATATCTTTCATGTACTTGGCATACGGAGACATCTTGAGCATATCAGTTAACCGCATCTGCAGAAATACGGGTCTTATCATCTCAACGAAGCGCTCAAAATCCTCATCATCCTTTTTCTTGGATGGCTTAGGAGGAAAGGGCATAGGTCTCTGAACCCATGGCTCTCTTTCTTTACCATGCTTCCTAGCAGTGAAGTCATTCTTGTCGTATCTCTTAGGTTGTGGATTATCAGGATTAACAGTAGGTTCAATCTCCACATCCTCGTCATGGCTAGGTTGAGCATTATTATGAACATCACTGTCCACATTGTCACCAGGTTCATGTTCATCACCTAATTGTGTTTCTGCATCAGACGCAGAAATATCATTAGGTTCTTCAGGTGTGATAGTATTTGGTGAACTGACGTGCAGGTTTCTATCATCCTTGTTCTTCTACTTAGGATGACTAGGTGTATCAGCATTGATTCCTTGAGAATCTTGATCAATTCTCTTAGGATGACCTTCAGGATACAAAGGTTCCTGAGTCATTTTGCCTCCTCTAGTAATGACTCTGACAGAATTCTCATTTAATTCATTGAGCAGGTCATTCTGAGCTTTAAGTACTTGTTCTACCCGAGTAGTAATCATAGAGGCATGTTTACTCAGAAGCTTCAGAGCATTGACATTTCTGTCTACACAAGCACTTAGATGGCTAAGCATACGGGCACTTTGTTCCAAATGTCTGCTAACATAATCATTGAAACTCTGTTGTTTGGCAACAAAGTTGTCAAATTCATCAAAGCATAGGCTAGCAGGTTTATCAAAAGGAATGTCACTCTCATCAAACCTACATAGAGAATTCACTTCTACTACCTATACCGGGTTATCGAGACCATGGATCTCTTTGATAGGTGGTAGATTTCTGACATCTTTAGCTCTAATGCCTTTCTCTTGCATAGGTTTCTTGGCTTCTTGCATATCTTCGGGACTGAGGAATATAATACCTCTTTTCTTAGGAGTTGGCTTAGGAGGTGGTTCGGGAACAATCCAAGCATTATCGTTGATCAAGAGGTTATTCATTAGAGTCTCAGCTTGTTCTACAGTTCGTTCCCTAAAAACACAACCGACACAACTATCTAGGTGGTCTCTAGAGGCATCGGTAAGTCCTTTATAGAGGATATCAAGTATCTCGTTCTTCTTGAGAGGCTGATCAGGCAAAGCATTCTGTAGCTGGACAAGCCTCCCCCAAGCTTGTAGAAGACTCTCTTCTTGGAGTTGAGCAAAGTTGTATATTTCCTGCAAGGCAGCTTGCTTCTTATGGGCAGTGAAATATTTCTCACAGAAGTAATAGACCATCTCCTGGGGACTACGCACACATCCAGGAGAAAGAGAGGTGAACCAGGGTTTAGCGTCATCCTTTAGAGAGAAAGGAAACAACTTAAGGATATAGTAGTGGCGGATCTTCTCCTCGTTAGTGAAAAGGTTGGCTATTTCGGATTGTTTGGCAAGATGGGCTATGACCGTCTCAGACTCATAACCGTTAAAAGGATCAGATTCGACTAGAGAGATTATCTTAGTGTCGACAAAGAATTCATAATCCTTATCGGTGACAAAGATAGGCGAATTGGCAAACTTCGGATCAGTTTTCATCCTAACTTCCCAAGATTTTTCCTTCCACTTGAGAATTAATTTCTCAGCGTCATAGGCATCCTTACACGCAAGAAAATCCTCAGCTATCTCTCCCTCCATAACGTAACCCTCAGGTATATCAGGCAATTCATATCTAGGAGAGCTAGATCTAGCTGGAGCAAAAGCAGGTTCTATCTCAATAGCATCAGCAATATCAGAAGCATCACGAGCATTGGTAGTAACTCTAGCAATATGAGCATCAAGGAACACTCCTAGTGGAACAGGCAAAGGAGCATCTCTAGCAGTATCAAGCATAGCATCATCAGGCAAAATAGCATCTCTAGCATCATCAGGCAAAGCAGTATCAAGCATAGCATCTCTAGCAGTATCAGGCACAGTATCAAGCATAGCATCATCAGGCATAGCATCTCTAGCAGTATCAAGCATAGCATCATCAGGCATAGTATCAGGCATAGTATCAAGCATAGCATCTCTAGCAGTAGTATCACAAGCATAATCAAGCACAGGCGACAAATCAAGATTTCTAGCAGGAGGTGATGTCGCAAACTTACTTATAACTGAAGGTGAATCAAGTGAACAGCTAGATGGCAATTCCTTACCTCCCCTCGTAGTTGAAGGCAAGACTTTGGTCTTCGGATCCTTCATATTCTTCATAGTGATCAGCAGATATAAATCCCAAGTGACTCAGAGAATATAGCAATACCTCCCCAGCAACGGCGCCAGAAAAATGTTGACGTGAGTTGTGCTTCCCCGGCAACGGCGCCAGAAAAATGCTCACGTCAGCTATGCTTCCCTGGCAATGGCTCCAGAAAAGTGCCGCTCCTGCAATTTTTAGTGTTAGCTAGACGAATGCTTATAACAACTAACCTTCCCCTGCAACGACACCAGAAGAATGCTGATAGCACTCCCCGACAATGAAACTGGAAGAATGTTGTTGATGGCCCACCAGCGCGTGGGTTCGCAGCAGTTTTCGAGGGTAGAGTATTCGACCCAATTTGTAGATCACTGAAAGGAGGTGAGAGAATACTCTCGAGTATTAGCAGCTGAATTTGTCGGATTCAACCACACCTGAAAGATTAGTATCTGCACGCATAGTAGTAACAGCAAAGTAACGAGCAATAGCAGTGGCAAGGAACAGCAGTAGTGACAGCAGTAGCAAGTAGCAACAGTAGTAGCAGCAGCAGAGCAAGACAAGTAACAGCAGTAGCAACAGTAGTAGCAGCAGCAGAGCAAGACAAGTAACAGCAGTAGTAGGACAAACTCGTAGGCAATGGGTCGGTGATTTGTTTGGATGATATTCATCATGCAACAGCTATAACACGGAGAGATAAGTGGCTAGCTCCCGTTCGTCAATGTGATGTAGGCATGCATTCCGTGTGTCGTCATACATGCTTAGGGAAAACAACTTGCAAGACATCTATTGTCCATCCCTCCCGTGGCAGCGGGGTCCAAAAGGAAACTACGGGATATTAAGGTTCTCCTTTTAATAAAGAACCGGACCAACGCATTAGCACTTGGTGAACACATGAACTCCTCAAACTATGATCATCACCGGGAGTGGTTCCGGTTATTGACACTCCAGGGTTGCCGGATCATAACACATAGTAGGTAACTACAACTTGCAAGATCGGATCTAAAACACACATATATTGGTGACAACATAATAATTTCAGATCTGAAATCATGGCACTCGGGCCCTAGTGAAAAGCATTAAGCATGGAAAGTAGTAGCAACATCAAATCTCAGAACATAATGGATACTAGGGATCAATCCCCATCAAAACTAACTCGATTACATGATAGATCTCATCCTACTCATCACCGCCCAGCGAGCCTACGAATAGATTACTCACGAACGACGAAGAGCTTCATGGAATTGGAGAGGAAGAAGGTTGATGATGACGATGGCGACGATTTCCCCTCTCCGGAGCCCAAGACGGACTCCACATCAGCCCTCCAGATGAAGAACAGGTGGTGGCGGTGCCTCCGTATCGAAAACGCGACAAAAACTTCTCTTTTTATTTTTTCTGGGACGAAAGACAACTTATAGAGAGTTGGGGGCGGCAGGTGCCTGTGGGCCCCACAAGACTGCCCACCGCCACCAGGGGGGTGGTGGCGGAGCAGGGGCTTGTGGCCCACTGGCCCACACCCTGAGGTGGAACTTGGCGCAGGTATTTTTATATTTTCCAAAACTGCTCCCCGTAAATTTTCAGGACGTTTGGAGAACTTTGATTTCTGCACAAAAATAACACCAAGGCAATTCTGTTGAAAACAGCGTCAGTCTAGGTTAGTTCCATTCAAATCATGCAAATTATAGTCCAAAACAAGGGTAAAAGAGTTTGGAAAAGTAGATACGTTGGAGACGTATCAGAACCCAGTAACCAAAGGCTCCCTGGCTTCTGCAGGAGTGAGTAAGGACCACGTGCGGATCAAGGCAGTAGCCCGGAAGATAACGTGTAAAATGTGAATATAGCTTTGTATGTTAAACACTACATCATTTTTGCAGTTCCATGCAGCCCAAAATAGTGCACAGGTTCCTATACGAGTAAGTTGCGTAGATTCAACATCAACCCCCTTTAACCACGCCCCAAATAATGTGTTTATGCTATTAGGTGGACTGATGTTGAAAGCAATGTGAATCAAGCGCCATAAAAGATTAGCCATAGGACAATCGAGAAAGAGGTGATTAATAGTTTCTTTATTCTAATAGAAGTTGCATCTTTGATTGCCTTTCCAATTACGCTTGGCCAAATTGTCCTTTGTTAGAATAACTCCTTTGTGAACAAACCACATGGAGATCTTTATTTTTAGTGGAACTTTGACCTTTCATATATGCATGCATTTTGGAATAGGCATGGAATCTATGAGGTGCAAGTACATAGATTTTACAGTAAATACTCCATTGACGGTCAACATCCATTGAACACTATGAGGGCAATCAGAGAAGCTAATGTCCATCAACCTTCTGACTAGTTGCAGCCAGCTAATCCATCTGTCACCAATCAAGGCTCTACAGAACTGAATATTTAAAGGAGTCTCACGTAATATTGTCGCAACAGACGCCTGTCGATGTTGGGCAATATTGTAAAGCTGCGGATACTGAAGAGCTAAGGGCGACCCCCTAGCCACGTATCTTCCCATAATCTAGTTAATTCACCATTTTCAATGATAAACCTAGTCCTGTTGAAAAATGTAGTTTTAGACCTCATCAAACCCTTCCAGAAAGGAGAGTCACTTGGTCTTGCGGTAACCTGAGCAAAGGTCTTGTTTTGTAAGTACTTGTTCGTAAGAATTTGTACCCACATACCTTCTATTTCCATAGATAGTCTGAACAGCCATTTACTGAGCAGACATCTATGTTTAACCTCTAAATTTTCAATCCCTAAACCCCCATGCTCCTTTGGTCTGCAAATGATGTCCCATCTAGTAAGCCCTATACTTGGTCTTGACATCATCACTCTGCCAGAAAAACCGAGACAGATAGAAATCCAACCATTTTCGCACCCCAACTGGTACTTCAAAAAAAGGTAGGAGAAACATGGGCATGCTTGATAATACAGAATTAACAAGTACCAGACGTCCTCCATAGGATAAAAGCTTGCCTTTCCAGCAGCTTAACTTTTGTTCAAATCGATCCTCGATACATTTCCACTCCTTATTTGATAACTTTCGGTGGTGAATAGGAATCCCTAAATACGTGAAAGGTAAATTCCTGCTTTCGCAACCGAACAGTTGGTTATAAGTGTGTTGTTCTGTTTTGGCCTTTCCAAAGCAAAACAATTCACTTTTATTAAAATTAATCTTCAGTCCAGATAGCTGCTCAAATAAGCATAAGATGAGTTTCATGTTTCTGGCCTTGTTAAGATCATGCTCCATAAAAAGAATCATGTCATTTGCATACTATAGAATAGAGACACCCCCATCTACTAGATGCGGTACTAGTCCCCCTACAAGGTCTTTCTCAGTGGCTCGCCTGGTCATTAATGCCAACATATATGCAACAATGTTGAATAGAATAGGAGACATAGGGTCTCCTTGTCTGAGACCCTTCAGTGTCTGGAAGAAATGAACCACGTCGTCATTTACTTTGATACCGACACTTTCTTTTTTTATAAAGCAATCGACATGCTTCAGCCAGAGCTCGTCGAACCCCTTCATACGTAGGGTTTGTTGCAGGAAAGACCATTTGACTTTATCGTATGCTTTTTCAAAATCCACTTTGAAGATAACTCCATCAACTTTCTTTGAGTGAATATCATGTAAAGTTTCATGTAAGATCACGGCCCCTTCTAGAATGTTACGTCCAGACATGAAAGCCGCCTGCGTAGATTGCACCACCGAATGGGCCACCTTAGTTAGCCTATCCGTTCCCACCTTTGTGAAAATCATGAAGCTAACATTTAACAGACATATAGGACGAAATTGTTCAACACGCGTCGCCCCCTCCTTCGTTGGTAACAGTGTTATGGTACCAAAATTCAGATGAAAGAGTTGTAGGTGACCAGAGAACAGATCATGAAACATTGGCATAAGGTCTTTTTTAATTATATGCCAACACTTCTTATAAAACTCGGTCGGACACCCATCTGGAACGAGAGCTTTGCTGTTCTTCATTTCCCCAATAGCATGCAGCACCTCTTTCTCCGTAAAAGGAGCGGATAAAATCTCATTATCGGCCTCTCCGACTTGAGGAATATCCGCTACCCTATGCTCATCCATAGAAACAAAACTATGATCAGGAGCACCGAACAACTGTTTATAATAATTTGAGATGTACAATTTTGGATTCTCGTGACCTAGTATTGTACCCTCATCTTGCTTGAGCTGCAAAATTCTCTTTTTCCTATGCTTCCATTTGCAATCAAGTGGAAAAAATTAGTGTTATTGTCACCATGAATGATTGCCCGCACTTTGGCTCTAAGTGCCCATTTCATTTCCTCCTCTCTAAGGAGTACACGTACTCTTTGTTCAACCTTGTTTTTATGACCGTTCGTTCACATCCAAAAGACAGGTCTCTGCCTTGCGATCAATATCATCTATAAGTTTGAGAAGCATGTCCTGCTCATCCTTATAAATCCCGGATACATTCTTAGCCCAACCCCGTAGGAACTGTCTAAGATGTCGGATCTTGTTTTGCCATCTTTCAATGTTAGACATCCCACCCAACTCCTTGTTCCATTCCCTAGCAATCATATCTGTGAATCCCTCACGCGTGAACCAACTAGATTCGAAAGAGAAATCGTTCTTCTTCCCCATATGATTTGTGTTACCAGAGTCAAGCAAAAGTGGAGTATGGTCAGAGATCGCTCTTTGTAGCGGTCGTACAGTTACTAGCGGGGACTTCTGTTCCCATTCGATACTAGTAAGGACCCGATCCAGCTTTTCAAAAGTCTGGTTTTGTAAGGAATTAGCCCAGGTAAATTTCCTACCAGAGAGATCAATCTCCCTGAGGTCCAGGCTCTCGATAATTGTGTTGAACATAAATGGCCATCTGCCATCAAAATTATCGTTGTTCTTTTCATCAGCCCGCCGGATGATATTAAAATCACCCCCAACTAATAGTGGTAATTTCTCATCACAAATCCTAACCAGATCAGCGAAAAAATTGGGCTTAAGCTCCGTCTGGGCTGCACAATGCACAGCAACGAGAGCCCATTGAAACCCATCTGCGTTAGATCGAATCCTAAACTTGACCGCAAAATCCCCCAACACCACTTCTCGCACCTGAAGTGTGTCACATCGAACTCCAAGTAAAATCCCACCGGACCTTCCTCTTGGAGGGAGAGAGTGGCAGTCAAAATCAACACCTGCTGATGAAGTGCTTAGGAACTGGGATGTAAAATTATCCCGTCCTGTCTCCATCAGCGTGATACAATCAAGATTATGTTCTAAAGTAGCCTCTGCCAGGAATCTAATTTTAGCCAAGACTCTCACACCTCTGCTATTCCAAAAAATTCCTCTCAAATTTCGTCATAGAATTTTTTTGCAGTCTCAAATCTGGCACTTCTTCGTACTGGAGAAACCGGATACACTTTCCGTTTCCAAGGCCGTTTTAGTTTTTCACATCCAAACTCATGTTCCATATAACCAGGTATTTGTGAGCCTACATCAAGAAACTGCACATCGGCCAAGCATTCATCTGGTAGATGATCATCTCCCTCCTCCTGATCGTCCATGGGGGCAAGATTCTCACAAAGAGAATTCAGCCCCCCAAGTTCAGTGACCTCAGAGTCTTTCATTGGTTTCACTGCAACTAAATTCCGTATGATGTCCAAAGCCCTATCGACTTCTAAGTCCAATAGGTCATTAACAGATTTCGAAATTTCTTTACTCGTGTTACCCACAAAAACCCCAACAGAAACAACATTATCTATGATTTCATGCGGTGAGAAATGAAGAATGGAATGGTCTTTGTTAATTGACATACCTGTCGAAATTTCAGCATCCTTCATTTTTGCTGCCCGCATTTCACATCCCATCTGCAAGTCATCCGCATATGGTTGGGTCTGGATCCCCTGACTGGACCTTCTATCCGGGGTCATCGGATTCGAAATGCCACCAAAAGCTATGACTTCATCAACAGAAAAATGTGCATGACCCTGCTCGGGTCTCGCAACGGCTGTTTTACCTGTTGTTGCCAACTTATCCGTCACCACCGTCAAATCAGGTTCGGATCCATCCACGGCGACCGGGTCTTGGGTCTTAGAAGAAAGGGCATTCGTGTTCAAACCAAAATCCAGCGCCATGGACTCTTCGGTTCTTGCACCAGCAAGGTAATCACCAAGAGAAACAGCCGCCAGCTCCTCCTTAGGCTACGAAAATTTGAGACTAGCATTACCCCGGGGATTCTTCCCTGGGAACTTGAGCTGCACAGACCAAACCGGCCACTCCGTGTCCGCAGCCACTCGGGCTCCTCGAACCCTAGCCGGCGCAGATGCGGGTTCGAAAGAACCGAACTTGAGCTCATCCATAGGTGCGTTAACCGAGTGATTACTCCCTCCTCCTGTATTAGCTGATCGCTCCATCTCCTTAGTGGTCTCGGACGGTTGATTCTTCTTTTCCGACTACCTTGAACCAACAGCATCATCTCCATCCGTGGCGAAGGATTCCGTGAGTTCCAGATACATTCCAGCCAATTCCGTGGCGGCGTGTCTGCTCTGACGATGTTTGACCGGTTTACAGATTAAACTGTATATTGCCTTCAGAACAGTACATACAAAGTTTTCACAGATGGATTTACCGCGCCCTTTAAAAAGTTTAAGGGTCGAACAAGTTTTACGGGGTCTGCTCCGCGCCTCTTTTCCGACTGAACTAGGAAGTGCAGGCATCGGCACTATTCTTAATTGTAAAAATACAGTTACTAAAATGATCGCAATCTAATTAGTTCGCACTATAGAAGAATCACATGTCAGGTCCCCTTTCCAAGTCACCTCTCCCTGATGCTTCTCTCAAATACATCAGTTCATCTGCAGCATTTCCTCGTATTAACATTATGTTTATGAATCCTTTAATTTCTGTTAGAATTCAGAAAAAGAAGTAGAACAAAAAATAGTTATAGGTTCCAGCTGGTAGATACTGTAAGCACTTTCAAGAGCCAGTAGACACTATAAGCACTATATATATATATATATATATATATATATATATATATATATATATATATATATATATATCTTTAGTGATCTAAACGCTCTTATATTTATTTATGAAGGGAGTACTATATTAATGCTGCTAAGCAAGGAGTCTTCCCGTCTAATTGTTATTATTGTGAATGATGGCTCTTCTCGCTGACAATGTGTATCCGGTTTTTATTCTAGTTCACTGCAGAGGCGATCAGAATGGTACCCGAATCCATTTACGATCCCGAGTTTCCAGACACATCGCACTTCCGCACGGGTCGAGGCTGCCACTCGGCCCTCAGACGGATCAAAGAAGAGTGGGGAACCTCTCGCTGGTTTTTGGAATTCGACAGGTTGTTCGCTGGTCCTTGTGTTTTTAGGCCGTTCTTATTGCTTGGTAAGCGAATAATATATATTTCATTTCATTATTTTTATACTTTTATTTTTTGCAACTTTATTTCCCTTATTCAAAAATTGTTAGTTTTTTTATAAAACTACTAACTTTAAGAATTTGTTTATTTTTTTAACAACGTTCTTGTTTCCAAATTTGATTCAGAAATTCTACCTTTTTGAGAAGTGTTACCTTCATATAAAAAAAAATTGGAAACCAAAGACGTCGTCTCTGTCACCAGTGGCCGCTAATTAAGACCTCTGCCAACGAAGCTGTGAGATGCCCAGCTACTGCTCTCCTGCTCACCTAGATGCCTCTTGCTCCTTCTGCCATAGCCCTTCATTCTTCGTCCCTTACCCCACATGACGACATCAACATGCGCCACGGACGGCCAGCGGTAAAATTGACAAAAATGACCCCTGGGGGGAAAGAACTCACGGAGTGACCCCTCGGGGAAAATATTTCACCCGCCTCACACTTTTGTGTGCCGCCCGACACCTAGGCGCCACACTACATTGTGTGACGCCTAGCCGTTCGGCGCCACACCCCCCGACCACCTGGCAGGGAGGGCCCACCCCCCAGGCCGTGTGACGCCTAAGCCTCAGGCGTCACACATTGTAATGTGTGTCGCCGAACGCTTAGGCGCCACACATTGACTTAACTGGCCACGGACCAGCCCCCCTCCCCACCCCCTCCCCACCCCCTCCTCATTCCCCTCCCCCAGCCCCCTCTCCCAGCCACTGCCCTCTCCCTCAAATCCTTCTCTAAATCACCAAATCTGAAGGTTTGGACCGGGCATTTGTTGTCCAATCACTCCCCTGAGGTAATCCCCACCTCTCCCCTCATTCTCATCCAAAGAAAAATCTTTTGTGGTCTTTTTTTTTTTGCAAATTTGAGGAAACCCTAGTTTTTCATGAAATGTGGGATGTATATGATATTGTTGTATTTGTTTGTATGTTAGGATAAGGGGTATGATGGGGTTAGGATTAGGGTTGTTTGGATGTTTGCATTATGGTTGTTTTAGGGTTAGGCTAGGGTTAGGCTATGGTTAGGCTAGGGTTAGGGATGTTTGGTTGTGTTAGGGTTATGATGGGGTTAGGGTTATTTGGAAGTTAGGCTAGGGTTATTGTAATTGTATGATTGCTTATAAAAAAGGTTCTATGTTTTGTTGTTTAGGTATGGGAAGAACATGTGTTTATGTTCATCACGTGGACAAGGATGCCTTTTTAAAAGGCAATATTGATCCGGACCCGGATGAGCTTGACATGGTGTTCGATTTGTGTCCTAGCTATGGTGAATTGTTGGAACAAGTCCGAAAGGATTTGAATTGGATGGACCCTAGTGATGTAGTTGAGTTTGATGGTAGGCATAATATGGGATTCGGAATGCACATTCGTTGGAAGACCATGCGTGTCAACTCCGAGCAACGTTGGCTTGCATACAAGGATACGGTGGCCGAATCATTAGACAAGGCTCTAGAGTTATTTGCCATAAAAACAAATGTTCCTAACTTGTTGGATTTGAACCGGGTTGCCTCTTCGATTGTTGAAGCTATTCCTGCACCCATCAACGAAGAGGCCAACATTGAACCTCTTTCTTGTGTCGATGAGGCCAACGAAGAGGTCAACATTGAACATGAACCATTGGTAGAGGCTAATGATGAGCACGATGATGATGAGAATGATGATAATGTTCTTCATGACAACAATCTTGGTGATAGGAGACAGGAGACTATCCTGCGCTTGCAGCCGTGCAGCCGTACCCAGAGACCAAACATGAGTTTTCCTATGTCACGGGACTAACCAGGTTGTTTCCGTTTGGAATCACTCACTTGACGGTGAAAGAATTGAATGGAAATTCCTTTTCCTTAGGTATGTGAACATCCTTTGCTATTTTTTCTTCAATTAACCGATATTTATTGCTTCGTTGATTTACTTGCTTCCATGGGTTTATGTGAGAATTGGTTCATTCTTTATTTTTATTTTAAGCTTCTAAGGCAGCTATTAGCTATATAGCAGTCAACTTCCATTTGGAAAAAGTTTGTTTCTGCCATCTTATATGAGCGATCATGGCCCCGCAATTATCTAGGCATCGAGGTGGACAATTCTATTCGTGGTCACTCCTTCTTTGCACTTTTCTCCAAAGTTCCTTTTTTTTTAATAAACACTATTTATATCTTTCCGCTTCCACATATTGTGCACAATAAACGCAAGTATAGCATCTAAAGGCCGATCAACAAACCCAGCAAGATGATATCTAATGTGTACAACCTCTCACCTGCTCAATCCTCTGGAAAAAAAACTAAACAGAAATACATGACAAAATTGGCAAATGTTATATTAATATTTGTATAGGTGTAGATCCTAAATTAAGTCACTCTCTTCATAGATGTTAAAATTGTTTACATGTTGAGCCTGAGCATACACAGTTAAACCCAGTTAGTTTTCCAGGAACATGATCTCTTCAGTAGTGTCAAGGCTTCAGGATGGTTCAGTCGACGATGCACACTTATCTACATTTTGAGTTTGCTTCCTGCTAGTTTTTTTTTTTGGTAAAAGCAAAAGCCTGTAAAAGCTAAGCCTTGGCAAGCCATCAATTGCTCGATGAGCTAATTGATGATTCCAGACTTTGAGAAGTTGTAGGGTCAGCTTCTACTGCCGATCAATTGCTCGAATTTTCTCGGGATTGAGCATGGGATTCCATGACGTGTCGCCGTGGGAAATTCTGATGTGCTATGTATCAAAGAGAGCTACAGCGAGTAAATATAACTGCTGCTCGGTTCAGGGATGTTGCCAGCCATGTGTTTTTTTTTTTATTTTTAGAAAAGGAGGTTAAGACCCCCGGCCTATGCATCAATCGATGCATACAGCCATCTTCATTACTTATTCAACAAAGGTCTGACAAGAACATACATCAAACCACCCAAAGCCCCCTCTCACACCTACAAACCGTGATAATGTGGAGTGCTCTCACTCCCCATATCTAAATCCGGTGTCGTCTCCGATCCAACCACGTCTCCGATCCAACCACATGACGTATCGGAACTCACAACCGGTGCAGCAGACCTAAAGCGTACACCACATGCACACGTTTTAGAAGCCGCCATGATCATCGAACCGTTGAACCATCTTCAGGAGAGAGATTCGCCTAATCCTTGCCAGTTCGGCCATCCGTCGACGCCACCACGGCGCCCAACGGCACCGCCTCCCTGCGCTCGTCCATCCAGACACGAAGACTCAGTAAGATCTGTCGTGCGTAGCACCTGCCGACCAGACATGAAAAATCACAGCACCTGTCGGCCAGGCATGACCTGACATCACCAACGCAGCTCCATGCAGGACGAAGACGCTCCACCTCCTGCCTCCGTCTTCCAGCGCTGCTCCACAAACGATGCTCCATAGAGAGGAAGGACACCGCAATGCCGTCATCGCCCGATCTGGAAAACAAAATTCTAGGGTTTACCCCGGAGCAGCACGAGTGGATCAACAGTAGTTACAAAACGAAGCCTTCATCAAGGTAACGACGCAGAAGCCGCCATCTTCCGCCGTCGGCTCGGTTTTCACCGGCAACCATGTCTCCCCACCATCAGGCCCGTCATCCCCGGCGGACGGGACGACGCCACCACCATGGTCCCGGGTTAGCCATCGCCGTCGGCACCGCCAAGACCGGATTAGATCCAGCCAGAAAGCTCCAGGAGAAGGCACCTGGAACCGGTCGTTGGCGCGGTGGATCGGGCCGGATCGGCTACCACCGCTATACCGCCGCGCACAGGAAGACGTCCAGTAGTACCAGGCGACGCCGCGAGCCACCGGCCGGAGCGGCCACCCCGGGAGTCGAAGCCGCCGCCTCGGGAGCCAAAGCCGCCGTCGTCCAGGCCGTAGATCCCCGCCGCCACCGGGAGCCGCCGCCCCGGGAGCCGAAGCCACCACCACCGGTAGCTGCCGTCCCGGGAGCCGCCGCCGTCCAGGCGCTAGATCCCTGCCGCCCCGGGAACCACCGCCGTCCAGGCACTATATCCCCGGCGCCACCTTCATCAAGGCCACACGCGAGTGCCGTGGCGCCCTCTGGCATCGGCGGAGGGGAGGGGGAGAGGGGGGAAAACGCGGCGGCGGCACTAGGGTTGCCGTCGAGTCGCCAGGGAGGGGGCGACACGCGGGGGGGGGGGGGCATAAACAAATTTAAAAATGCCAGCCATGTCTGAATCAAGCAAAGCTGCGATTTGTAAGTGCATCTAGTGCCCCTTAGTAATTTTGGTGGTTTGAAGACTTATAGGTTATGTATCTAATGTGTTTGTGAGTGTACACATGATATATAAGTCATTGAGGAGTTTGAGATATTTGAAGAATATCGACCCCTAAAAATATATGTCTTCAGTTGAAGAAATTGGTATGAAGCTGAAGAAATGAATCGCGAGGAATCTGCGATGAAATTGATATTCCTCATGAAGATACTGATATTGAGAAGTCCGGTGGTTCCCGAAGAAAATCAATCTGAAGAATTTGAAGCATACAGATTTACACTTTCTATTTTACTTTCTTCGCATTTGAGTAATAGGAACACCGTACTGTTAAAGGGGGTCGAAGTTACACTATGGAATGAATTTCCTCATGACGCTCAACCCAAGCCTAATCCTATCAAAAGCCTCAAGTGAGGAATATGAGTGACATAAGGATTCTCACAGTTGAGGGTTCCGACCGTTTCGATAACCACGCCAAGTCACTGGTCTTATCCACTCCAACGGTCATATTATTTAAGGACATTAGTGTCAAATCATGTCGGGAAGCTCCCAGGCTATAAATAGCCACCCCCACAACCACTAGCTGGTTGGTTGCTCCGTTAAAAACTGACACTTGTCATAAGAGCAACCCAAATTCCTCAGAGCTTTCGAGAGTAATTCATCAGTGAGGAAATACACCACCCACCGAAACCACAAACCAAACCTAATGATTGAGCATCACTGAAGAAGTTGTTCCTGTGTGGGACTGAAGCCTTTTACCTTTGAGGACTGTGCATCCTCCAGACGGCTTGGCGTCATGGTCTAGAGCAATCGAGCAGTCAATTGTGCATCGCCGGATGACCATGTTTGTGAGGGTTTGGAAGTCTGCCCTGAAGACTTACCACGAGTGTTGGGCGAGGACTGTGTGTCCTTAGCTCAAGGAGAATACGGTAGGGAGTGTGTGTCCCGGGACTGGGTGTCCTTTGGTTTCAATACCAAGCCGCTCCAAACCAGATGTACCACTGTCACAGCAGTTGGAACTCGGTCATCAACAACAGTTTTCACTAAGAAACGGGTTCTAATTCCTCAACTCTTTACTTTCTCTTTATTATGTGTTGATGACTTTCACTGTGACTGTTCGAAGAATCTGCTGAAGACTTTCTCTGAATTTGCTCAACCCCAAATTCTTCACAATAGTTAATCATCATCTGTATTCTGCGTGCGTGCTTACTGTGCAATCTGTTTTCACATTCTTCACTCTGAAATACTGCTGTGTGAACGTTTGCACGTCTGATCCTTTACTGTTTCCGCTGTAAGTTAGTCATCAGTGAGGAATTTCTTCAAAAGGAATTTCCTCAGTGACGAAATTCTAAAAATCTCCTATTCACCCCCCCTCTAGTCGACATAACACACTTTCAATTGGTATCAGAGCAAGGTACTCCCTTGTTCTGTGTGATTTTGGTTTAACCACCTGGAGTTTTAGTTATGTCGACTGCAGGCATGTTTAAGGTGACTGCAGCATGTCCTACCTACGAAGGAAAGAACTTTCCCTTCTGGAAGAACAAAAATGCAAATGCATTTACAAGCTATTGATAATGATCTCTGGTATATTGTGGAAAATGGTATCCCCATTATCTCTGCGAGTGTCACTGCGGCTGATGTGAAGAAATTCAAGCAACTCGATTCTCAAGCGAAGAACATCATCTATGGCCATCTGAGCCCAGGCCAGTTTGGAAGAGTAAGTGCTTTGGGCTTTGCAACTCTGATCTGGGAGAGACTGTGCAAGGTAAATGAAGGAGTATCAACCCAGCGTGACTCTCGTGTTGATATTCTTCGCAATCTCTTCAATCGCTTCAAGAGACATGACAATGAAAGCTGCCAAGACACCTTTGATCGCCTCAGTGACATATCAAATGAACTGCAAGCACTGGGAGCTCGAGACATTACTGATCACGAAGTTGTGAAGAAACTGCTGAGATCTTTAGATTCTTCATTTGATACTTTAGTTCTGATGATTCAAGAAAGACCAGATTACAAGATGCTTGATCCGGCTGATATACTAGAAAGGCTAAATACTCATGAATTCCAACTAGAAGAAAAGAGAGATCTATATGGACTAAGCTATTCCAGACCACGTGCACTGAAGGCTAGAGCAATTTCCTCATATGAAGACGAAGACACAGATGACAGCATTTGTGACCCTGAAGAATTTGGACAGGAGCTTGCAATGCTCGTGAGGAAATTCCAGAGATTTACACGACGTGGTCAGTTCGGTAAATCTTCAAGAAGAGACATGAGGAAATCAGAATCTTCATCTGAGGACTACAAGAAACGAACTTGTCACAAGTGCAAGAAATCAGGTCATTACATTGCTGATTGTCCCCGTTGGGGAAAGGAATCAAAGAAGAAGAAATACAAGGATGACAGTTCTGCTTCGGACAGGCTAGTCTTGCACTGGCAACCTCTTTCGTCAGCAAGTCAATCTTCAATCTTGAAGAAAATGATTGCACCATCCATACTGATGACTATGCTGATGACTTTGCTCCAACCTATTGCTTCATGGCAAAGGGTTCGAAGGTACCAGATAATGCCTCCTCCTCTGATTCAAGTGACTTTGAACCTAATGATTATAAGAAACCCAGTTACAGTAAACTTGCAATCATTGCCACTAAACAACAAACTGCTCTGGAAAAGCTTCAGAAACTGCTAGATAAAAGTGATGATCTGTTGAATGACGAAATGAACCTTACCCAAATCCTCACTGATGACATGAAAAGTCTTCAGTCTAGATTTGATAATCTTCAGAATCGTTATGATACACTCCTCACTGACCATGAGAAGCTTTCCTATGAATTTCTTCAAAGGAAGCTTGATCTTGAGAAGCTGAGGATCTCTCATGATGATCTTCGTGTGGAAAATGATTCATTACTAGCTCAACAGATCAGCGCTAGTCAAGTTGAATTTATTCCTCCATGTCTTAAATGCATTGAACGTGAAACTGCTAATTCCTCACCATAATCATCAAATGCTACTATTGCTACAAATTCTTCAACTGCACCTGCTGTGTCTATTTCCTCACTTGAGGAAAACACAAATGTTACTGATGAAAATGCAGGGCTGAAGGAATTGTATGTGACACGCATATACAAAAGCCTCAAAGGACATCAAACCCTTTGTGATGTGCTCAAAAAGCAGATCTTGAATAGGAACCCGAGGAAAGAAGGAATTGCCTTTGAGAGGAAATTAAATGCTGATGGATCTTATTGGAAACCTGAGCAGTATCCCAAAACCTCATGGGTTGCTGCTACTGGGCCTCCTTTTGATCCATCTAATCTAACTGGCTTTTCATGTGAATTATCCTATTCCTCGGATGAGTCAATTGATTCCAACTATAAACTGTTCAAAAATCAATCTCGTGAAGTATTTGCTTGATATGTTCGAACTAACTGCAGGAATGGCCCTCCTCTGAGGAAAATCTGGGTTCCTAAAAGTTTTCTTGAAAATCTTCAGGTGAATGTCCTCATGACACCACCACTGAAGAATCTGAACCCCAGATCAAATTCCTCAGGAGGACCAAAGTTTTCAAGAGGATCAAAATCCTCAACTGGTCAAAACTATGCTCATACCCGTGCTTATGCGTCTAACATGCAGGGAAATTACAAGGAATATGAATATGAGCGTTACTCCTCAAATCACTAAGTTCATAAATCCTCAAACCAATTCTCTGCATATTCATATGAGTACTTTAATCCCCCTAGTGTTAAGAGAAGTGCATTGGATTCAATGCCACCTTTTTCATATAGTGCTCGTAGGATGATGAATGCTTTGCCACCCCTTCAGATGTGGGTGGTGAAGAAATCGAACTAATCACTTCTGCAGGTCAGGTCTCGAGATGAAAATCATCATCTGAAGAATTTGCTGGAGACCTGAGGAAATGCTTGATAGGACGCAAGCTAATGATTGATGAAATAGTGATATTTCACTCGTCCTTACATTTCTGTAATGATGAAATTACTGATATGATGAAATTAGTATCATATTCTTTAAATCTGAAGCATATGAGATAGTAAGCAGTACTAATTCATCTGCAGGATGACAAACCCAAGAATACTGAGTGGGTTTTTGATAGTGGCTGCACACATCACATGACTGGTGATAAAAGCTCACTGATGAATATGCCACAAACTCCATCACCTCTGAAGCAAATCACATATGCTGACAAAGGTAAAAGCAAGGTATTGGGACTTGGCAAAGTAGCTATTTCCAAGGATAGGCATATGGACAAAGTGATGCTTGTTGAATCCCTTGGTTTCAACCTTATGTCACTCTCGATGCTTTGTGATCTTGATATGATTGTTATCTTTGGTAGATATAGATGTGTAGTCATCATGGAATCTGACAGATCCAAAGTCCTCGAAGGTGTAAGAAGAGGGGATTTGTACATTGTTGATTTCTCTACAGGTCCTCAACCAGCCACTTGCTTACAAGCAAAAACCTCAGAAGGATGGCTGTGGCACCGAAGACTAGGTCATGCAGGCATGAGGAATTTGCACACGCTCGCAAAGAAGAAGCATGTCATCGGCATCGAATCAGTCAAATTCCTCAAGGATCATCTCTGCGGTGCTTGTGAATCTGGGAAAATGACCAGATCCAAGCATCCCTCTAAAACCATCATGACCACTACACGTCCATTCGAATTGCTTCATATGGATTTATTTGGACCTACTCACTATGCCACACTAACCAATGCAACATCTTTATATGGCTTCGTCATAGTTGATGATTATTCCAGATACACTTGGGTGCATATCATAGTGTATAAAACTGAAGTGCAGGAAATCTTCAAACGATTTTCTTCAAGGGCCTCGACGAAATTTGGCATCAAGATCAAACATATCAGGAGTGATAATGGAACCGAGTTCAAAAACACTGGTCTTGATGATTATCTTGATGAACTTGGTATTACTCACGAATTGTCTGCTCCTTATACTCCTCAGCAGAATGGTGTCGTCGAAAGGAAGAAGAGGACTCTGGTTGAAATGGCGAGAACCATGCTTGAAGAATATCAGACTCCTCGTCGCTTTTGGCCTGAAGCAATCAACACTGCATGCCATATCATCAACAGGGTATATCTTCACAAATTCCTCAAGAAAACCTCATATGAACTCCTCACTGACAAGAAACCCAATGTAAGTTATTTCAAAGTCTTCGGTGCAAAATGCTGGATTAGAGATCCTCACCATAGCTCAAAATTTGCACCTAAGGCACATGAAGGTTTTATGCTCGGTTATGGAAAGGACTCGCACACTTACAGAGTCTTCAACAACTATCACAACAAAGTTGTTGAGACTGTTGATGTGCGGTTCGATGAAACCAATGGCTCGCAAAGAGAGCAATTGCCTTCTGATCCAGATAAGTTGTCTCCTGAGGAAGCAATAAAACTCAAGCCTACTGAAGACATTGTCCCAACTGAGGAAATTGATGAAGAAACGATCCCCATCGCTGATAAAAACCAAGAAGATGCTCCTGAGGAAATTGCACCAGCACCACTTCCTCAGCCCAGACAAAATCCTCAACCAGCTCATCCGAGGATTGCAAACGAAGTAGAACTTGACAAAATCCTCAACGACATCAACGCGCCAGGTCCTCTAACTCGCTCAAAAGCTTCACACTTAGTTAACTTTTGTGGGCACTTTTCCTTTGTATCCATCACAGAACCCTCAAAAGTTGCTGAGGCTTTTCTGGAACCGGATTGGATCCAAGCTATGCAAGACGAACTTCTTCAGTTCAAGCTGAATGACGTATGGGAGCTCGTCAAACGACCAGATCCTCGCAAGTACAACATCATCGGCACCAAGTGGATTTTCCGAAACAAGCAAGATGAGGACGGTCAAGTGGTGAGGAACAAGGCACGACTTGTAGCCCAAGGCTACACCCAGGTTGAAGGAATAGATTTCGATGAAACTTTTGCACCTGTTGCTAGACTTGAAGCTATTCGAATATTACTTTCTTATGCTAATCATCATAACATCACCTTATATCAAATGGATGTGAAAAGTGTATTCCTCAATGGTAAGCTTGAGGAAGAAGTATATTTTTCTCAGCCTCCAGGTTTTGAGGATCCAAAGAATCCAGACAAAGTCTTCAGACTCAAAAAGGCTCTGTATGGCCTCAAGCAAGCCCCTCGGGCATGGTATGATACATTGAAGGAATTCCTCATGAAGAAAGGCTGTGAAACATATTATTTGATACTTAGCTCACACACCAACACTAGGATTATGGTATCCCAAGGGCTCCAATCTTCATCTGGTAGGGTATTCTGATTCAGACTATGCTCGTGACCGTGTGGATCGCAAGTCAACTTCTGGCACATGTCATTTCCTCGGAAGATCACTAGTTTGTTGGTCCTCAAAGAAGCAGAACTGTGTATCACTCTCCACTGCCAAAGCTGAGTACATTGCTGCTGGTTCTTGCTGTGCTCAATTGATGTGGATGAAGCAAACCCTCAAGGATTACGGCATCAACATGAAGAATGTACCTCTCTACTATGACAATGAGAGTGCTATCAGGATTGCATACAACCCAGTACAGCACTCGAAGACAAAGCACATCCAGATTCGTCATCATTTTCTTCGGGACCATGTCCTCAAGGGCAATATCCTCATCGACCATGTGAAGACTGATGATCAACTGGCAGATATCTTCACTAAGCCCTTGGATGAGAAAAGGTTTTGCAAGTTGCGGTGTGAGCTAAATATCTTAGAATCTTCAAATGTTTTGTAAAAACATGCACACATCCTAACACTTATGCAGAGTTGATGACTTAGATGTGCAACACATGATGAAACGATTTTCTTTAACTGATGAAGAAAATCACTATGAATGTGAAGAAATTAACGAAGAAATTGATTCTCAGGGCCCTACGACAATTGTATGCGGCGTCTGTAATCAACATTCTTATATGGTGGGTAACACCACCGCCAAATATGAAATTCCTCAAGTTGATTTTCTTCAAATGATCAATTTCCTCACAATGCATTTTTCTTCAAAACAGTTGTTCTTCATTGTGATGATCTATTACAAAATCCTTAAAAACACTTGATGACTTTCATTTGCCTAGATAGACTGTGATTTCTAGTCCTCAACAGCATTCACTTATTGCTATTTCTTCAAGTTGATGTTTCTGCTAAGTGAATGTGATCGGACCCTACTTTCCCTCTATGCTATACTTATCCAGTCTATTCAATTCTTCATATGCGTTCTACTTGAAACTTTGTTCAAAATCCTCACTGCATCCTTGTCAGCTGATGATTTTGTAACGAAAATCCTCAAATCTTCAAAAATTGTTTTCTTTAAAGGCACAGTAACTGAACCCCCACTTCCCACGATCGAATAACCACGATCTCCACTATCTCCACCGCATCATACGGGAGCTACACGTGTCCTGCGGAGACGTAGAGGCAGGGGCTATTTGGTCCGACATTTTCGTGCCAAACAGTAACTTTTGGGCTATAAATATGTCCTTATCCCCCTCGGTATCCTCTTCTTCGCCTCATCGCTCTCCTGCCACAGCACACTCCACCGAACCCTAGCGCCGCCGCTGGTAGTCTTTTCGCCGGTGAGGAAGAGCTTCACTGCCTCGACCTCTTCGTCGCCAGAACCACGCCGGAGTAGGATCATCTTCGTCCGCCGCCGCTGTAGACGTCCTCTGTCGCCAAGTTAGGGTGCATTGGACACTCGAACGAAGAGCCTCTCCAACACTACTTTCTGTGTTCTTCGTACGCACCTTCCAGGGTAAATATATCCCATTTTTACAGCAGATTAGATCTGAATTTTTTACATCTTCTATGTGAAATCTGGTTTTCCTCAAGATACGATGCACACATGATTCCTCAAACACTACATATCAGCACAATCATTGATGAACTATGCTAAGCATCTAAGATTATCACGAGATTCCTCAATTGTGCGAATTTTCGGATCTGTACAACTCTGGAACCCAAGAACAGTATGCTTAGGCAAATTCCTCAACCACTGGTTATATTCCTCAAACTGTCAAACTTTTTCATTTTCTTCAAATCTGAGAACGCATATGACCTCTCCAAATTCCTCGCAACCATACTCTGTTCACAGGTACACACATGTCAGCTGATGAATCTCTCGGTTCTCATCACATTAACTCATTTGCAGCGTTTCTGGAAGAAACTCTTCAAGACTCATCAGAATCCTCAAGAGTTGAAAACCATCACCAAAATCCTCAACTAAAGAAAATGGAGGAAGACAGAAAACAGAAGGGAGGAAAGAAGCTTGAGCTAAACACAGCTATTGATATCCCTGAGGACATTTACTTGGACTATTGCACGCCTGATGAACATGAGACAATGGCCAAGAGAAAAATACGGCTACAGAAGATTGAACGCCGATGGGCGAAGGAATGGAAGGAGTACAGGTTTGTGACTTCCAAATATACGAAGAAATTCGCTTTGAAGCCTCCTGGCAGAAGGGCCCCACTTGAGGATAATCAAGTAGCACATCCATCAAGCCTCAAGACCATTGATGACTATCCAGATGAAAAGGAAAAGCATGTGGCCAAGCTCAAGAGGCAAGCAGAAGCTGCAGTGAGGAAATTCAATGAATCCTCAGTTGCTGCCTCCGGTGCTGCTCATTCCTCAGCTGCAGAAACCTCAGGCTCAGAAATTCCTCAAATGTAGTCTGCGCCATCAAAGCCAAAGGCTCCAAAGCCTCAAGAGAAGTCTGCTCAGGCTTCTGTCATAAAACCCTCAGCACCAAAACCCTCATTACCAAAACCTTCAACACCAAAACCATCAGCGCCAAAGCCCTCAGCACCAATCTCCTCAGTATCAAAATCCTCAGCTCCAACCCCAAAGCCTCAAGAGAAACCAGTACCGAAGCATGTCGTGAAGCCTACGACCGCAAGCTCCAGCTCCTCACTCCCAGCTGCAACTAGCTCGGAGGCAAAGTCTTCAACACCTCCTGCGAAGACTTCGGCAACTGCTGAACATGCACCTCTGCCCAGCCCCAGCAAAATCATCGCAGTCCCTTCTGCATTAGAGGGAAGTGATGAATATGATGATGAAACCCTGCAAGGCATCATAAGAAACAAGCAAGAAAGGGTAGCAAAAGCATCAGGCAGTGCTATTCCTCTGGCCATGGACCCCAAGGTCCTCCTTGACTACATCAATATCTGGTATGAGGACCCAAACACTCCCATTGATGATTTGAAACTTCCTCCTGGCATCAGCCACATGGTGGCCACCTTCATAAATGAAGCCAAGTGGAAAGAACAACAGGCCAGGCAGGCAAAGGTTGCAAAGGCCAAAAAGGAGAAATTCCTCAGGCAGAATCTCCTCAAACTGACTCCTGATGCACTCGTGTCAACCCAGGCAGAGCTGCAAGTACTGACTGACAAGTACGCCAAGCTGTCAGATCGCAAAAGCATCAAGAGCAATTTCATCAAGCTAGCCACTAGTGCTGTTGATGACTATAACAAGAGAACCACACCCCCAGCACCAACTCCTCAGCCCTTGGTTGAGCAGCCAGAAGATGCATCTCCTGATGAGGAGGTAACTCCTCAAGCTGAGGAAGAACACCAAGAGCGTCGTGTTGATGAACCGGCCATTGAAGAAATCATCACGGAAACTGCAACCGATGAAATTGTTGCCACTGATAAGACTGCTCCTGATCCAGCTGCTTCATCAAAGCAGGCTGATGACTCTGTTCCAGCTGGTTCCTCACTACCAGGTGAAGAATCTGAAGAAAGAACACCTTCACCAAAAGCTTCAAAGGTGAAGAAGATAATTCTGTCTGCATCAGACGTAAAGAAAACAAGGGCTGCTGAAAAGGAAGCCAAGAAGAGAAAAGCTTCCTCAGCAGTAGAAGAGACAGAGGCAAAGCGCCTTAAAGAAATTGAAGAAACTGCTCCTCTGGACCCAGTGCCTCTCAATGTCGCCCCTTCCTATGAGATGGTCGTCATTGATGACCCAGCTACAAGGGCAGATGAGGAAATGAAGGATGTCGCCTCTGAAGAACACAGTGATGAGGAAATTCAGATTGAGGACAGTCCTCAACCTCTTATTCCTCAGACAGAGACTGCTCAAGCATCAACTGCACCAGCTGATGAAACTGCTTCTGCCACAGAACCAACTGAGGAAAAACAAGCTGAAAATCCTCAAGCTGAAGAAATCCAAAACTCTGAGCAAAATCCTCAAGATGAGGAACAGGCTGACCAGACGCCTCCAACTGAGAAAGAAGCAGAAATTCCTCAGCCTGAAGCTCAGTCAGAGAAAGCACCATGTCCTCAGCATGAAGTACCAGTTGATGAAATTCCTCACCTTGAGGAAAATGCTGAAGGAAATGTACCCGCCCAAGACAATGACTTCATTGTGCTCAACCCAGAGACTGCTATTGTTGTCTCCTCCCCTATTCCTCAGCGAAATCTTCAGCCAGTTCAGCGTCAGCCCTTCTCCAAGCGTCCAAAGTTTTAGAAAGAAAATTTCTTTGAAGAACGCATGTACTTCATCGGAGAGAACCCTTATGACAATCCTCAAATGAGGCATCTGAAGTTTTGGACAAAGACTCAGATGAACTACTATTCCTTTGTGCTCTGTGGACGCAACAAGATATTCCAGCACAGGCACATTCCTCATGTTGAGCTTGAAGAAATACCTTGCATGGAACCAGTCCTCAGTGTACTCCACGATGCAGGTTTGCTCCCTATGTGCTCAGACATATCAGACTGGAATAGTGAGCTTACTCTTCAGTTCTATGTCACTCTTCATATATCAGGAAACCCTGACGATATCAGCACTTGGGTGTTTGATTGGATGACCCAAAACACTCACTACAAGGCTCCTGCTTCTGAACTCCTCAGAGAACTACCCGTACCAATTCCATCAGATGGGGCAGTGAAACTTTATGGTGAGCGGGAGCTGCCAAATGGGATGATGGAAGTCCTCATGAAGCCTTTGGCTGCAGGCAAACCCTCAAGAACCACCTTCCTCATCCACGAGCTCAAGTACACACCCCGGTCTGTCTACAGAATCCTCTGTAGTGTGCTCGCGCCAATCAAAGGCCATGACGATGAAGAAGATGTTGTAGGCCTCATGAAGAATATCCTCTTCAACATTATTCACGGTATTCCTATTAATATCCATGATTTCTTCTTGAGGACTTTGGCCGACAATGCCATGTGCCCCTATGATCACAAGATATATGCCCCGTGGATCATGAAATTCCTCAGGACAAGGACAGGCATCAACTTTCACGCTGATTGTCAAAACCATGTTGGTTATATGCCTCCTATCCGGGTCAACAAGAAGACTTTTGAGCCCATTGAAGGAAAAGGAAAATCTGTGATTGAAGAAGGCAGCAGGCCCCTTGATGGCCAGTTCAGAGAACCAGAAGAATATTCTTCATGGGACGATACTGAGACTCGTCCAGCAAGCCCAGTTCCTCCTCGCGTGCTGAACACCAGAGAGCTCCTCCTCAGTCTTCATCAGAAGGTGGATCGCAACCACAAATGGGTCAAATGCCAGTTTTGTGCCATTGTGAAAACCCTCACTGAAACACAGAACTCTGTGAAGATTAACTATCACTATCTGCATGAGGTTTTCGATCGCACCTGGGCTACACTTGCACATTTGAAGACTCAGACTGAGCTTGAAGAAATGGACTTTGAGCGAGACTTTGACTGGTCGTGGCCTCCCAAGAGGAATTTCAGGCCCATTCAAGTGCCAGACCTTGAAGACAGCTCCTTTTCTTCATTCCGCACTGCTGAATCTGATGAGGAACAACTCAACACAGCAACCGGCCCAAGGAAGAAGACTACTCCCAAGAAGCATCGCGGCTCTTCCTCAACCGCCAAGAAATGAAGTCTTCACGGGCGTTAGTCCTCAGTTTGTCCCTTTTTGTCACTTGATGACAAAGGGGGAGAAACTCGAGAGTTAGTCTTCAAGCGGGATATTTTTGGGGCTTATAAACTATATTTAAGTTACAAACTCTTGGCTCTTCTGAAGTTTTTATGTAATGAGTTGTAACTTAAGCCCGATGGTACTCTGACGCTTTTGAACGCATGCCTATTCCTCAAGTTTTAATGCACGCATGCTGAAATTCGTCAGATACCATTTGCCATCATGCATCTTCATTTTCTTCATATGATATGTTATATGTATGCATGATTTACAAGACTCAGGTGGAGATCTCCATGATATAAATCATCAATGTGCATTTGCTGTGAAAAACAAAATCCTCAAGATATGCACATCTTCAGGGGGAGTCTCTCTGAATCTTGTTTTCAAATTCCTCAAATGAGTATTTACACTTCATATTTTTAATCCATGTTGAATACTTAACCTAATTGTCATCAACCACCAAAAAGGGGGAGATTGTAAGTGCATCTAGTGCCCCTTAGTGATTTTGGTGGTTTGAAGACTTATAGGTTAAGTATCTAATGTGTTTGTGAGTGTACACATGATCTATAAGTCATTGAGGAGTTTGAGATATTTGAAGAATATCGATCCCTAAAAATATATGTCTTCAGTTGAAGAAATTGGTCTGAAGCTGAAGAAATGAATCACGAGGAATCTGTGATGAAATTGATATTCCTCATGAAGATACTGATATTGAGAAGTCCGGTGGTTCCTAAAGAAAATCATTCTGAAGAATTTGAAGCAAAAATATTTACACTTTCTGTTTTACTTTCTTCACATTTGAGTAATAGGAACACCGTACTGTTAAAGGGGGTCGAAGTTACACTATCGAATGAATTTCCTCATGATGCTCAACCCAAGCCTAATCCTATCAAAAGCCTCAAGTGAGGAATATGAGTGACATGAGGACTCCCACAGTTGAGGGTTCCGACCGTTTCGATAACCACGCCAAGTCACTGGTCTTATCCACTCCAACGGTCATATTATTTAAGGGCATTAGTGTCAAATCATGTCGGGATGCTCCCAGGCTATAAATAGCCACTCCCCACAACCACTAGCTGGTTGGCTGCTCCGTTAGAAACTGACACTTGTCATAAGAGCAACCCAAATTCCTCAGAGCTTTCGAGAGTAATTCATCAGTGAGGAAATACACCACCCACCGAAACCACAAACCAAACCTAGTGATTGAGCATCACTGAAGAAGTTGTTCCTGTGTGGGACTGAAGCCTTTTACCTTTGAGGACTGTGCATCCTCCAGACGGTTAGGCGACATGGTCTAGAGCAATCCAGCAGTCAATTGTGGATCGCCGGGTGACCAAGTTTGTGAGGGTTTCGAAGTCTGCCCTGAAGATTTACCACGAGTGTTGGGCGAGGACTGTGTGTCCTTAGCTCAAGGAGAATACGGTACGGACTATGTGTCCCGGGAGTGGGTGTCCTTTGGTTTCAATACCAAGCCGCTCCAAACCAGATGTACAACTGTCATAGCAGTTGGAACTGGGTCATCAACAACAGTTTTCACTGAGAAACGGGTTCTAATTTCTCAACTCTTTAGTTTCTCTGTATTATGTGTTGATGACTTTCACTGTGACTGTTTGAAGAATCTGCTGAAGACTTTCTCTAAATTTCCTCAACCCCAAATTCTTCACAATAGTTAATCATCATCTGTATTCTGCGTGCCTGCTTACTGTGCAATCTGTTTTCACATTCTTCACTACGAAATACTGTTGTGTGAACGTTTGCATGTCTGATCCTTTACTGTTTCCGCTATAAGTTAGTCATCAGTGAGGAATTTCCTCAAAAGGAATTTCCTCAGTGATGAAATTCTAAAAATCTCCTATTCACCCCCTCTAGTCGATATAACGCACTTTCATGATTCAGCTCTATCGTTCCTTCTATTTTGTGACAGCTAAGCATATGCCTTGCCTGTAGTCCTGCATAGTGCTTGTTTTGTTTGGTGCTGTGCGAATAGATATATTTCAATCTTTTCATCATCAGTCCTCCGTCGTAGTCTTCTAGTCAAGTCTGAATAAAGCAAAGCTGCCATTCACCTCTACTGCTGATGGTGTTTTGTATGCGGTGTATGGAAACACTTAATTTTCAGTGTTTCACCATCATTATTCCGTCGTAGTCTAGGTGGTTAGGATACTCGGCTCTCACCCGAGAGACCCGGATTCAAGTCCCGGCGACGCAAATCCATTTTTTTCTATTTTTGTTGTTCATACGTACTCTTACATGCTCGATATAGGAAAGACAGTATGTCACAATTAGCTGTCATTCATTTCTTCATTGGTGTTTTCCTTTAAAAAAAATTGCCCGAGACGCGGGCATGCTCTGAAGCATGCTTTGAAGAATGTACCCCAGGTTAAGGTGGTTGCATCCAATTGGCACGATAGAGCTTTTTTAAAAGTTGGTGCATAGGCCCGTCACCTCTCCAAAACCTCTCAAGATGGACGCAAGGTTGTCGATGTCCAATTTGATAGGATCCACAAAAACAGCGGCATCTTCCGCATAAAGGGACATTCTCATCATGGGACCTCGCCCCCGGATCTTGTGAAGAAGGCCTTTTTGGGTCGCCAAATCCAGGATCCTATGCAGCGGATCAATCGGGACAACAAAGAGCAATGCGGAAATGGGGTCCCCCTTCCGAAACCCATTGTCATGCTTGATGGGTGGACCGGGGATCCCATTAAGGAGTATGCGAGATGAAGACGAGGAAAACATTGTGGCAATCCAAGCCCAAAACTTGTCCCGGAATCCCATGCGCTGGCGGAGGTTCAAGATGAACTCCCATTTAACGAAGTAAAAAACCCTTCTTATGTCAACCTTTAAAAGTAGGGCAGGGGTCTTCCACTTGTGTAACCGCCTAGCAAAGTTCTGGATGCACATGAAGTTGTCATGGATATTGTGCCCCTTGATGAAAACACTCTACGCATTGGAGACAAGGTCATCCATAAGAGGAGCAAGACGGAGGGACAAGACCTTGGCAATAATTTTAGCGATAGCATGGATGAGACTGATAGGTCTATAATCAGAATTGGCGGAATTTACCCATTGCAGGTTGGAGGTGTGAAGGGAGTCAAAACGCTCGATGACCCTCATGACCGTATGCTTGATGTTGCCCCTGTTGGAAATATGCCCTAGAGGCAATAATAAATTAGTTATTATTATATTTCTTAGTTCATGATAATCGTTTATTATCCATGCTATAATTGTATTGATTGGAAACACAATACTTGTGTGGATACATAGACAAAACACTGTCCCTAGTAAGCCTCTAGTTGACTAGCTCGTTGTTCAAAGATGGTCAAGGTTTCCTGGCCATAGGCAAGTGTTGTCACTTGATAACGAGATCACATCATTAGGAGAATCATGTGATGGACTAGACCCAAACTAATAGACGTAGCATGTTGATCGTGTCATTTTGTTGCTACTGTTTTCTGCGTGTCAAGTATTTATTCCTATGACCATGAGATCATATAACTCACTGACACCGGAGGAATGCTTTGTGTGTATCAAACATCGCAACGTAACTGGGTGACTATAAAGATGCTCTACAGGTATCTTTGAAGGTGTTAGTTGAGTTAGTATGGATCAAGACTGGGATTTGTCACTCCGTGTGAACGGAGAGGTATCTCGGGGCCCACTCGGTAATACAACATCACACACAAGCCTTGCAAGCAATGTAACTTAGTGTAAGTTGCGGGATCTTGTATTACGGAACGAGTAAAGAGACTTGCCAGTAAACGAGATTGAAATAGGTATACGGATACTGACGATCGAATCTCGGGCTAGTAACATACCGAAGGACAAAGGGAATGACATACGGGATTATATGAATCCTTGGCACTGAGGTTCAAACGATAAGATCTTCGTAGAATATGTAGGATCCAATATGGGCATCCAGGTCCCGCTATTGGATATTGACCGAGGAGTCTCTCGGGTCATGTCTACATAGTTCTCGAACCCGCAGGGTCTGCACACTTAAGGTTCGACGTTGTTTTATGCGTATTTGAGTTATATGGTTGGTTACCGAATGTTGTTCGGAGTCCCGGATGAGATCACGGACGTCACGAGGGTTTCCGGAATGGTCCGGAAACGAAGATTGATATATAGGATGACCTCATTTGGTTACCGGAAGGTTTTCGTGCATTATCGGAAAAGTTTCGGGCTCATCGGTAGTGTACCGGGAGTGCCGGGAGGGGTGCCGGGGACCATCGGGAGGGGTGTCACGCCCCAAGGGGTCTCATGGGCTATGGGAAGAGATAAACCAGCCCCTAGTGGGCTGGAATAAGTTCCCACTAAGGCCCATAAGGTTTGAGAAGGAAAAAACACAAGGTGGAAAGAGTTTCCAAGTGGGAAGGTGGAATCCTACTCCAAGTAGGATTGGAGTAGGACTCCTCCACCTCCAATTTCGGCCAAACCTTTAGGTTTTGAGGCTGCCTCCTCCCCTCCCTCCCACCTATATATACGGAGGTTTTAGGGCTGATTTGAGACGACTTTTCCACGGCAGCCCGACCACATACCTCCACGGTTTTTCCTCTAGATCGCGTTTCTGCGGAGCTCGGGCGGAGCCCTGCTGAGACAAGATCATCACCAACCTCCGGAGCGCCGTCACGCTGCCGGAGAACTCTTCTACCTCTCCGTCTCTCTTGCTGGATCAAGAAGGCCGAGATCATCGTCGAGCTGTACGTGTGCTGAACGCGGAGGTGCCGTCCGTTCGGTACTAGATCGTGGGACTGATCGCGGGATTGTTCGCGGGGCGGATCGAGGGACGTGAGGACGTTCCACTACATCAACCGCGTTCACTAACGCTTCTGCTGTACGATCTACAAGGGTACGTAGATCACTCATCCCCTCTCGTAGATGGACATCACCATGATAGGTCTTCGTGCGCGTAGGAAATTTTTGTTTCCCATGCGACGTTCCCCAACAGTGGCATCATGAGCTAGGTTCATGCGTAGATGTCTTCTCGAGTAGAACACAAAAGGTTTTGTGGGCGGTGATGTGCGTTTTGCTGCCCTCCTTAGTCTTTTCTTGATTCCGCGGTATTGTTGGATTGAAGCGGCTTGGACCGACATTACTCGTACGCTTACGAGAGACTGGTTTCATCGTTACGAGTAACCCCCTTTGCTCAAAGATGACTGGCAAGTGACGGTTTCTCCAACTTTAGTTGAATCGGATTTGACCGAGGAGGTCCTTGTATGAGGTTAAATAGCAATTCATATATCTCCGTTGTGGTGTTTGCGTAAGTAAGATGCGATCCTACTAGATACCCTTGGTCACCACGTAAAACATGCAACAACAAAATTAGAGGACGTCTAACTTGTTTTTGCAGGGTATGATTGTGATGTGATATGGCCAATGATGTGATGTGATATATTGGATGTATGAGATGATCATGTTGTAATAGAAATATCGACTTGCACGTCGATGGTACGGCAACCGGCAGGAGCCATAGGGTTGTCTTTATACTAACATATGTGCTTGCAGATGCGTTTACTATTTTGCTAGGATGTAGCTTTAGTAGTAATAGCATAAGTAGCACGACAACCCCGATGGCAACACGTTGATGGATGATCATGGCGTGGCGCCGGTGACAAGAAGATCGTGCCGGTGCTTTGGTGATGGAGATCAAGAAGCACGTGATGATGGCCATATCATGTCACTTATGAATTGCATGTGATGTTAATCCTTTTATGCACCTTATTTTGCTTAGAACGACGGTAGCATTATGAGGTGATCTCTCACTAAAATTTCAAGACGAAATTGTGTTCTCCCCGACTGTGCACCGTTGCGACAGTTCTTCGTTTCGAGACACCACGTGATGATCGGGTGTGATAGACTCAACGTTCACATACAACGGGTGCAAAACAGTTGCACACGCGGAACACTCGGGTTAAGCTTGACGAGCCTAGCATGTGCAGACATGGCCTCGGAACACATGAGACCGAAAGGTCGAGCATGAATCGTATAGTTGATATGATTAGCATAGGGATGCTTACCACTGAAACTATTCTCGACTCACGTGATGATCGGACTAGAGATAGCGAATTTGGATCATGTACCACTCAAATGACTAGAGAGATGTACTTTTTGAGTGGGAGTTCTTAAGTAATATGATTAATTGAACTAATTGTCATGAACATAGTCTAATGGTCTTTGCGAATTACGATGTAGCTTGCGCTATAGCTCTACTGTTTTTATATGTTCCTAGAGAAAATTTAGTTGAAAATTGATAGTAGCAACCTTTGCAGACTGAGTCTGTAAAACCGAGGATTGTCCTCGTTGCTGCACAGAAGGCTTATGTCCTTAATGCACCACTCGGTGTGCTGCACCTCGAGCGTCGTCTGTGGATGCTGTGAACATCCGACATACACGTTTCTGATGACTACACGATAGTTCAGTACAAAATACTTAATGGCTTAGAAGCAAGGCGCCGAAAACGTTGTAAAAACGTCACGGAACATAAGTGATGTTCCAAAGAGATGAAATTGTGATTTCATGCTTGTGCCCTTGTTAAGAGGTATGAGACCTCCAACAAGATTCTTTGTCCACAAAGTAAAGGAGAAAAGCTCAATCGTTGAGCGTGTGCTCTGATTGTCTGAGTACGACAATCACTTGAATCAAGTGGGAGCTAATCTTCCAGATGAGATAGTGATGGTTCTCCAAAAGTCACTGCCACCAAGCTTTGAGAGCTTCGTGATGAACTATAACATATCAAGGATAGATACAATGATCTTTGAGAGATTTGCGACGTTTGACACTGCGAAAGTAGAAATCAAGAAGGAGCATCAATAGTTGATGGTTTGAAAAACCACTAAGTTTCAAGAAAGGCGAGGGCTAGAAGGGATACTTCGTGAAACGGCAAAACAGTTGCTGCGCTAATGAAGAGACCCAAGACTAAACCCAAACCCGAGACTAAGTGCTTCTGTAATGAGGGGAACAGTCACTGAGGCGGAGCAACTCTAGATACTTGGTAGATAAGAAGGCTGGCAAAAGTCGAAAGAAGTGTATTTGATATACATGATGTTGATGTGTACCTTACTAGTACTCCTAGTAGCATGAGGGTATCGGATACCGGTTCGGTTGCTAAGTGATTAGTAACACGAAATAAAAGCTACGGCATAAACGGAGACTAGCTAAAGGTGAGGTGACGATACGTGTTGGAAGTGTTTCCAAGGTTGATATGATCAAACGTCGCACGCTCCCTCTACCATCGGGATTGGTGTTAAACCGAAATAATTGTTATTTGGTGCTTGCGTTAAGCATGAACATGATTGGATCGTGTTTGTTGCAATACGATTGTTCATTCAAAGAGAATAAAGGTTACTCTATTTTGCTTGAATAATCACCTTCAATGGTTTATTGAATCTCGATTGTAGTGTTACACATTGGTGCCAAAAGATACGAGTTAATAATGATAGTACCACTTACTCGTGGCACTGCCGCTTGAGTCATGTTAGTATAAATTGCATGAAGAGGCTCCATGCTGATGGATCTTTGTACTCACCTGATTTCGAATCACTAGTGACATGCAAATCATACCACATGAGCAAGGCCTTGTTTTCATTGAGATGAAATAAGATAGTAACTTGTTGGAAGTGATACATTTTGATGTATGCAGTCCAATGGGTGCTGAGGCACGCAGTGGATATCATTATGTTCTTACTTCACTGACGATTTGAGTAGATACTAGAGTATTTACTTAATGAATCACAAGTCTGAAATATTGAAAAGTTCAATTCTGTTTCAGAGTGAAGATCGTCGTAACAAGAGGATAAACTGTCTACGATATGATCATAGAAATGAATATCTGAGTTACGAGTTTTGGTACGCAGTTAAGACAATGTGGAAGTTATTTCGCAGTTCATGCCACCTGGAACATCATAGTGTGATGATGTGTCTGAACATCATAGCCACGCACTATTTGGTATAATACATACTATGATGTCTCTTATCGAATTACCACTATCGTTTATGGGTTATGCATTAGAGACAACCGCACTCACTTTAAATAGGGCACCGCGTATTTCCGTTGAGATGACACAGTATAGACTGAGGTTTAGAGAAATCTAAACTGTCGTTTCTTGAAATTTTGGGGTTTCGACACTTATGTGAAAAAGTTTCAGTCTGATAAGCTCGAACCCAAAGCGGATAAATGCATCTTCATAGGATATCCAAAACAGTTGGGTACATCTCCTATCTCAGATTCGAAAGCAAAGTGTTTGTTTCTAGAAACGGATCCTTTCTCGAGGAAAGTTTTCTCTCGAAAGAATTGAGTGGGAGGGTGGTGAAACTTGATGAGGTTATTGAACCATCACTTTGACCAGTGTGTAGCAGGGCGCAGGAAGTTGTTCCTGTGGCGCCTACACCAATTGAAGTGGAAGCTGATGATGGTGATCATCAAGCATCGGATCAAGTTACTACAAGCCTCGTAGGTCGACAAGGTCGCGTACTACTGCAGAGTGGTACGGTAACCCTGTCTTGGAGGTCATGTTGTTGAGCAACAGTGAACCTACGAGTTATGGAGAAAGCAATGGTGGGCCCGGATTCCGACAAATGGCTGGAAGCCATGAAATCCGAGAGAGGATCCATGTGTGAAAACAAAGTGTAGACTTTGGTAGAACTACTTGATGGTCATAGGACTATTGAGTAAAATGGATCATTAAAAGAAGACAGACGATGATGGTGATAAGTCACTATTAAGAAAAGCTCGACTTGTCGCAAAGATGTTTTCGACAAGATCAAACAGTTGACTATGATGAGACTTTCTCACTCGTAGCGATGCTAAAGGTCTGTTAGAATCATGTTAGTTGTTGATGCATTATTTATGAAATATTGCATGTAGGATGTTAAAACATTGTTTCCTCGACGGTTTCCTTGAGCAAACATTGTATGTGATACAACCAGAAGGTTTTGTCGATCCTAAAGATACTAGCAAGTATGCAAGCTCCAGTGATCCTTCAATGGACTGGTGCAAGCGTCTCGGAGTTGGAATATACACTTTGATGAGATGATCAAAGATTTTGGGTTTGTACAAGGTTTATGAGAAACTTGTATTTCCAAAGAAGTGAGTGGGAGCACTATAGAATTTCTGATAAGTATATGTGGTTGACATATTGTGGATCAGAAGTAATGTAGAATTTCTGTAAAGCATACAAGGTTGTTTGAAAGAAGTTTTCAAAGGAGTACCTGGATTACGCTACTTGAACGTTGAGCATCAAAGATCTATGGAGATAGATCAAAAGCGCTTAATAGAAGTTTCAACAAGATGCATGCCTTGACAAGTTTTGAAAGAGTTCAAAATAGATCAGCAAAGAAGGAGTTCTTGGTTGCGTTGTGAGGTGTGAATTTGAGTAAGACTCAAAACCCGACCACGGCAGAATAAAGAGAATAGACGAAGGTCGTCTTCTATGCCTTAGCCGTAGAATCTAAAGTATGCCATGCTGTGTACCGCACCTGATGTGTGCCTTGACTCAAAGTCTGTTGAGAGGTACAGAGAGTGATCCATGATTGAATCACTAGCAGCGGTCAAAATTTATCCTTAGTAACTAATGGACTAAGGAATTTTTCTTGATTATGGAGGTGGTTGAAGAGTTCGTCGTAAAGGGTTACGTCGATGTAAGCTTTGACACTAATCCGAATAACTATGAGTAGTGAAACGGATTCGTATGGTAGAGTAGATGTTTGGAGCATTTCCGAATAGCATATAGTAGCAGCATCTATAAGATGACATAAAGATTTGTAAAGAACGCACGGATCTGAAAGTTTCAGAACCGTTGACTAAAACCTCTCTCACGAGCAAGACGTGATCAGACCCCATAACTATATGGGTGTTGGATTCGTTGGAATCACATGGTGATGTGAACTAGATTATTGACTCTAGTGCAAGTGGGAGACTGTTGGAAATATGCCCTAGAGGCAATAATAAATTAGTTATTATTATATTTCTTAGTTCATGATAATCGTTTATTATCCATGCTATAATTGTATTGATTGGAAACACAATACTTGTGTGGATACATAGACAAAACACTGTCCCTAGTAAGCCTCTAGTTGACTAGCTCGTTGTTCAAAGATGGTCAAGGTTTCCTGGCCATAGGCAAGTGTTGTCACTTGATAACGAGATCACATCATTAGGAGAATCATGTGATGGACTAGACCCAAACTAATAGACGTAGCATGTTGATCGTGTCATTTTGTTGCTACTGTTTTCTGCGTGTCAAGTATTTATTCCTATGACCATGAGATCATATAACTCACTGACACCGGAGGAATGCTTTGTGTGTATCAAACATCGCAACGTAACTGGGTGACTATAAAGATGCTCTACAGGTATCTTCGAAGGTGTTAGTTGAGTTAGTATGGATCAAGACTGGGATTTGTCACTCCGTGTGAACGGAGAGGTATCTCGGGGCCCACTCGGTAATACAACATCACACACAAGCCTTGCAAGCAATGTAACTTAGTGTAAGTTGCGGGATCTTGTATTACGGAACGAGTAAAGAGACTTGCCAGTAAACGAGATTGAAATAGGTATACGGATACTGACGATCGAATCTCGGGCAAGTAACATACCGAAGGACAAAGGGAATGACATACGGGATTATATGAATCCTTGGCACTGAGGTTCAAACGATAAGATCTTCGTAGAATATGTAGGATCCAATATGGGCATCCAGGTCCCGCTATTGGATATTGACCGAGGAGTCTCTCGGGTCATGTCTACATAGTTCTCGAACCCGCAGGGTCTGCACACTTAAGGTTCGACGTTGTTTTATGCGTATTTGAGTTATATGGTTGGTTACCGAATGTTGTTCGGAGTCCAGGATGAGATCACGGACGTCACGAGGGTTTCCGGAATGGTCCGGAAACGAAGATTGATATATAGGATGACCTCATTTGGTTACCGGAAGGTTTTCGTGCATTACCGGAAAAGTTTCGGGCTCATCGGTAGTGTACCGGGAGTGCCGGGAGGGGTGCCGGGGACCATCGGGAGGGGTGTCACGCCCCAAGGGGTCTCATGGGCTATGGGAAGAGATAAACCAGCCCCTAGTGGGCTGGAATAAGTTCCCACTAAGGCCCATAAGGTTTGAGAAGGAAAAAACACAAGGTGGAAAGAGTTTCCAAGTGGGAAGGTGGAATCCTACTCCAAGTAGGATTGGAGTAGGACTCCTCCACCTCCAATTTCGGCCAAACCTTTAGGTTTTGAGGCTGCCTCCTCCCCTCCCTCCCACCTATATATACGGAGGTTTTAGGGCTGATTTGAGACGACTTTTCCACGGCAGCCCGACCACATACCTCCACGGTTTTTCCTCTAGATCGCGTTTCTGCGGAGCTTGGGCGGAGCCCTGCTGAGACAAGATCATCACCAACCTCCGGAGCGCCGTCACGCTGCCGGAGAACTCTTCTACCTCTCCGTCTCTCTTGCTGGATCAAGAAGGCCGAGATCATCGTCGAGCTGTACGTGTGCTGAACGCGGAGGTGCCGTCCGTTCGGTACTAGATCGTGGGACTGATCGCGGGATTGTTCGCGGGGCGGATCGAGGGACGTGAGGACGTTCCACTACATCAACCGCGTTCACTAACGCTTCTGCTGTACGATCTACAAGGGTACGTAGATCACTCATCCCCTCTCGTAGATGGACATCACCATGATAGGTCTTCGTGCGCGTAGGAAATTTTTGTTTCCCATGCGACGTTCCCCAACAGCCCCAACACTTTTTGAAGAAGATCCCCATGAAACCATCCGGACCAGGCGCCTTATCACTAGGCATCACTTTAATGACCGCCCATGCCTCGTCTTCCGTGATGGTGTTACCCAGGTCGTGCAAGTCATGGGTCTCAGAACCTAGCTCGTCCGAGTTGAAATCTTTGTTGCCACTGCTTCCCCTTCCCATGAGCTCGGAGAAGTGGTCATGGATGATCTTCTCTTTTTGTTCATGCTCGGCCACCCACCCATGTGCGTGTTTGATCCGGTGAATGTGATTCTTCCTCCTTCTAGCATTGATGTGACGGTGGAAGAATTTCGTGTTTGCATCGCCATGCCTTAGGTTTGCCAACCGAGCCAATTGACTTTTCGTAATCCTCTCTAGAATCGACAAACTGATCACTCTTCGCTTGAGTCTCGAGCGTAAGTCATGTTCCTCCGGAGAAAGGGCCCTTGCCTGTTGTTCAATGTCGAGATGGGCAATCACAAGCAGGGCTGCATGGAGCTGGACTTTTGCACTGGAGAATAGATTCTTGCTCCATTTAGTAAGACACGTTGCCATTTTCTGAGCTTGTGATAGAGCACTTGGTAAGGCTCGCAGTGCCCGACGTGCTCGTTCCATGCCAATTGCACCACCTCGGAGAAGCCAGGCAAGGAGGCCGAAAAATTCTCAAACTTGAAACATCTTGGCCTTCTAGGCCCTTTATCATCCGCCAGCAGGAGGGGGCAAAGGTCGGAAAGAGAAGATGATAGAGCGTGCAACACATGGGTGTTGAAGGCAAAATCACTCTCCGCATTGTAAAAAAAAGGAGTCTAGCTTGCAAAGCATTGGGTTTTTCCCGCTCATTACTCCAAGTGAAGCGCCTATTCTGCAGATGGATTTCCTGAAGTTCACAAGATTGTAACATAGCCCTGAAGCGATTGATCCTTCCCTGGTTAACAGTTCTCTTGTTCTTGTCGCGAGCACAAACGATTTGGTTGAAATCCCCAAGGGCTAGCCAGGCTATCCCGTTGGGAGGCTTGTGCGAGATGAGCTCGGCAAAGAAAGTGTCTTTGCAAGCATGGTCGGTTCGCCCATAAAGGGATGTGACCCTAAAACGAACGATGGTTGCCCTGATACGGACCATTCCAGAGAGGTAGTGGGTCGATTCAGTGATATCGGAGACGTCGAGGACATTGTCATCCCATAGAGTTAGAATCCCTCCCCTTGTGCCTATTTTTGGGGGTTGCACAAAGCTTTGGAGCCTGTTGCTACCCAGGAAGGAAGTGACTTACTTATCGATGTTGTCGAGCTTTGTCTCTTCTAGACAAACGAGCTGGTAGGAGGAGGCGGCAATCATTGCACTAAATGTTGCCCTCCGATCCTGGCAGTTCACACCACGGACGTTCCAACATGGAGTGTTCATGGGTTGTGTTATCATGGGTCACACGAGGAGTCACTTGACGTTTGCCACACATAGCAGCCGAACACAACCACAACTAGGAAAAACCTTATACACAAAACTTTAGCAGTAGCGCTGGATAAACGGCGGCGCTACTGCTACATATCAATGGCGTGCTTCCAGTAAAGGTGCCACTGATAACTACTTGGCAGTAGTGCGACATTACGAAACACGGTACTACTAATATTTCCCCACTGTTGCCGCCAGGCTAGATTTAGTAGTAGCGCACCCAGATAACAACGCTACTACTACAATAGTAGTAGCGTGTGTTTCTTGCCCACGCTACTGCTAAGTGGGGCGTGCACTTATATCGTCTTCGCCCCCGCACGCCCCTCTCTCCCACTCTCTCCCCTCTCCACACTCTACACCGCCGCCGCCGCCCCTCACTCCCTCCCTCTTCATTCTGCGCCGCCGCCTCGCCCCTCACTCCCTCGCTCTCCCCCTCCTCACTCTTTCCCTCTCCACTCTGCACCGTCGCCCCGCCCATCACTCCCTACCTCACACCCTCCTCAGTCTCTCCCTCTCCACTCTGTGCCGCCGCCGCCACAGGTCCTCCCCGGCGACCTTGCCCTCGGCCCCGACCTCGACCTCGACCCCGGCCCCGACCCCAACCTTGACCTCTGCCCCGACCCCGACACCGACCCCGGCCTCTGGTGCAACATCCCATTTCTTGAAGACATGACGGTCCCAATATTATTGAGGAAAAAATAGTCCCAAGAAAACTGATATTTTTTCAGCATATGTTTTTTTGGCAGAAAAGACATATATTGCTCTGCAGATGTTTCTTTTTTCCTTCTCAAAAAGTTTTCGGCATTCACTCTATCACTGAGTAGGAGCCAAAAGAACACTTTATGATAGAGTTGATAGGTTCTTTTCCATAGCCATTTGAAATGAGGTGTACTACTTGATGATCTCCTAAGATTTTACTAATAATAATCATGGAATAAAAAATAGTAGGAATGCCAAACATAAGTACCCCAATCAGGTTGTCGTTATGTTGGATATTTACCATTTTCGGCTCTCTAGAAAACACAAAGCTTGCATCTCAAACTCTTGATGCACTAATAGAATGAATAATAATAACAAGCTTAAGACTAGGACTAAAGAAATGGTCATTCAAGACAAGACTGTGACCAACAGTTGTCAGATAGATGTTACAACCAAGAGCGCCTTACTATGCGTTCGTCATAGAAGCCAACCATAAAAATTTAATGATGTACAAATGAGATGGCTGCCGTGTACAAATGATAACTAGAAAGTAAAACATTAAACGATAAGAAAAATTCTCATAGGAATTTGTCTCGATGTCGACGATACCCAACCCGCATCTTCGTCGTCGAGTGGTGTGCGAGAGCCTGCTTGATAGGCGCCATCTCCCAGACTGGACTCCGGGGGCGCACCTTGGTGAGGAATCCGAGTCTCGTCGTCGACCCGAAGCTTCTTTAGTGGCGGTAACGTGGGCCACTATCGGTACAGAGGGAGCCGGCCCCCATGAAGGTGGTACATTGTCGTGTTAGGGAGGAGGACGAGCACGTCCATCGCTACATGGCTGCGTGCTAGGTTCTCCAATACTTGGCAGGTTCTTCAGGGATATCACCTGAGCTATGATCCAGTGATGGTTCCTTATCTTTCGGTTGCCACTGCGTGCGCCGTGAGATGTCCACTGGATTTGTATTAGTGATATTATATGATAAGATTCGAGATGTATTAGTGATAATATTCGATGATGCATTCGAGATGATGTATTAGTAATATTATATAATATTATTCGAGAGTTTTTAGGAAAAAATCATGTAATTTTGGTTTGTTGATGCACCTTGTGTGACTTCCATGTGTATTCTTGATCGAGGAATCCCGACTGTTGTCCTGGGGGCGCTTCTTCCTCTTCTCTTCTTCCCATATATACCTTGGTATAATGCGCAAGGAGAGGAGAGGAGAAGCGCCCATCACCGACGGTCGAACTATAAGTGTGAGAAATTGTCCACCAACGTACATATATACACCACCATATCAGTGTGAGAGAGTGTGCACCAACACACCATGAGATATGAGAGTTATTTATGGAAAGCCTCAACTAACCGAAAGTCAACCGATATTGAATTAGGTTTATTTGGGCATGTGTATGTTATTGCAGCGAACACCTCCTAGTGCCTAAGTTTTGCTGGTATGTTGATTCATTTTCGTTCTTGCAAATTTTAGGCGCTCAATATGTTTTATTTTAATAATGGTCATGATGAATTTTGAAACACGAGAAATGTTAGACGATGATAGGATCCCTGAGTGTGAACTATGCGGCGAAGATTATGGTTTGTGCGTCAGGCCTCACCTGCGAGAGGGCATGTTCTTCACCATCAAGCTTGACGAGAGGGAAGGCCTCACCTTACATTGATAATTAGGCTACTGTTATGTTCTTCAACAGAAACTGTCGAATGATGTTGTGCCTCCGTTGATGCATAGCCAATGTAACTTGTATAGCTATATCATGGTTATGACGTGACGACATGATTTGTGTTGGATGATATGATAAGACTATTATGTGTATGATAATCATATCATAAACTGGCAATATGCTCATCATAGAATACTGTATAAAATATGTAAAAAACAACGCAAATACGTAGCAAAAAAGTGAAAATACAGTAGTAGCGCTCTTTATCGATGTACGCTATTGCTAAGTAGCTATAGCAGTAGCGTGGGCCGAAGTGCGCTACTACTAAACATTAGTTATAGCGTCGTATGAGTAGTGTGGTGCCCCGCTCTACTGATAGCCCTTAAAGCAGCGCTACTGCTAGGCTTTTTTTTCTAGTAGTGAACCAACATGCAGGGAAGATACTTAGCAGGGACACTAGGATGTTGAAGCAAGAACATAGAACAAGGTCACACCCTGGTGGCACAACCCACATTGTTAGAACTTGAGGCAACACTACTACTAGTCGAGAGGATACACATGATGCACTAAGAAGTTGGGATAACATTTGCATGAGGAAGAGACGTGCATCCAAATAAGGAGCTTCAAACATCTTGCAAAGCTTCATCACCGAGCTGAGCAAGCTCCAGCGCTCCCTCGCCCCCATGGTCAAGCAGAACGTCCTCCACTCCGTTGACAGCCGCGTCATCCAGATGAAAAAAAATCCCCGCATGGCCATGATCACCTCTTGAGCAAGCTGGTCCTTGAACTTCGAAGTGAACTCGTCCAGAGTTACTTTGATCACATCTTTCCTATCTCTAGTTATCACAAGCGTGCGACAGACCAATTTTTATGCGACTTTGGCCGCCGGTACAGTCAAAACCTTTGGCCCAGAGAGCTTTATACGCTGCAGCGAGAGGCCACCCTTCCTGGAAATCAACACCCCAGCCAGCATCTTTCGACGAGCCGTAGGATACCTTGTACATGGCAATGGTGGCGTTGCCAAAATGCTCTCCTGAAGCACCTCAAAGAGTGCCTCCATAGGATCTTCACGGGTCTTGTCTTGAGGAACACGCACTGGTGAGGGAGTGCGCTGCAGCGGGCCGATGCATATCAGGAGCGGTGTTGGGGAGGACTGGTCCCTTTGAGGGGTCTTTCTCGCCTATGCATAGCTTTGGTCTTATATGACTACGGTATTTGCATGTGTGCTTCCTAGCTATGCATAGGCCGAGTGTGTGCCTTTTGTGTTTGTATCCTCTTGATGCTTCATTTTAAACAAATAAAATCCACCCTTTCTCAAAAATTTGTTTATATATATCACATGATGCAATTAGTGAGAATACTATTTTGTTGCATAGGAACAATTTCATGAGAATTGAGGTGAAGGGATTTGTTTGAGATATGGCTTGACGTGAAGGCATTAATCTGAGATATGACCTGAACAACACCAAGAGCCTCATTTGTAATAAAAATGATATCATGTAGCTCCAACGTTAGGTGAGAAAACAAAAAGAAAACAAAGAACATAGATTGGGACACTGGGTCATGGGCCATGTCACAAACAAAACATGTTGACATTTGAGAATTGAATGGAAACAAAATGGGAAATTTGGTGGAAGGGAATGAAAAAAGCAGAATGACATTTCTTTCTCTCTTTTCAAACGATATTTCTTCTTTCTTGAATACTCTCTCGCACTTCACCATTGAGACGATGAAGGCACACTCTCTATGTTCTAGGTCAAAGGAAGTAAGAAGACACTCTCTCAATGGCCATACAACCGAACAGAGCAAGAGAGACTACTGTCATTTGTAATTCACATGATATCTTCGTGCTCCAACATTTACTGACGAAACAACAAAGCAAAAAACAGCAACAGGGCCCATGGTTTTGCTCTCCTCTAATGGAAGGAACCATGGGCCGACAGCACAAGGAGACACAAACATTGACATTATGGAGTAGCTGTAGAAATTATTGAGTAAGAAAGTCTTTGACCACTGAACCGAAAGCCTTCCACTCCTTCCCGTCGACCCATCGACCCCTATAAATAGCTGCCCTACATCCTCCATCCCTTCTCACCAGTCACCACTGCAATCATGCTCTCCTTTGAAATCCACATTCTTCTATTCCGGCTGCAACGAGGAAGCCATTGTAGAAGGTGGGAAAGGAGGGATCTACTATCTAATGGTGCATTTTTGGGTTGTGTTCTTAGATTGTTGTGGGGTTTCAGGTTTCTTAACCAGTGCTTTGTTGATGGTCATAGTATTTCCTTTGTCAGGTGGGAGGAGGTTCAGAAAACATGGGCATGATGGAAGAGAACCAAAGGGAGAGGATGGAGGATGCAACAGTGGACCAGTTCCCGGAGGGGTTGCGCGTGCTCGCGGTCGATGACGATTGTGTGTGCCTCAAGGTACTAGAGGCTCTCTTGCGCCGCTGCATATACCACCGTGAGTCTCTTGATCCCTCCACTTCGCCATGGCCCATTATAATATAGAATTGGGGCTTTTTATTTGCTTGAATAATGATCGCTTCTATGCAGCAACGATGGCGATGGATGCCAAGACGGCGCTGAAGATGCTTAGGACGATGAAAGTGAAGTTCGACCTGGTCATCACCGATGTGCGCATGCCGGACATGGACGGCTTCAAGATCCGCGAGCTCATCGGCCTCGAGATGGATATGCCCGTCATCAGTACAGTCACTACTCAACCCGAAGTCCTAATTTTATTTTTGCATGTAAAATTGTTTTTAAGGAGTACTTTTACTCCTGAATCTTGAAGATACACTGAAAGGATATTTATTCCTTTCCAGCATGTGAGATCCTATATACGTCTTGTTACTAATTTAATACGTAATGCAAAAGTCTAGAGTTCAGTATCATGGATACAACATATATGGGTAATCTAGCTTAGAAAGAACATGTATCACTCCAATGCGCTGTAGACGCCACTATGGACATAATTTAATTTTGTACCCTCTCAATTGTAAAATCCTAGTCATAAGAACTAAATCCGTAATATGTTTATTTTTCATGATATGACCAAATTATATTTAGTTGTTCCCTAAACTAATATTAAATTTCTAGTCCTTGAATTACAAAAGGTGTACAAATGCACCACACCTGTTTTCTACGGTGGCATGAGTAATACAATTCCAAAACTTGATATGTTGTATTGACATTATTAAAAGATTATTCATCTTTAATCTCCTTGATATAGTTCATGTTTAAAAATATCTACTCCTAAGAATAGCATATAAAGTAGGAGTTGTCACTTTTAATAAGATACATTGAGTAGCTTGTCGATGTATCATATGAAAATCCTGCAGATTTGTTGACTCTAAACTAGAAAAGTATTTTGTTGTCACATTATTTTGGACAGAATGTGCAACCAGAAATATTTATTTTCCTAAATTGTAATGAACCCCCATAGGTGATAGATGTTACCATATAAAAGCTAATTTGTTTGTGACCGCTTAACATGCTCACAACATTGCTTTTGTCGATAACTGTTATCTAGTACACAAAAGAAACATGGTCAAAAAATAGTAATTGATCTTCTGGTTCACCAATAGTTAGACGTAATGATATGACTTACCTAGTAGGAACATGTTGTGATGATGGTTTAATCATTTTATTATGGTTATTTTCTAGGCATTGTATTGAGTGTGTGAATGTTCTCTCATTTAGTTTGCATTGAAACACAAATTTATTATAGCCATGATATCATTTGGAAAACATGTGCAAAATACTTGCTTCCCTAGTTGCGCGACCCATTTGGAGTACATCAAACTCTTTTTTTGTCTATAAGCACTTGGACCAAAAAATTATGTTCACTTGATCGATTCTTGTGAAGTTTTTAATTTCAAACTAAGTCACTACTCATATGACATGCAGTGCTATCAGTGGACTGTTACAAGAAGGTCGTGTTGAACGGGATAAATCATGGGGCATGCGACTATTTGGTGAAGCCGGTGTACACCAACGATATCAAAAACATATGGCAGCATGTTGAAAGTAGGAGAAGATCCCAAGCAATAAGCCACATGAGTAGGGACAATGCTAACGATGAGAGAGTACATCCCGGTAGTCTTGCCATGAGTAAGGACTCAAAGAATAAGAGAAATGATGAATATGATTCTAACAAGAACACAGAGAGCACTCACTCATCCACTACCCAAAAAATCCAAGGGTGGCATGGACAACTGAGCTTCAAAACAAGTTTCTAGAAACTATCAACCAGATCGGCCTCGATGGTAAAACAACAGATTTAGTGCGTCATTCATTGACACAACACTTGTTGTTATCATGTACTTTTAATTAACAAATATTTTGATGACATTTCTATAGAGGTTGTTCCAAACAAGATAATGGAGCTAATGAATGTGGATTACCTCACTAGAAATAATGTCGCGAGTCATCTAGAAGTTTATTTTTGTCCCTTATGCTTAATTTCGATGTTTGCATTCCTATTGTTCATAGTCCAACATTTTCGTATATAAGTGCAAGCTTTTATTTTTTGGGAACATAACAGTCAAAGATTTAGTAATCCAAGGAGCATGAAGATGTGTGTAATTTTAATTCATTGTTGTCCGAAAAATGTAAGGCATATCTTATACTAAGCATGGCTACATATTTTGTTAGAACTGCAAAACACTTCCAGTTATTTTTATCCCCAAATGTACCATTACTTTTCCCGTGAGCATGCATCTCATACATGGTTATTTTGTCTATGTTCTTATTTCAGAAGCATAGGTTGTACCTCAGTAGAGTCAACCCAAGTTCACTTGGTATTGCAAGTGAAAGACAAAACTCATCCACGAACAAACAGAGGAATTTTATGCATAGCGATGAACATGAAAGATAACATGTATCCTCAGGTGGAAAACCCTACTAGAATGCAAACTATTTTGGTGCAACTAGTCAATTAGGCCAGCTGACGGACAAATAGAGCAACTTGTGCATGGGGTCATTGATCGATACTGGTAGAATGTCGAGGTATTTCGTTCCACACACACCAGATGCGAGAAGATTTGCTGATTCCGATGAAGCTCCCATCGGACTATACAATGGAATAATCGATGGCATAATTTTAGATGAATTTTCCTCAGATAACTCTGGTGCGCCCTATGTTGACTCCATGCATGGAAAGATGATGAAGACAAGTGAAGGAAAAAAGGCCATCCAATCTTCGAAGTTACTTTGCAAACACATTAAGTGGTGGCGGGATGTCAACGCCAGCAAATGAGTACTAGGTGGAACCTCTAGAGATTATTAACAAATATCATACCCACATGAATGCACCTTCAACACAAGTGGTCCATGCAGTTGGCAGACCTTCCAAGTTTCCAGGTTTTGCTGGGAACTATAACAACCCTCAACGGTCCTCAACCATTGCTATTCATCATAGGGGTGGAACATCTCATGTCCCACGACGTGTGAACATACCAAGGATCAACCAAATAACAAGATATGTAACGTCATCTAGCGAGATGTTGCTACAAAATAAAATGCCACCCTTCGTTGGAAACACCACATCAATGGCAACTTTCACTGAGCAGATAGTTCCATTCAACATACCAACCAACGCAAGCTCTTTAGGGATGTTGAATGTCCACAACAGTGCTCCAACCGAATCATCTCAGATGGTAAATGGAGGGAGCATCAGCACATTACCAATAGCCTTGAATGATCAAATATCACCATTCAACATAGCGAAAAAAACAACCTCGGCATGGACGATGTTGAATGCCAATTCTGCACTTGGTACTGGCAGAACTTCAATGACCGACACTAATATGGTTAATTGTGGAAGAACTATTTCTACACATTCCAACCATCAAATAGATGGTTTCTCCAAATTGACTCAGATGCTTGATGACGGGGATGCAGATGGCATTCGCCCTGTGCAAGAAAGTATATTTAATCAACAAGATCTTAATGATCTATTGAATGGCATTAATGCCTTCTCATCGGATGATATTGCCGACCTTCTAAATGACATAAGAACTTTTCTCGTTAGCTTGTATCATGTCTTTACATATGATTTGTTGAGATAGACAAGTGTATTTAAATATATATTTTCCTCGTTGTAGGATTTCATTGGAGAGGACGGCGTCAATGATGGAGAATTATAGTTATGCCCGTTAGCTCGACCTACAAGTGAGATGTTTTTGTATGTGTGTTGGAGATTTTTATTATTAATCATTGCTTTATTATTGCACATTCTACCATGAAATTATTTGAATTGTTGTTGTCTAGTTAGAAGCACAATCGTGTTGGAGCTTCTATTTTATATCACCTGTACTTTTAAATTTTGTTGAGGTAAAAAACAATGTTTTGTTCTATTATGACAGATGTGAACAATTTTCTTCTATATGGTATCAATGTGATGTTGCATCTTTTCCTGAGAAACGTGTAGCGTTCTAAGAGAGGCATTTTACAATCTAGCACCCGCATAGTATCATTCCCCAAACGCCCTTCAAAGACAACGTGCATGTGACAAGCAATTTATGTAGATAGACGATAGTATCACAACACAATTTTATAATAAATTTGCAACATCATATATATATAATAACTCTCAAAGTCAAATTTTATGAATCAATACATACAAGAGGCTTACGGCCAAGATACAACTCACAATAGAAAATTTAGGAAATGCCTTAAGAAGCATTAAATAAAATAAGATCCACTGTGTGGAGATAACCATAGCTATCATCGTCCTTCACATAGAGATTTCATGCTCCCAAATGCGACTAACGGATCTGTAAGATCGAGGTCAAAAGAGTAATATAGCAAGATGATTACTCAATTGTACTCACAAGACTGACAAAGATGTACCTAAAAATGAATCATTCTTAAGCAAAGGGGTACCTGTTGTTTTAGCGGCAGCAACCATAAACATCCTATAAAGATACGATACATGGGTCTATGTCAGAAATAAAGTAAGAGAGCACATTACTCCTATACATGATGCTGGAGTACTTGCCTCGCCAGAACCTTCACATGCGAGATTGACCTCTGTGTCATGCATTTGGCATTGGTGTGCCGCGGACACCTACGAGGGACTCTCTACGGCGTCCTATCTATCCGGACGATGCGCACCCGAGTGGATTGCCCCTAGAATATCTAAAGGATGTTGCACGCCTGATGGGGGTCACCGTCATGTGGTGATTTCGGTGACCGCCACGCGCGCGTTCCCTAACGTGGCTACGCGAGCTCCCCCAACCTTGCCTCGCTCTTCTTCGGTGCCACTCCGCCCTGATTTGGGCCACTGGTGGCATACCCTTCCCTACCCGTGGACGGCCTCGCCTCGGCACTGGAGGTCGAACCGACCGCAATTCGGACAGACGGTGGCAAATTCCGGCGTGGGCAATGCCTTCTTCCAAAGTGCGGTGAAGGATCCCGGTGAGTTTCACGTACATTCCGGCCAGTTCCGCGATGGTGCGTATGCTCCGATGAGGTTTGACCGGTTTACGGGTTAAACTGTATATTGCCTTCGAAACTGTACATATAAGGTTTTCAGTGATGGATTTATCGTGCCCCTTAAAAAGTTGAAGAGTTGAACAAGTTTTACGGGGTCTGCTCCGCGCCGTTTTCCAACCAAACTATAAACACCTCGTTTTTAAGGCCTTGATCAGTTTACGGGGTCTACTAGAGATGCTCTAACAACATCATCAGACCCAAATATAGAAAAGAAACTAGGAAGTGCACCCACCGGCACTATTCTGAATTGTAAAAAATATAGGTAGAATAGAATAAGGTGGTAGGTTTCAAAGGGGTTGAAAATTGGAGAAGATGGTTTCATATCAATTAAGCATACCAAAGGACTATGAAGATGCCCATCGATAGATATTGACACCAGGAGTAGGGATTGCCACGCAAATGATGCACTAGAGCTATAAGAGTAGGAAAGCTCCACTCAAGTTGGGTGGGGTGTGCATCCAACTTGCTTGCTCATGAAGACCTCGTGCATTTGAGGAAGCCCGTCATCGGAATATACAAGCCAAGTTTATAAATTATTTGATTCCCACTAGCATATGAATGATATAACATGAGACTCTCTACATGATGAACATGGTTCCACTTTGAGACACAAGTGTGGTAAAGGATAGTAGCAAAGTCCCTTCTTTCTTTTTCTCTCATTCATTTTTTATATGGTGGGATCATTCGGCCTCCCCCATATTTATTTCCTCACTAGGAGATAGCTCTAATAATGATGATCATCACACTTTTATTTACTTACAACTCATGGATAACTTGATATGATGAACTATGAAGTAACATGACTCAAATATGAATGCCTGTGACAGTGAACGAGGATATGCAATGATCTAGCGTGAAATGTATTCAACATATGATAATTGGTGGCTTTGCCACAAATTCTATTATGAATAGTGGCTTTGCCACAAATACAATGTCAGCTCTATATGGTCATGCAAAGCAATATGATGATGAACGAACTAGTCATGTGAAGTGACGATGGAATTTGCATGGAAATATATCTCAAAAGGGCTATGAAATCCCATAATAAGTAGGTATGGTGGCTATTTTAAGGAAGATATAAGAAGGCTTATATGCAACACAGTGTGTCATGTCATGGGGTTTGGATGCACCGGCGAAAGTTGCACCGATCGTCGAGGTGAGAACTGGCAATGCACGGTACCAAAGACGCTAGCAAATATGAGGAGGTGAGATTGCGTATGTCCATGGTGTCACATTAATCATAAAGAACTCATATACTAATTGCAAAATTTTATTAGTTTTATCACAAATAGAAGTACTACTCGCATGCCCCGAGGGAGAGGGTTGGGAAAAATTAACCACCGCGCGACTCCGACTCGAAACAACACTAGGATTTCAACGAGGAGTAGAAATGCTCACATATCATCCCCATGCCCTTTTAATTTTTGGATGAACAAGAAGTTTAACATCTCTTAATATCAACACCTCTATGAATTAATAATTATTAACTGACACCTTTTTCCTATCACCGCTTCAATATCATTAATCCATAATTTCTCTATATGTGCTACATGATGGTTTTATTTATCACTCATTGAACACGTATTATTTTTGATCTAGTCTTATGACCGATGCAAATTAACATCATTGTTTATTTAATTCGCAAACAAATATAAGTGAAGAACAAGAGCATAATATATCTATAAAATCTACACGCCACCATACTCAAAAAGATATAAGTGAAGTACTAGAGCAACTGCTAAACTCCAAAGATATAAGTAAAGCACATATAGTATTCTAACAAATCATGATGATGGCGTATCTCCCTCAAATAGGTGTGTCCATCAAAGAATGATTATGGAAAACAGAAACTATAAGTAAACAAAAGAAAATGATGCTCCAAGCAAATCTTATATCATGTGATGAATAAAAATGTAGCTCCAAGTAACATACTCATGGATTGAGACAAAAGAGGGGATGCTTTCCAGGGGCATCCCCAAGCTTAGAAGATTGAGACTTCCTAGAATATTACATTGGGGTGCCTTGAGCATATCCAAGCTTAGGCTCTTGCCACTTATCATTCCTTTGACCATCGAGATAATACCCAAATCTTTAAAATTTCAACCACACAAAACTCAACAAAATTTCGTGAAATCCGTTAGTATAGGCAACATAATAAATACTTTTAGGTATTGTTATAAATTGATTATTATTTTATTTTAGCATAAGGTACTGTATTCTAACTTCTCCATGGCTTATACCCCCGATATAATCCATAGCATAATCAAAACAAGCAAATTATGCATGCAAAAACGAAATCTGTTTAAAACAGAACACTCTATAGTAATATATTTAATTGCCATACTTCTGTAACTCCAAAAATTCTGAAACATTAGGACGACCTAAGGAATTTGTATACCAATACTTTGTAAAACAAATCACCTTAAAAATCACCATGCAAATCATCCCAAAGGATTTATACTCTAGTAAAATTCTAAACATTTTGCAGTGGGCATCAAAGTTTATATTTCTGCATCGTATCAATTCTACTCATCATGCAAATTATCTCAAAGGATTTACTTGGCACAAACACTAACTAAAAAATAAAAACACAATCATTACAGAGGAAACAATCATGTTATCACAAACTAACAGAAAAACATGATAACTATTGTGTTTTCTCCGAACAAGCTCTTTCTTTATAGCCACTAAGATAGGCTTGAAATTTCAATGGTGCTCACATAAAAGATAAGAATTGAAGCACAAAAGGAGCATCACACTAGTAAAAAACAGGGCTTTGGTTCTAGCCAGATCACATCAACAGTCCTGGTCGCATTAGGAACCGGGACTAATGTGAGCATCAGTCCCGGTTCGAGCGGCGAGGAACTCGGTCGGGGCTCGATAGGGCATCTGTCCCGGTTCATATCTCTCCAACCGGGACTAAAGTAGTTACCACCCTTTAGTCTCGGTTGGTGTCTCCAACCGGGACTAAAAGGTCTGTCTTCAGTCCCGGTTCTAGACACATTCGTAATTTTACGTTCCGTAAATTTTTCCTTATTTTATATGTAAAAATACACCTAAAAATATAATCAATGTAAAAATATTTTATGTCACTTAAAATTACGACCATACAAAAATAGTGCAAAAAATACAATAAACTTAATTGTTTTTGGTCTTGTGACCTATTTTTTTTCTTTTGTCAAATTTTGCATAGTGATTCAACATAAATGTAAATATTTGTATTTCAAATGTAATTTATTTTTAAATTGATCATAATATTATCTCGGGTGAAGAATAAACTATTCTGCACCCTGGGTGGGTGATGAATAGAGTTTCTATATATGTATAGAAACTCTATTCATCACCCAGGGTGCAGAATAGGTTATTCTTCACCCGAGGTAATTTACGAGTTTTTTTATAAATAAATTACATTTAAAATAGAAATAGTTACATTCATATTGACCCACTATGTAAAATTTGGCATAAAAAATTAAAAATATAGGCTATAAGACAAAAAATATGCATTTTATGTACATTTTACACTATGTTTTTACGTTTGTAATTTTACATAACAAAAATATTTTTTACGGTGATTATATATTTTCTTATGATATCTCTTTTTACGTATGGAATAAGAAAAAAAATACGTAACGTAAAATTACGATGCATTGATGTTAAAATAGAGGGGTGAAGAATAACTATTCCTCACCCAGGGTGACGAATAGCGCTATATATATATATATATATATATATATGTAAGATGTTTGGGGCATCTAGGTGCATGGACACCTAGCATTTGATTGCTTGCATGTTAGCTCATTTGTAGTTATTGATTTGAAAGTAATTAAAACACATTAAATCATGGAAAGAGAATAACAGAATAAAAGATAATAAATAAATATTGAAGTCTCATAAATTATGATCATTGCATGTAATCCGTTTTCAAACACGTTGATAAGGTTGCATTATAAATTCTTATGTACATACGCAGGTATACACATACCTACTAACAAAATTATGTACATACATAGGTAAGCAAATATGTGGGTATGCATATACGCATGTATGTATATACCTATTAACGAAATCATGTATATTAAATGGTATGTATATACCTACTCCAAAATCATGTACATAAGTGGGTATGTATATATGCAATGATTTAATCAAGCTTTTATCTCATGATCAAATTATGTACATGCATGGATATGTATATACCTATTAACAAAATTATGTATATAAACGGATATATGCATACCCATGAAATTATTTACACAAATGAATGTATATATATGCCTAATTGTGTACACACGTGTATTTGAAATAATATACATGCACACGTATGTATATACTCAATTAGTTATTCTAAAAATCAATGAATGATATATAAGGAAGTAATAAATGTTGATTAATCTCCTACCTTTCTATCACGTGTCATGCATGCATGCACTGGTCAACTAATTTAAGCCTGCCAAATTAACTCGTAATTGACACATTTATATTGGTTTCCAAATCAACCGTTAAACATGATCCAACGACAGATAGGCAAGGTGCCCATGCACCTAGGTGCCCCAAACGGTCGTCATATATACATATATATATATATATATATATATATATATATATATATATATATATATATATATATATATATATATATATATATATATATATAGTCGCGCTATTCGTCACCCTGGGTGAGGAATAGTTATTCTTCACCCCCCCTCTATTTTAACATCAATGCATCGTAATTTTACTTTACATATTTTTTTCTTATTCCGTACGTAAAAAGAGACCGTAAGAAAATGTATAATCACCGTCAAAAATATTTTTGTTACGTAAAATTACAAACGTAAAAACATAGTGTAAAATATACATAAAATGCATATTTTCTTGTCTTACAGCTTATATTTATATATTTTTATGCCAAATTTTACATAGTGGGTCAATATGAATGTAACTATTTGTATTTTAAATGTAATTTATTTATGAAAAGCTCGTAAGATTACCTCGGGTAAAGAATAACCTATTCTGCACCCTGGGTGATGAATAGAGATATATATATATATATACATATATATATATATACATATATATATATATATATATATATATATATCCCTTCCTATGCACATATATATATATATCCCTGCTTGCCCTCTCCTCCTCTATTTTTTAGCTCAAAGAAGGTGGGAGGTGTGTGCTACTTTGACTCTCCCTTCCTATGCACATGAGGTGTTCGATGAAATGCCTGAGAGCATGATGCCACTTGAGAGTTCACACAAAACAAACATGATATGAGGTGCGTGAGCCACACTTAAGCTTTCTCCTCTTTCTTCTCCTTTATTCTTCCTCCAGGCCCGTCCCCATCCCCGTCCCCATACCCGTCCTCACAGCCGTCGATCACCCGCGTCGATCTCGTCGCCGGCACCACCGTGGTGAGCCTCTTGTTGTTTTCTTTTTTAAAAAACAAAAAATTCTTACTTGTGTGATTTAGGTAGCTACTTGTATAATTTTCTTACTTGTATTATTGTTTGTTATTATATAGTGCCATGGTTTTATATCCGCTCACATATGCTCTCGTCCGGTCTATGATTCGGATATGGTATATTATCTTTTATAAATATTTGTTTCATTTAGTCTTTATGACAATTGTGCCGACCAACTTGACATAGATGTTTTTATGTAGGAGGTATGTGAACCGGAAATTCCAACCAACCCTCTTGCCGAGAGGTTAAATTTAGTTGAAAAATAAAAAAATTATTTGAAAGAAAAATTTGAAAAGAATTGAAGAAGAGAAGATGAAATTGGAGTTGCATGTTGCAGATGTCGTCGATGATCACAAGATCAAGATGGATGCAATGCGCTTGAAGATTAGGAAGATTAGAAAATATGTCATCGATAAAGAGGCTTCCTATCTTTATGTTGTTCGATCAATTGTCACCTTAGTTGCGATTTTGGTCGCATTTGTTGTTGTATTTAAATGTTTTACATAGTTGTATGTTGTTTTATGAGAACTATGTATGAACTTTATGTATTTATTTATGCAATAATATGATGATGAACTTGTTGGTCATTCCTCTATTCATGATGTTCTGTAATGGTTTTTGATATACTTAATTACATAATGCAGATGAATCGGCAATGGATGTATGGTGATCGACATACTTCTGAATACATTACGAACCTGCATAGTTATATCGATGTGGGTGGCGCAAATAGTCAGAATGGTTTTATGTATTGTCCATGTGTTGCCTGTGAGAATACGAAGGATTACTCTTCCTCGAAAGACCTTCACTTCCACCTACTTAAGTCCGGTTTCATACCGCACTATAATTGTTGGACTAAGCACAGAGAAAGAGGGGTTATGATGAAAGACAATGAAGAAGAGGAGGATATTGACAACTACCCTATGTCCCCTGAATACGGTGATAATGCAACTAGAGAAGCTGAACATCAAGAGGCACCAGATGTGCATGCTGATGATCTTTTTTTGATAAGCTACTGTGGGGAACACCCCACAATTTTTCTTTTATTCCAGTAAGAGATTATATGTACATGAGAGGGTTAGGATATACAAATGGGGTGGGGTGAAGATATACAAACCTCAAGGAGGTAGAAAAGAGATCCACTTAAGTAGATCATCCCTAAATCTAGCCTTAATCCTGTGAGCTAAAAGGGAGATGTCATGAGTAAAACTAGACTTCCATTTGCTGAATCTAGGACGCTCATTGTTGAAAATCCTGGCATTTCGGACTGTCCAAATATTCCAGCACGCAGTGAACACTACTCAGAGAAAAAAGGATGGTGAAAATCCTTTCTGGATGGCAAAGAAGTGGTCCACATGGAAGTACCCTACCAGGAGATCTCAAGGTAGTTCCATACCCTGCTGCTGAAGAGGCAGTTAATAAAGAGATGATCTTTATCCTGTTTGACCCTAGCATTACAAAGAACACAAAAGTTTGACTCAGACACCCTCCAGTGCCTTCTTTCCAGCATATCCTGCGTGTTAAGTCTGCCCATGATGAGCATCCAGGCAAACATCTTGATTTTCATGGTGCAACAACTTTTCCAAATCCAACCAAGCAATTGGTTGGGAATAATGGGTAGATGCACATGGATGTACTATTTCTTAGCAGCATAAGTTTTACAATCACTACTCCACAGCCAAATATCATTGTAGGATGAATCATTATCAAGATTCTGAAGCAAGGAGGATCTTCGCCGGGTCATTATTGATGCATAGAGAGAATGCGAAAATGAAAGGGACAAGTTGAAGTTCGATTGCATGTTAGAGGATAACAAAAAATGGTTGTACCCAAATTATGAAGATGGCAACACAAAGCTCGGTATCACACTGGAATTTCTGCAATAGAAGGCAGAGAATGATTTATCTGATAAGTGATTTGAGAAATTACTGGAAATAATGAAGAAGAAGCTTTCAAAGGATAACGAATTGCGTGACAATATGTATGAAGCAAAGAAGGTTCTCTGCTCTCTAGGATTAGAGATGCAGAAGATACATGCATGCCCTGATGACTCCATCCTCTACCGCGGTGAGCAGTACGAGAATTTAAATGCATGCCCGGTAAGCGGTGCATTACGGTATAAGATCAGACAAGATGACCCTGGTGATGTTGAGGGCCAGCGCCCCAGGAAGAGGGTTTCTACCAAGGTGATGTGGTATGATCCTATAATACCACGGTTGAAAAGTCTGTTTAGAAACAAAGAGCATGTCAAGTTATTGCAATGGCACAAAAAAGACCGTAAGAAAGACAGGGTGTTGAGAGTACTCGTTGATGGGTCGCAGTGGAGAAAAATCGAGAAAAAGTGGCCAGAGTTTGCAGTTGACGCAATGAACTTATGGTTTGGTATATGTGCAGATGGCATTAATCCTTCTGGGGAGCAGAGGAGCAACCATAGCACCTGACCCATGACTCTATGCATCTATAGCCTTCCTCCTTGGTTGTGCATGAAGCAGAAGTTCATTATGATGCTAGTGCTCATCCAAGGCCCTAAAAACCCAGCAACGACATTGATGTGTATTAATGCCATTAGTTCAAGAACTTTTACAAATATTTTGAATTAGGAAGGTACAATGTTCACCGATGACTAAAATGGTCTAGCTCAAAAGATATAAGTGAAGCACAATGAGCATTCTAGCAAATTCACGATGAGTGCATGTCTCTCTCAAAATGTGTGCAGAAAGGATAATTGTGACACAACAAAAAGAAAACACTCATACGATACAAGACGCTCCAAGAAAGACACAAATCATGTGGTGAATAAAAATATAGCTCCAAGTAATGTTACCGATGGATTGAAGACGAAAGAGGGGATGCCTTCCCGGGGCATCCCCAAGCTTAGGCTTTTTGGTGTCCTTGAATTTGGCTTGGTATGCCTTGGGCATCCCCAAGCTTGAGCTCTTTCCACTCTTTATCCCTTTGTCCATGAGAACATCACCCAAAACGTGAAAACTTTACAACACAAAACTTAAACAGAAACTCGTGATATCATTAGCATAAGAAAACGAACTACCACCTCTTGAGGTACTATAGCAATCTTGATTTCTATTTATACTGGTGTTAGATTACAGTATTCTCACTTTTCCATGGCTAGTACCCTCCGATACTATCCATAGTTTCATCAAACAAGCAACCAACTCAACAAAAACAGAATCTGTCAAAAACAGACCAGTCTGTAGAAATCTGCATACTTCGTATACTTCTGGTACCTCCAAAATTCTGAAAACTTACAACAGCCTGGGAAAAAGGCATATAAACGAGCATCAGAAAGAATCAACTCAAAAGCTCTTTTTGGATAAAAATGAAAAATAATTTCGTGAGAGAAAAGTTTCTGTCTTTTTCCAGCAGGATCAAACAACCATCACCAAAACTAGTGATAAAGGTTTTGCTTGGCTCAAACACAAAAATAAACACAGAAGACACAATGATAACTTAATTATGATGGTGTGGAAGCAACAAAACAGAAAGAAAAAGATAAATTCATTGGGTTGCCTCCCAACAAGCGCTATTGTTTAACGCCCTTAGCTAGGCATAAGGTGATGGAATCATGTATCATCCTCTTTGGTGCTCAAACCATAAGTAGCCCTCATCATGGATTCATAAGGCAATCTTATTTTAGTTCTAGTAAAATGCTCCATGCCCTTCTTTAAAGGAAATGGAAACATAATATTCCCTTCCTTCATATCGATGATAGCACCAATAGTCCTTAGGAAAGGTCTACCAAGAATGATAGGGCATGTAGGATTGCAATCAGTATCAAGCACAATGAAATCCACGGGTACATAGTTCCTATTTGTAATAATAAGAACATCATTGATCCTTCCCATGGGTTTCTTGATAGTAGAATCCGCAAGATGCAAATTAAGAGAACACTCCTCAATCTCATTAAAGACTAGAACATCACATAAAGACTTTGGAATCGCGGAAACACTAGCACCCAAATCACACAAAGCATTGCATTCATAGTTTTTGATTTTGATTTTGATAGTAGGTTCCCACTCATCATGAAGCTTTCTAGGAATAGAAACTTCGAACTCAAGTTTCTCTTCAAGAGATTTTATCATGGCTTCGACGATATGATCGGTAAAGGCCTTGTTTTAGCTATAAGCTTGTGGAGAGTTTAGCATGGATTGCATCAAGGAAATGCATTCAATCAAGGAGCAACTATCATAATTGAATTCCTTGAAATCCAAAGTAGTAGTTTCATTACTACTCAAAGTTTTGATATCTTCTACTCCACTTTTAATGCTTTTAGCATCAAGATAGACGGACTCCGAATCATTGGGGCGTTTTTCAATGAAAGTGGATTCATATCCAGCCCCATCATCATTAGGTTTGACACTAGAAAACAAAGATTCAATGGGAGTCACACCAAGAACTTTAAGATCTTCGTGATTCTCATCACAAATTTCAGGTTTAGCAGCCATTTTATTGACTAAGGTAGGCTGTTTATCAGAAATCTGGCCTACCAATTTTTCAAGACGAGCAAACTGAGAATTTAGAGCAAGGAATTCTTTGGCCATATCATCCACTTCTTTATTCATAAAAGCTAAAAAAGAATTTTGCTCCTTCAGTTCCCTACGAAAGTAACTGTTATAATCAAACTGTTTAGACATGAAGCCTTTAACACTAGTTTCAATCTCTTCCAACCTCGCATAGTAAGCATCAAAATCCCTTGGTTGGGCCATACAGGTCTTAGCAGGCAGACAAGCGAACAGAAAGCAAGCGAGAGAAAAGGGCGAACGAAAAAGGCAAACAAAATTGTAAATTTTTGTTTTCCAAAAGTTGGGGAGGAAAACGAGAGGCAAAAAAGTAAATGCAAGAGATGAGTTTGCGACACTTACTTGGATGAGTTCTTGACTTGCTCCTCCATGGCAACGGCGCCAGAAATTGGCACGTTGACGGGAGACTATTCTTGACATGATCCTCCCCGGCAACGGTGCTAGAAATCCTTCTGCTGCCTCTTGAGCTTGCGTTGGTTTTTACCTTGAAGAGGAAAGGGTGATGCAGCACAGGAGCAGTAAGTATTTCCCTGATTTTGAGAACCAAGGTATAAATCCAGTAGGAGAACTGAGCCAAGTGTCCACAGTACCTGCGCAAACACAAACGAGCTTGTACCCAACACTATAAAGGGGTTGTCAATCCCTTCAAGGTTGATTGCAAAGTGAGATCTGAAGGCAGAAAGTGCAACGAAGTAAAAGTGTAAGGCTGAAAATATGATGTGAAGTAGACCCGGGGGCCATAGTGTTTACTAGATGCTTCTCTCATAGCAAATATTACGATGGGTGAACAAATTACTGTCGAGCAATTGATAGAACCGCGGAAAGTCATGACGGTATCTAAGGCAATGATCATACATATAGGCATCACGTCCGAGACAAGTAGACCGATACTTTCTGCATCTACTACTATTACTCCACACATCGACCGCTATCCAGCATGCATCTAGTGTATTGAGTTCATGACAAACAGAGTAACGCCTTAAGCAAGATGACATGATGTAGAGGGATAAACTCAAACCAATGATGTAAACCCCATCTTTTTACCCTTGATGGCAACAAAATGATGTGTGCCTCGCTGCCCCTTCTGTCACTGGGAGAGGTCACTGCACGGTATGAACCCAAAACCAAGCACTTCTCCCATTGCAAGAATCATAGATCAAGTTGGCCAAACAAACCCCACAACTCGAAGAGAATTACAAGGATATGAAATCATGCATATAAGAGATCAGAAGAAACTCAAATAAGATTCATAGATAATCTGATCATAAATCCACAATTCATCGGATCTCGACAAACACACCGCAAAGAAGATTACATCGGATAGATCTCCATGAAGATCATGGAGAACTTTGTATTGAAGATCCAAGAGAGAGAAGAAGCCATCTAGCTACTAGCTATGGACCCGAAGGTCTATGGTGAACTACTCACGCATCATCGGAGAGGTCATGGTGTTGATGAAGAAGCCCTCCGTATCCAAATCCCCCCTCCGGCACGGCACCAGAACATGCCCCAGATGGTATCTTGCGGAGACAGAAGCTTGCGGCGGCGGAAAAGTATTTTCGTGGATCTCTCGCGCAGTTTTGGATTTTTCAGGAATTTATAGGCGGAAGAGGTGGGACAAACGAGCCACAGGGGGCCCACAAGCCTGCTAGGCGCGGGCCCCCCTGGCCGCGCCTAGGGGTCTTGTGGAGTCCCCTGGTGGCCTCTGCCTTGGTTCTCAAGTCCCGTGCGTATCTTCTGTTCCGGAAAAAATCTTTTCGGAAGTTTTATTCCGTTTGGACACCGTTTAAAATTCTCCTCTAAAAAGGGTCAAATACACGAAAAAAACAGGAACTGGCACTTGGCACTAAGTTAATAAGTTAGTCCCAAAAAGGTATAAAAGGCATACAAAACATCCAAAGTTTGACAAGATAATAACATGGAACTATCAAAAATTATAGATACATTAGAGACGTATCACTTACCTTAGCTCATATGTGCATCGATTACATGGAAATCCCTACTCCTCACATCATATCTATCATTTGGCTTTCTCTTGCCTATGGTTGTCCTCATTGATGTGAGCGTTTCACATCTTTTTGTCTTCCTTCCCCATCATTATTCTATTTGCCATCCTAAGTGCCAACATATCTTGCTTACGCTCATCCATTGCATGAGTGCTCAAAGTCGAAAGGGAGAGGATCATTTTGACTTGTGCCTGACTATTGGTCTCGGGATGAGTCAAAATAAGATTCTGAAGACCAAGTGTGAGGTTTAGTAGATTGAGTTATCGATTAAAATATATATTTTATATCTCAAACCATCTCCCACTTCTTGCACGCAAACACAATTTGGAGACATTCGAGTCACGGACAGCGAGAGCTCTTGCACCTTTATGTTCTTACTTTGCTAATTTCAATACGAGATATAGACTCTTGCATGTTATTATCTTGAGTTCAATTGCATATCTTACTTGCTTTACTTTGAAGTTCTTATATGTGTGTTAGCATGTCACCACAGGAATTATTTGTGTTATCATTTATCTACTCGAAGACGAGCAGAAATTAAGCTTGGGGATGTTGATACGTCCAAAACGTATCTATAATTTCTGCTTGTTCCCTGATCTTTTGGGTGACACTATTATATGTTTTGCTACACTTTTATATCATTTTACACATATTTGGACTAACCTACTAACTCAGTGCACCCAGTGCTAGTTTATGTCCGATGATGTCTTTTTGCAGGGGCTTTCACCCAATTTTCCGGAGCCCCAAAAATCCCGAGAAAAATATATAAAAAGTCAGCATAACGGAAGCTTCCAGATCACCGAAGATGGGCCATAGGGGGGCAGGGGCCGTCCAGGCGACCTCCTGGCGCAGCCTACCCCCTTGTTGCGCCCACAGGCCGCATGTGTGGGTCCCACGTCCTCCGGTACCCTCCTTCGGCCTATATTTATCTCTCCTAGAGGAAACCCTTCCAGGGGATCCAGAATCGCGGATTTCTAGCAAAATCACGATGAGTGCATGTCTCTCTCTCTCAAAAAGGTGTGCAGCAAGGATGATTGTGACACAACAAAATGAAAAGAATCCTAAGATACAAGACGCTCCAAGAAAAACACATATCATGTGGTGAATAAAAATATAGCTCCAAGTAATGTTACCGATGGATTGAAGACGAAAGAGGGCATGCCTTCCCGGGGCATCCCCAAGCTTAGGCTTTTTGGTGTCCTTGAATTGTCTTGGGATGCCTTGGGCATACCCAACCTTGAGCTCTTTCCACTCTTTATCTCTTTGTCCATGAGAACATCACCCAAAACTTGAAAACTTCACAACACAAAACTTAAACAGAAACTCGTGATAACATTAGCACAAGAAAACAAACTACCACTTCTTTTGGTACTATAGAAAACTTGAATTCTATCTACATTGGTGTTGGGCTACTATATTTTCACTTTTCCATGGCTAGTATCCCCCGATACTAACCATAGTTTCATCAAAACAAGCAACCAACTCAACAAAAACAGAATCTGTCAAAAACATACCAGTCTGTAGCGATCTGTATACTTCGTATACTTCTGGTACCTCAAAAAATCTGAAAAATTACGACGGCCTGGGAAAAAGCCATATCAACCAGAAGCAAAAAGAATCAACTCAAAAGCTCTTTCTGAATAAAAATGAAACATCATCTCGTGAGCGAAAAGTTTCTGTCTTTTTCCAGCAGGATCAAACAACCATTACCAAGACTAGTCATAAAGGTTTTGTTTGGCTCAAACACAAAAAGAAAAACAAAAAACACAATCACAACAGAATTGTGAAGGTGTGGACGCAACAAAACAAAAAGAAAAAGATAAATTCATTGGGTTGCCTCCCAACAAGCGCTATTGTTTAACGCCCTTAGCTAGGCATAAAAGCGATAGAGTCACGTATCGTCGTCTTTGGTGCTCAAACCGTAAGTGGCCCTCATCATCGATTCATAAGGCAATCTTATTTTCTTTCTAGTAAATTGTTCCATGCCCTACCTTAAAGGAAATTGAAATCTAATATTCCCTTCCTTCATATCGATGATAGCACCGATAGTCCTTAGGAAAGGTCTACCAAGAATAATAGGGCATGTAGGATTGCTATCAATGTCAAGCACAATGAAATCCACGGGTACATAGTTCCTATTTGCAATAATGATAACATCATTGATCCTTCCCATGGGTTTCTTGACAGTAGAATCAGCGAGATGCAAATTAAGAGAACACTCTTCAATCTCATTAAAACCTAGAACATCACATAAAGACTTTGGAATCGCAGAAACACTAGCACCCAAATCACACAAAGCATTGTATTCATAGTTTTTGATTTTGATTTTGATGGTAGGTTCCCACTCATCATGAAGCTTTCTAGGGATAGAGACTTCCAATTGAAGTTTCTCTTCAAGAGATTTTATCATAGTTTCGACGATATGATCGGTAAAGACTTTGTTTTGGCTATAAGTGTGTGGAGAGTTTAACATGGATTGCATCAAGGAAATGCATTCAATCAAGGAGCAACTATCGTAATTGAATTCCTTGAAATCCACGGTAGTAATTTCATTACTACTCAAAGTTTTAACGTCTTCTACTCCACTTTCAATGCTTTTAGCATCAAGATAGATGGACTCCGAATCATTGGGGCACTTTTCAACCAAAGTGGATTCATATCCAGCCCCATAATCATTAGGTTTGACACAAGAAAACAAAGATTCAATGGGAGTCACACCAAGCACTTTAAGATCTTCGTGATTCTCATCATGAGAACACGCCTTTTTAAGGCATTCATGTCTAGCACGAATTTGGGCAGTTCTTTATTGGCTCTCAATCATGGAAACACGCATTGCTTTCAAAGTTTCATCCATGTTGATTTTGGGAGGAGCACATCTAACTTTCAAAGCATCGACATCACTAGAAATTCTATCAACGCTCTTAGCCAAATCGTCAATTTTGAGTAGCTTTTCCTCTATGGACGCATTGAAAATCTTTTGAGAGTTGATGAACTATTTGATATTACTCTCTAGATCCGAGGGTAATTTATTGTAATTTCCATGAGTATTGTTGTAGGAGTTGCCAAAATTATTAGAGGAGTTACTAGGAAAGGGCCTAGGAACATAGTTTCCTCTAAAAGCATTGTTTTTGCCAAAGTTATTCCTACCAAAAAAATTAACGTCCAAGCTAGCGTTGCTACTCTCAATCAAAGAAGACAAGGGCATATCATTGGGATCTAAAGGAGCACTTCTACTAGCAACCAAATTCATTAACTCGTCCATCTTAGCACTCAGCGAGTTAATTTCTTCTATAGCGTGTACCTTCTTACTAGTACGTGACCTTTCAGTGTGCCACTGAGAGTAGTTTGTCATGATGTTGTCTAGGAGTTTTGTGGCTTCCCATAACGTGATTTCCATGAACGTTCCACCTGAGGCGGAGTCCAAGATATTTCTAGAAGCGAAATTCAAGCGAGCGTAAAAGATTTGAATAATCATCCAAAGACTCAAGCCATGAGCGGGACAATTTCTAATCCTTAATTTCATTCTCTCCCAAGATTGTGCAACATGTTCATTATCAAGTTGCTTGAAATTCATGATATCATTACGGAGAGAGATGATCTTAGCCGGCGGAAAATACTTGGATATATAAGCATCTTTGCACTTATCCCAAGAATTGATACTATTTTTGGGCAAAGAAGAAAACCAAGTTTGTGCGCGATCTCGCAACGAGAAAGGAAAAAAGCTTCAATTTAATCACATCATTATCCACATCTTTCTTCTTTTGCATATCGCAAAGCTCAATGAAGGTATTGACATGGGATGCGGCATCTTCACTAGGAAGGCCAGAGAATTGCTCTTTCATAACAAGATTCAGCAAAGCGGCATTAATTTCATATGACTCCGCACTAGTGGCGGGAGCAATCGGAGTACTAATAAAGTCATTATTATTAGTATTCGAGAAGTCACAAAGTTTGATGTTTTCATTCATGATGACATTAGCAAGCAAGCAAGCACACAAGCAAACAAAGAGCAGGCGAGAAAAAGGGCGAACGAAAAGGCGAACGAAAAAGGCAAACAAAAAAGGCAAATTGGTGAAGTGGGGGAGAGGAAAACGAGAGGAAACTGGCAAACAAAGTAAATGCAAGAGATGAGTTTGCGACACCTACTTGGATAAGTTCTTGACTTGATCTTCCTCCCCGGCAACGCCGCCAGAAATTCTTCTGCTACGGTAACAAAAGTCCTTCATTGGCGCTAGGAATTCTTCTTGTTACTTCTCTGGTTTGCGTCGGTTTTTCCCTTTAAGAGGAAAGGGTGATGCAACACAGGAGCAGTAAGTATTTCCCTCAGTTTGAGAACCAAGGTATCGATCCAGAAGGAGGGTCTCGTCAAGTCCAGAGTACCTGCGCAAACACAAACAAGCTTGCACCCAACGCTTCAAAGGGGTTGTCAATCCCTTCAAGATTGTTTGCAAAGTGAGTTCTGAAGGCGGAAAGTGCAACGAAGTGAAAAGTGTAAGGCTGAAAATATCGTGTGGAGTAGACCCAGGGGCCATAGTGTTCACCAGAGGCTTCTCTCAAAATAGCAAATCTCACGGTGGGTGAACAAATTACTGTCGAGCAATTGATAAAACCGAGCAAAGTCATGATGATATCTAAGGCAATGATCATACATATTGGCATCACGTCCGAGACAAGTAGACCGATACTTTCTGCATCTACTACTATTACTCCACACATCGACCGCTATCTAGCATGCATCTAGTGTATTGAGTTCATGACGAACAGAGTAACGCCTTAAGCAAGATGACATGATGTAGAGGGATAATCTCAAACCAATGATGAAAACCCCATCTTTTTACCCTTGATGGCAACAACACGATGCGTGCCTCGCTACCCCTTCTGTCATTGGGTGAGGTCACCGCACAGTATGAACCCAAAACCAAGCACTTCTACGATTGCAAGAATCATAGATCTAGTTGGCCAGACAAAACCCACAACTCAAAGAGAATTACAAGGATATGAAATCATGCATAAGAGATATCAGAAGAAACTCAAATAAGATTCATAGATAATTTGATCATAAATCCACAATTCATCGGATCTCGACAAACACACCGCAAAAGAAGAATACATCGGTAGATCTCCTGAAGATCATGGAGAACTTTGTATTGAAGATCCAAGAGAGAGAAGAAGCCATCTAGTTACTAGCTATGGACTCGTAGGTCTATGGTGAACTACTCACGCATCATCGGAGAGGTCATGGTGTTGATGACGAAGCCCTCCGTGTACGAATTCGAATCCCCCCTTCGGCAGGGCACCAGAACGTGCCCCAAATGGGATCTTGTAGAGACAGCTTGCGGCGGTGGAAAAGTACTTTTGATGATCTCCTGATTTTTTTGGGATTTTTAGGGAATATATAGGCGCAACCCCTAGGGCAGAGGGCGCCCAGGTGGCCCACAAGCCTGTGGGCCGCGGCCTCCCCTCTAGCCGCGGGGTTGGGGCTTGTGGGGCCCCTGAGGCTTCCCTGCCTTGGCTCTCAAGCTTCCCGATCTTCTTCCGTTACGAAAAAAATCGGTTCGGGGATTTTCTTTCGTTTGGACTCTGTTTCAAAATCTCCTCTGAAAGGGGTCAAAAACATGGAAAAAAACAGGAACTGGCACTTGGCACTGAGTTAATAAGTTAGTCCCAAAAAATATATAAAAGGCATGCAAAACATCCAAAGTTTGACAAGATTATAGCATGAAACCATCAAAAATTATAGATACGTTGGAGACGTATCAACACTCCAGAATAATGAAGAATGAAAGGTTGAGCCAAAGAATGAATTAATTCGAATAGAACTTGGAGAAGGGATATGACTGATGAGATTCATACTTACGTCACAGTTGAGAAGAATTAGAGATCTCCGTAAAATATTACAAGAGCCAGAAAAGATCATCGGAAAGAACCTGTGGGTTATAGGCCCACTCCAAGAAATCACTGTTGAAAAGATTGCTTAGAAAGAGAGATATTGCACCGATACAAATGAAAACTATATGAGGTTGAAAACCTCGAAATAATTAAAGATCTGAAAACAAGAAACACCGAGATATCTTCAGCACACCGGACAGAAAAGAGATGAATGAATAACAAGATAGGCTGATTAGAATTTCCAACACAGAAAAGAATTACAAGGATGAAAAAGGGATATGATGAAACGGATAACTGAATTTAATTCACCGGAAAAGGGAACAAGAATGAAGAAATGATGAACTAGACATCATGAGAATCTTCACAACGAATCACCGGTAGCAAAAGAAAGTAAAGATAGCGGAAGAAACTATTAAAAGACACTTGGATGAAAATTGAATCACTGAAGAGAAGGGTGGGAGGGCGGGAAAACAAAGACAACTTGGGACAGATGAGATGATCTCCGGAATAAAATGAGAGAATGATCTTGCAAAATTGGAGGGGGTAGAATTCACTTGAAGAGAAGCACACCGGTTGAAAAAGAATTGACAAAATGACTTCGGTTGACGAGAAATGATACGACAATCTGATTTGAGCAAAAGAATTAATGAGCATTCCCATAGAGATATGAGAAACGCTCTTGGAAAGATATGAAATCACCATTTGACATTGAAGCAACTCAAATTACCATACTACAACAAAACAAAGGGTGAGGCTTACGAAACAAGCCAGAACAAACTCATGAGAGAGATTTCCGTTTGATATTTTCGTGGACAGGATCGCACGGGCTCGATCCTTACAGTAGCCATCATGTGCAAGGCAGTGCACACGACATACGAAGCGTCCCCGAGTCGTAGCAAGCTACAAGGACTCTTTAAGACACAACGACAACCGCTATAAGACGACCGTGAACAAACGAATCCACTAGATGTCGAACCCCAACCTAACATCATGCATTTGTTGGAAGATTGTCCTATAAGTAACTACTTGAATTCCCACCTAAGAATTCCCGAAATTTCTGGTCATGCAATCTGGTACACGGATACAAGGAGTAATATGTCACACAACTCCTATACTAACCCGTCCAATGTATCACATCCGTCAACACACAACCAGAATCTCGGACCTTCATCTACTACAGACCCTCGTGATCACAACGATACAAAGTATGGCAGTACTCCCGAACAATCTGCACTAGTACCGGGGACATCGGGGTTATCTCGCCACTACTAGTATTGAAGCAATTACGAACATCCTTCGTTCTGAGATACTAAGAAATCTGAATGATAGCGATGTGCACAAGAATCCCTTGGAGCTCAACTCCTCAGAAGAAATCAAGTCAGACAGGAGGCACCAAGACAGAACTCCGTCACATCGACATCATATAGACTCCAAGGATATCCACGTGATCCTAAAAAAATTGAGTGAGAAGAGGAGTAGAATTGAAATATTACGTCAAGATTTCTCACCAGAGCATAGAAGAGGAGAAAAAAGAATCCTACTCTCCGATATATAACTAGACTCAAACCAGTTTTTCACTAGACTCGACTCGGCCAAGTTCGATCAATCAAGGGGGCTCCTAGGTCGGTACTTCTCTGATACCAACTTGTAACGCCCAAGATGCGATCATATCCTCAATTTGGCACGAGGGACTCGTCAGGGATAGAAGCGCATCTCGTTGTTTCACAAGAATGGATATCGTTACAAGTACATGTACTGAAAAGATGAGATATATGGAATTGGCTTACACTAGCCACAAGCTACATCAGAGTCACATCAGTACAATACATAATCATCATGAAGGAGAGCAGGGTCCGACTACGGACGAAAACAAATGAGAAAAGAAGAACGACGTCCATCCTTGCTATCCCAGGCTGCCGGCCTGGAACCCATCCTAGATCGATGAAGAAAAAGAAGAAGCAACTCCAAATGAACAATCAACGCGCTCCCGTCAAGTAACCTTTACCTGTATCTGCAACTGGTGTTGTAGTAATCTATGAGCCACAGGGGACTCGGCAATCTCATTTCCAAAGGTATCAAGACTAGCAAAGCTTAATAGGTGAGGTGTGGTTAAGTGGTGAGGCTGCAGCAAGCGACTACACATTATATGATGTGGCTAACTTAAGAGTACAAGAATAAAGAGGGGGATGATCTACGCATATCAGACATGAACTACTGATGATCAAATGGATGATCCTGAACACCTACCTACGTCAGGCGTAACCCCACCGTGTCCTCGATCGGAGAAGGAACTCGTGAAAGAGACAGTCATGGTTACGCACACAGTTGGAATATTTTAATTAAGTTATCTTCAAGTTATCTAGAACCAGTGTTAAACAAAGTTTCCATGTTGCCACATAATCGCGGTCACGGCTTTCTGAAAAGATTTAACCCTGCAGGGGTGCTCCAACTAGTCCATCACAAATTACCACAAGCCGCATAGAAATCCTCGATCACGAAGCTCGCGATCTCGTCGGACTCCTTAGTGGAAAACCTCAACTCTAAGATTACCCAAAACATCACCGGAATCCCGATGCACAAGATATCTCGTAAAAGGTAAAACTAATCCAGCAAGGCCACCCGGTGTGTCCACGAACCCAATAGGAGCCGCGTATCTCGTTCTCAGGACACGCCGTCTATGCATAGTGGACGATAGCCAAATGCTCGAGTTGCCCCGAGGTGGCACCGCCGACTGCTAGGTGGGTGGACCAACACTCATGCGGAGCACTGGCCCGGGGGTTGATTAATTATCCTCGGGGTCCGGAAAGTCCCTATGCAATTTTATTAGGTTATTAGGCAAATGTAGTACCAAAGTTGGTCCTTGCGAGACCAGATTTAATCTAAAACGAATTATCAAGGGGGTCCCCATAACAAACCTGATCGTGTTAGGAGCAGTCAATTATGGAACATAACACCGGTAGCCGAAACTAAGGGGGCAAAGGTGAAACAAAACACCAGGCTAGAAAGGCCGAGCCTTCCACCTTTTACCAAGTATATAGGTCCATTAAATTATATAACATTAATATGGTGATATAACAAGGAACCCATGTTATCACATGGAAGCAACTAGCGACGCTAACACATGGTTAAGCAAGCGGTGACATAGCCAATCAGTGCTTTGCTAGGTTGTGAACAGGAAGAAGGTTTTCATGGCATTGTTGAGAGGCTGATATTTAACAGGTGGTAGGCAACGAGACATAGCGACAGAAACGATAATACTAGCATGGCAATGATAGTAATGGTATCTAGGAAAATGGTCATCTTGCCTGAGATCCCGCTTGGAAGAAGAATGACTCTGTGAAGCAGACGAACTAATGTAGTCGAACGGGTCCTCACTTTCCGACACGCTTGCGGAACTCTATCGAGACGAAGAAATCCGGAAACAAGAATAAACACACAATATACACCACACGATGCACAACACAAATGATGCATGAGCGGTTGGACATATGCGAGACACGTCATGCAATTCACACAATCAAACACTACACTTTAAGTGAAGTTCAATATGCAACGAGTTGCATATTGACGAAACTCCACATACGAGTTATTTAGTTCTATCCCGATTAGGTACATGGCAATATTAAATGTGGTTACACTTGGCAAGAGGTGAAGCGTAATTAATCTACCTATCTAGGCATTTTAAATGAGGTCATAAATGACATATAGCATCTCCGAGACGACCTCACATGTTAATTAACAATTCTGTCCAGATCTGAACTAACATGTTTTAATAGTTGTTAAACAGCAAAACAAATAGGTTCATGTGATTCTACGCGTCGTTACAAGCAATTTACACATAGAGAACATCTCGAATGGAGCTATGGTTCAAAAGATACGACCACTGCAAGATATGATGGCATGAATACAAAATGTGTGCAACGACAGTCACGAGCACTTCAAAACACACAACCAGCAAGAAAAATGAAACTACAGGAGATTCTAAGAAAAAATTCATATAGGACACGATCAAAACGGAGCAACGATTCAACAACTACGAGCTAAACAAGAAATCACTACAATCTGCCAAAATCAGCCACATAACATTTTCTACACCCCACAACTACGAGCTACATAAAACCAATATGCTCAACCAAGACATGAGACGATAGAGGTCAAGAAGCACTACAACATACAACTAACAACACCTAGCATGGAAGCATGGATTACTAGGAAAACAAGTCACAAAAAGGCATCTCACACACAGTTTCGGACTTAGTGAAAATAACAGTTTATGAAACTGCAGTTTTCGATCTGAAGGCATATTGACAGCAAAAAAACCATAAGCTACAAGACTCCAAATGGCATGAAAATGGACAACATGCTAGAGAATCCTAAAGTCTACAACTAACTCCATTGCACCAACCTCAAAAGAGCTACAGATCTCCAGATAAACTCATGCAAAGACAACAACAAAATATAACAGATTTCAGACTTAGAATATTTCAGCATCTCTAAAACAACACTATTTCCTAGCAAGTAAAGAACAAGCAAACCACACCTACACATGGATTTCTATTGCAACCAAAATTACCAGGGGCTAGTCTAAACATCCAAGAGCAACTCTCTAGTTGACAACTTAATCATATCAAGCACGGAATAAATCCCACAAAATAAACGAAAGGCAACATGGCAAAATATCACGCGAACTAACTTGCTCAAAAGCTGAAAACTAAATGCACAGATAAATCCTATGGACTTTTCTACCCTGAAAACATATATAACATAAGGGGTTGCAAAATAAAAACAATGCCACACGTATATGCGGCCATATGGCCTAAACTCGGAATAATAAACTAGCGACTAAACCCTACATGCAAAAATACAATCAACTACTCAAAAATACATGGCAATAGGGTTCCTAAAACATGAGCATTTATCTACGGTGTTCGAACAACCCGGACACGCACGAGAATTAAAAACGGGACAAAAACATAATAGGACAGCATGCTAAACTAGGCATTCGGCACGTCAAACTACGTCCAACAAGCATGCAAGTTACAAAAACATAATCTACGTGCAAAACTACACAATTTACATATACTACGCGTTCCGATCCGACACACGGATAAAAAGTTACGGGCGTTTTAATATACGTCAAATATCTGGAATTAATAAATTCCGAAAATCCTAATAAAGTACACGGGCTAACTCGTGGGCGCATCATACCGAAAAGGTGCCTTGGCGGGGGATAGTCTCGGGCTGCTCACCTCAGGCCTTGGGATGGAGCTGGGCCGGGGAGGCTGGTAGGCGATGGGCCTCGCCTGGTGCCTGGCTGGGTCGGCCCACCAGCAGGCCAACGCGCCAGCGAGTGGGAGCGAGGCGCTCCTCCTCCCAATGGAGGAAGCGGGCACCGGCGACGGGCACGGCGAGGCTGAGGTGCGGCGCGAGGGGGATCGACGGATCTGGCGAGGGACCTCCCGGATCCGTCCGTTCCCGAGGTGGGAGTGACGCTCGGCAGCGAGCTCCGGACCTGGCATCCATGGCAGGCAGGCAAGAGACAAGAGGGTTAGGGAAGATTTGAGAGGAGCTCATGGGGAAGAAGGACAAAAAGGGGCTCTCCTGGATCGGCTCCGGTCGGCGCGGGGTCGCCGGCGGGCGTCGGCTGGCTGCGCGGCAGCAGCATCAGCTCGGGGGGGCTGGCTTGGGGTCTCCTTCCCTCGGGCATGGCTGGAACGCTTGGAGCTCGGGCGGCGGCGGCTATTCGGGCCCGAGAGGGCCCCGGATGGGCCTAGCGGGCCGCGGCTGAGGGAGAGAGAGGCTGGCTGCGAGGTGGGTGGAGCTGAGTGGGGGCTAGGGTTTGAGGGGTGGCGCGGATTTCGAGGAGGAGAGAGGAGTGGCTGCCTATTTATAGACGCACGGGCTAGGTTTATCCGAATCCGGCCCCGTTTTCGCCCACGCGATCGTAAGCGAACGAACTCAAATGCGGGGTCGACTAAATGACCGCGTAGAGTAGGCTAGCCGGGGAAGAGAGGAAAACGGTGTGGCGCGGCAACGTGATTTAAAACACCGATAGACGTCTGATGATAGACTGAATACGGTGCCGCTACGGTTGACCGTTCGGGTACCAGACGGACTCCGATTGCGACGAAATTTGACAGGCGGCCTACCTACATTAAAATAAGACCGCGTGTCAAATCTCAACACAATCAGAGAAAGTTTTACACACACTTTTAAAAACAATATTTAGACGATGTCGCGGGCGCGGGCGTGTGTCTTCGGGCTCAGAACGGACAACGACGAGAACCGATAACTAATAACGGATGCAAGTTTTGAAAACTGGCGGCAACGGGATGCCGATGCAATGCTGACGATGCGCATGATGCGATGATGATGCGGCAAATAAAAAAAATAGACACACGACGAAAACGGAATAAAGGGGGGAATCTTCTGGAGCATCAGTCTCGGGCTGTCACATAGTAGCACGGGGCACCACGCTACTGATATGGCGCTACAGCTAATGTTTAGTAGTAGCGCGCTTCGGCCCACGCTACTGCTATAGTTACTTGGCATTAGCGTACATCAATAAAGTACGCTACTACTATATTTTCACATTCTTTTTTTTTGCTACGTATTTGCGTTGTTTTTTTACATATTTTATACATTATTCTATGATGCGCCTACTGCCAGTTTATGATATGATTATCATATACATAATAGTCTTATCATATCATCCAACAAAAATCATGTCTTCACATCATAATCATGATATAGCTATACAAGTTACATTGGCTATGCATCAACGGAGGCACAACATCATTCGTCAGTTTCTGTTGAAGAACATAATAGTAGCCTAATTATCAATGTAAGGTGAGGCCTGACCTCTCATCAAGCTTGATGGTGAAGAAGATGCCCTCTCGCAGGTGAGGCCTCTCGTACAAACCATAATCTTCGCCGCAGAGTTCACACTCAGGGATCCTATCGTCGTCTGACATTTCCCGTGTTCCAAAATTTTGCATGACCATTATTAAAATAAAACATATTGAGCGCCTAAAATTTGCCAGAACGGAAATGAAACAACAGAAAACTTAGGCACTAGGAGGTGTTCGCTGCAATAGCATACACATGTCCAAATAGACCTAATTCAATATCTGTTGACTTTTAGTTAGTCGAGGCTTTCCTTAAATAACTCTCATATCTCATGATGTGTTGGTGCGCACTCTCTCATACTAATATGGTGGTGTATATATGTACGTTGGTGAACAATTTCTCATACTGATAGTTCGACTGTTGGTGATGGACGCTTCTCCTCTCCTCTCCTTGCGCATTATACCAAGGTATATATGGCAAGAATAGAAGAGGAAGAAGCGCCCCCCACGACAACAGTCGGGATTCTTCGATCAAGAACACACATGAAAAGTCACACAAGGCGCAACAACAAACCAAAATTACGTGAGTTTTTACTAAAAACTCTCGAATAATATTAGATAATATCACTAATACATCATCTCGAATGCATCATCAAATATTATCACTAATACATCTCGAATATTATCATATAATATCACTAATACAAATCCAATGGACATCTCACGGCACAGGAAGTTGCAACCCAAAGATAAGGAACCAGCACTGGATCATAGCTCGGGTGATATTCCTGAAGAACCTGCCAGGAATTGGAGAACCTGGCATCCAAGGCAGCCATGTAGCGATGGACGTGCTCGTCCTCCTCCCTAACACGGCAACGTACCACCTCCGTGGGGGCCGGCTCCCTCCGCACCGATAGTGGCCCACGCGACCGCCACTAAAGAAGCCCGGGGTCGACGACGAGACCCGAATTACTCACCAAGGTGCGTGCCCTAGAAGGTAGCACCTCCCAGTGCCAACCCAGCGGAGTCCAGTCCCAGACATGGCGCCTATCAAGCAGGCTCTTGCCGACCACTTGACGACGAGGATGAGGGTCGGGCATCGTCGACGTCGAGACAAATTTCTATGAGAAAATTTTCTTATCGTTTAATGTTTTACTTTCTAGTTATCATTTGTACAGCAGTCATCTCATTTGAATTTAGCTAGCGTCCACTCTATGGCTGGCTTCTATGACGAGCGCATAGTAAGGCGCTCTTGGTTCTAACATGTATGTGACAACTGTAGGTCACAGTCTTGTCTTGAATGGCCATTTCTTTTGTCCTAGTCTTAAGCTTGTTATTATTATTCATTCTGTCAAGGCATCAAGAGTTTGAGATGCAAGCTTTGTGTTTTCTAGAGAGCGGAAAATGGTAAATATCCAACATAACGACAATCTGATTGGGGTACTTATGTTTGGCATTCCTATTATTTTTTATTCCATGATTATTATTAGTAAGATCTTAGGAGTTCATCAAGTAGTACACCTCAGTTCAAATGGCTATGGAAAAGAACCTATCAACTCAATCATAAAGTGTTCTTTTAGCTCCTACTCAGTGATAGAGTGAAAGCCGAAAACGTTTTGAGAAGGAAAAAAGAAACATCTGCAGAGCAATATATGTGTTTTCTGCCAAAAAACATAAGCTGAAAAAACATCAGTTTTCTTGGGACTGTTTTTTCCTCAACAATATTGGGACCGTCATGTCTTCAAGAAATGGGATTTCGCACCAGAGGCCGAGGTCAGTGTCGGGATCGGGGCAGAGGTCAAGGTCGCCGGGGTCGAGGTCGAGGTAGTCGGGGTCGAGGTCAAGGTTGGGGCCGGGGGCGAGGTCGCCGGGGAGGACCGGCGGCGGCGGCGCAGAGTGGAGAGGGAGAGAGTGAGGAGGGTGAGGTAGGGGTGAGGGGTGGGGCGACGACACAGAATGGAGAGGGGGAGAGGGAGGAGGGGGAGAGGGAGGGAGTGAGGGGCGGCAGCTGCGGTGCAGAGTGTGGAGAGGGGATAGAGTGAAAGAGAGGGGCGTACGGGGGTGAAGACGATATAAGTGCACGCCCCACTTAGCAGTAGTGTGGGCAGGAAACACGCGCTACTACTATTGTAGTAGTAGCGCTGTTATCTGGGTGCCCTATACTAAATCGAGCCTGGCGGCAACGGTGGGGCAATATTAGTAGTAGCATGTTTCTTAAAGTCACGCTACTGCTAAGTAGTTATCAGTAGAACCTTTACTGGAAGAACGCCATTGATATGTAGCAGTAGCGCCGCCGTTTATCCAGCGCTACTGCTAAAGTTCTATGTATAAGGTTTTCCCTAGTAGTCGTTGTGTTCGGCTGCTATGTCTGGCAAACGTCAAGTGACTCCTCGTGTGACCCATGATAATACAACCCATCAACACTCTATGTTGGAACGTCCGTGGTGTGAACTGCCAGGATCGGAGGGCAACATTTAGTGCAACGATTGCCGCCTCCTCCTACCAGCTCGTTTGTCTACAAGAGACAAAGCTCGACAACATCGATAAGTATGTCACTTCCTTCGTGGGTAGCAACAGGCTCCAAAGGTTTGCGCAACCCCCAGCAATAGGCACAAGGGGAGGAATTCTAATTCTATGGGATGACAATGTCCTCGACATCTCCGATATCACTGCAACGACCCACTACCTCTCTGGAACGGTCCATATCAGGGCAACCATCGTCCGTTTTAGGGTCACATCCCTTTATGGGCCAACCGACCATGCTTGCAAAGACATTTTCTTTGTCGAGCTCATCTCGCACAAGCCTCCCAACGGGATCGCGTTGCTGGCCCTTGGGGATTTCCACAAAATTGTTCGCGCTCGCGACAAGAACAAGAGAACTGTTAACCAGTGAAGGATCAATCGCTTCAGGGCTGCGTTACAATCTTGTGAACTTCAGGAAATGCATGTGCAGAATAGGTGCTCCACTTGGAGTAATGAGCGGGAAAAACGCAATGCTTTGCAAGCTAGACTCCTTTTTTGCAATGCAGAGTGGGATTTTGCCTTCAACACCCATGTGTTGCACGCTCTATCATCTTCTCTTTCTGACCTTTGCCCCTCCTGCTGGCGGATGATAAAGGGCCTAGAAGGCCAAGATCTTTCAAGTTTGAGAACTGTTGGGCCTCCTTGCCTGGCTTCTCCGAGGTGGTGCAATTGGCGTGGAACGAGCATGTCGGGCACTCTGAGCCTTACCAAGTGCTCTATCACAAGCTCAAAAAATGCGACGCGGCTTACTAAATGGAGCAATAATCTATTCTCCAGGACGAAAGTCCAGCTCCATGCAGCCCTGCTTGTGATTTTCCATCTCGACATTGAACAAGAGGCAAGGGCCCTTTCTGTGGAGGAACGTGACTTACGCTAGAGACTCAAGCGAAGGGTGATCAATTTTTCGATTCTAGAGAGGGTTAGGAAGAGTCAATGTGCTCGGTTGGCAAACCTAAGGCATGGCGATGCAAACACAAAATTCTTCCACCGCCACATCAATGCTAGAAGGAGGAAGAATCACATTCACCGGATCAAACACACACATGGGTGGGTGGCCGAGCATGACAAAAAAGAGAAGGTCATCCATGACCACTTCTCCGAGATCATGGGAAGGGTAAGTAGTAGCAACAAAGATTTCAACTGGGATGAGCTAGGTTTGGAGACCCATGACTTGCACGACCTGGGTAACACCATCATGGAAGACGAGGCATGAGCGGTCATTAAAGTGATGCCTAGTGATAAGGCGCCTGGTCCGGCCGGTTTCATGGGGATCTTCTTCAAAAAGTGTTGGGGCATCATCAAGCATACGATCATGAGGGTCATCGTGTTGGAAATATGCCCTAGAGGCAATAATAAATTAGTTATTATTATATTTCTTAGCTCATGATGATTGTTTATTATCCATGCTATAATTGTATTGATTGGAAACACAATACTTGTGTGGATACATAGACAAAACACTGTCCCTAGTAAGCCTCTAGTTGACTAGCTCGTTGATCAAAGATGGTCAAGGTTTCCTGGCCATAGGCAAGTGTTGTCACTTGATAACGGGATCACATCATTAGGAGAATCATGTGATGGACTAGACCCAAACTAATAGACGTAGCATGTTGATCGTGTCATTTTATTGGTACTGTTTTCTGCGTGTCAAGTATTTATTCCTATGACCATGAGATCATATAACTCACTGACACCGGAGGAATACTTTGTGTGTATCAAACGTCGCAACGTAACTGGGTGACTATAAAGATGCTCTACAGGTATCTCTGAAGGTGTTAGTTGAGTTAGTATGGATCAAGACTGGGATTTGTCACTCCGTGTGACGGAGAGGTATCTCGGGGCCCACTCGGTAATACAACATCACACACAAGCCTTGCAAGCAATGTGACTTAGTGTAAGTTGCGGGATCTTGTATTACGGAACGAGTAAAGAGACTTGCCGGTAAACGAGATTGAAATAGGTATGCGGATACTGACGATCGAATCTCGGGCAAGTAACATACCGAAGGACAAAGGGAATGACATACGGGATTATATGAATCCTTGGCACTGAGGTTCAAACGATAAGATCTTCGTAGAATATGTGGGATCCAATATGGGCATCCAGGTCCCGCTATTGGATATTGACCGAGGAGTCACTCGGGTCATGTCTACATAGTTCTCGAACCCGCAGGGTCTGCACACTTAAGGTTCGACGTTGTTTTATGCGTATTTGAGTTATATGGTTGGTTACCGAATGTTGTTCGGAGTCCCGGATGAGATCCAGGACGTCACGAGGAGCTCCGGAATGGTCCGGAGGTAAAGATTGATATATAGGAAGTCCTGTTTTGGTCACCGGAAAAGTTTCGGGCTCATCGGTAGTGTACCGGGAGTGCCGGGAGGGGTGCCGGGGACCATCGGGAGGGGTGTCACGCCCCAAGGGGTCTCATGGGCTATGGGAAGAGATAAACCAGCCCCTAGTGGGCTGGAATAAGTTCCCACTAAGGCCCATAAGGTTTGAGAAGGAAAAAACACAAGGTGGAAAGAGTTTCCAAGTGGGAAGGTGGAATCCTACTCCAAGTAGGATTGGAATCCTACGTGTGCTGAACGCGGAGGTGCCGTCCATTCGGTACTAGATCGTGGGACTGATCGCGGGATTGTTCGCGGGGCGGATCGAGGGACGTGAGGACGTTCCACTACATCAACCGCGTTCACTCACGCTTCTGCTGTACGATCTACAAGGGTACGTAGATCACTCATCCCCTCTCGTAGATGGACATCACCATGATAGGTCTTCGTGCGCGTAGGAAAATTTTTGTTTCCCATGCGACGTTCCCCAACAGTTGCATCATGAGCTAGGTTCATGCGTAGATGTCTTCTCGAGTAGAACACAAAAGTTTTTGTGGGCGGTGATGTGCGTTTTGCTGCCCTCCTTAGTCTTTTCTTGATTCCGCGGTATTGTTGGATTGAAGCGGCTTGGACCGACATTACTCGTACGCTTACGAGAGACTGGTTTCATCGTTACGAGTAACTCCGTTGCTCAAAGATGACTGGCAAGTGTCGGTTTCTCCAACTTTAGTTGAATCGGATTTGACCGAGGAGGTCCTTGGATGAGGTTAAATAGCAACTCATATATCTCCGTTGTGGTGTTTGCGTAAGTAAGATGCGATCCTACTAGATACCCATGGTCACCACGTAAAACATGCAACAACAAAATTAGAGGACGTCTAACTTGTTTTTGCAGGGTATGCTTGTGATGTGATATGGCCAACGATGTGATGTGATATATTGGATGTATGAGATGATCATGTTGTAATAGAAATATCGACTTGCACGTCGATGGTACGGCAACCGGCAGGAGCCATAGGGTTGTCTTTATACTAACGTTTGTGCTTGCAGATGCGTTTACTATTTTGCTAGGATGTAGCTTTAGTAGTAATAGCATGAGTAGCACGACAACCCCGATGGTAACACGTTGATGGAGATCATGGCGTGGCGCCGGTGACAAGAAGATCGTGCCGGTGCTTTGGTGATGGAGATCAAGAAGCACGTGATGATGGCCATATCATGTCACTTATGAATTGCATGTGATGTTAATCCTTTTATGCACCTTATTTTGCTTAGAACGACGGTAGCATTATGAGGTGATCTCTCACTAAAATTTCAAGACGAAATTGTGTTCTCCCCGACTGTGCACCGTTGCTACAGTTCGTCGTTTCGAGACACCACGTGATGATCGGGTGTGATAGACTCAACGTTCACATACAACGGGTGCAAAACAGTTGCGCACGCGGAACACTCGGGTTAAGCTTGACGAGCCTAGCATGTGCAGACATGGCCTCGGAACACATGAGACCGAAAGGTCGAGCATGAATCGTATAGTTGATATGATTAGCATAAAGATGCTTACCACTGAAACTATTCTCGACTCACGTGATGATCGGACTTGAGATAGTGGATTTGGATCATGTACCACTCAAATGACTAGAGAGATGTACTTTTTGAGTGGGAGTTCTTAAGTAATATGATTAATTGAACTAATTGTCATGAACATAGTCTAATGGTCTTTGCGAATTACGATGTACCTTGCGCTATAGCTCTACTGTTTTTATATGTTCCTAGATAAAATTTAGTTGAAAATTGATAGTAGCAAACTTTGCAGACTGAGTCTGTAAAACCGAGGATTGTCCTCGTTGCTACGCAGAAGGCTTATGTCCTTAATGCACCACTCGGTGTGCTGCACCTCGAGCGTCGTCTGTGGATGCTATGAACATCCGACATACATGTTTCTGATGACTACACGATAGTTCAGTGCAAAATACTTAATGGCTTAGAAGCAAGGCGCCGAAAACGTTGTAAAACGTCACGGAACATAAGTGATGTTCTAAAGAGATGAAATTGTGATTTCATGCTTGTGCCCTTGTTAAGAGGTACGAGACCTCCAACAAGATTCTTTGTCCACAAAGTAAAGGAGAAAATCTCAATCGTTGAGCGTGTGCTCAGATTGTCTGAGTGCGACAATCACTTGGATCAAGTGGGAGTTAATCTTCCAGATGAGATAGTGATGGTTCTCCAAAGTCACTGCCACCAAGCTGTGAGAGCTTCGTGATGAACTATAACATATCAAGGATAGATACAATGATCCTTGAGCGATTCGCGATGTTTGACACTACGAAAGTAGAAATCAAGAAGGAGCGCCAATAGTTGATGGTTTGTAAAACCACTAAGTTTCAAGAAAGGCAAGGGCTAGAAGGGATACTTCGTGAAACGGCAAAACAGTTGCTGCACTAATGAAGAGACCCAAGATTAAACCCAAACCCAAGACTAAGTGCTTCTGTAATGAGGGGAACAGTCACTGAGGCGGAGCAACTCTAGATACTTGGTAGATAAGAAGACTGGCAAAAGTCGAAAGAAGTGTATTTGATATACATGATGTTGATGTGTACTTTACTAGTACTCCTAGTAGCATGAGGGTATTGGATACCGGTTCGGTTGCTAAGTGATTAGTAACACGAAATGAAAGCTACGGCATAAACGGAGAATAGCTAAAGGCGAGGTGACGATACGTGTTGGAAGTGTTTCCAAGGTTGATATGATCAAACGTCGCACGCTCCCTCTACCATCGGGATTGGTGTTAAACCTAAATAATTGTTATTTGGTGCTTGCGTTAAGCATGAACATGATTGGATCGTTTTTATTGCAATACGATTATTCATTTAAGGAGAATAATGGTTACTCTATTTTCTTGAATATTCACCTTCAATGGTTTATTGAATCTCGATCGTAGTGTTGCACATGTTCATGATATTGGTGCCAAAAGATACGAGTTAATGATGATAGTACCACTTACTTGTGGCACTGCCGCTTGAGTCATGTTAGTATAAATTGCATGAAGAGGCTCCATGCTGATGGATCTTTGTACTCACCTGATTTCGAATCACTAGTGACATGCAAATCATACCACATGAGCAAGGCCTTGTTTTCATTGAGATGAAATAAGGTAGTAACTTGTTGGAAGTGATACATTTTGATGTATGCAGTCCAATGGGTGCTGAGGCACGTAGTGGATATCATTATGTTCTTACTTCACTGACGATTTGAGTAGATACAGGAGTATTTACCTAATGAATCACAAGTCTGAAATATTGAAAAGTTCAATTCCGTTTCAGAGTGAAGTTCGTCATAACAAGAGGATAAACTGTCTACGATATGATCATGGAAATGAATATCTGAGTTACGAGTTTTGGTACGCAGTTAAGACAATGTGGAAATTGTTTCGCAGTTCATGCCACCCGGAACATCATAGTGTGATGATGTGTCTGAACGTCATAGCCACGCACTATTTGGTATGGTGCATACTATGATGTCTCTTATCGAATTACCACTATCGTTTATGGGTTATGCATTAGAGACAACCGCACTCACTTTAAATAGGGCACCGCGTATTTCCGTTGAGATGACACAGTATAGACTGAGGTTTAGAGAAATCTAAACTGTCGTTTCTTGAAAGTTTGGGGCTTCGACACTTATGTGAAAAAGTTTCAGTCTGATAAGCTCGAACCCAAAGTGGATAAATGCATCTTCATAGGATATCCAAAACAGTTGGGTACATCTCCTATCTCAGATCCGAAAGCAAAGTGTTTGTTTCTAGAAACGGATCCTTTCTCGAGGAAAGGTTTCTCTCGAAAGAATTGAGTGGGAGGGTAGTAGAACTTGATGAGGTTATTGAACCATCACTTCAACCGGTGTGTAGCAGGGCGCACGAAGTTGTTCCTGTGGCGCCTACACCAATTGAAGTGGAAGCTGATGATGGTGATCATCAAGCATCGGATCAAGTTACTACAAGCCTCGTAGGTTGACAAGGTCGCATACTACTACAGAGTGGTACGGTAACCCTGTCTTGGAGGTCATGTTGTTGAGCAACAGTGAACCTACGAGTTATGGAGAAAGCGATGGTGGGCCCAGATTCCGACAAATGGCTGGAAGCCATGAAATCCGAGAGAGGATCCATGTATGAAAACAAAGTGTAGACTTTGAAAGAACTACTTGATGGTCATAAGACTATTGAGTAAAGATGGATCTTTGAAAGAAGACAGACGATGATGGTGATAAGTCACTATTAAGAAAAGCTCGACTTGTCGCAAAGATGTTTTCGACAAGATCAAACAGTTGACTATGATGAGACTTTCTCACTCGTAGCGATGCTAAAGGTCTGTTAGAATTATGTTAGTTGTTGATGCATTATTTATGAAATATTGCACGTAGGATGTCAAAACATTGTTTTCTCGACGGTTTCCTTGAGCAAACATTGTATGTGATACAACCAGAAGGTTTTGTCGATCCTAAAGATACTAGCAAGTATGCAAGCTCCAGTGATCCTTCAATGGACTGGTGCAAGCATCTCGGAGTTGGAATATATACTTTGATGAGATGATCAAAGATTTTGGGTTTGTACAAGGTTTATGAGAAACTTGTATTTCCAAAGAAGTGAGTGGGAGCACTATAGAACTTCTGATAAGTATATGTGGTTGACATATTGTGGATCAGAAGTAATGTAGAATTTCTGTAAAACATACAAGGTTGTTTGAAAGGAGTTTTCAAAGGAATACCTGGATTGAGCTACTTGAACGTTGAGCATCAAAGATCTATGGAGATAGATCGAAAGCGCTTAATGGAAGTTTCAACAAAATGCATGCCTTGACAAGTTTTTGAAGGAGTTCAAAATAGATCAGCAAAGAAGGAGTTCTTGGTTGCGTTGTGAGGTGTGAATTTGAGTAAGACTCAAAACCCGACCCCGGCAGAATAAAGAGAATACACGAAGGTCGTCTTCTATGCCTTAGCCGTGCAATCTGAAGTATGCCATGCTGGGTACCGCACCTGATGTGTGCCTTGACTCAAAGTCTGTTGAGAGGTACAAAGAGTGATGCATGATTGAATCACTAGCAGCGGTCAAAATTTATCCTTAGTAACTGATGGACTAAAGAATTTTTCTCGATTATGGAGGTGGTTAAAGAGTTCGTCGTAAAGGGTTACGTCGATGCAAGCTTTGACACTAATCCGAATAACTATGAGTAGTACAACGGATTCGTATAGTAGAGTAGATATTTGGAGTATTTCCAAATAGCGCATAGTAGCAGCATCTATAAGATGACATAAAGATTTGTAAAGAACACACGGATCTGAAAGTTTCAGAACCGTTGACTAAAACCTCTCTCACGAGCAAGACGTGATCAGACCCCATAACTATACGGGTGTTGGATTCGTTGGAATCACATGGTGTGTGAATCAAGTTTGAGAACTGTTGGGCCTCCTTGCCTGGCTTCTCCGAGGTGGTGCAATTGGCGTGGAACGAGCATGTCGGGCACTCTGAGCCTTACCAAGTGCTCTATCACAAGCTCAAAAAATGCGACGCGGCTTACTAAATGGAGCAATAATCTATTCTCCAGGACGAAAGTCCAGCTCCATGCAGCCCTGCTTGTGATTTTCCATCTCGACATTGAACAAGAGGCAAGGGCCCTTTCTGTGGAGGAACGTGACTTACGCTAGAGACTCAAGCGAAGGGTGATCAATTTTTCGATTCTAGAGAGGGTTAGGAAGAGTCAATGTGCTCGGTTGGCAAACCTAAGGCATGGCGATGCAAACACAAAATTCTTCCACCGCCACATCAATGCTAGAAGGAGGAAGAATCACATTCACCGGATCAAACACACACATGGGTGGGTGGCCGAGCATGACAAAAAAGAGAAGGTCATCCATGACCACTTCTCCGAGATCATGGGAAGGGTAAGTAGTAGCAACAAAGATTTCAACTGGGATGAGCTAGGTTTGGAGACCCATGACTTGCACGACCTGGGTAACACCATCATGGAAGACGAGGCATGAGCGGTCATTAAAGTGATGCCTAGTGATAAGGCGCCTGGTCCGGCCGGTTTCATGGGGATCTTCTTCAAAAAGTGTTGGGGCATCATCAAGCATACGATCATGAGGGTCATCGTGTTGGAAATATGCCCTAGAGGCAATAATAAATTAGTTATTATTATATTTCTTAGCTCATGATGATTGTTTATTATCCATGCTATAATTGTATTGATTGGAAACACAATACTTGTGTGGATACATAGACAAAACACTGTCCCTAGTAAGCCTCTAGTTGACTAGCTCGTTGATCAAAGATGGTCAAGGTTTCCTGGCCATAGGCAAGTGTTGTCACTTGATAACGGGATCACATCATTAGGAGAATCATGTGATGGACTAGACCCAAACTAATAGACGTAGCATGTTGATCGTGTCATTTTATTGCTACTGTTTTCTGCGTGTCAAGTATTTATTCCTATGACCATGAGATCATATAACTCACTGACACCGGAGGAATACTTTGTGTGTATCAAACGTCGCAACGTAACTGGGTGACTATAAAGATGCTCTACAGGTATCTCCGAAGGTGTTAGTTGAGTTAGTATGGATCAAGACTGGGATTTGTCACTCCGTGTGACGGAGAGGTATCTCGGGGCCCACTCGGTAATACAACATCACACACAAGCCTTGCAAGCAATGTGACTTAGTGTAAGTTGCGGGATCTTGTATTACGGAACGAGTAAAGAGACTTGCCGGTAAACGAGATTGAAATAGGTATGCGGATACTGACGATCGAATCTCGGGCAAGTAACATACCGAAGGACAAAGGGAATGACATACGGGATTATATGAATCCTTGGCACTGAGGTTCAAACGATAAGATCTTCGTAGAATATGTGGGATCCAATATGGGCATCCAGGTCCCGCTATTGGATATTGACCGAGGAGTCACTCGGGTCATGTCTACATAGTTCTCGAACCCGCAGGGTCTGCACACTTAAGGTTCGACGTTGTTTTATGCGTATTTGAGTTATATGGTTGGTTACCGAATGTTGTTCGGAGTCCCGGATGAGATCCAGGACGTCACGAGGAGCTCCGGAATGGTCCGGAGGTAAAGATTGATATATAGGAAGTCCTGTTTTGGTCACCGGAAAAGTTTCGGGCTCATCGGTAGTGTACCGGGAGTGCCGGGAGGGGTGCCGGGGACCATCGGGAGGGGTGTCACGCCCCAAGGGGTCTCATGGGCTATGGGAAGAGATAAACCAGCCCCTAGTGGGCTGGAATAAGTTCCCACTAAGGCCCATAAGGTTTGAGAAGGAAAAAACACAAGGTGGAAAGAGTTTCCAAGTGGGAAGGTGGAATCCTACTCCAAGTAGGATTGGAGTAGGACTCCTCCACCTCCAATTTCGGCCAAACCTTGAGGGTTTGAGGCTGCCTCTTCCCTCCCCCTCCCTCCTATATATACTGAGGTATTAGGGCTGATTTGAGACGACTTTTCCACGGCAGCCCGACCACATACCTCCACGGTTTTTCCTCTAGATCGCGTTTCTGCGGAGCTCGGGCGGAGCCCTGCTGAGACAAGGTCATCACCAACCTCCGGAGCGTCGTCACACTGCCCGAGAACTCTTCTACCTCTCCTTCTCTCTTGCTGGATCAAGAAGGCCGAGATCATCGTCGAGCTGTACGTGTGCTGAACGCGGAGGTGCCGTCCATTCGGTACTAGATCGTGGGACTGATCGCGGGATTGTTCGCGGGGCGGATCGAGGGACGTGAGGACGTTCCACTACATCAACCGCGTTCACTCACGCTTCTGCTGTACGATCTACAAGGGTACGTAGATCACTCATCCCCTCTCGTAGATGGACATCACCATGATAGGTCTTCGTGTGCGTAGGAAAATTTTTGTTTCCCATGCGACTTTCCCCAACACATCGAGCGTTTTGACTCCCTTCACACCTCCAACCTGCATTGGGTAAATTCTGCCAATTCTGATTATAGACCTATCAGTCTCATCCATGCCATCGTAAAATTATTGCCAAGGTCTTGTCCGTCCGGCTTGCTCCTCTTATGGATGACCTTGTCTCCAACGCGTAGAGTGCTTTCATCAAGGGGCGCAGTATCCATGACAACTTCATGTGCGTCCAGAACTTTGCTAGGCGGTTACACAAGTGGAAGACCCCTGCCCTACTTTTCAAGTTGGACATAAGAAAGGTTTTTGGCTCCGTTAAATGGGAATTCATCTTGGACCTCCTCCAGCGCATGGGGTTCCCGGACAAGTTTCGGGCTTGGATTGCCGCGATGTTTTCCTCATCTTCGCCTCGCATACTCCTTAATGGGATCCCCGGTCCACACATCAAGCATGACAATGGGTTTCGGCAGGGGGACCCCATTTCCCCCATTGCTCTTTGTCATCGCGATTGATCCGCTGCATAAGATCCTGGATTTGGCGACCCGAAAAGGCCTTCTTCACAAGATCCAGGGGCGAGGTCCCATGGTGAGAATGTCCCTTTATGCGGATGATCCCGTTGTTTTTCTAGCTCCTATCAAATCGGGCATCAACAACCTTGTGTCCATCTTGAGAGGTTTTGGGGAGGTGACGGGCCTATGCACCAACTTTCAGAAAAGCTTTGTCGTGCCAATTCGATGCAACCACCTTAACCTCGGGTACATTCTTCAGAGCATGCCGGCATCTCGGGCTACCTTCCCAGTGGAATACATTGGCTTGCCACTCTCCATTTGGCAGCTTAGGAGAGGGAATTTCCAATACCTCGAAGACAAGGCGGCTCACAAGTTGGTAACGTGGGACGGACAAAACATCACCATATCGGTAGCACGGCTCTCGTCAAGTCGGTCATCTCCTCGCAAGCTATATATTCGATGACACCCCTCATCGTGCCTCCAAGCACGCTCAACAGCCTTAATTCTCTGGAGAGGGCATTCCTATGGTCAGACACATACAAGACAACAGGAGCCAAATGCAAAGTGAATTGGAAAATTATTTGCAAACCAAAGGAGTATGGGAGTCTTGGGGTGCTCAACACCGACAAGTTTGCAAGGGCGCTACGGCGTCGTTGGCTTTCGTTCGAATGGAAGGCGACCCACAAGCCTTGGGTGGGGTTTGGAAACCCTTGCACTGACGGTGACAACAAGTTCTTATACGCCTCTACAACTATTATTAATGGGGATGGTGCAAGGACGCCGTTCTGGGACGCCCCTTGGCTACTAGGATGAAAGCCCAAGGATATTGCACCCTTAATCTTCGAGGCCTCAAGAAGAAAGAGCTGGAACGTGCGTGAGGCACTCAAAGGGAATGCTTGGATCCTCAAAATAGATCCAAGTGTCGCGGGCGGAAAAATTGTGGCTCTTGCCAGCTTTGCAACAGAGAACAAGAAACGGGGCCTCACCTCTTCTTCAAGTGTCGTTTCACACTTAGGCTATGGAGATCCATCATCGAGAAACCGGGGCTAGCTCATATCAATGTCTCTGACTGGTATCTTGATGAATCCGTCAACGAGTGGTGGGACAAACGAACCGACAACCGAAGGCCAAACTAGTAGGCCATGGCCTCCCTCACCATGCTCATCTCTTGGACCATCTGGAATGAACGAAATGCTAGGGTGTTTCATCAAAAATTTGCGCAATCGCCGGTTCATTTTGCATCCATTCTTGACGAAGCAAAGCTTTGGGTTACCGCCGCAAGAAAACTTGGGTCTGTAATATTTTGAGAGTAATTGTCATGCCGCTGGTCAGGGGTGTTCTGTAAAACTCAAAACTCTATTCTTCTCTTATTTAATGAATGAGGCAAATCTTTTATACCTCCATCTCGGAAAAAAACACTATACCACCAGATCACCTTTTCTCAGCAACGATGCTCTACACATTATGAACTCACAGAACAAAATATACAAGCGTCATCTTGCTGAGTACTCACGAGCACCCACTTGCTGACTACTCCCAAAAAACTACAGAACATCCAAAATATAAATCTTTTTTTCTCATATGATGTACTCTGGCTCCAGGTTTTACGGCAAAAGCATACAAAAGATGAACCAAGCATACAAGTTTCCCAATAGTTCAGCCAACCAGACCTCCAAAGACCAAGCTCCAAAAGCCAAACGCTAACCAGACAAGAACAAATCTACATCCTATCCTGTTACAGGTCCCACCAGGATCTCATTCCGAGTGACACATTGCATCTTCATGTATATGAAAACAGAGAAATGTGAAGCAGGGGAGAACATGTTGCTTCATTGACACATTTAACTTGCTGGCAGCATTCAAGACCAATAAGGCTCTTGGGCTCATCCTTGCACTGCAAAGTTACCGGCCCCAAGGAGCTACTAGTCATAGTCGGCGGCAGATGCAACGAAGAGAACGACAATGAAGTACGCAGACCAGGTCAGGAGATGGGAGTGCCATTCTTAATTGTTATCTAGTATAATATGAGCCTACCTGCAAGATGGATGATGATGAATGTCTTTTGGTATACATTCAATATATGGCAGGAGAACAACGCTAGCTTGTAGCCAGCCATACCAGGAGTAAGCATCTTTCTAAAAGGCATTTAGTAAAAGTTATCTTTAGACAATCATTATATCATAAATACATGGTCATCTAGATTGGTAATATTATTGCTATATTTATGGTAAATGTTACAGTTATCATATTTTTATGCTTTATTATGTCGCTTGCCCCCATTTGTAAGCTAGTACGAACAATACGGAATATTGTACCACCGTACTACTTCTCAGCAACGACATTCTCTACACTGTAAACATATGGAAGAAAAGATCCAAACTAACCACTTCAACAGCAGAATGCCAAGATTGAATCTCGCAACATAAACATTGTCATTCTTGATTCTTCATGATGCAACACGAAAGTACATTTGGACAGCAGGGACGATAAGTAGAAAAACTAAAATAGCATACATACTTCATAGTTCAGGATAATCACAGGGTGTTCAAGACATAAGCATCATCGGAAATGACATGCCCTACTGGAGGAACTAATAAGTAAGAGAAACCAAGATAAGGATCAGACCTGGATATCCCGAGCATCCACATGCTGACTGCTCCCAAAGAAGTACAAACATCCAACACATATATGATTTATCAATTTTGTTTCATAATCCCTCAGTCCCAAAATAAGTGTCTAACTCTAGTACAATTTTGTACTAAAGTTAGTACAAACTTGAGACACTTATTTTGGGACAGAGGGAGTATGAAGTACTCTGACTCCAGGTTTTAGGGCAAAATATCCAAAAGATGAACCAGTGATCCAAGTTTTATGACACTAGCCAACCAAGAGCTAGCACAGCCAGATAATCCTTCTCGCTACAGACCACCAAATGTCGAGCTCCAAAAGCCAACGCTCACCAGGCAAGAACAAATCTACATCCTGTTACTGATCCCACCAGGATCACATTCGAGCATGAGAACCATTCTCTTATTTAGTGACCTCCACTACAGCACCACCCTGCATCAGCAGGGAGCCAGACGGCGGAGAGTCCTGCAAGGTATGTACAATGGTCTCTGCAGATAGTGTCTCATTCAGCACCTCTATTGCCTGGATAAACATCTCTGCTTCAAGCAACTCCTTTGTAGGTTGGTTCTCCAATCGCGCATGTTTAACCTCACTCTTTATTCCTATAATGTCACAAGAACTATTTGCGGAAGAGATTGTTGATCCACTGGGTACCCTACGCTTGCTCCTCTTACGGGTCCACTTCTCTCGATTGCCCTGCTGAAACTGCTGCTTCACTCCATGCTTGTGTGCATCAGCCTGCCCAGGCTCCACAAGGGCAGCTTCCAAGCTGTCCCTCTTGCTCACGCTCGCATAATTATTTAGCACTATGTCCAGCGTCTGTACCACCATGGATTGATGTTGAACTTGATCAACTGCTGCAGCTTCATCCCCCACCATGGATTGCTGTTGAATTTGAACAGCTGCTGCAGCTTCATCCCCCACCATGGATTGTTGTTGAACTTGAACAGCTGCTGCAGATTCGTCCCCCACCATGGATTGCTGTTGAACTTGAACAACTGCTGTAGCTTCATCCCCCACCATGGATTGTTGTTGAACTTGAACAGCTGCTGCAGATTCGTCCCCCACCATGGATTGCTGTTGAACTTGAACAACTGCTGTAGCTTCATCCCCAGACAGAACTGGTTTGGACAGGTTGTTGACCACCTGCGGCTGCTGCACCCGGAAGGATCTCGTGATCTTCTTGGGTCTCTTATACTCCGACCGGATTCTTTCCGTCACTTTGCTGACTACCTGCGGTAAGATTCTCTCAAGATGCACCCGAGCGATTGTTTCCATCCTGTCCTTCAACCCGAACACCTCTGGGTGCTTTACCCAAATGAGTCTCAGGAGATGCAACCCAAAGTACGAATTTTTATCATCCCTCTTTGGCAATTCGAGAATCTCATTCTTTACCAGGTCCCAGATCAGCTCAACCCAGTCGACGCTATGCGCTAACTCCGCCTTCACCTCCCGCATCGCAGCCGACACATTCGACGGTAACATGTCCCTGCCCTGGAACTGCGGGAGGATCCACATTTCCATGAACTGCAAGGCGGCGCAGGTAACCGTGGACGAGCTCCTTGTGCTCCTCGTCCTGCGCCGTGGAGGGAGCACCTTGTGCTCCGCCGTGGCTTGGAGGGCTGCCGCGCTGAGGAAGGACTTGCGGTCGACACTGACGCGGACGCCCCAGACGTAGGCGTAGCCGCGGCAGTTCTCCCGGTGGTAGGAGGCGACGAGATCGGAGACGAGGTCGTGCCGGGGGATGCCATCCGGGAGCTGGAGCCGCGCGAAATCGAGGAGGCCGAGGTGGCGGAGGGCGGCCTCGGTGTCGTGGTCGTCCGGCCAGCCCTGGAGAGAGGCTGGCGGCTGGTAGATGTTGTACTGGGCGGTGGGGACCTCCCCGGACCCGCCGCCGGCGCTGACCGCGGATGGCGCTGACTCTGGGGTTTTCTCGGCGGTGGGGCTCTTCTCGAACCTGCCGCCGGCGATGACCATGGGCTGCACTGTCTCTAGGATTTTCTCGGCGGTGGTGTTGGGGTTGGGGCGAGATCGGCTGGGGATTTGAGGGGAGGGGATTCTTGCCTGTGCTGCCTGCTGGGATAGGGGATGGGTCGGAGGCGGGGAAGAGAGCGGGGGCGTGGGCTTCGATAGCCGCCCGTGCTGTGCTGTGCTGCCTTCTCAGGATGTGTGCCGCCGGCGGCGGCGGTGGTCGCGGAGATGGATGAGGCAGAGACGAAGGGGCGGTTGGCACTGGGCAAGGAGGTCTCTCAAGTCTCCCTTATTTCACCAATCTTCCATATTTTATTTTTTGTGCCATTTAGAAATATAAACTAATCAACCTATTTAATTATTTAATCACGTTTCGACATTTCAATTTTTTTACATGTGTATTCATAAATGTTCAAACAGCAATTATCCCAGTCACATCACATTTATATAAAAAAATATATAAAAATAGAATTCGGTATATCTATATGCATTTTCATTATTTTATTAATCTTCCAATAAATTGCAGAAATATTACATAAAAATTTAAGACAATTTTTAAATTGTTTCAAACACGCTTTTATAATTCTAGTCATATTTTTACATATAGAAAGTTTATTTTTAAAATGTATATATAATGTCTATTTTTAAATTATGATAGTTTTTTTATCGAATAGTATTTTGAAGTTTTACTTTTTACTAGATCATAAACAATTTATAATTCAAAAGAATCTTATATATTCTATGAAATGTTTGGGAGTTGACTAAATTAGTACCAAAGTTAATGAAATTTCTGTGAAAATTTATGAAATATGCTTTTAAATATGATTGAATCCATGAAATATTGTATGCCTCTATGTAATGTTAATGATTAATTTCCGCCGCCGAGACTCGAAACTGGTCTCTGGGGTGAGAGCTGAGTATCCTAAACACCTAAACTGTGATGGAACGGTGATAGGTTGACAACGCAAATGTTGCAGCCTTTGTCATTTGTTAGTCCATGCCCAAGTAGTATTAAATAGCTTCTCTCTTTTAGTGTATGTGGAACAAAATCCTGAGTCAAATTCAGTATAACCACCATGTCATATAGTCAATATTTTACTAAGGAGAATGTAGGTATAAAAGGAAGATGTTTATTTTAGACAAGAATAGTCTTCAAAATTGCTTGCCTGATAGTCTTAAAGAGTATACAAGCCATGGAACGAGAACATAGTAGATATCCACGCAGACTATCGAACAATGGTTGCTAAGAAACCTTACCACTCTGCCTTGTGTGAACAAAGTCAAATGTTCCAAAAATTTATTGGCCCTCTTCTCCATCAAGGATAAAAATATTGATACAAATTAGTTTCCATTCCCTTCAAATTTTAATATCGTCCACGTGTTGCCTACTAGGGTGTGTGATGGGCCAGAAGCGAGGGAAACTTGATTCAAACTTGTGGGTTTCAGAGCGATGACGGTGGTCGGTAGCACGGAGGGCGAGAAAGATGGTTGAGATGTTGTTTTTTCTAGAAAAAAGATATCCTAAGTACCTCTTATGTCATGAGATGCTACTTGCAGAATCTATCGGTGATGATGATGATGATCCCGAAAGAGGCAAAATGTCCTTTAGGGAGGGTGACGGTGAAGATGCCCGACCACGCCAGCGATGAAGTCCAGCGAGCCAAAGTGGATGCTTTGGACCGGGACGAGTCCGCTGAAGAATAGATAGAGCCCATCTGGATCCGATCTCCAATACGCACCCCCCTACATGGCTAGGCTTCGGCCATTGTACCATATATAAATCATGGAAGATCATAGAATGAATATAAAGCCAAAGGCATCAGGAGCTAGGGGAAGGCCCCACCTAGTCGCCTAGTGCAGACACTTTTGGGCTTTGGGTGCCATCTCTCTCTCTCTCTCTCTCTCTCCATTCCTCCCTCCCTCCTCTCCCGCCCTCTCTCTCCCTCCCTACCGCTCTCTCTCGCTCTCTCTCTGGTACACTAAGAGAGGCATTCATATAGAGTCATTTCTTTCATCATCGTTGAGTTGTTATATCGAGTTGTAAATAGATAGAAGAGTGTTGTTCCTCATTATTAGAGCACTGTCTCAGTGAGGAAAGGATGATGGAGAGAGAGAGGGAGGGATAGAGGGAGGGAGGGAGGGAGAGAGAGAGGGGGAGGGAGGGAGGGAGAGGGGGAGAGAGAGAAGAAAGAAAAAAGAAAAAAAAGAAAAAAGAAAAAGGAAAGAAAAAAGACAAAAAATAAAAGAAAAATAAATGAGAGAAAAGAGAGAAGGGACAATTCTACTACCTCTTTTTCCACACTTGTGCTTAGTGAAAAGCACCATGTTTTTCATATAGAGAGTCTCATGAGTTACCATTTTCATATGTTAGTTGAAATTTTTCATTATAAAACTTTGCTTGAATATTTCAATCACGGGCCTCCTCAAATGTCTCAGGCCTTCATGAGCAAGTAAGTTGGATACACACCCACTTTGCTTCCGTTGAGCATTCATACACTTATAGCTCTAGTGCATCCGTTGCATGGCAATCCCTACTCCTCGTATCGATATCGGTTGATGGGCATCTTCAAATCCCGTTGGTCCGCTTAGTTGATGCAAGACTATATTTTCCACATTTACACCTTTTCATATCTACCACCATACTCTATTCCACCCATATTCTATGTCCATGGTTCACGCTCATGTATTGGGTGAGGTTAAAAATGTTGAAGCACATTAAGAAGTATGTTCCTATTGCATGACTTAACACCATTGTGCTCATGATTTATATTTATGTGATGAAGACAAAGTCATGCCATTCTAATATGATCAAATGAGTGAGGAGTATAATTCTTTAGGGATCGTATATTTTAAAAGTTCATGATTGTGATACTTATGTTTATGAATATTACTATGTTGATGTTTATTAGTTTATCGTTTCTTATTTGAAAAAGATTACATGATAGGTAGCATGTCATATCAAAAATTTTGTTTTTATCATTTACCTACTCAGGAACGAGCAACAATTAAGCTTGGGATGTTGATATGCCTCTAACTCTATCTATAATTTCTAATTGTTTCATGCTATTATTTATCATTTTTGGATACTTTATATGCATTTATATTATGTTTTATATTATTTTTGAGAACTAACCTATTAACCCAGTGCGCAGTGGCAATTGTTGTTTTCTGCGTGTTTTTGGCTTTTGATCACATTTTGCTGCATCATCGAGATACACTATCACTTTCATTTTATATAATTGTGAAGAACTTCTTTAAATCATGAACAGTTTTTTAAACCCTTGAACATATTTTAAATCATGAATATTTTTAAATGCATGAACACTTATATAGATTTTTGAACATTTTCTAAAATAATATTTTTTTAAATTAATGACCATTTTGTACTATTTGCAAACATTTTTCTCAATATTGTGAATGAAAATTAAACATTTTCTTTGAAGCGGTGTACACTTTGAGAATTGACGAACATTTCTTGGATATCGGTGGAATAATTTTTGACAAGAATAGTCTTCAAAATTGCTTGCATGATGGTCTTATTATAAGAATATACAAGCTATGGAACGAGAACATAGTACATGTGGAGGCACACTATCGAACACTAGTTGCTAAGAAACCTTACCAATCTGCCGTGTGTGAACAAAATCAAATGTTCCACAAATTTATTGACCCTATTTTCCATCAAGGATAAAAATATCAATACAAATTAGTTCCCATTCCCTTCAAATTTTAATATCTTCCACGTGTTGCCTACTAGGGTGTGTGATGGGTCACAAGCGAGGGAAAGTGATTCAAATGTCATGGGTTTCAGAGCGATGGTGGTGGTCGGTAGCAGAGAGGGCAAGAAAGAGACGTTAGGAAAGATGGTTGAGATGTTGTTAGTTTTTCTAGAAAAAAGAGACATCCTAAGTACCTCTTATGTCACGGAGATGCTTCATGCAGAATCTATCCGTGATGAAGATGAAGACCCCGAAAGAGGCAACATGTCCTTTAGAGAGGGTGGCGGTGAAGGCAAGATACCCAACCACGTCAGCGATGAAGTCCAGTGAGCCAAAGTGGATGCTTCGGCCCAGGGCGAGTCCGCTGGAGAATAGATAGAGCCCACCTGGATCCAATCTCCAATACGCTCCCTTCTAGATGGCTACGCGCCGACCATCGAATCTTATATAAATCATGGAAGATCATAGAATGAATATAAAGCCAAGGGCATCGGGAACTAGGGGAAGGCCCCATCTAGTCACCTAGGGCGTGCTTGGTTCACATCTCTGTTTGAGAGCACTTTGCATACTTGTCCCAGTTGGGTCTGGTTGGGCAAATGCAGGCTAAAAACCAACATCTGCATGTAGTTTGATTGCATGCATTAGGCTTTCTGCATGACGGAATCAACTAGTTAGCATGCTTTATGGATGCCTGCGTCGCTGTTGTTAAACAAGTGATGACCCACAAGTATAGGGGATCTATCGTAGTCCTTTCGATAAGTAAGAGTGTCGAACCCAATGAGGAGCAGAAGGATCTGACAAGTGGTTTTCAGCAAGGTAATATCTGCAAGCATTGAAATTATCGGTAACAAGTAGTTGTGTGGTGAGATGATTCGTAGCAAGCAACAAGTGACAAAAGTAACAACGGTACAACAAAGTGGCCCAATCCCTTTTGTAGCAAGGGACAAGCTTGGACAAAGTCTTATAGGAGGTAAAACGCTCCCGAGGACACATGGGAATTTCTGTCAAGCTAGTTTTCATCATGTTCATATGATTCGCGTTCGTTACTTTGATAGTTTGATATGTGGGTGGACCGGCGCTTGGGCACTGCCCTTACTTGGACAAGCATCCCACTTATGATTAACCCCTCTCGCAAGCATCCGCAACTATGAAAGAAGAATTAAGACAAAGTCTAACCATAACATTAAACTAGTGGATCCAAATCAGCCCCTTACGAAGCAACGCATAAACTAGGGTTTAAGCTTCTGTCATTCTACCAACCCATCATCTACTTACTACTTCCCAATGCCTTCCTCTAGGCCCAAATAATGGTGAAGTGTTATGTAGTCAACGTTCACATAACACCACTAGAGGAAAAACAACATACAACACATCAAATTATCGAACGAATACCAAATTCACATGACTACTTATAGCAAGACTTATACCATATCCTCAGGAACAAAAGTAACTACTCACAAAGCATAATCATATTCATGACCAGAGAGGTAATGAATAGCATCAAGGATCTTAACATAAACTCTTCCACCATGTAATCCAACTACCATCAACTACAAAGAGTAATTAACACTACTAGCAACCTTACAAGTACCAATCGAAGTCGCGAGACGGAGATTGGTTACAAGAGATGAACTAGGGTTTGGAGATGAGATGGTGCTGATGAAGATGTTGATGGTGATGAGTCCCCTCCGATGAGAGGAGTGTTGGTGATGACGATGGCGACGATTTCCCCCTCCGGGAGGGAAGTTTCCCCGGCAGGATCGTCTTGCGGGAGCTCTAGATTGGTTTTGCTCAAGTTCCGCCTCGTGCTGGCGGCGAATCCTTCGAAAATACTCTCCTTGATTTTTTTCAAACTGAAACCCTTCTTGTAGCAAAAGGGGGGAGCCAGAGGGCCAGCTGGGAGCCCACAAGCCGCCTAGGCGCGGCCAGGGGGCCCGCCTAGCAGGCTTGTGGCCTCCTGCTGGCGCCCCTTCGGCACTTCTTCGGCCCAGTATTTTTTATAAATCCCAAAAAGAAACACGTTGATTTTCACGGCTTTTGGAGTTGCGAAAAATAGACATCTCAAACTTGCTCCTTTTTTAGGCCAGAATTCCAGCTGCCGGCATTCTCCCTCTTCATGTAAACCTTGCAAAATAAGAGAGAAAAGGCATAAGTATTGTACTGTGAAGTGTAATAACAGCCCAAAAAGCAATAAATATCAACATGAAAGCATGATGCGAAATGCACGTATCAACTCCCCCAAGCTTAGACCTCGCTTGTCCTCAAGCGAAAGCCGAGCTCAATAAATATGCCCACATGTTTAGGGAGAGAGGTATCGACAAAACAAGATACGAACATGCAGTCATCATGATCATGATCAGAACAACAATACCATCATATCATCTCTTATGCTAAAGTGACAATTCCTTCACAAAGTAAAGTATGGATCAAGAACCTTACTGAGAATTAACAACCGATAGCCTTTAGTCATTGGAGCAATTGCAATTTATCAGAACATCGGAAAGAGTCAAATAAGAGCTTGTAAAGCAAATCCACATACTCAATCATCTTTTTGTCTTCTACAATTGCTACAACTCACGTGGTACTCACGAGATCAAAGTTTCAGTCGAACACAGAGAAAGATAGGGGTTTATAGTTTTGCCTCCCAACTATTTACCTCAAAGGTAATGTCAACAATAATTATTCATGAATACTTACTTCCAAGTTGACATTTGAATATAGATCTTTCCCTAGCATATGACGTTAGCCAAGATAAAGGCGAAACAAGGAATTGGTGAAGATCACCATGACTCTTTCAAGGGCAAAAAGTAAAGGTACAAGATAGGCCCTTCGCAGAGGGAAGCAGAGGTTGTCATGCGCTTTGAAGTTTGGATGTGTGTCCTGTTAGTGTGGAGGAACGTCACTTTATATTGCCTCCTGTGATAAAGAATTTTATTATGCAGTCTGTCGCTTTTATGTCTTCCTCATCACAGGTTCGTACAAAGCTTATTTTCCACACACTAATAGATCATACATATTAGGGAGCAATTTTTATTGCTTGCACCAATGACAACTTACTTGAGGTATCTTATTCAATCCATAAGTAGGTATGGTGGACTCTCATGGCAAAACTGGGTTGAAGGTTTGTCGATGCACAAGTAGTATCTCTACTTGGTGCGGGAGTTTTGGCTAATATGAGGTGGAAGCAATCGTCACATGCTAAGGGATCTCTAATCATATAACATTGTTCGGAACCAAGCAAACACAATTCATTATGTTGTCTTCCTTGTCCAACATCTACTTCTAAGCATGCAATAGTGTAGTGAGTGTTCACAATCATAGATGGTGTCAAAGATGATATATTTATATATGAACCTCTCCTTCTTTATCACTTCCTATTAATTGCAACAATGACCAAGGTCTATGTTTGTCTACCCTCAACAAGTTACAATCATCATTCTTTTTATATGTGAAGCCATCACTTCCCATAAGATCATTACATGATCTTTCATGCTTTTGTTCTTTTCTCATTCTATTGATCTTGGCATGGGACAAGGCCCTTAACAAAGACACTCTTTATTATATGGCTCACGAGCTCCAATACATCGGGGGTGACACAAAGCAAAACTCAAGCCTAAAACACTAAGACCTTTATTCTACTAGAGAAAGAGAAAACTGAAAAGGAACAAACTAAAACAAAGGTAAAGGCAAAAGATGTGATGGTGATACGATACCGGGGCAACTCCCCCAAGCTTGGCACAAGCCAAGGGGATTGCCCATACCCATGCTCAGTTGTCTTCCTTTGGAGGTGATGGTGGTGGAGTTGTTGCAGAGGTCTTGAACTTGTTTAATTTCCACTTGAGCATAAAGTTCTCCTCCCTCAGATCATCATTCTCCTCTTCAAGCCTCAACACCCTTTGGCATAATTCCTGCTTACTCTCCTGCAAGAAACAAGAAGGGATAAACAAAGTCTTAGACTTCTTCCTTGAGTCAGGGAGGCTCGACTTCTTGAACTCCACATGCGTGTGTCCAAGTTGAGGTAGAGGAGTCTCCTCCTCATCGGAACTTGTTTGTTCCTTCCCCTTGGGATTATAATCTTCTTCCTCATCAGTAGTCCAGCCATAAGGATCGAAGTCCCCATAGACCTTGGGGTTAGCAAGGTAATCGGCCACATAGTTCTCCCCCTCCGAATCTTGAGAAGACATCTTGCCCTAAATCTGCGGCAGAAAACACGCTCGAAACGAAAACAGAGGAAATCTGCGTGATACGAGGATCAGACCTTACGGGAGAATATATAATGATTTTTATTCCGACCAAAAGGAGTACACCGCAAGAAAACGGAGTCCACGAGGCACACGAGGTGGCCACAAGCCCCCCAGGCGCGGCCAGGGGTGGGCCCGCGCCTGGCAGGATTGTCGCCTCCTCGTGCGCTTTCCGGACTACTTCAATTTTTTTTTATTTTTCTAAATATTTCAAAACGGAGAAAAAATCCTACTGGAAAAGTTTTGGAGTCTGTTTACTTACTGAAACACATACCTCTTCGTTTTCGGAGTCTGAAACAGGATGACAAATATCCCTTAGGTATTCCTCCGGAGTTATGGTATTGATAATATTGCTTTCAACATTTATGGGAGTACGTGAGATATAGTGCTTGATTCTCTGCCCATTTACCACTCTCGGACAATTACCTTCCGTGTTGTTGATCTTGATAGCACCGGAACGATATACTTCCTCAACAATATAGGGACCTTCCCATTTAGAGAGAAGCTTGCTTGCAAAAAATCTTAGATGAGAATTATATAGCAAGACATAATCACCTACATTGAACTCATGCTTTTGTATCCTTTTATCATGCCACCTCTTAACCTTTTCTTTGAACAACTTGGCATTTTCATATACCCGAGTTCTCCATTCGTCAAGCGAGCTAATATCAAATAACCTCTTCTCACCAGCAAGTTTGAAATCAAAGTTGAGATCTTTGATTGCCCAATAAGCTTTATGCTCTATCTCAAGAGGTAAATGACATGCTTTACCGTACACCATTTTGTACGGAGACATGCCCATGGGATTCTTATAGGCAGTTCTATAAGCCCACAATGCATCATCGAGCTTCTTAGACCAATTCTTTCTAGACCTGTTGACAGTCTTTTGAAGAATCAGTTTAATCTCTCTATTGCTTAGCTCTACTTGACCACTGGACTGAGGGTGATAGGGAGATGCAATTCTATGGCTGACATTGTACTTAGCAAGCGTTTTACGGAAAGCACCATGAATGAAATGTGAACCACCGTCGGTCATTAGATATCTAAGGACTCCAAATCTAGGGAAAATAACTTCTTTAAGCATCCTGATAGAAGTGTTGTGATCAGCACTACTAGTGGGGATAGCTTCTACCCACTTAGTGACGTAATCAATAGCAACTAGGATATGAGTATACCCGTTGGATTTTGGAAAAGGTCCCATATAATCAAAGCCCCAAACATCAAATGGTTCAATGACAAGTTAATAGTTCATAGGCATTTCCTGACGTTTACCGATATTACCTATTCTTTGACATTCGTCACAAGACAAGACAAACTTACGGGCATCCTTGAAGAGAGTGAGCCAATAGAAACCTGATTGCAATACCTTGTGTGTAGTTCTATCTTCCGCATGGTGTCCTCCGTAGGCCTCGGAGTGAAACTTCTGTAGGATCTGTCCCTGTTCATGTTCAGGTACACAACATCTAATAACACCATCTACTCCTTCCTTATAAAGGTGAGGGTCATCCCAAAAGTAATGTCTCAAGTCAAAGAAGAATTTCTTCTTTTGCTGGTATGTGAAACTAGGTGGTATATATTTGGCAACGATATAGTTTGCATAATCAGCATACCACGGTGCACTACGTGAAGTATTGATGACATTCAATTGCTCATCAGGAAAGCTATCATCAATAGGTTATGGGTCATCAAGAACGTTCTCCAACCTAGACAAGTTATCCGCTACGGGGTTATCAGCACCCTTCCTGTCGACAATGTGCAAATCAAATACTTGTAGCAAGAGAACCCATCTGATAAGTCTAGGTTTAGCGTCTTTCTTATCCATGAGGTACTTAATAGCAGCGTGATCAGTGTGAATAGTAACTTTGGAATCAACTATGTAAGACCTGAACTTTTCACATGCAAACACGACTGCTAAAAATTCATTTTCCGTAGTAGCATAGTTTCTTTGGGCACTATCTACAGTTTTACTAGCATAGTGAATAACATTCAACTTCTTATGAACTCTTTGCCCTAGGATAGCACCAACAGCATAATCACTAGCATCGCACATGATTTCAAAAGGTAAGTTCCAATCAGGTGGTTGAACAATAGGTGCAGTTGTCAAAGCCTTCTTAAGTATTTCGAAGGCTTCCTCACAATCATCGTCAAAAACAAAAGGAATATCCTTTTGCAAGAGATTGGTAAGAGGCCTAGAAATCTTAGAGAAGTCTTTAATGAACCTTCGATAGAAACCAGCATGACCAAGGAAACTTCTTATACCTTTGATATCTGTGGGGTATGGCATTTTCTCGATTGCATCAACCTTAGCCTTATCGACTTCAATACCTCTTTCAGAAATTTTATGTCCTAAGACGATGCCTTCATTAACCATAAAGTGGCACTTCTCCCAATTCAAGACAAGATTGGTGTCTTTACATCTCTGCAAGACTCGATCAAGGTTGTTGAGGCAATCATCAAAAGAAGACCCGTAAACAGAGAAGTCATCCATGAAAACCTCAACAATCTTTTCACAAAAGTCAGAGAATATAGCCATCATACATCTTTGAAAGGTAGCAGGTGCATTACATAAGCCAAAAGGCATACATCTATAAGCAAAGGTACCGAAAGGGCAGGTGAAAGTGGTTTTCTCCTGATCAGCTTGTACAACTGGTACTTGGGGGAAACCAGAATAACCGTCTAGAAAGCAGAAGTGTGTGTGTGTTTAGATAGTCTTTCTAGCATTTGGTCGATAAAAGGCAAGGGGTAATGATCTTTCCTAGTGGCTTTATTCAATTTCCTAAAGTCGATAACCATCCTATAGCCAGTAATAATCCTATGTGGGATCAATTCATCCTTACCATTAGGGACAACGGTAATACCTCCCTTCTTAGGGACGCAATGCACCAGACTCACCCAATCACTATGAGCAACAAGATAGATAATACATGCTTCCAGGAGCTTTAGTATTTCTTTTCTTACTACCTCTTTCATCTTAGGATTCAATCTCCGTTGATGATCAGCAACTGGTTTGGAATCAGGATCAGTTTTATTCTTGTGCTGGCATAGAGTGGGACTAATGCCCTTAAGATCATCAAGAGTATATCCAATAGCAGCACGATGCTTCCTCAAAGTTTTTAATAACTTCTTTTCTTCATGCTCTGAGAGGCTAGCACTAATAATAACAAGATATATCTTTTTTCATCAAGATAAGCATACTTAAGAGTATCTGGCAACTGTTTAAGCTCGAACATAGGATCACCCTTTGCTGGGGGTGGATCCCCAAGTAGTTCAACAGGAAAATTATTCTTAAGGATAGGATATTGTTCTAAGACAACTCTATCTATATCACCCCTTTCATCCATATGCATATCATTTTCATGCTCAAGCAAGTATTGCTCTAAGGGATCAGTAGGAGGCACGACAATAGAAGCTAAGGCAATAGTTTCATCCTTACTAGGCAACTCTTTTTCATGAGGTTGTCTACCAAACTTGGAGAAATTGAACTCATGTGACTCACCTTCAAAGCCAACAGTGACAGTTTGCTTCTCACAGTCAATATGAGCATTGACAGTATTGAGAAAAGGTCTGCCAAATATGATGGGACAAAAGCTATCTTGGGTGGTAGAAAGAACAAGGAAATCAACAGGATACTTCATTTTACCACACAAGACTTCAACATCCCTAACAATTCCCACAGGGCAGATAGTATCTCTATTGGCAAGGTAAATAGTGACATCAATAGGCTCTATCTCAACAGGTGCAATCTCGTCTTTAATTTCATCATATAAGGATTGAGGTATTGCACTAACACTAGCACCCACGTCACATAAACCATGATAATAATGATCTCCTATCTTAACAGAAACAACAGGCGTGCCAACAATAGGCCTATGTTTGTCTCTAGCGTGTGGTTTAGCAATTCTAGCAGCATCTTCACAGAAGTGAATATTATGGCCATCAACATTGTCGGACAGGAGATCTTTGATAATAGCAATGCTAGGTTCAACTCTAATTTTCTCAGGGGGTGTAGGTTTTCTAATGTAGCCCCTACGTATCACAGTTGAAGCTTGAGAATGATCCTTTATCCTTACAGGGAAAGGCGGTTTCTCAATGTAAGCACTGGGAACAATAGGATCATTATAGGCAATGACTTTCTCTTCAACTGGATTGGGTTTAACTACATTGAGTTCTAAGGGAGGATGATATTTAAACCACTTCTCTTTGGGGAGATCAATATGAGCAGCAAATGATTCACACAATGAAGCTACTATCTCAGAGTCAGGTCCATACTTAGCGCTAAAATCACAAAAGGTATTTGTTTCAACAAAGGATTTAATGCAATCAAACTTGAAATTCATACCTGACTCCTTACCTTCATCAAGCTCCCAATCTTCAGAGTTGCATTTAATTCTCTCCAATAAATTCCATTTTAAGTCAATATCTCTCTTCATAAAAGAACTGGTACAAGAAGTGTCAAGCATGGTGCGATAATCATGAGAAAGCCGAGCATAGAAGTTCTGAATGATAATTTATCTCGAGAGCTCATGGTTGGGGCATGAATATAACATTGATTTAAGCCTCCCCCAAGCTTGAGCGATGCTTTCTCTGTCACGAGGCCAAAAACTATAAATATAATTCCGATCACGATGTACTAGATGCATAGGATAAAACTTTTGATGAAATTCTAATTTCAACCGATTGTAGTTCCATGATCCAGTATCATCACATAGCCTATACCATGTCAACGCTTTATCCCTCAAAGATAAGGGAAAGACCTTCTTCTTGACCTCATCCTCGGGCAAACCTGCAAGCTTAAATAAACCACAAACTTCATCTACATAGATTAGATGCAAGTCTGGATGTGATGTTCCATCTCCTGTAAAAGGATTAGCCAGCAGTTTCTCAAGCATACCCGAAGGAAATTCAAAGAAAATATTTTCAGTAGGTGCAGAAGGTTGAGGAGCAACTCTTTGTGCTTCCATTCGAGGTGAAGATACCCTGAACAAGCCCCTCAAAGGATTAGTTTCCATAGTGGCAAGTGACAATAAATTTCAGCACACCATATAAATGTTTCCTTACCAAGTTCCACTTACCAAAGGCACTTCACTCCCCGGCAACGGCGCCAGAAAAGAGTCTTGATGACCCACAAGTATAGGGGATCTATCGTAGTCCTTTCGATAAGTAAGAGTGTCGAACCCAACGAGGAGCAGAAGGATCTGACAAGTGGTTTCAGCAAGGTAATATGTGCAAGCACTGAAATTATCGGTAACAAGTAGTTGTGTGGTGAGATGATTCGTAGCAAGCAACAAGTAAAAAAAGTAACAACGGTGCAGCAAAGTGGCACAATCCCTTTTGTAGCAAGGGACAAGCCTGGACAAAGTCTTATAGGAGGTAAAACGCTCCCGAGGACACATGGGAATTTCTGTCAAGCTAGTTTTCATCATGTTCATACGATTTGCATTCGTTACTGTGATAGTTTGATATGTGGGTGGACCGGTGCTTGGGTACTGCCCTTACTTGGACAAGCATCCCACTTATGATTAACCCCTCTCGCAAGCATCTGCAACTACGAAATAAGAATTAAGACAAAGTCTAACCATAGCATTAAACTAGTGGATCCAAATCAGCCCCTTACGAAGCAACACATAAACTAGGGTTTAAGCTTCTGTCACTCTAGCAACCCATCATCTACTTACTACTTCCCAATGCCTTCCTCTAGGCCCAAATAATGGTGAAATGTTATGTAGTCGACGTTCACATAACACCACTAGAGGAAAAACACCATACAACACATCAAATTATCGAACGAATACCAAATTCACATGACTACATATAGCAAGACTTATCCCATATCCTCAGGAACAAAAGTAACTACTCACAAAGCATAATCATATTCATGACCAGAGAGGTAATGAATAGCATCAAGGATCTTAACATAAACTCTTCCACCAAGTAATCCAACTAGCATCAACTACAAAGAGGAATTAACACTACTAGCAACCTGACAAGTACCAATCGGAGTCGCGAGACGGAGATTGGTTACAACAGATGAACTAGGGTTTGGAGATGAGTTGGTGTTGATGAAGATGTTGATGGTGACGAGTCCCCTCCGATGAGAGGAGTGTTGGTGATGACGATGGCGACGATTTCCCCCTCCGGGAGGGAAGTTTCCCCGGCAGGGTCGTCTTGCGGGAGCTCTAGATTGGTTTTGCTCAAGTTCCGCCTCGTGGTGGCGGCGAATCCTCCGAAAAGCCTCTCCCTGATTTTTTCCAGACCGAAACCCTTCTTGTAGCAAAAGGGGGGAGCTAGAGGGCCAGCTGGGAGCCCACAAGTCCCCTAGGCGCGGCCAGGGGGTCGCGCCTAGCAGGCTTGTGGCCTCCTGCTGGCGCCCCTCCGACACTTCTTCGGCCCAGTATTTTTTATAAACCCCAAAAAAATCCACGTTGATTTTCACGGCTTTTGGAGTTGCGCAGAATAGGCATCTCAAACTTGCTCCTTTTTCAGGCCAGAAATCTAGCTGCCGGCATTCTCCCTCTTCATGTAAACCTTGCAAAATAAGAGAGAAAAGGCATAAGTATTGTACCGTGAAGTGTAATAACAGCCCAAAAAGCAATAAATATCAACATGAAAGCATGATGCAAAATGGACGTATCAACAAGCAACACGTTGTTTGGTTGCAAATGGCTAAAGATGTGATCACCACTTCTCACAAGTTGTAATCTTACCACATACACTGAACATTCAATACTGGAATCCAGTTCTTTGTCGTCAGCCAGTTCTTTCTCGTCTGCTGGCTGATGGCAAAGAACCTCTTTGCCGTCAGTTGACACCAAGCAGACGACAAAGGGCTGACTAATGGCAAACAGACTATTTTCCATGTGTCGGCCCTTTGCCGTCTGCCAGCGGACGACAAAGAGACCTAGGGCAGACGGCAAAGAGGACGGGTGGGTCCTGATACGTCCATTTTGCATCATGCTTTCATGATGATATTTATTGCTTTATGTGTTTTTATATTACTTTGTGGTACCATATTTATGCCTTTTCTCTCTTATTTTGCAAGGTTTATTTGAAGAGGGAGAATTCAGGCAGCTGGAATTCTGGACTGGAAAAGGAGAAAATCTTAGCCCACTATTCTGCAAAGCTCCAAATACCCTGAAAATTTACGTGAAATTTTTTGGGATTATATAAAAAATAATGGGCGAAAGAAGTACCAGAGCGGAGCTACCAGGGCGCCACAAGCCTGGTAGCCGCCACCATTCGCCCTGGTTGCAGCTAGCAAGCTTGTGGGCTCCCTGACGGCCCACTGGCCCCCCTCTTTTGCTATATGAAGGGTTTCGTTCCAGAAAAAAAATCAATCTGGAGCTTTTTCGTGGTTTCGCCGCCGCCACGAGGCGGAACTTGAGCAGATCCAATCTAGAGCTCCGGCAGGACGATCCTGCCGGGGAAACTTCCCTCCCGAAGGGGGAAATCATCGCCATCGTCATCACCAACACTCCTCTCGTCGGAGGGGAGGCATCTTCATGAGCATCTTCATCAGCACCATCTCCTCTCCAATCCCTAGTTCATCTCTTGTAACCAATCTCCATCTCACGACTCCGATTGGTACTTGTAAGGTTACTAGTAGTGTTGATTACTCTTTGTTGTTGATGCTAGTTGGATTACTTGGTGGAAGAGTTTATGTTCAGATCATTGATGCTATTCATTACACCTCTGGTCATGATTATGATTATGCTTTGTGAGTAGTTACTTTTGTTCCTGAGGACATGGGATAAGTCATGCTGATAATAGTAATGTGAGTTTGATATTCGTTCGGTATTTTGATATGATGTATGTTGTCTTTTCCTCTAGTGGTGTTATGTGAACGTCGACTACATAACACTTCACCATACTTGGGCCTAGAGGAAGGCATTGGGGAGTAGTAAGTAGATGATGGGTTGTTGGAGTGACAGAAGCTTAAACCCGAGTCTATGCGTTGCTTCGTAAGGGGCTGATTTGGATCCACTAGTTTAATGCTATGGTTAGACGTTGTCTTAATTCTTCTTTTGTAGTTGTGGATGCTTGCGAGAGGGGTTAATCATAAGTGGGATGCTTGTCCAAGTAAGGGCAGTACCCAAGCGCCGGTCCAACCACATATCAAACTATCAAAGTAACGAACGCGAATCATATGAACATGATGAAACTAGCATGATAGAAATTCCCGTGTGTCCTCGGGAGCGTTTTTCCTCCTATAAGACTTTGTTCAGGCTTGTCCCTTGCTGCAAAAGGGATTGGGTCACTTGCTGCACCATTTCTACTACTTGTTACTTGTTACTTTTCTCTTGCTACGTGTCATCTCACTACACCATCACTTGTTACCGCTACTTTCAGTGCTTGCACTTATTACCTTGCTGAAAATCGTTTATCAGAGCCTTCTGCTCCTCGTTGGGTTCGACACTCTTACTTATCGAAAGGACTATGATTGATCCCCTGTACTTGTGGGTCATCAAGACTCTTTTCTGGCGCCGTTGCCGGGGAGTGAAGTGCCTTTGGTAAGTGTAAATTGGTAAGGAAACATTTATATACTGTGCTGAAATTTATTGTCACATGTCACTATGGAAACTATTCCTTTGAGGAGTTTGTTCGGGGTATCTTCACCATGAACCGAAGCACGAGGAGTTGTTCCTCAACCTGAGGTACCTACTGAAAATATATTTTATGAAATTCCTTCGGGTATGCTTGAGAAAGTGCTGGCTAATCCTTTTATAGGAGATGGATCTTCACATCCAGAGTTGCATCTAATCTATGTAGATGAAGTTTGTGGTTTATTTAAGCTTGCAGGTTTGCCCGAGGATGAGGTAAAGAAGAATGTATTTCCTTTATCTTTGAAGGATAAGGCGTTGACATGGTATAGGCTATGTGATGATACTGGATCATGGGACTACAATCGGTTGAAATTGGAATTTCATCAAAAGTTTTATCCTATGCATTTAGTACATCGTGATCGGAACTTTATTTATAACTTTTGGCCTCGTGACAGGGAGAGCATAGCTCAAGCTTGGGGGAGGCTTAAATCAATGCTATATTCATGCCCCAATCATGAGCTCTCGAGAGAAATTATCAATCAAAACTTTTATGCTCGGCTTTCTCATGAAGATCGTACCATGCTTGACACTTCTTGTACCGGTTCTTTTATGAAGAAGGATATTGACCACAAGTGGAATTTATTGGAAAGAATCAAATGTAACTCTGAAGATTGGGATCTGGAGGCAGGTAAGGAATTAGGTATGAATTTCCAGTTTGATTGCGTTAAATCTTTTGTTGAGACAAACACTTCTAGAGATTTTAGCGCTAAGTATGGACTTGACTCTGAGATAGTAGCTTCTCTATGTGAATCTTTTGCTGCTCATGTTGATCTTCCCAAAGAGAAGTGGTTTAAATATCATCCTCCTGTAGAAAGCAACATAGTCAAAACCAATATAGTTGAGGAGAAAGTCATTGCTTTTAGTGATCCTGTTGTTCCTTGTGCCTACACGGAGAAACCACCTTACCCTGCTAGGATAAAGGATTATTCTAAAGCTCCAACTGTGATACGTAGGGGTTACATTAGACCACTTGCACCCCCTAAGGAGATTAGAGTTTAACCTAGTGTTGCTATTATCAAAGATCTCTTAGCCGAAGACATAGATGGGCATGTTATCAAATTCCGCGAGGCCTCCGCTAGAATTGCTAAACCTCACGCGAAAGACAAATACGGACCTGTAGTTGGCCTGCCCGTTGTTTCTGTCAAGATAGGAGATCACTGTTACCATGTCTTATGTGATATGGCTGCTAGTGTTAGTGCAATACCCCATTCCTTATATGATGAAATCAAAGATGAGATTGCACTTGGTGAGCTAGAACCCATTGATGTCACTATTACGCTAGCTAATAGAGACACTATCTGCCCTCTGGGAATTGTGAGAGACGTAGAAGTCCTGTGTGGTAAGACGAAGTATCCTACTGATTTCCTCGTCCTTGGTACTGCGGGGAAAAACAAAGACAACTTGGGACGGATGAGATGAACTACGGAATAAAATGAGAGAATGATCTTGCAAAATTGGAGAGGATAGAATTACTTGAAGAGAAACACACCGGTTGAAAAATAATTAGCACGACGGCTCCGGTTGACAAGAAATGATAAGACAATCTGATTGAGCAAAGAATTGCATTCACATAAAAATATGAGAACACCTCTTCCGAAAGATCTGAAATCACCACTTGACATCGAAGCAACTTAAATTACCATAATCAACAAAACAAAGGGTGAGGCTTATGAAACAAGCCAGAACAAACTCATGAGAAAGATTTCGTCTGATATTTTCGTGGACAGGATCGCACGGGCTCGAACCTTACAGTAGCCATCAAGTGCAAGGCAGTGCACCCGACATATGAAGTGTCCCCGAGTCGTAGCAAGCTACAAGGACTCTTTAAGACACAACGTGTACCGCTGTAAGTCGACCGTGAACAAACGAATCCACTAGACAACGAACCCCAACCTAACATCATGCATTTGTTGGAAGAATGTCCTATAAGTAGCTACTTGAATTCCAACCTATGAATTCCCGAAATATCTGGTCATGCAATCTGGTACACGGATACAAGGAGTAATATCACACAACTCCTAAACTAACCCGTCACCTGTATCACATCCGTCAACACACAACCAGAATCTCGGACCTTCATCTACAACAGACCATCGTGATCACAACGATACAAAGTATGGCAGTACTCCCGAACAATCTGCACCAGTACTGGGGACATCGGGGTTATCTCGCCACTACTAGTATTGAAACAATTACGAACATCCTTCATTCTGAGATAGTAAGAAATCTGAATGATAATGATGTGCTGAAAAATCCCCTGGAGCTCAAGTCCCCTGAGACTTAGAGCAGATAGGAGGCACCAAGACAGAACTCCGTCACATCGGCATCATATAGATTCCAAAAGATCCGCCTGATCCTAAAAAAATTTTGAGTGAGAAGAGGAGTAGAATAAATTATTACGTCCAGATTCCTCACCAGAGCATAGAAGAGGAGAAAAAGAATCCTACTCTCTGATATATAACTAGACTCGAAGTATTTTTTCACTAGACTCGACTCGGCCAAGTTCGATCAATCAAGGGGGCTCCTAGGTCGGTCCTGGCTCTGATACCAACTTGTCACGCCCAAGATGCGACCCTATCCTCAATTTGGCACGAAGGCTTCGTCAGGGATAGAAGCGCATCTCGTCGTGTCCCAAGAATGGATATCGTTACAAGTACATGTACTGAAAAGAAGAGATATATATAGAATTGGCTTACACTCGCCACAAGCTACATCAGAGTCACATCAGTACATTACATAATCATCAAGAGTAAGAGCAGGGTCCGACTACGGACGAAAACAAACGAGAAAAGAAGAACGATGTCCATCCTTGCTATCCCAGGCTGTCGGCCTGGAACCCATCCTAGATCGATGAAGAAGAAGAAGAAGAACCAACTCCAAATGAACAATCAACGCGCTCGCGTCAAGTAACCTTTACCTGTACCTGCAACTGGTGTTGTAGTAATCTGTTAGCCACAGGGGACTCAGCAATCTCATTTCCAAAGGTATCAAGACTAGCAAAGCTTAATGGGTGAGGTAAGGTTAAGTGGTGAGGTTGCAGCAGCGGCTAAGAATATATTAGGTGGCTAACTTACGAGTACCAGAAATAAGAGGGGGAAGATCTACGCATAACGGACGTGTCTACTGATGATCAAATGAATGATCCTGAACACCTACCTACATCAGACATAACCCCACAGTGTCCTCGATCGGAGAAGGAACTCACGAAAGAGACAGTCACCGTTATGCACACAGTTGGCAAGTTTTAATTAAGTTAACTTCAAGTTATCTAGAACCAGTGTTAAACAAAGCTTCCACGTTGCCACATGACCGCGGGCACGACTTTCCGAAAAGATTTAACCCTGCAGGGGTGCTCCAACTAGTCCATCACAAATTACCACAAGCCGCATAGAAATCCTCAATCACGAAGCTCGCGATCTCGTCGGATTCCCTAGTGGAAAACCTCAACTCTAAGTTTACCCAAAGCATCACCGGAATCCCGATGCACAAGATATTTCGTCAAAGGTAAAACTAATCCAGCAAGGCCACCTGGTGTGTCGACGAATCCGATAGGAGCCGCGTATCTCGTTCTCAGGAAACACCGTCTATGCAAAGTGGACGGGAACCAAACCTCGAGTTGCCCCGTGGTGGTACCGCCGACTGCTAGGTGGGTGGACCAACACTCATGAGGAGCACTGGCCCGGGGGTTGATTAAGTTTCCTCGGGTTAATTACTCCCTATGCACTTCATTAGTGATTAGGCAAATGTAGTACCAAAGTTGGGCCCTGCCAGACCAGCTTTAATCTAAGACGAATTATCAAGGGGGTCCCCATAACAACCCCGATCGTGTTAGGAGCGCTCTTTTGTGGAACTTAACACCGGTAGCCGAAACTAAGGGGGCAAAGGTGGAACAAAACACCAGGCTAGAAAGGCCGAGCCTTCCACCTTTCACCAAGTATATAGGTGCATTAAATTAAATAGCATTAATATGGTGATATGACAAGGAACCCATGTTATCACATGGAAGCAACTACACCTGCAACTAGCAACGCTAACAACAAGGTTAAGCAAGCAGTAACATAGCCAATCAGTGGTTTGCTAGGTCGAACAGGTTGAAGGTTTCATGGCATTGTTGAGAGGATGATATTTAACAAGTGGTAGGCAATGAGACATAAACGATAGAAGCGATAAACTAGCATGGCAATGATAGTAATGGTATCTGGGGAAATGGTCATCTTGCCTGAGATCCCGCTTGGAAGAAGAATGACTCTGTGAAGTCGGCGAACCAACGTAGTCGAACGGGTCCTCACATTCCGACACGCTTGCGGAACTCTATCGGAACGGAGCAAACCGGAAACAAACATCAACACAAATATTCACCACATGATGCATAGCCTACTATGATGCATGATCGGTTCATTGATGCAAGGGATGGCATGGCACTTCACCTCACGCAAACACTACACATTAAATGAAGCTCGATATGCAATGTGTTGCATATCGACGAAACTCCACGTTTAATTATTAGTTCACTCCCGATTATTTACACGACAACATTAAATGTGGTTAACATAGCAAGAGGTGAAGCGGTGATTCTACTTGTCATCCTAGTCGGTTAACACACGGAGCATAGATCGGAGCTACGGCACAAGAGACATGCAACACACGATATATGCCATGAATGCGTCATGCATGCAAGATACCACAACACGGGCAAGGAGAGAAAGAATCAAGTGTCGCCACGGCGAGCGAGAGGGAACCATGGCGGCAAAATGGAAACGATGCCACGACAACGTTCCTATCCCGGTAATCTCATCGAGATACCGTGTCAACGTATACGATGCGTGTGCGGAAACATTAAATAAAGGTGGGGTGATCCCGATTACCGGGTTCCCATGTGTCGGGGGCACGACGAAAAGAAGACAACATGCAACGGGCATACAAATGGTGCAAACACACAATACAACTCATACAACACATGCATACGGTACACGACACGTTCCCACGGTATACTTTCGACGCGTGCGTTCGGGCGGATTGGATCGGTGAAGGGGAACAACGATCGTCGTGGACGTCGTGGAAGTCGTGGTACCGGTCTCGTCGACGGTAGTCGTTCGCTCGGCGTCGTGGTTCATGGTCTTCGGCGTCGGTTCATGGTCTTCGACGACGTCGAGGAAGTCGAACTCGTTTCCGGGGTCGTCGAGGACGTCGTGGTACTCGGGATCTTGTCAACGACCCACGGCGGCGGGGAGGGTGCTCATGGTCTTCGGCGACGGAAACCAGCGACACCACAGCAACACCGGTGATAGCAACTATCATCGGCACACTACGGCAAGCAGGCAAGCTGGCAGCAACATATCGGCAGCGGCAGCAGCTACTAGCCTTGCAGCAAACGGCAAGAGCAGCAAAGCAATACGGCGGATAAGCAACTACATACAGTAGCACAGCTAGCTAGCAGGAGCAAAAACTACCTAGCAGCAACTAGCAAGCAAGCAACCTACAACTACTAGCAACCTAGCAACATGGCAAACATCACCTAAGCAACTAACCCAAGCTAAGCAGCAAGCAAGCACCAAAGCAAGCATCTATCTTGCAGCTATTAGCAACAGCTACAACAACACGCAAGGAGGCTACAGCTAGCAACTAGCAACCTAATCAGCAGCCAGGAATAGGCAAGCGAAACGGTAGCAGGCAAATACAGCAACAGCACGCAGCACCAGCAACCGCAACAGCTTCAGCAGCAATTGCAAGAGCAGCAGGCTCGGCACATCACAACAACAGCAAACGGCCAGCAGCTAGCAAGCAGCGGCATGCACGGCAACAACAAACGCGACAGCAGCTACAGCGAACAGCAAGCAGCAGCCAGGCGAGCGGCAACGTCCCGGCACCAGCGCAACAACACAGGGGCCTCGGGAGGGGAGCACGGCGACGGGAGGCGCGGGGCGCGGGACGGCGCCGGTGGCCTGGAGGGAGCTTGGCGGGCAGGGAGCCACGACGGCTGCTGAGGCCGACCGACGGCAAGGCTTGCGCGGGAGAGGGGCTCCGGCCGAGGCACAGCAGCCTACAACGGCGCGGCATGGGGGCTCGCTCAGGTCGAGGGGGGCTGGGAGGCGAGCACGGCGGGGGCGGCGCGGCTCGGGAGGAGGAGGAGGCCGGCGAGGTGCATCTCCTGCGACGGGCGGCAGCAGGCCATGACGCAAGCAGGGCGGAGCTGCTCGGGCGACGGGGCTGGGGGGAGAGGTGCTGCGAGGCAGGGGCAACCGGTGGCGCGGTGCAGGCAAGGCACGGGAGAACGAACTCGGGGACGAGGGGATGAGCGCGCTAGGGCTGGGGAGGGAGCCGGCTGGGCCTGGGCCGGCTTGGGAGGCTGGCTCTCTCCCCCATATGCTGTTTTTTACTTTTAAAAACAGAAAACTCAAACAAAAGAAAAGAAAAAAAGGTTTTAACAAAATAAAAAAATGCCTTTTAACTTCTTGAAAATAAAAATATACCCCAACTATAAGGATAGCTTGGGCATTTTTAAAAGAAATAAAATAAAACCTTTGAAGAATTAAAATTAAAACATTTTACGAAAGAATAATATAAAACCCCTTTTTTATTTAAAGAATAAAATAAAGGCTCTATAAAGAAGAAAAGAAAATGAGACTGTTTTTAAAATAAAACAAGAGGAGAAATAAAATAAAACCCAAGGGGTTACTCCCACATTTAATAAAAGCAACTTTTATTTGAAAAGAAGAAGACGAACCCTTTTAAAAGAAGACGAATTTTTAAAAGGGGTGAAAACGAAACTTTAGCCAAACCAAAAAACGAAATAAGAGGGGAGAGGGGGAGCTACTATCGCACTACGACTCGGTGATCACTCGAAGCACAACACTCAAAACACCACACGTGACAGACGATGCAAGATGCCATGCATGATGCGACGATGCAAACTAAATGACGAGGCACAAATAAAACTAATCACACGACGGAAGCGGAAAAGAAGGGAGAATCTTCTGGGCGTCGGTCTCGGGCTGTCACACTTATATAGTTGATTCCAAAATCACTATTCACTCTCATCATGCTGCTATAAGTACCTTATGGAGAAGAAGGACGCTAAGCCTAGGCTGATCAGATGGGTTCTCCTGCGACATGAATTTGATTTGCACGTCGTTGATCGAAAGGGTGCTGATAACCCTGTAGCAGATAACTTGTCTAGGCTAGAGAATGTCCTTGATGACCTACGATCTATTGATGACAGCTTTCCTGATGAGCAATTAAATGTCATCCGCACTTCACATAGTGCACCGTGGTATGCTAATTACGCAAATTATATCGTAGCCAAATACATACCACCCAGTTTCACCTATCAGCAAAAGAAGAAATTCTTCTTTGATTTGAGACACTACTTTTGGGATGATCCTCACCTTTATAAGGAAGGAGTAGATGGTGTTATTAGACGTTGTGTGCGTGAACATGAACAGGGACAGATCTTGCAGAAGTGTCATTCCGAAGCCTACGGAGGACACCACGCTGGAGATAGAACTGCCCATAAGGTATTGCAATCAGGTTTCTATTGGCCTACTCTCTTCAAGGATGCCCGTAAGTTTGTCTTGTCTTGTGACAAATGCCAAAGAATAGGGAACATAAGTAAGCATCAGGAAATGCCTATGAACTATTCACTTGTCATTGAACCATTCGATGTCTGGGGCTTTGATTATATGGGACCCTTCCCGAGTTCCAGTGGGTACACTCACATCTTAGTTGTTGTGGATTACGTCACTAAGTGGGTAGAAGCTATCCCCACTAAAAATGCTGATCACCACACCTCTATTAAGATGCTTAAAGAAGTCATTTTCCCAAGATTTGGAGTCCCTAGATATTTGATGACTGATGGCGGTTCACACTTCATTCATGGTGTTTTCCGCAAGATGCTCGCTAAGTATGATGTCAACCATAGAGTTGCATCTCCTTATCATCCTCAGTCTAGTGGTCAAGTGGAGTTGAGTAATAGGGAGATCAAATGGATCCTACAAAAGACCGTCAATAGATCTCGAAAGAATTGGTCTAGCAAACTTGACGATGCACTATGGGCTTATAGGACTTCTTATAAGAATCCCATGGGCATGTCGCCATATAAAATGGTTTACGGTAAGGCCTGTCATTTACCTCTTGAGCTGGAACACAAAGCTTATTGGGCAATCAAAGAGCTCAACTTTGATTTCAAACTTGCCAGTGAGAAGCGGTTGTTTGATATCAGCTCGTTAGATGAATGGAGGGCCCATGCATATGAGAATGCCAAGTTGTTCAAGGAAAAGGTTAAGAGATGGCACGATAAACAAATACAGAAACGAGAGTTCAATGTAGGTGATTATGTCCTGCTATACAATTCTCGTTTAAGATTCTTCGCAGGCAAGCTTCTCCCTAAATGGGAAGGTCCTTATGTTATCGAGGAAGTATATCGTTCCGGTGCCATCAAAATCAAGAACACGGAAGCAAATTTTCCTAGAGTGGTAAATGGCCAAAGAATCAAGCATTACATCTCTGGTACTCCCATAAATGTTGAGACCAATATCATCAATATCATAACTCCAGAGGAGTACATAAGGGATGTTTATCCGCCTGTTTCAGACCCTGAAAATGAAGAGGTATCTGTTTCGGTAAGAAATTGGACTCCGATGCTTTTCCAATAGGAAATTTCCTCCGTTTTGGAAATTTTTGGAAATTAGAAAAATAAAAAGCAGTCCGGAGAGCGCACGAGGCGGCCACAAGCTTAGTAGCCGCCACCTACCCCCTTGGTGGCGGCTAGAGGGCTTGTGGGCACCTCGTGTGCCTCCCGGACTCCGTTTCCTTGCGGAGCACTCCTTCTGGTCCAGAAAAAATCATTATATATTCGCCCGAAGGTTTTGATCTCCGTATCGCGCAGTTTTCCTCTATTTTCGTTTCGAGCCTGTTTCTGTGGCAGATCTAGATCATCATGACTTCCCCAAACGCTCCTAAGGACAAGATCTTCGAGAAGGTCATCAATCCCTACCTCACGAAAGTGCTGAAACACCCTCAATCTATCAATATGAGCGAGGGGATGTTGCACATCCGTGATGTTGAGGGGCCTAAGAAGACCGGAAGCGTGGAGACGAGGCTCGAAGCAATGGAGCAACAAGTCTTCAAGTGCCAAGGGATGGTGGAGCATGGACTCAACGCCAACCACATGATGATCACGGAGTTCACCAGCAAGCATAAGATGGACACCATTGACATTGGGAAACACCTCTCCAGGCTCTATCACAGGATTGATCAGCTTCAGGGCCAGATCTATGACCTGCAGAACCAAAACTGTGAGTATGAATACAGATTTAAATCAATAAGGTTGGCTGCAGATTTGAGGATTCCGGCGACTCGTTCATCCTGCCATGATGGAGCACCTATGCCTTGGAAGACGGAGGATCAGACTGCTTCAACAACTCCACCACCATCACCACCAAAGGAAGACAACTAAGCATTGGTATGGGCAGTCCCCTTGGCTTCTGCCAAGCTTGGGGGAGTTGCCCTAGTATCGTATCACCTTTATATCTTTTGCTTTTACCTTTGTTTTAGTTCTTTCCTTTTCAGTTTTTATTTCTTCTCTTAGTGGCATAAGTCTTTAGTGTTTAGTTTGAGTCTTTTGCCTTGTGTCTCCCCCAATGTATTCGAGATTACGAGCTATATAATAAAGAGTATCTTAGTCAAGGGCTTTGCTTTGTGCCATGATCAAAAGTATGAAAAGAACGATAGCATGAAAGATCATGAGATGATCTTATGGAAAGTGGTAGCTTCACATATGAGAAGTGTGATGATTGAAACTTGTTGAGAATAAATCAACATAGACCTCAGTCATTGTTGCAATTAATAAGAAGTAATAAGGAAAGAGAGGTTGACATATAAATATATCATCTTAGACACTTTTTACAATTGTGAGCACTCACCAAACTATTACATGCTTAGAAGTAGATGTTGGACAAAGAAGACAACATAATGAATTATGTTTGCTTGGTTCCAAACAATGTTATATGATTAGAGATCCCTTAGCATGTGACGATTGCTTCCACCTCATATTAGCCAAAACTCCCGCACCAAGTAGATATACTACTTGTGCATCCATAAACCTTCAACCCATTTTTGCCATGAGAGTCCACCATACCTACCTATGGATTGAATAAGATCCTTCAAGTAAGTTGTCATTGGTGCAAGCAATAAAAATTGCTCTCTAATATGTATGATCTATTAGTGTGTGGAAAATAAGCTTTGTACGAACCTGTGATGAGGAAGACATAAAAGCGATAGACTGCATAATAAAGTTCTTTATCACATGACGCAATATAAAGTGTCGTTCCTCCGCACTAAGAGGACACACATTCAAATCTCAAAAGCGCATGACAACCTCTGCTTCCCTCTACGAAGGGCCTATCTTGTACCTTTACTTTTTGCCCTTGTAAGAGTCATGGTGATCTTCACCAATTCCCTATTTTTGCCTTTGTCTTGGCTACCGTCACATGCTTGGGAAAGATCTATATGCATATATCAACTTGGAGTTGAGTACTTATGCTTTATTATTGTTCACTTTACCCTTGAGGTAAATAGTTAGGAGGCAAAACTATAAGCCCCTATCTTCCTCTGTGTCCAGCTGAAACTTTGACACCATGAGTACCACGTGAGTCGTAACCATTGTGGAAAACAAAAGAGATGATTGAGTATGTGGGTTTGCCTTACAAGCTCTTATTTGACTCTTTCTGATGTTATGATAAATTGCAATTGCTTCAATGACTTTGGACTGTTGTTGGTTACTTCCTAGTAAGGTTTTTGCTTCATACTTTGCTTTGTGAAGGAATTGTTACTTTCCCATAAGAATCTTTATGATGTATTGATGTTCTATGTGTGATCATGATGCCCTCATGTCCGCATTATGTTTTATCGACACCTTCGTCCCTAAACATGTGGACATGTTTATGGAACTTGGTTTTCGCTTGAGGACAAGAGATGTCTAAGCTTGGGGGAGTTGATACGTCCATTTTGCATCATGCTTTCATGTTGATATTTATTGCTTTATGGGCTGTTATATTACTTTGTGGTACCATATTTATGCCTTTTCTCTCTTATTTTGCAAGGTTTATTTGAAGAGGGAGAATTCAGGCAGATGGAATTCTGGACTAGGAAAGGAGCAAATCTTAGTCCACTATTCTGCACAGCTCCAAATGCCCTGAAAATTTACGTTGAATTTTTTGGGATTATTTAAAAAATACTGGGCGAAAGAAGTGCCAGAGGGGAGCTACCAGGGCGCCACAAGCCTAGTAGCCGCCACCACCCCCTGGTGGCGGCTAGCAAGCTTGTGGGCTCCCTGACGGCCCACTGGCCCCCCTCTTTTGCTATATGAAGGGTTTCGTTCCAGAAAAAAAATCAATCGGGAGCTTTTTCGTGGTTTCGCCGCCGCCACGCGGCAGAACTTGAGCAGATCCAATCTAGAGCTCCGGCAGGACGATCACCCCGGGGAAACTTCCCTCCCGGAGGGGGAATCGTCGCCATCGTCATCACCAACACTCCTCTCGTCGGAGGGGAGGTATCTTCATCAACATCTTCATCAGCACCATCTCCTCTCCAATCCCTAGTTCATCTCTTGTAACCAATCTCCGTCTCCACGACTCCGATAGGTACATGTAAGGTTACTAGTGGTGTTGATTACTCTTTGTAGTTGATGCTAGTTGGATTACTTGGTGGAAGAGTTTATGTTCAGATCCTTGATGCTATTCATTACACCTCTGATCATGATTATGATTATGCTTTGCGAGTAGTTACTTTTGTTTCCGAGGACATGGGATAAGTCATGCTGATAATAGTCATGTGAATTTGATATTCGTTCGGTATTTTGATATGTTGTATGTTGTCTTTTCCTCTAGTGGTGTTATGTGAACGTCGACTACATAACACTTCACCATACTTGGGTCTAGAGGAAGGCATTGGGGAGTAGTAAGTAGATGATGGGTTGCTGGAGTGACAGAAGCTTAAACCCGAGTCTATGCGTTGCTTCGTAAGGGGCTGATTTGGATCCACTAGTTTAATGCTATGGTTAGACGTTGTCTTAATTCTTCTTCTGTAGTTGCGGATGATTGCGAGAGGGGTTAATCATAAGTGGGATGCTTGTCTAAGTAAGGGCAGTACCCAAGCGCCGGTCCACCCACATATCAAACTATCAAAGTAACGAACGCGAATCATATGAACATGATGAAACTAGCATGACAGAAATTCCCGTGTGTCCTCGGGAGCGTTTTTCCTCCTATAAGACTTTGTTCAGGCTTGTCCCTTGCTGCAAAAGGGATTGGGCCACTTGCTGCACCATTGCTACTACTTGTTACTTGTTACTTTTCGCTTGCTACGTTTCACCTCACTACACCATCACTTGTTACCGCTACTTTCAGTGCTTGCAGTTATTACCTTGGTGAAAATCGTTTATCAGAGCCATTTGCTCCTCGTTGGGTTCGACACTCTTACTTATCGAAAGGACCATGATTGATCCCCTATACTTGTGGGTCATCAGGTCCAATGCATGCCGTGTCCGACGGAAGGCAAACTTTGCCATCCGGGGGCCTTTGCCGTCCCCCATGGGGCCCTTTGCCGTCGGGGGGCGGACGACAAAGGGGCCGACCCTATAACGGCCATCAACCCCTCCCCTCGCTCACTGTCTCTCTCTCCCACCCACTGTCTCTCTCCCCTCACCTCACTCGCCCCCGCCGTCGCCCCGCCTCGCTCCAGCACCACCGGCGGAGCCCCCTGCCCTGCCCCCTGCGCCGCCCCCGCCCCTGCCCCCGCCCCCTGCCACGCCCCCGCCCCCTCCTCCCCTGGCCCCTCCTTCCCGCGCCCCTGATCCCGCGCCGCCGGAGCTCGCCCTCCACCACCACCAGCCCGGTCCCCCACGCTCCTCCTCCCGGCGCCCTGCCCCCGCCCGACGCCACTGCCGGCCCCGACGCCACACTGGCCAGGCCCAACCGTCCCGGCACCCACTGCCCCGGCCGCCCACTGCCTGTGTGCAAGGCTTGGTGTTTTTTTTTCCTTTTTGGCTTTATTTCCTGTTTTTTTAAATTAGATAGTTAGTTTAAATTGGATAGTTAGATTTTTTTTCTGTTTTTATGTTAAATTAGATAGTTAGTTTATTAGGTAGAAAAAGTAGATAGAAAAGAAAAAAACTTATAAGAAAATAAGAGAATAATAAACTAGAAGAAGGAAGAAGAAGAAGAAGAAGAAGAAGAAGAAAGAGGAGAGGAGGAGAAAGAGAAAAGAAAGAAGAAGAAGAAGAAGAAGAAGAAGAAGAAGAAGAGGAGGAGGAGCAGGAGGAGGAGAAAAAAGAATAATAATAATAGTAATAAGATGATAAAGAAGAAGAAGAAGAAGAAGAAGAAGAAAAAGAGGAGAGGAGAAGAAGAAAGAAGAGGGCCCCCACCCCCCGCCCACGACCCCGACGCCCGACGCCACCAACCCCCGACGCCCGACGCAACCAACCCCCGACCCTCGACCCCCGACCGCCGACGCCACTGACAGCCGACTCCCGACCCCTGGCGCCAGACACCACTGACCCCCGACCCCCGACTCCCGACCCCCGACTCTACTAACCCCCGACCCCCGACGGCCGACGCCACTGACCCTCGACTCCCGACGCCACTGATCCTCAACCCCCGACCCCCGATGCCCGACGCCTCTGACCCTCGACTCCCGACGCCACTGACCCTCGACCCCCGACCCCCGACCCCCGACGCCACTTACCCTCGACCCCCGACCCCCGACCCCCTACCCCCGACCCCCGATGCCACTGACCCCCAACCCCGGACCCCCGACACCTCTTTGGCCTCTTGTTGATCGAAAAGACCCCAACCCCCGACGCTAGTGACCCTCGACCCCCGACGACACTGACCCCCGACCATCGACGCAACTAACCCTGACCCCCGTCGCCACCGACACCCGACACCACCGACCCTCGACGCCACTAAGCCCCGACCCCAACACCTCTTCTACTTACTGTTGAACGAGGAGGTGCTTTTCGGCCTTCTAGAGGCCCACGAGGTCATAGTTTTGTAAATTATGAGTTAGGTCACATATTTTCCGATTATGTTAATTATAAAAACATCATATTATTAAGGTAGTTCAAAACTTTCGGCACTAACCCCCGACACCTCTTCGACATATTAGCGAATGTCGCCGCCTACTTCAAAACTTTCGGCACGAGGCTCGGGTGCAGGCTGTTCGAGACTACTATGCCTCACGGCGTATTAGGAAGGACAAGGCGAAGTGCCGTGATTCTAAGATGGAGAAGGAGCATTACATGAAGGTAATTACATATTATTAAGGCTTTGTAGTTAGTTTCCTTGATTTTGTTCTTACGCGCTCAAATTTCTCTTTATTAACTTAGGTGCCCCCGAGATGGTGTGTGGATAAGATGGATTGTTGGGAGGCCTTGGTGGATCAGTGGTGCTCCGAAACGTGGGAGGCCAGCCACAAGAACGCCAAGGAGAGGCGTGGCAAAATGGTTGGTGTGCCACACCATCAAGGGAGCGTCAACTTAATCCAATTTGGCGAGAACTGGGTATGTGGTTTGCTTCATGCCTCATGCAATTCATTCTTAATGCTATCTTGAGCCCTTTACTAATACAATTTTCCTCTCTCTCTTTTAGGCGCGTCACAATAAGACAGAGGTGCCACAGATGTATGACCTGTATGCGATGGCCCATACTGCCTCATACAAGAAGGTGTCAACGCATTCTCTGAGTCTGACCTCGAGCATCTAGAAAACTTCACCAACATCTCCTCCCACCACAAGCTCGTGAAGTACAGAGATCATGGGAAGGCGAGGAAAGGGGAGGACTTTAACCCGAACGAGGGGCCTATTGATCCAGAGCTGGTGATGATAGCTGGCAACGGGAGGCCCCATGGCTTGATCGCCATTGGAGACGGTCTTATACGTTGTCCTAGCACTCTCCGGCAGATAAAGGCACGTCAAACGAGCTCCTGTCCTGAGATAATACCTCGTCCACGGCCAGTCGAGCTCGCCATCGAGGTTAGTTTAATGGACTCAACTATCTTTCCGCATTATGTTGTGCGTTGGAACCAATATGATTACAATGCTAACAATGAGTTGTGTTGCAGGATGCTATTCTGAAAGAGAGAGAGGCAATGCAGGCGGTTATGGCGGAGAAGGATAAGGAGATGAGGGAGCTGGAGGAGAGGACGACTGCATTGATGGAGGCGGAGAGGGCACGGAATGATGCGTCTAACATGGCCATATACGAGCTCTTCATGGTAAGTTTCTTCTTCATATTATTTCAAATCTTGCATTTTAATGTCCGTTTCATTAATAACTAAAAAGTTTTCGGGAAAACAATAACTAAAAAGTTTGACTTGTCGAAACCAAATGTACAGTCTATGTGCGAGAAGACCGGCCAAGTCCCTCTGGCGATGCCAGTCATTAACATGGCGGGGAAGGTGAGTTTCATTTCAGTGCAGTGATCTTAAGAGTGTCCTCATTTTAACGACACATTGCAAATGATGTTTGGTGCAGAATATCTCCCAAAACGCATCGCACGACCCTTCTATAGTGGAGCCTTCTCCAGGACAGCCGTCTCCAGGTGAAACAAGCCAGAGCCACCGTGCTTCACCGCCGTGATGACGATAATGGTATGTTATTTCTAGTGTTTTGCTGAACAACCGCATAATGGTCCAATATGGCTTAATAAGCATAGTTAGCTCCAAAATGACATATTTAACCCAAGTTAGCTCCAAAACAACATATAGTTAGCTTGGCTTCCACCTAAATGGCATCATTAGCTTAGTTAGCTCCAAAATGACCTATAGTTATCTAAGTTCTCTCCTAAATGACATAATAAGGCTTACGTAGCTCCAAGATGACCTATTTCCCCTAACTTAGGCCCTGTTTGGAACCACCCAGATTATATAATTTGGTTTTTATAATTTATTGTATTCCAAACAGGACAATTCATATTGTAGATTTTGTAAACTAGATGACCAGATTATTATAATCTCATAATCTCCTCTACCCCAGCTAAAATGAGATTATGGATTACAAATGACGTGTTATCCTTGTAAACTTAGAGATAATTACGCAGTGCCACCGTCACTTTTCTATTTTTCCTTGTAAACTGAGGGCAAACATGTCATTGTACAATTTAAAAGCTGGTTTACAGTTTATATAATCTGGCCTCCAAACATGCCCACCTGAATTGTTTTTATAAACCAGATTATGTAATCTATGTTCATAATCCAGATTATTATAATCTATTATGGTTCCAAACAGGGCCTTAGGTATTAAATGGCCTATAATTAGCTTAGCTATATCCAAAATGGCTTAATAAGCATAGTTTGCTCCGGCATGAGATATTTTACCCAAGTTAGCTCCGAAATGACCTATAGTTAGCTAGGCTTCCACCTAAATGACATAATTAGCTTAGTTAGCTCCAAAATGGTCTATTTAATAAAAATGACATATACTTAGCTAATTATCCTCCAAAGTGACATAATTAGCTCCAAAAAGGCATAGTTAGATAATTTAGCCCGAAGAAGGGGACAAGAGGAGAAGAAAGAGAAAAAATGAAAAGAAGGAAGAAGAAGAAGAAGAGAAGGAGAAGAGAAGAAGAAGGAGAAGGAGAAGGAGGAAGAAGAAGGAGAAGAAGGAGAAGGAGGAGAGAAGCTCCTTCTCCTTCTTCGCCTCCTTCTTCTCCTTCTTCTTGTAATCCTTCTTCTTTTCTTCTTTTTCTCCTCTTCCTTCTCCTTCTCCTCCTCCTCCTCTTTCTTCTTTTACTTCTCCTTCTTCTTCTCTTCTTGCTTCTTCTCTTTCTCTTCTTCTACGTAGCTTAGACTCATCCACCAAAGACTAAATTGCCTAATTATCCTACGAAATGACATATTTAGCTTAGTTAGGTGAAAACATCATAAGAACCTTGGTTAGCTCATTAAAATGACCAATTTAGCTCAAAAATGAAATAATAAGCTCAAAATGGCATAAGAACCTTTGTTAGATCATGAATATTCTATACTTAGCTTGGCTTCCACCTAAATGATATAATTAGCCAATTTAGCTCCAATATGGCTTAATAAGCATAGTTAGCTCCAAAATGACATATTTAACCCAAGTTAGCTTTAAAACGACATATAATTAGCTTGGCTTCCACCTAAATGACATAATTAGCCTAGTTAGCTCCAAAATGACCTATTTACTAAAACATGACCTATAGTTAGCTAAGTTCTCTCCTAAATGACATAATAAGGCTTACGTAGCTCCAAGATGACCTATTCCCCTAACTTAGGTATTAAATGGCCTATAATTAGCTTAGCTAGATCCAAAATGGCTTAATAAGCATAGTTTGCTCCGGAATGACATGTTTTACCCAAGTTAGCTCCAAAATGACCTATAGTTAGCTAGGCTTCCACCTAAATGACATAATTAGCTTAGTTAGCTCCAAAATAGTCTATTTAATAAAAATGACATATACTTAGCTAATTATCCGCCAAAATGACCTAATTAGCTCCAAAAAGGCATAATTCGCTAATTTAGCCTCAAGAAGGGGACAAGAGGAGAAGAAAGAGGAAAAATGAAAAGAAGGAAGAAGAAGAAGAAGAGAAGGAGAAGAGAAGGAGAAGAGAAGAAGGAGAAGGAGAAGGAGGAAGAAGAAGGAGAAGAAGGAGAAGGAGGAGAGAAGCTCCTTCTCCTTCTTCTCCTCCTTCTTCTTCTTCTTCTTCTTGTCCTTCTTCTTTTCTTCTTCTTCTCCTCTTCCTTCTCCTTCTCCTCCTCCTTCTCCTCTCCTCCTCCTTCTTCTTTTACTTCTCCTTCTTCTTCTCTTCTTGCTACTTCTCTTTCTCTTCCTCTACGTAGCTTAGACTCATCCAAAAAAGACTAAATTGGCTAATTATCCTACAAAATGACATATTTAGCTTTGTTAGGTGAAAACATCATAAGAACCTTGGTTAGCTCATTAAAATGACCAATTTAGCTCAAAAATGAAATAATAAGCTAAAATGGCATAAGAACCTTGGTTAGCTCATAAATATTATATACTTATCTTGGCTTCCACCTAAATGATATAATTAGCCAATTTAGCTCCAATATGGCTTAATAAGCATAGTTAGCTCCAAAATGACATATTTAACCCAAGTTAGCTCCAAAACGACATATAGTTAGCTTGGCTTCCACCTAAATGACATAATTAGCTTAGTTAGCTCCAAAATTACCTATTTAATACAAAATGACCTATACTTAGCTAAGTTCTCTCCTAAATGACATAATAAGGCTAACTTAGCTCCAAGATGACCTATTCCCCCTAACTTAGGTATCAAATGACCTATAATTAGCTTAGCTAGATCCAAAATGGCTTAATAAGCATAGTTTGCTACGGAATGACATATTTTACCCAAGTTAGCTCCGAAATGACCTATAGTTAGCTAGGCTTCCACCTAAATGACATAATTAGCTTAGTTAGCTTCAAAATTGTCTATTTAATAAAAATGACATATGCTTAGCTAATTATCCTCCAAAATGACATAATTAGCTCCAAAAAGGCATAAGTAGCTAATTTAGCCCGAAGAAGGGGACAAGAGGAAAAGAACGAGGAAAAAGGAAAAGAAGGAAGAAGAAGAAGAGAAGGAGAAGAGAAGAAGGAGAAGGAGAAGGAGGAAGAAGAAGGAGAAGGAGGATATCCTCCTTCTCCTTCTTCTTGTCCTTCTTCTTTTCTTCTTATTCTCCTCTTCCTTCTCCCTCTCCTCCTCCTTCTCCTCCTCCTCTTCCTCCTCCTTCTTTTACTTCTCCTTCTTCTTCTCTTCTTGCTTCTTCTCTCTCTCTTCTTCTACGTAGCTTAGACTCATCCAACAAAGACTAAATTGGCTAATTATCCTACAAAATGACATATTTAGCTTAGTTAGGTGAAAAAATCATAAGAACCTTGGTTAGCTCATTAAAATGACCAATTTAGCTCAAAAATGAAATAATAAGCTCAAAATGGCATAAGAACCTTGGTTAGCTCATGAATATTATATACTTAGCTTGGCTTCCACGTAAATATATAATTAGCCAATTTAGCACCAATATGACTTAATAAGCATAGTTAGCTCCAAAATGATATATTTAACTCAAGTTGGCTCCAAAACGACATATAGTTAGCTTGGCTTCCACCTAAATGACATAATTAGCTTAGTTAGCTCCAAAATTACCTATTTAATAAAAAATGACCTATCCTTAGCTAAGTTCTCTCCTAAATGATATAATAAGGCTAACTTAGCTTCAAGATGACCTATCTATACTTATACTAATTAGAGACTCCCTAAAAATTCTCACGTTAATCAGATTTTACGAGCCGTTAATCTTGTGGGACCGAGTTATAACGGTGTAGATTAATTCATAAAATCATATATAAAAAATCCTGATTTTAAATAACTTCTATCTAATCTCCTATGAAAATAAAATTAACCGACTGACTAGAAGTGCACGTACATCAGACTCAACCTCTACGTAATTACCATGGACTCAATTAAGACGATCTCCCATGCCTCAATTTCCAACGTATCCCTCACTTTCTCTATGACGTATCCCTCCCTTTCTCTCTCTCGTATCTCTAGCAATCTCTCATTATTTTCTTTTGGCTAGCGCAATCTCTCATTGATCTGCAAACCGGAAGGTGTTTCCTGTCCGTGAGCCCATGGCCTTCTGGTCAAGCAATTTTCATGGCAGAGCTGAGCGCGGTGTTGCTGTCTAATGCGAGGCGTTGGCCTTCCGTCATACCCCATGCATGTTGATGCAGCTTCCGACGACTGTGAATGTCAGCAAGCATATTTTCGTGGATAATTTGGCCACATCATTCAGCGGACTCCCAAGGAGATGCGAAGTACTCGAAACTGGCATGTGGATGGATTTTCAGGTGGCCGACACATGCAGGTAACAAACTATGAGCCTCATGTTATCTATGTACGTATTTTGCATTGTATGTATGCGTGCCTCTGGAAAGAATCCATCAATAAGATAGCTAGCTAATAACTAGCCTATGAAGGGATCCATCAACATGCATACATCATGTATGTGTGTTTTTATACTAATAAAGTTACACACTAACGGCTTACTAAAAAAGCAAAAAATATATCTTTACATTGATGTTACACAAATAATTTGTGTTTGGCAGTGATTACTCTTATATCTTATATCTTGCACGCATTTTTATGTCAAATATTCAATATGCATTATCAAAAAAATATAACCTATTTCTCATTTTGAGTTTCACAAATCCAGAGAGTATGATTTTGCTTACTAGATAAATATTCGCACTTTTTCTGTGATAATTTGGGAAAGTTTGGAATAATTTCTTAACACCTTGATAATCTTAAAGTTTTGTAGAGCAAAAAAAAGGTAATTCATAACACTGTTTTGACTTTTTTCTACTAGCTATATTTTGTATGGGGATTAGTTGGTTCATGAATATAATAGGGCATCTTTTAGAATATTTTGTTATTGGTTCATGGTTTTTGCGCTTAAATTTCAAGAAATTTGCCAGCATATTTATTTTGTTTTACGTATGTGCTACTTAGGTGTTATTATGCCACGGATCAAACTTGGTGATAGGGACTATGATAAAAAAAATTGTTTCTTTATAGCACCATAGGCCAAGGCCACAATCCTCTATTCTCTTTCAGCATTTAATGAGGACCTATACATTTTAAATTTTAGTGCTCTTGAGTGTCCCAATTTCCGGTAGCTCCTATGGCGGTAATAACTCAAGCTAATCTTAATAGTTTGTAGAGATGTTTTTTTTTCACAAGTTTTCTTCTATTTTTTTTCTTTGTACTACTTATACATTAAATCGTGGAGGATCTCTGAGTGACATGGTTATGGAGCTATGAAGCTTGCTTGTGTATTATAGTTAGCCCTTCTTTCTAGAGGTATCATCATATCGACCTACTTCTATGTAATTTACGCCTACATTTTCTAATGGTACTGATTCAAGCTATTTGATTTTTTTGTTCACATTGGTATATCTTAGGTGTTATAGATGTTCCATGTATGTACTTTCTAGCCAACATTTGAAGTGTGGGCCGTATGTTACAAAGATTCTCACTTATTCTTCTATATAACTTTTTGCAACAAAATAAATAAACTTTTTCTTTCTCGCGATCCTTTAGCCAACTAATATAATGTGGATGTAATTTTGACCAACATGTCAAATGTTTTAAGTTATTTTTCTCTTAGGAAACAAGATTATAGTTCATATGTTGATTTACGTTTATGGTTCCCATTAATTTCTTGAGTGCTATCATTACAGTGATTATAACTGCGACCGTGCAAATGCACGGGTTGGCGACTACTTCCCCATAACTAAGGTATTAAATGGCCTATAATTAGCTTAGCTAGATCCAAAATGGCTTAATAAGCATAGTTTGCTCCAGAATGACATATTTTACCCAAGTTAGCTCCGAAATGACCTATAGTTAGCTAGGCTTCCACCTAAATGACATAATTAGCTTAGTTAGCTCCAAAATGGTCTATTTAATAAAAATGACATATAGTTAGCTAAGTATCCTCCAAAATGACATAATTAGCTCCAAAAAGGCATAATTAGCTAATTTAGCCCGAAGAAGGGGACAAGAGGAGAAGAAAGAGGAAAAATGAAAAGAAGGAAGAAGAAGAAGAAAAGAAGGAGAAGAGAAGAAGAAGGTGAAGGAGAAGGAGGAAGAAGAAGGAGAAGGAGGAGAGAAGCTCCTTCTCCTTCTTCTCCTTCTTCTTGTCCTTCTTCCTTTCTTCTTCTTCTCCTCTTCCTTCTCCTTTTCCTCCTCCTCCTCCTCCTCCTTCTTCTTCTTTTTCTTCTCCTTCTTGCTTCTTCTCTTTCTTCTTCTACGTAGGTTATTTTCCCCAACAAAGACATACTTAGCTAATTATCCTCCAAAATGACATAATTAGCATAGTTAGGTAAAAACTTCATAAGAACCTTGGTTAGCTCATTAAAATGACTAATTTAGCTCCAAAATGACATAATAAGGTCAAAATGGATTAATAATCATAGTTGGCTACAAAATGACATATTTTATCCAAGTTAGGTCTAGAATGACCTATACTTAGCTAAGTTCTCTCCTAAATGACATAATAAGGCTATGTAGCTCCAAGATGACCTATTCCACCTAACTTAGCTATTAAATAGCCTACACTTAGCTAAGTTATCTCCGAAATAACCTATATATACTTCTTCATCTAGTATTCTTCTTCTAACTTTCTTATTTGTCATTTTGCAGATTACATTCACTTCATGGGAAGCTTGGATTATATTGATGGAATGCTTGAATATGATTTCTTGTACCATGGCTTCACGGAAGCTTGTATTGAAACTATTGTAGTATATGGATATATATGAAACTTTGTATGCATGGATGAAACTGGTGTAATATATGGTTTGGTACGGATGCAACTTGCATAATATGTATGTACTATGGATGAAAGTTATTTTAATATGGTTATGAGTACGGAAACAATTTATTTTTATCAAATATATATATATATATATACATATATATATATATATCCTGGTTATTGTGAAAATTTCTTGATATAATAGGAAATAAAATAAAAGGGGCTCTTTTCAGCCTTTGCCGTCTGCCCCCTCATGGCAAAGGGGTGAGGGCAGACGGCAAAGAGGGGAGAGAGAGGGGCTGGGTCCCCCTTTGCCGTCAGTCCCCTCATGGCAAAGGGGTGGGGGCAGACGGAAAAGAGGGGAGAGAGAGAGGGCTGGGTCCCCCCTTTATCGTCAGCCCCCTCATGGCAAAGGGGGGGGAGCAGACGGCAAAGAGGGGAGAGAGAGAGGGGCTGGGTCCCCCCCTTTGCCGTGAGCGCCCTCAAGGCAAAGGGGGCTGGGGGCGGACGACAAAGAGGGGAGGCCTGTCGTTAACACTTAACGGGACCGTCCGTGGATCTGCCGTCACATTTAGTTTGCTGTCTGCCCCCTGATGGCAAAGATTCTTTGCCATCCGCCTTACAAAAGCAGAAGGCAAAGAACCACTTCACCGGATATTTTTTTGCCGTCTAGTTTGCGGTCTGCTGACGGACGACAAAGCCTTTGCCGTCTGTGGTTCCCCTCTTTGCTGTCTGCCATGGCAGACGACAATTCTCAGATTCCTGTAGTGATTGTTTTGTCCTAGCTAGGAAACAAATGTCAGTTTATCCTGGCTACTAGCAAATGACAATACAAGTTATTAAGAGCCAACATTGCTGAATAAGGATAGTTCAATGATGCTAACTAAGGTGCTTCCTCTTCCTCACTTCTGATGCTGCCTCTTTCTTCTTCTCCTCTTGTTCTTTTGCTTCAGGTCCTTGTCTGACCTCTGTTATCCCACATTGCCTGAGCCCACTCCAACCTTTTGTTCTTCCACGCTTCATTGTCGAACGCCACCACACCATGGCTGGAGCTGATCACCTCATCAGGAGTCGAATCTTCCTCCTCCGGCACAAATTCATCAACTCCCCATTGTAGGATCCAGTTGTGGATGATGCAACATGCAAGAACAAGATTCACCTGGGTAGGGTAAGGGTGGAACAGCTTCTGATCCAGGATCTTAAACATGTTCTTCAGAGCTCCAAAGGCCCTCTCAACAGTCACTCTAAGGCTGGAGTGTCTGAGGTTGAACAATTCCTGAGGAGTCCTAAGATAGTTCCTACCAGCAAACTCGCTCAGATGGTACAAGGTTTTCCTCAAAGGTGGAAGAACACCTGGCCGAAATGCATAGCCAACATCTTCAAGGTAGAACTTGGCATCGGGGATGTTGATGCCATCATGACGACTCATGCTGTCACTGAGAATGTTAGCATCATGTGTTGAACCTTCCCAGCCAGCCAACACATATGTGAACTTCAGATCAAAGTCAATAGCAGCTAGCACATTCTGGCTTGTGTAGTGCTTCCTCCCCCTATATGCTGCAGCTTATGACCTCAACACTTTGGTAGTGACATGAGTACAATCTATTGCTCCAATGCAATCCTGGAATGACATTACAATATGTGTTACTCCATAGAAGGACAATAACAACATATCAAGGCATGAACTACATATTGTATAAGTGCTCACCTTGAAGTATGGGTACCATCTTGGGCTAGCGCTAATCTTGGTAGGAGTCTGGTCGGTTGGTGACATGATCATCTCTCCTCCGAGCTCCCCAACAACATACAACACTTGCTTGAAGTACCTGGAGATGGTCTCTATTGATCTCCTGAATGTGTTGTGTACAACCCTAAACTTCTGGTTATGACCAACAACATGGAGTAACATGGCCACCTGCTCATCCACAGTGGTGTTGATGCTATCTTGTAGCAGCCCCTACTCCTAAACGTCTCCACAAGTCTGTTGAAAGGAGCACTTTTCATTCTAAGCATCCACAGAGCCTCTGTGTCGTTACAGTTGTAGATGTAGTTCAGATTGGCTACCCTCTCCTGATCCCGGATTAACATCGGACTATACTGGATGAGAGGTTTCTCATTCCGACGAACAACTCTCTTATGGACCAACAGGATCCAGGCCTGAACCACAACTATCAGCGAGCTGCATGAACTAGAAGCTTCGTCCGTCCATCAACAACCTATGCCACATCCATGATGCGGTCAGGGCACGCGCTATCGCTCCTAAACACTCCTATCGAACAACCTATCACATAACGGAGGAGGGGGGTAGCTTACTAGCTTCGGTGTCGGTGGAGACATGGCGGAGACGAGGATGGCCGGACGGAGTCGAGGAAGAAGAGGAGAAGGAGTTGCCGTTGCGGGGGAGTGGCGTTGCCGATGCATGTCAGATCTCAGTCACCGCCGCCGTCGAAGCCGCAGAAGTGAATCGCCGCCGCCGCCGGTGTCAACAACAACAGAGGAGGCTGTCCTAAAGCTAGATGTGAGCGAGTAAATGGGGTGATGAGGGTATATTTGGCGCCACCTCGCCTCTGCCAATTTTACCCTCCCGCCGTCTCCGCCCGCTTCCCCTGCATCGTGCCCTACGTCGCTTCTTCATTTTCCGCCCGACTCAGCCTAGCTCGTTGGAAACGGCTGATACGGTCGTTTCCAGTGAGTCACGCTCTCGGGTGCTTTAAGTTCCGTGCAGATGCGAGTCAGGCCGGCCTGCACGCAACCAAACGACCAATTTTCATCCTGCCCGGACCTGGTTGAGCTGTATGCAGCCAACCAAACGCACCCTAGTGTAGACACTTTTGGGCTTTGGGTGCCTCCCTTGGAGCAACCCCCCCCCCCCAAACATATTTTTGTTTTATTTTCATAAAAAAATTATATCACAGAAAGATAACACCATGAAAAATTCGCTACAAACAGTGGGAGACCTATTACACTAGTGGGGACAGGGCCTATAGCCCCGGCCCGTAAGGGGCTTTAGTCCCGGTTCACCAACCGGGACTAAAGGGGCGGGACTAAAGGCCTAACCTTTTCGTCCCGACCCTGTTACACCCCGGGACTAAAGGTGCTCCACGTGGGCGCCTCATAGCACCCCAGGGGCAGGCCCTTTAGTCCCGGTTCGTTACACGGACCGGGACTAAAGATTTTCAGATTTTGCTGGTTTTGGGTTTTTTTTGAATGAAATTATTTTTGGGTTTTAGGGTTTTAGGGTTTAGGTGTTCGGGAGATTAACGTGATGCCTCGTTTGGTGTTCGGGAATTAGTTTTCATATAATTTAAATAGAAATAATTATGCATATATATATATAAAATTAACTTATCTTACAAGCGATCATATATATACAATTATACGGACATCTGAATTATCGGGACTAGAGCCCGTCTATTCGATTACATGGACGAACATCAGTAATGGCCCTTAGCTACACTAAATCGTCCTTTGTCTTCTATAGCTTCCGTCCTCAGAAATCCCGCAAGCTCCTCTGCAACAGCAATCGCGCGTTGTTGTGGTAGGACCTTCGTCCTCATGGCCGTGTGCTATATAAGAAGAGGAGATGAATATGAATATCAATCATGATAACAAAGAATGAAGGATAAAAATAGAGGTGTGAATGTTCATTGCTTACGTCGAATCTCTGATCCTTGAACTTAGAGGTAAACGTGTGAATGGTCTCGCAAACATAGTATCTGCATAGATGCGTTCCTCATGGCTGCTGGTCGCACTTTACGAGAATAGAATATATATAATCAAAATAATAATCTAGCATCATAAATGTATTGAAAATTAATAGAAGTATATCATACTACTACTTACCTGAGCCGCTCTAAAGGTCAGCTTCTCAGGAAAGTTACCGGTAGTCACGCACTTGAACCGCTTCCAAACCCTGCCCGACAAGGATAATGATTTGCTAAGTTTTTCATTAATTGATATATCAAAAAATCATCGAAAGAGACCGAGTGAGCGCAAGAATGATTAAAGTTACCCTTGGAGCATGTCCTGCAGGCTTTGGAATTGTTCCAAGGATCTCGATAATGGGTCGAAGGCATCAACTCTTCCCTTATCAATTTGAATGTCCAACAGAATCCAATGGAAGCTGCACATGTATATATATATATGTGTGTGTGTGTGTCACTAACTTATCAATTACACTTATAAGTGAATGGACACAGCAGAGTAAAGACCCTCACCTGAAGTTGTATGGAAACAGTATGTGGTCACAGAAATTTTGATCTGTTAGAAACCTTAGAAGGTTTTCCTCCGTCTCCTTGGGTTTGTCAGTTAGCGTCGCTATATGTATTTTATCTGGGTCAATAAACCCAATATTTAGGATGCTCTTACTTTTACACTCCAGAATCTTCATTCTGCATAATAGAGTACAAGTTATATATAGACAATGAATTGAAATAACTAAACAAGTTATATGTAGACAACGAATTAAAAAACTTACCCACAATAGCAACTCATAAGCGATTTGTCGAGGGCGTCGCCATTGTACATCTGGAAAAGTTCATCAAAGTCGATATGGATTTCTTCGGAGCGGTCATAGTACTCCCGTGGGACACTCAGCACGATCATCGTTCTCCCATTCTTTGATTCACTTAAGTACCATTTATGCAAGTAACGCATATTTGTTGGGAGATCATCTTTGCTGACCAAAGGCTCTCCCATGACAAACGGTGGCTTAGGGGCTACCACAGCCTTGGGTATCCTGTCGTCTTGGGAAGCCAGCAAATCTTCAACCGAGATACCACATTCATCCGCCAACTCCTTTACTCTTTCAAAAGCTTGCCCCTGCACCCGAGGGGGAACATTCTCGGTTAACACCTTGAGGGGTGGGATCGACTGTTTGGCCTGTTGTCCAAGCTAAGGAACGTCTGATTTTTTCTTGCTTGTAGTTGAACTTGATTTGCTCCCACTTGCACTTGCACGTGAGCTGCTCTTTTTTACTTCCTTCTGCAATGTGCGTGTATAGTCATCAGGCTTATAGTGTAAGTCATACTGTGATGGAGTGGTTATGAAGTCTTTTGCCCATGCTATGTGCTTCTCGGTGTATTCCGGGCGGGGCTCGGGTTCCTTCCTTTTCATCTGCGCATCATGCTGTTCCTTTGCTATCCTGGCATTTTCCTCGGGGGTACGATCATAAGGTCTGATAGGAAGATTAGCATGAGGTACCTTTGGGAGGGGCGACAGTTTGCGCTTTGGGGAGCTCCGTCGCTTAGAAATTATCGACGGAGCGTTCTTGCTGGCACGCTTCCGCTTAGTATCATGTGTGGGCGGCGGCGGAGACGGACGACCCAAGTCTGGCGGCGGTGATCGAGATGGACTCGTGTTGTGCTGGCCGACGTCATGTGGAGGGCTTGGAGGTAATGAAGGTGTAGGTGACCTGCGACGACTCGGAGGCGGTGTTGTCCTTGGGGCCGAGCCTGGAAGCTTGATGTAGTTCTTGTCCCATAGGATGACTCCACCCAGTACTTCTCCGAGTGTCCTTTCATCTTCGGGTCCAGCTATGTCGAGCTCCATATCATTAAACCCCGTCATGATTTCATCCACCCCGACTTTAGCAAAGCCAGCCGGAATCTCACGGCCATGCCAGCGTGCATCAGGGCCAGAAGGTAAAGCTTGCCCGACGGCCACCTTCATGGACATGTTCTTGAATTTCTGATGGAGTTCACATGATGTTGACTCCTTGATTCCATCCACGGGGTAGCCGGGACCGCCCTCTATCATTCTTCGTTCATCGTCGGGCGGGGCCTCAGATTCAGCCACGCTGCTTTTCCGCTTAGATGGGGCGCCGGTAATATCAAGTGCATGATCTTCCTGGCGCGGTACTCCTCTAAGCTCATCAATCTGCTTTTGTTGCTCGTTAATCCTGGCAAGCAACTGGTTGAACTTGTCATTCTCCTCATCCTGCTGCCGCTTCTTTGCTTTCTCTCGGCTTCTGTAAGTGTCTTGGTCTCTGGCAAACCCAAGCCACCACGGGTAAGAAGGACCGAAGCCTCGCGTTCGTCCTCCATGTTCGTCATTGCCGAGGACCAGTGTGAGCAAATATTTATCTCTATCTGCAGTGAACTTTCTTTGTCCCTCCTTAATTTCTTTCACTATCCTTTTCCAATTCTCCGTGGGTATCCTAAGATCGTCATTGCAGATGAGGTCCCCTGTTTTTTCGTCGTACGACCCACCATGCGCAAGGAACCAATTTCTTGCTCTCAATTCCCACTCATGACGGAGTGGTTCAGGTACGATGCCTTTATCTATCAGATCTTGCTCTTTCTTATCCCACTTTGGGATGGCAGTCTCATAGCCCCCTCGCCCCAGCTTGTGGTGATATTTCTTCTTGTCGGCATTTATCTTGTTCTTTTCTGATAATGCATGGGCATCTTCTGACTCCTTGTACTCTTGAAATGCCTTCCAGTGATTCGCCTGCTTGGCTAGATACCCCTCGAATACTGGCACTTTCTGTGTCTTCAAATAGTTTTTCCATAGCTTCTTCTTCCAGCTACGGAACAGTTCGGCCATCTTCTTCAGAGTCCACTACTTGACTTTAGCCCTCAGTTTGTCTGCGGCATCTTCATTCTCACATTCTGGCAGGTTGAAATGTGACATGAGATCATTTCAAAGATTATCTTTGTACCTTTCGGCGACATAGTCACTATCGGCTGCCCCTTTGCGCTTGTTCCACTCCCGAACGCTGATCGGGATGTGATCCCTAACGATAACTCCGCATTGCTTCTTGAATGTGTCAGCAGCATTCTTAGGAAGCTTGGGTTCGCCCGCAGGAAATATCACCTCAAATGTGTAATGCGTCCGTGCACCCAACTTTCTAGTCGGGCCTCGTTTCGTAGTTTTGCTCGATGTGGAGGCTTAAGAGGGAGAAACATTCGTCAAATGAATGTATATGTATACAATATAGAGCTATCTCCAATATTTTTCACATATTACAAGTGATTGTCGAACTTCATATGTATACCTCGCCGGACTTCTCCTCTTCACCGGCTTCGCCATCAGTGGAGTTATCACCTTCTCCGTCATTGGACCTATCTCCTGCCCCATCGGCTTCATCTTCGTGTCGCTCGACCTCCATTCCAACGTCCTGGTTTAGATATGACGACGAACATTCAGCTGGTTCAACGTCGGGTCCGTCTTTGATTATATCTTCGAGAAGTTCTTCCTCTTCGAGATTCCTGATATGTGGATCCATAGTTCTGCAAAAAACGGATTCTCTTAACCTTTGTACCAAAAAAGAATTATTCTATTAGGAACTCCGTTCCAAAACAACTTAAGTCCCGGGTCGTGGCTCCACCCGGGACTCCTAGATTTCTGCATAGTATTCAAAGTAGGAGTACTTTTCCAATTTGAGCATTCAATAAGAAAAACCAAATAGTAAAATAAAGTAGTATTCAAATTAGGATGCATTCAATTATAAGCTAATACATCATCACTTTTGTCCGTACATCGTCGAATATTATCACTAATGCTCCTCGAATACTATCATACATATAGCATCACTAATACATCTAGAACCGTAGCGCCCGACGGGTATCGGCGCGGGCGGTGGACACCCAAAGAGAAGGAACCATCACAGGATCATAGCTCCAGTGAGATCCCCGAAGAACCAGCCAGGTATGCTTGAACCTGCCCTCCAACGCAACCATGTAGCGACGGACGTGCTCATCCTGTTGGGGAACGTCGCATGGGAAACAAAAATTTCCTACGCGCACGAAGACCTATCATGGTGATGTCCATCTACGAGAGGGGATGAGTGATCTACGTACCCTTGTAGATCGTACAGCAGAAGCGTTTAGTGAACGCGGTTGATGTAGTGGAACGTCCTCACGTCCCTCGATCCGCCCCGCGAACAATCCCGCGATCAGTCCCACGATCTAGTACCGAACGGACGGCACCTCCGCGTTCAGCACACGTACAGCTCGACGATGATCTCGGCCTTCTTGATCCAGCAAGAGGGACAGAGAGGTAGAAGGTTGGTGATGACCTTGTCTCAGCAGGGCTCCGCCCGAGCTCCGTAGAAACGCGATCTAGAGGAAAAACCGTGGAGGTATGTGGTCGGGCTGGCGTGGAAAAGTCGTCTCAAATCAGCCCCAATACCTCCATATATATAGGTGGGAGGGAGGGGACCTTGCCTTGGGGCTCAAGGAGCCCCAAGGGGGTCGGCCGACTCCAAGGGGGGAGGACTCCCCCCCCCAAACCGAGTTGGACTTGGTTTGGTGGGAGGGAGTCCCCCTTCCTTCCCACCTCCTCCTTTTTTTCTCTTTTCTCTTGATTTTCTCTTCTTGGCGCATAGAGCCCTTTTGGGCTGTCCCACCAGCCCACTAAGGGCTAGTGTGCCACCCTCAAGGCCTATGGGCTTCCCCTGGGTGCCCCCCCCCCGGTGAACTCCCGGAACCCATTCGTCATTCCCGGTACATTCCCGGTAACTCCGAAAACCTTCCGGTAATCAAATGAGGTCATCCTATATATCAATCTTTGTTTCCGGACTATTCCGGAAACCCTCGCGACGTCCGTGATCTCATCCGGGACTCCGAACAACATTCGGTAACCAACCATATAACTCAAATACGCATAAAACAACGTCGAACCTTAAGTGTGCAGACCCTGCGGGTTCGAGAACTATGTAGACATGACCCGAGAGACTCCTCGGTCAATATCCAATAGCGGGACCTGGATGCCCATATTGGATCCTACATATTCTACGAAGATCTTATCGTTTGAACCTCAGTGCCAAGGATTCATACAATCACGTATGTCATTCCCTTTGTCCTTCGGTATGTTACTTGCCCGAGATTCGATCGTCGGTATCCGCATACCTATTTCAATCTCGTTTACCGGCAAGTCCCTTTACTCGTTCTGTAATACAAGATCCCGCAACTTACACTAAGTCACATTGCTTGCAAGGCTTGTGTGTGATGTTGTATTACCGAGTGGGCCTCGAGATACCTCTCCGTCACACGGAGTGACAAATCCCAGTCTCGATCCATACTAACTCTACGAACACCTTCGGAGATACCTGTAGAGCATCTTTATAGTCACCCAGTTACGTTGCGACTTTTGATACACACAAAGCATTCCTCTGGTGTCCGTGAGTTATATGATCTCATGGTCATAGGAACAAATACTTGACACGCAGAAAACAGTAGCAACAAAATGACACGATCAACATGCTACGTCTATTAGTTTGGGTCTAGTCCATCACATGATTCTCCTAATGATGTGATCCCGTTATCAAGTGACAACACTTGCCCATGGCCAGGAAACCTTGACCATCTTTGATCAACGAGCTAGTCAACTAGAGGCTTACTAGGGACAGTGTTTTGTCTATGTATCCACACAAGTATTGTGTTTCCAATCAATACAATTATAGCATGGATAATAAACGATTATCATGAACTAAGAAATATAATAATAACTAATTTATTATTGCCTCTAGGGCATATTTCCAACAGTCTCCCACTTGCACTAGAGTCAATAATCTAGTTCACATCACCATGTGATTCCAACGAATCCAACACCCATATAGTTATGGGGTCTGATCACGTCTTGCTCGTGAGAGAGGTTTTAGTCAACGGTTCTGAAACTTTCAGATCTGTGCGTTCTTTACAAATCTTTATGTCATCTTATAGATGCTGCTACTACGTGCTATTCGGAAATGCTCCAAATATCTACTCTACTAAACGAATCCGTTTCACTACTCATAGTTATTCGGATTAGTGTCAAAGCTTGCATCGACGTAACCCTTTACGACGAACTCTTCAAGCACCTCCATAATCGAGAAAAATTCCTTAGTCCATTAGTTACCAAGGATAAATTTTGACCGCTGCTAGTGATTCAATCATGGATCACTCTCTGTACCTCTCAACAGACTTTGAGTCAAGGCACTCATCAGGTGCGGTACACAGCATGGCATACTTTAGATTCTACGGCTAAGGCATAGAAGACGACCTTCGTCTATTCTCTTTATTCTGCCGGGGTCGGATTTTGAGTCTTACTCAAATTCACACCTTACAACGCAACCAAGAACTCCTTCTTTGCTGATCTATTTTGAACTCCTTCAAAAACTTGTCAAGGCATGCATCTTGTTGAAACTTCCATTAAGCACTTTCGATCTATCTCCATAGATCTTTGATGCTTAATGTTTAAGTAGCGCAATCCAGGTACTCCTTTGAAAACTCCTTTCAGACAACATTGTATGCTTTACAGAAATTCTACATCACTTCTGATCCACAATATGTCAACCACATATACTTATCAGAAATTCTATAGTGCTCCCACTCACTTCTTTGGAAATACAAGTTTCTCATAAACCTTGTACAAACCAAAAATCTTTGATCATCTCATCAAAGTGTATATTCCAACTCCGAGATGCTGGCACCAGTCCACTGAAGGATCACTGGAGCTTGCATACTTGCTAGTATCTTTAGGATCGACAAAACCTTCTGGTTGTATCTCATACAATGTTTGCTCAAGGAAACCGTCGAGAAAACAATGTTTTGACATCCTACGTGCAATATTTCATAAATAATGCATCAACAACTAACATAATTCTAACAGACCTTTAGCATCGCTACGAGTGAGAAAATCTCATCATAGTCAACTGTTTGATCTTGTCGAAAACATCTTTGCGACAAGTCGAGCTTTTCTTAATACTGACTTATCACCATCATCGTCTGTCTCCTTTTAAAGATCCATCTTTACTCAATAGTCTTATGACCATCAAGTAGTTCTTTCAAAGTCTACACTTTGTTTTTATACATGGATCCTCTCTCGGATTTCATGGCTTCCAGCCATTTGTCGGAATCTGGGCCCACCATCGCTTTTCTCCATAACTCGTATGTTCACTGTTGCTCAACAACATGACCTCCAAGACAGGGTTACCGTACCACTCTGTAGTAGTATGCGACCTTGTCAACCAACGAGGCTTGTAGTAACTTGATCCGATGCTTGATGATCACCATCATCAGCTTCCACTTCAATTGGTGTAGGCGCCACAGGAACAACTTCCTGCGCACTGCTACACACTGGTTGAAGTGATGGTTCAATAACCTCATCAAGTTCTACTACCCTCCCACTCAATTCTTTCGAGAGAAACCTTTCCTCGAGAAAGGATCCGTTTCTAGAAACAAACACTTTGCTTTCGGATCTGAGATAGGAGATGTACCCAACTATTTTGGATATCCTATGAAGATGCATTTATCCGCTTTGGGTTCGAGTTTATCAGACTGAAACTTTTTCACATAAGTGTCGAAGCCCCAAACTTTCAAGAAACGACAGTTTAGATTTCTCTAAACCTCAGTCTATACTGTGTCATCTCAACGGAAATACGCGGTGCCCTATTTAAAGTGAGTGCGGTTGTCTCTAATGCATAACCCATAAACGATAGTGGTAATTCGATAAGAGACATCATAGTATGCACCATACCAAATAGTGCATGGCTATGACGTTCAGACACATCATCACACTATGATGTTCCAGGTGGCATGAACTGCGAAACAATTTCCACATTGTCTTAACTGCGTACCAAAACTCGTAACTCAGATATTCATTTCCATGATCATATCATAGACAGTTTATCCTCTTGTTACGACGAACTTCACTCTGAAACGGAATTGAACTTTTCAACATTTCAGACTTGTGATTCATTAAGTAAATACTCCTGTATCTACTCAAATCGTCAGTGAAGTAAGAACATAATGATATCCACTACGTGCCTCAGCAACCATTGGACTGCATACATCAAAATGTATCACTTCCAACAAGTTACTATCTTATTTCATCTCAATGAAAACAAGGCCTTGCTCATGTGGTATGATTTGCATGTCACTAGTGATTCGAAATCAGGTGAGTATAAAGATCCATCAGCATGGAGCCTCTTCATGCAATTTATACTAAAATGACTCAAGCGGCAGTGCCACAAGTAAGTGGTACTATCATCATTAACTCGTATCTTTTGGCACCAATATCATGAACATGTGTAACACTACGATCGAGATTCAATAAACCATTGAAGGTGATTATTCAAGCAAATAGAGTAACCATTATTCTCTTTAAATGAATAATCATATTGCAATAAACACGATCCAATCATGTTCATGCTTAACGCAAGCACCAAATAACGATTATTTAGGTTTAACACCAATCCCGATGGTAGAGGGAGCGTGCGACGTTTGATCATATCAACCTTGGAAACACTTCCAACACGTATCGTCACCTCGCCTTTAGCTAGTCTCCATTTATGTCATAGTTTTCATTTCGTGTTACTAATCACTTAGCAACCGAACCGGTATCCAATACCCTCATGCTACAAGGAGTACTAGTAAAGTACACATCAACATCATGTATATCAAATATACTTCTTTCAACTTTTGCCAGCCTTCTTATCTACCAAGTATCTAGAGTTGCTCCGCCTCAGTGACTGTTCCCCTCATTACTGAAGCACTTAGTCTCGGGTTTGGGTTCAATCTTGGGTCTCTTCATTAGTGTAGCAACTGTTTTGCTGTTTCACGAAGTATCCCTTCTAGCCCTTGCCTTTCTTGAAATTTAGTGGTTCTATAAACCATCAACTATTGATGCTCCTTCTTGATTTCTACTTTTGCAGTGTCAAACATCGCGAATCGCTCAAGGATCATTGTATCTATCCTTGATATGTTATAGTTCATCACGAAGCTCTCACAGCTTGGTGGCAGTGACTTTGGAGAACCATCACTATCTCATCTGAAAGGTTAACTCCCACTTGATTCAAGTGATTGTCGTACCTAGACAATCTGAGCGCACGCTCAACGATTGAGCTTTTCCCCTTTACTTTGTGGACAAAGAATCTTGTTGGAGGTCTCGTACCTCTTAACAAGGGCACAAGCATGAAATCACAATTTCATCTCTTCAGAACATCACTTATGTTCCATGACGTTTTGAAACGTTTTCGGCGCCTTGCTTCTAAGCCATTAAGTATTTTGTACTGAACTATCGTGTAGTCATCAGAAACGTGTATGTCGGATGTTCACAGCATCCACAGACGACGCTCGAGGTGCAGCACACGAGTGGTGCATTAAGGACATAAGCCTTCTGCGCAACAATGAGGACAATCCTCGGTTTTACAGACTTAGTCTGCAAAGTTTCCTACTATCAACTTTCAACTAAATTTTCTCTAGGAACATATAAAACCAGTAGAGCTATAGCGCAAGCTACATCGTAATTCGCAAAGACCATTAGACTATGTTCATGACAATTAGTTCAATTAATCATATTACTTAAGAACTCCCACTCAAAAAGTACATCTCTCTAGTCATTTGAGTGGTACATGATCCAAATCCACTATCTCAAGTCCGATCATCACGTGAGTCGAGAATAGTTTCAGTGGTAAGCATCTCTATGCTAATCATATCAACTATACGATTCATGCTCGACCTTTCGGTCTCATGTGTTCCGAGGCCATGTCTGCACATGCTAGGCTCGTCAAGCTTAACCCGAGTGTTCCGCGTGCGCAACTGTTTTGCACCCGTTGTATGTGAACGTTGAGTCTATCACACCTGATCATCACGTGGTGTCTCGAAACGACGAACTGTAGCAACGGTGCACAGTCGGGGAGAACACAATTTCGTCTTGAAATTTTAGTGAGAGATCACCTCATAATGCTACCGTCGTTCTAAGCAAAATAAAGTGCATGAAAGGATTAACATCACATGCAATTCATAAGTGACATGATATGGCCATCATCACGTGCTTCTTGATCTCCATCACCAAAGCACTGGCACGATCTTCTTGTCACCGGCGTCACACCATGATCTCCATCATCATGATCTCCATCAACGTGTCGCCATCGGGGTTGTCGTGCTACTCATGCTATTACTACTAAAGCTACGTCTTAGCAAAATAGTAAACGCATATGCAAGCACAAACGTTAGTTATAAAGACAACCCTATGGCTCCTGCCGGTTGTCGTACCATCGACGTGCAAGTCGATATTAACTATTACAACATGATCATCTCATACATCCAATATATCACATCACATCGTTGGCCATATCACATCACAAGCATACCCTGCAAAAACAAGTTAGACGTCCTCTAATTTTGTTGTTGCATGTTTTACGTGGTGACCATGGGTATCTAGTAGGATCGCATCTTACTTACGCAAACACCACAACGGAGATATATGAATTGCTATTTAACCTCATCCAAGGACCTCCTCGGTCAATTCCGATTCAACTAAAGTTGGAGAAACTGACACCCGCCAGTCATCTTTGAGCAACGGAGTTACTCGTAGCGATGAAACCAGTCTCTCGTAAGCGTACGAGTAATGTTGGTCCGAGCCGCTTCGATCCAACAATACCGCGGAATCAAGAAAAGACTAAGGAGGGCAGCAAGACTCACATCACCGCCCACAAAAACTTTTGTGTTCTACTCGAGATTACATCTACGCATGAACCTAGCTCGGATACCACTGTTGGGGAACGTCACATGGGAAACAAAAATTTCCTACGCGCACGAAGACCTATCATGGTGATGTCCATCTACGAGAGGGGATGAGTGATCTACGTACCCTTGTAGATCGTACAGCAGAAGCGTTTAGTGAACGCGGTTGATGTAGTGGAACGTCCTCACGTCCCTCGATCCGCCCCGCGAACAATCCCGCGATTAGTCCCACGATCTAGTACCGAACGGACGGCACCTCCGCGTTCAGCACACGTACAGCTCGACGATGATCTCGGCCTTCTTGATCCAGCAAGAGAGACGGAGAGGTAGAAGAGTTCTCCGGCAGCGTGACGGCGCTCCGGAGGTTGGTGATGACCTTGTCTCAGCAGGGCTGCGCCCGAGCTCCGTAGAAACGCGATCTAGAGGAAAAACCGTGGAGGTATGTGGTCGGGCTGGCATGGAAAAGTCGTCTCAAATCAGCCCCAATACCTCCATATATATAGGTGGGAGGGAGGGGACCTTGCCTTGGGGCTCAAGGAGCCCCAAGGGGGTCGGCCGAGTCCAAGGGGGGAGGACTCCCCCCCAAACCGAGTTGGACTTGGTTTGGTGGGAGGGAGTCCCCCTTCCTTCCCACCTCCTCCTTTTTTTTCTCTTTTCTCTTGATTTTCTCTTCTTGGCGCATAGAGCCCTTTTGGGCTGTCCCACCAGCCCACTAAGGGCTGGTGTGCCACCCTCAAGGCCTATGGGCTTCCCCGGGGTGGGTTGCCCCCCCCCCCGGTGAACTCCCGGAACCCATTCGTCATTCCCGGTACATTCCCGGTAACTCCGAAAACCTTCCGGTAATCAAATGAGGTCATCCTATATATCAATCTTCGTTTCCGGACTATTCCGGAAACCCTCGTGACGTCCGTGATCTCATCCGGGACTCCGAACAACATTTGGTAACCAACCATATAACTCAAATACGCATAAAACAACGTCGAACCTTAAGTGTGCAGACCCTGCGGGTTCGAGAACTATGTAGACATGACCCGAGAGACTCCTCGGTCAATATCCAATAGCGGGACCTGGATGCCCATATTGGATCCTACATATTCTACGAAGATCTTATCGTTTGAACCTCAGTGCCAAGGATTCATACAATCACGTATGTCATTCCCTTTGTCCTTCGGTATGTTACTTGCCCGAGATTCGATCGTCGGTATCCGCATACCTATTTCAATCTCGTTTACCGGCAAGTCCCTTTACTCGTTCTGTAATACAAGATCCCGCAACTTACACTAAGTCACATTGCTTGCAAGGCTTGTGTGTGATGTTGTATTACCGAGTGGGCCTCGAGATACCTCTCCGTCACACGGAGTGACAAATCCCAGTCTCGATCCATACTAACTCTACGAACACCTTCGGAGATACCTGTAGAGCATCTTTATAGTCACCCAGTTACGTTGCGACTTTTGATACACACAAAGCATTCCTCTGGTGTCCGTGAGTTATATGATCTCATGGTCATAGGAACAAATACTTGACACGCAGAAAACAGTAGCAACAAAATGACACGATCAACATGCTACGTCTATTAGTTTGGGTCTAGTCCATCACATGATTCTCCTAATGATGTGATCCCGTTATCAAGTGACAACACTTGCCCATGGCCAGGAAACCTTGACCATCTTTGATCAACGAGCTAGTCAACTAGAGGCTTACTAGGGACAGTGTTTTGTCTATGTATCCACACAAGTATTGTGTTTCCAATCAATACAATTATAGCATGGATAATAAACGATTATCATGAACTAAGAAATATAATAATAACTAATTTATTATTGCCTCTAGGGCATATTTCCAACAGTCTCCCACTTGCACTAGAGTCAATAATCTAGTTCACATCACCATGTGATTCCAACGAATCCAACACCCATATAGTTATGGGGTCTGATCACGTCTTGCTCGTGAGAGAGGTTTTAGTCAACGGTTCTGAAACTTTCAGATCTGTGCGTTCTTTACAAATCTTTATGTCATCTTATAGATGCTGCTACTACGTGCTATTCGGAAATGCTCCAAATATCTACTCTACTAAACGAATCCGTTTCACTACTCATAGTTATTCGGATTAGTGTCAAAGCTTGCATCGACGTAACCCTTTACGACGAACTCTTCAAGCACCTCCATAATCGAGAAAAATTCCTTAGTCCATTAGTTACCAAGGATAAATTTTGACCGCTGCTAGTGATTCAATCATGGATCACTCTCTGTACCTCTCAACAGACTTTGAGTCAAGGCACTCATCAGGTGCGGTACACAGCATGGCATACTTTAGATTCTACGGCTAAGGCATAGAAGACGACCTTCGTCTATTCTCTTTATTCTGCCGGGGTCGGATTTTGAGTCTTACTCAAATTCACACCTTACAACGCAACCAAGAACTCCTTCTTTGCTGATCTATTTTGAACTCCTTCAAAAACTTGTCAAGGCATGCATCTTGTTGAAACTTCCATTAAGCACTTTCGATCTATCTCCATAGATCTTTGATGCTTAATGTTTAAGTAGCGCAATCCAGGTACTCCTTTGAAAACTCCTTTCAAACAACCTTGTATGCTTTACAGAAATTCTACATCACTTCTGATCCACAATATGTCAACCACATATACTTATCAGAAATTCTATAGTGCTCCCACTCACTTCTTTGGAAATACAAGTTTCTCATAAACCTTGTACAAACCAAAAATCTTTGATCATCTCATCAAAGTGTATATTCCAACTCCGAGATGCTGGCACCAGTCCACTGAAGGATCACTGGAGCTTGCATACTTGCTAGTATCTTTAGGATCGACAAAACCTTCTGGTTGTATCTCATACAATGTTTGCTCAAGGAAACCGTCGAGAAAACAATGTTTTGACATCCTACGTGCAATATTTCATAAATAATGCATCAACAACTAACATAATTCTAACAGACCTTTAGCATCGCTACGAGTGAGAAAATCTCATCATAGTCAACTGTTTGATCTTGTCGAAAACATCTTTGCGACAAGTCGAGCTTTTCTTAATACTGACTTATCACCATCATCGTCTGTCTCCTTTTAAAGATCCATCTTTACTCAATAGTCTTATGACCATCAAGTAGTTCTTTCAAAGTCTACACTTTGTTTTTATACATGGATCCTCTCTCGGATTTCATGGCTTCCAGCCATTTGTCGGAATGTGGGCCCACCATCGCTTTTCTCCATAACTCGTATGTTCACTGTTGCTCAACAACATGACCTCCAAGACAGGGTTACCGTACCACTCTGTAGTAGTATGCGACCTTGTCAACCAACGAGGCTTGTAGTAACTTGATCCGATGCTTGATGATCACCATCATCAGCTTCCACTTCAATTGGTGTAGGCGCCACAGGAACAACTTCCTGCGCACTGCTACACACTGGTTGAAGTGATGGTTCAATAACCTCATCAAGTTCTACTACCCTCCCACTCAATTCTTTCGAGAGAAACCTTTCCTCGAGAAAGGATCCGTTTCTAGAAACAAACACTTTGCTTTCGGATCTGAGATAGGAGATGTACCCAACTATTTTGGATATCCTATGAAGATGCATTTATCCGCTTTGGGTTCGAGTTTATCAGACTGAAACTTTTTCACATAAGTGTCGAAGCCCCAAACTTTCAAGAAACGACAGTTTAGATTTCTCTAAACCTCAGTCTATACTGTGTCATCTCAACGGAAATACGCGGTGCCCTATTTAAAGTGAGTGCGGTTGTCTCTAATGCATAACCCATAAACGATAGTGGTAATTCGATAAGAGACATCATAGTATGCACCATACCAAATAGTGCATGGCTATGACGTTCAGACACATCATCACACTATGATGTTCCAGGTGGCATGAACTGCGAAACAATTTCCACATTGTCTTAACTGCGTACCAAAACTCGTAACTCAGATATTCATTTCCATGATCATATCATAGACAGTTTATCCTCTTGTTACGACGAACTTCACTCTGAAACGGAATTGAACTTTTCAACATTTCAGACTTGTGATTCATTAAGTAAATACTCCTGTATCTACTCAAATCGTCAGTGAAGTAAGAACATAATGATATCCACTACGTGCCTCAGCACCCATTGGACTGCATACATCAAAATGTATCACTTCCAACAAGTTACTATCTTATTTCATCTCACTGAAAACAAGGCCTTGCTCATGTGGTATGATTTGCATGTCACTAGTGATTCGAAATCAGGTGAGTATAAAGATCCATCAGCATGGAGCCTCTTCATGCAATTTATACTAAAATGACTCAAGCGGCAGTGCCACAAGTAAGTGGTACTATTATCATTAACTCGTATCTTTTGGCACCAATATCATGAACATGTGTAACACTACGATCGAGATTCAATAAACCATTGAAGGTGATTATTCAAGCAAATAGAGTAACCATTATTCTCTTTAAATGAATAATCATATTGCAATAAACACGATCCAATCATGTTCATGCTTAACGCAAGCACCAAATAACGATTATTTAGGTTTAACACCAATCCCGATGGTAGAGGGAGCGTGCGACGTTTGATCATATCAACCTTGGAAACACTTCCAACACGTATCGTCACCTCGCCTTTAGCTAGTCTCCATTTATGTCATAGTTTTCATTTCGTGTTACTAATCACTTAGCAACCGAACCGGTATCCAATACCCTCATGCTACAAGGAGTACTAGTAAAGTACACATCAACATCATGTATATCAAATATACTTCTTTCAACTTTTGCCAGCCTTCTTATCTACCAAGTATCTAGAGTTGCTCTGCCTCAGTGACTGTTCCCCTCATTACTGAAGCACTTAGTCTCGGGTTTGGGTTCAATCTTGGGTCTCTTCATTAGTGTAGCAACTGTTTTGCTGTTTCACGAAGTATCCCTTCTAGCCCTTGCCTTTCTTGAAATTTAGTGGTTCTATAAACCATCAACTATTGATGCTCCTTCTTGATTTCTACTTTTGCAGTGTCAAACATCGCGAATCGCTCAAGGATCATTGTATCTATCCTTGATATGTTATAGTTCATCACGAAGCTCTCACAGCTTGGTGGCAGTGACTTTGGAGAACCATCACTATCTCATCTGGAAGGTTAACTCCCACTTGATTCAAGTGATTGTCGTACCTAGACAATCTGAGCGCACGCTCAACGATTGAGCTTTTCCCCTTTACTTTGTGGACAAAGAATCTTGTTGGAGGTCTCGTACCTCTTAACAAGGGCACAAGCATGAAATCACAATTTCATCTCTTCAGAACATCACTTATGTTCCATGACGTTTTGAAACGTTTTCGGCGCCTTGCTTCTAAGCCATTAAGTATTTTGTACTGAACTATCGTGTAGTCATCAGAAACGTGTATGTCGGATGTTCACAGCATCCACAGACGACGCTCGAGGTGCAGCACACGAGTGGTGCATTAAGGACATAAGCCTTCTGCGCAACAATGAGGACAATCCTCGGTTTTACAGACTTAGTCTGCAAAGTTTCCTACTATCAACTTTCAACTAAATTTTCTCTAGGAACATATAAAACCAGTAGAGCTATAGCGCAAGCTACATCGTAATTCGCAAAGACCATTAGACTATGTTCATGACAATTAGTTCAATTAATCATATTACTTAAGAACTCCCACTCAAAAAGTACATCTCTCTAGTCATTTGAGTGGTACATGATCCAAATCCACTATCTCAAGTCCGATCATCACGTGAGTCGAGAATAGTTTCAGTGGTAAGCATCTCTATGCTAATCATATCAACTATACGATTCATGCTCGACCTTTCGGTCTCATGTGTTCCGAGGCCATGTCTGCACATGCTAGGCTCGTCAAGCTTAACCCGAGTGTTCCGCGTGCGCAACTGTTTTGCACCCGTTGTATGTGAACGTTGAGTCTATCACACCTGATCATCACGTGGTGTCTCGAAACGACGAACTGTAGCAACGGTGCACAGTCGGGGAGAACACAATTTCGTCTTGAAATTTTAGTGAGAGATCACCTCATAATGCTACCGTCGTTCTAAGCAAAATAAAGTGCATGAAAGGATTAACATCACATGCAATTCATAAGTGACATGATATGGCCATCATCACGTGCTTCTTGATCTCCATCACCAAAGCACTGGCACGATCTTCTTGTCACCGGCGTCACACCATGATCTCCATCATCATGATCTCCATCAACGTGTCGCCATCGGGGTTGTCGTGCTACTCATGCTATTACTACTAAAGCTACGTCTTAGCAAAATAGTAAACGCATATGCAAGCACAAACGTTAGTTATAAAGACAACCCTATGGCTCCTGCCGGTTGTCGTACCATCGACGTGCAAGTCGATATTAACTATTACAACATGATCATCTCATACATCCAATATATCACATCACATCGTTGGCCATATCACATCACAAGCATACCCTGCAAAAACAAGTTAGACGTCCTCTAATTTTGTTGTTGCATGTTTTACGTGGTGACCATGGGTATCTAGTAGGATCGCATCTTACTTACGCAAACACCACAACGGAGATATATGAATTGCTATTTAACCTCATCCAAGGACCTCCTCGGTCAATTCCGATTCAACTAAAGTTGGAGAAACTGACACCCGCCAGTCATCTTTGAGCAACGGAGTTACTCGTAGCGATGAAACCAGTCTCTCGTAAGCGTACGAGTAATGTTGGTCCGAGCCGCTTCGATCCAACAATACCGCGGAATCAAGAAAAGACTAAGGAGGGCAGCAAGACTCACATCACCGCCCACAAAAACTTTTGTGTTCTACTCGAGATTACATCTACGCATGAACCTAGCTCTGATACCACTGTTGGGGAACGTCGCATGGGAAACAAAAATTTCCTACGCGCACGAAGACCTATCATGGTGATGTCCATCTACGAGAGGGGATGAGTGATCTATGTACCCTTGTAGATCGTACAGCAGAAGCGTTTAGTGAACGCGGTTGATGTAGTGGAACGTCCTCACGTCCCTCGATCCGCCCCGTGAACAATCCTGCGATTAGTCCCACGATCTAGTACCGAACGGACGGCACCTCCGCGTTCAGCACACGTACAGCTCGACGATGATCTCGGCCTTCTTGATCCAGCAAGAGAGACGGAGAGGTAGAAGAGTTCTCCGGCAGCGTGACGGCGCTCCGGAGGTTGGTGATGACCTTGTCTCAGCAGGGCTCCGCCCGAGCTCCGTAGAAACGCGATCTAGAGGAAAAACCGTGGAGGTATGTGGTCGGGCTGGCGTGGAAAAGTCGTCTCAAATCAGCCCCAATACCTCCATATATATAGGTGGGAGGGAGGGGACCTTGCCTTGGGGCTCAAGGAGCCCCAAGGGGGTCGGCCGAGTCCAAGGGGGGAGGACTCCCCCCCCAAACCGAGTTGGACTTGGTTTGGTGGGAGGGAGTCCCCCTTCCTTCCCACCTCCTCCTTTTTTTTTCTCTTTTCTCTTGATTTTCTCTTCTTGGTGCATAGAGCCCTTTTGGGCTGTCCCACCATCCCACTAAGGGCTAGTGTGCCACCCTCAAGGCCTATGGGCTTCCCCTGGGTGGGTTGCCCCCCCGGTGAACTCCCGGAACCCATTCGTCATTCCCGGTACATTCCCGGTAACTCCGAAAACCTTCCGGTAATCAAATGAGGTCATCCTATATATCAATCTTTGTTTCCGGACTATTCCGGAAACCCTCGCGACGTCCGTGATCTCATCCGGGACTCCGAACAACATTCGGTAACCAACCATATAACTCAAATACGCATAAAACAACGTCGAACCTTAAGTGTGCAGACCCTGCGGGTTCGAGAACTATGTAGACATGACCCGAGAGACTCCTCGGTCAATATCCAATAGCGGGACCTGGATGCCCATATTGGATCCTACATATTCTACGAAGATCTTATCGTTTGAACCTCAGTGCCAAGGATTCATACAATCACGTATGTCATTCCCTTTGTCCTTCGGTATGTTACTTGCCCGAGATTCGATCGTCGGTATCCGCATACCTATTTCAATCTCGTTTACCGGCAAGTCCCTTTACTCGTTCTGTAATACAAGATCCCGCAACTTACACTAAGTCACATTGCTTGCAAGGCTTGTGTGTGATGTTGTATTACCGAGTGGGCCTCGAGATACCTCTCTCTCACACGGAGTGACAAATCCCAGTCTCGATCCATACTAACTCTACGAACACCTTCGGAGATACCTGTAGAGCATCTTTATAGTCACCCAGTTACGTTGCGACTTTTGATACACACAAAGCATTCCTCCGGCGTCCGTGAGTTATATGATCTCATGGTCATAGGAACAAATACTTGACACGCAGAAAACAGTAGCAACAAAATGACACGATCAACATGCTACGTCTATTAGTTTGGGTCTAGTCCATCACATGATTCTCCTAATGATGTGATCCCGTTATCAAGTGACAACACTTGCCCATGGCCAGGAAACCTTGACCATCTTTGATCAACGAGCTAGTCAACTAGAGGCTTACTAGGGACAGTGTTTTGTCTATGTATCCACACAAGTATTGTGTTTCCAATCAATACAATTATAGCATGGATAATAAACGATTATCATGAACTAAGAAATATAATAATAACTAATTTATTATTGCCTCTAGGGCATATTTCCAACACATCCTCCTCGCTGACACGGTGACGTACCACCTCCGCGGTGTCCCGAAGCCTCGGCACCCTCACTGTCCCACGCGACCGCCACCAAACAAGGATCGGGTCAACGACGGGCTGGCTCCTCACCAACCTACGCACCCCGGAAGGTAGCACCTCCCAATACCAGCCAGGCGGAGCCTAGTCCCGGACAGGGCCCCTCTGATCAAGCAGGTGTCCTCCGCCGAGTCGACAACGAGGATGCGGGATAGGCATCGTAAAATGAACTAAAAAAATAAACTAGTTCTATTAATTTTCTTGCTAAAAATAAACTATTAACACTTAAGCATATACAATAGCAAAATTAAACTATTAACACTTAAGCATATACAATAGCAAAATTAAGCAATAATCTAAGAAACACTATTAACACTTAAGCATATACACTATACAATAACAAAAATCCTCCTCTTCTTATTTTCATTTTTCTTCTCCTCCTCTTCTTTTCTTCTCTTCTCCTCCTCTTCTTTTCTTCTTTTCTTATACACTATACACTATATACACTATAGCAAAATTCCTCCTCTCCTTATACACTATACACTTAAGCATATACACTATACAATATACACTTTTTCTTCTTTTCTTCTGCTCCTCTTCTTATTTTCATTTTTCCTAATCTTATTTTCTTATTTTTGTTCATAATTCTTCTTCTTGTAACCTTAACCTAATTCTAAATATTACTAACCCTAATAATCTAGCACAAACCTAATAAAAATAGAATTAAATGACAAAAAAATCTTTTTCTTTTTCTTCTTTTCTTCTCCTTTTTCTTCTTTTCTTCGCCTTTTTCTTCCTTTCTTCTCCTTTTTCTTCTTCTCTTCTCCTTTTTCTTCTTTTCTTCTATACTGGCCGGAGTGTTGGGGAGGAGGGGGCGGGGGGCTTACCGGCCGGAGGTGTCGACGGTGCGCGGCGAGGAGGACGGCGAGGAGGACGGCGAGGAGGCGAGGAGGACGGCCGACGGCCAGGAGGACGGCAGGCGGTGGCGAGCAGGACGGCGGGCAGCCTGACGACGTCGGTTAGTTCGTCGCTATGCCGCGCCGGGCAGGAGAACGAGAGGAAAAGAAGAGAAATGGACGAATTGGGTTGGAAATTTTCCAAGTCCCGCTTATATAGGTGGATCTATAGTCCCGGTGCGGGGCTCGAGCCGGGACTAAAGACCCCCTTTAGTCCCGGGTGGAGCCACGACCCGGGACTAAAGGCCTCTTTTCGGGCAGACCAAGAGGCGGGAAGCAGGGGGTCTTTAGTCCCGGTGCTTGGCTCCAGCCGAGACTAGAGGGTGTCTTTAGTCCCGGGGCGTGGCTCCACCCGGGACTAAAGCCCCTCCTCGGCTGCACGATAAGTTTAGTCCCACCTCGCCCAGCGAGGGGGACTAACACTTGTTTATAAGCCCCGTCGCAGCTTGTCCATCGAGCTCCTCTCTAAAGCAGGTTTACGGGGCGAAACTTACTTAAAATTGAAACTATATTCGAAATTATGGATAAAATTCAATCTGAATTCACAGTGAATTCAGGTTGAATTTTGTCCATGATTTCTCATATAGTTTCATTTTTTTCTATTTTCAAAATTAATTATTTTGACTATCCAAACTATTAACTTATTTTATTATTTTCAATTAAAAACTATGTTTATTTAAAATTCTTTTTGCATATTTGAGAATTTGACAAAACTATGATAATGAAAAGTGTTTGAAATTGAATAAATAATTCAAAACTATTTTCTATTTTCATAATTAATAATTTTGACTATCCAAACTATTATCTATTTTGTTATTTTCAATTAAAAACTATGTTTATTAAAAATTCTTTTTCCATATTTGAGAATTTGACAAAACTATGATAATGAAAAGTGTTTCAAATTGAATAAATAATGCAAAACTATTTTCTATTTTCATAATTAATAATTTTGACTATCCAAACTATTATCTATTTTGTTATTTTCAATTAAAAACTATGTTTATTAAAAATTCTTTTTGCATATTTGAGAATTTGACAAAACTATGATAATGAAAAGTGTTTCAAATTGAATAAATAATGCAAAACTATTTTTTATTTTCATAATTAATAATTTTGACTATCCAAACTATTATCTCTCGAAGTAGGAGGGTTTCGAACGAGAACTCATCTCTTACAAAGGGATTTCATTTTTTTGAACTTATTTGAACTCCATACTTTTTGTGTGTTAAAAATGCACCATTCGAAGGCACATCACAAAATTTCAACAATTTCTGACTTCATTTGGTATATTTCGTCCATTTACTTAGTGTTTTGAGCTAGTTGACCCTGAAATTGAAAAGCACTACAAATGAACTCTGAAAATGTTGAAAGTTGGCATGCTATCATAATTTCACCCACATAGCATGTGTTAAAAAGTTGAGAGGGCTACGACAAAAACTGGATGCACTTCGTGTACAAAACGAACAATCTCTCTCGAAGTATGAGGGTTTCGAACGAGAACTCATCTCTTACAAAGGGATTTCATTTTTTGAACTTATTTGAACTCCATACTTTTTGTGTGTTCAAAATGCACCATTCAAAGGCACATCACAAAATTTCAACAATTTCTGACTTCATTTGGTATATTTCGTGCATTTACTTTTTTTTTGAGCTAGTTGACCCTGAAATTGAAAAGCACTACAAATGAACTCTGAAAATGTTGAATGTTGGCATGCTATCATCATTTCACCCAGATAGCATGTGTTAAAATGTTGAGAGGGCTACGACAAAAACTGGATGCAGTTCGTGTAGAAAACTGACAATCTCTCTCGAAGTAGGAGGGTTTCGAACGAGAACTCATCTCTTACAAAAGGATTTCATTTTTTGAACTTATTTGAACTCCATACTTTTTGTGTGTTAAAAATGCACCATTCGAAGGCACATCACAAAATTTCAACAATTTCTGACTTCATTTGGTATTCTTCGTGCATTTACTTATTTTTTTTGAGCTAGTTGACCCTGAAATTGAAAATCACTACAAATGAACTCTGAAAATGTTGAAAGTTGGCATGCTATCATCATTTCACCCACATAGCATGTGTTAAAAAGTTGAGAGGGCTACGACAAAAACTGGATGCAGTTCGTGTATAAAACTGACAATCTCTCTCGAAGTAGGAGGGTTTCGAACCAGAACTCATCTCTTACAAAGGGATTTCATTTTTTTGAACTTATTTGAACTCCATACTTTTTGTGTGTTCAAAATGCACCATTCAAAGGCACATCACAAAATGGACAATCTCTCTCGAAGTAGAAGCGACCCCCACAATAAGATACGACATTCTTCTTCTCTCATATATGGTGGACACTAGCTCACCTGATTTTTCAACCGTCGATGATGGTCGCTACTCCTACTTCCCCTAGTGCATAACCAATATCTAGCACAAGGAGAAGAAGGAGAATCGACCCCCACAACAAAAGTGGTTCCGCGGCACGCCACGTGGTTCCGCTGCACACCACGTGGTTCCGCTGCACGCCACGTGGGACTAATGGTCTTTCATTTTTAAATGATTGTTTTAATCAAAAACAGATCTGTTACAAAAGGGATTTCATTTTTTGAACTTATTTGAACTGAAGACTTTTTGTATATATATATGGTCGAAATGCATGATACCATGAAGTTAGAAAGGGCTAAACCATTCAAAAGTAGCAAATGAAGTTAGAAAGGGCTAAACCATTCAAATTTGGAAACTATAATAGCACAAACAGAAACTAGACATATATAAATTGGTCCAAGAAGTACATGATACTAGTCCAAACAGTACATAATAATAGCTACCATAGATATATATATACAAGTGTTCGACGTTAAGAACACTACTCGTCTGAATCATCTAAATCAGAATGTCCACGTTCCTCGAGGTGACGCTGGCCATAGTTGATGACTCGAATCTTGCGGTACAACTCGTATGAAACGTATGCATCTTTTGCTGCATACTCAATGTTGATATCATCAAGTGGGGCCTTCTCCCAATGTCTGTGCTACGACTTTGGGAAACTGGTCTTCATATTACCATATGACTCGTCGATCAAGGCAACTGCCATATGAGCCATCGAAGTCCTGTCATGTCGAAGCCTGAATATCGTTTGGAGATCAACAAGGCAACCAACTGGTATCTCAATACCGAAGCTGTGCCTCATCTTTAGCTTGTCGTTCCTTATGTCAATGGAAGCAAAAGTGATGCCGCTGCGAAGGAACTCCATGAGTTCTGGACAATGCTTGTCACTCCTACAACAGAAACAAATTAAAATGGAACAAATGTTACATACTGCTGCAATAAGGAAACATGTTTCACTACAACTAAAGAGAAACTTATCTTTAGGATTCAAATAGAACATATGCAATGGAACCTAGAGATATCACTATAGCTATCCAATGGAACCTAGAGAGATCACTAGCTATATGCAATTTTTATAACTATGACATATCATATTGCTATCCAATGGAACCTAGAGAGATCACTAGCTATATTCAATTTTCATAACCTTGGATCAAAGAACACCGCATAAAATTGTATCACTACAGCTATGATTTCAATGGAACATATTGAACCAATCAGATTTTTCAGATTATGGAACACTATTCCAATCAGATTGTGTTTCCTTCAACTAATCAAAATTGTTTCACTACAACTATTTGAAGTGAACCAACTATGATTCCAATGGAACATATTAAACACTAGTTGATTCTAATACGATTTTTCAGATTATGGAACACTATTCCAATGAGATTGTGTTTCCTTCAACTAATCAAAATTGTTTCACTACAACTATTTGAAGGGAACCAACTATGATTCCAATGGAACATATTAAACACTAGTTGATTCTAATACGATTTTTCAGATTATGGAACACTATTCCAATGAGATTGTGCTCCCCTTCAACTAATCAAAATTGTTTCACTACAACTATTTGAAGGGAACCAACTATGATGCCAATGGAACATATTAAACACTAGTTGATTCTAATACGATTTTTCAGATTATGGAACACTATTCCAATTAGATTGTGCTCCCCTTCAACTAATCAAAATTGTTTCACTACAACTATTTGAAGGGAACCAACTATGATTGAAACAAATAAACTTACAATGTCATTATCTTGGATCAAAGAAAGCCTCAAAACTTACCTCGCCCATTGGAAGATCAAGACATGGCGTTGGAAGCATAGCTGGATGACGGCAACACCGCGTTGATCGGCCGTGTACTCCAGATCAAGCCCCAAGAACTTCTCATGATCCGCTGCGTGGTCAAACCATTTTTCCTTCAACTGGTGAAGAAAAAACGGCACCTCGTTGCTCAGGTTCGTGTACACGACATCGAGCATCGTCGTGCCATGTGCGAGCACCTTACGAAAGCTAGTTGGCATTGTGGAAGAAGAGAAGGGAAGAAGAGAGGAGAAGAACAGAGAGGGCGACGCGAGAGAGAAGAAGAACAGAGAAATGCGACTGTACGCTTCGGTTCGTGCTTTTCATCGCCCGGAACGACGCGGGATGCAAACCGTTTGGGCCTTTAGTCCCGGGTTGAGCCACCAACCCGGACTAAAGAGGTATACCAAACGGTTGCCACCACTACGGCAGGCCACGTGTTAGGCCTTTAGTCCCGGGTTGAGCCACCAACCGGGACTAAAGAGGTATACCAACGGTCGCTACCACTACGACATGCCACGTGTTAGTCCTTTAGTCCCGGGTTGACCCACCAACCGGGACTAAAGGGGGATACGAACGGTTGCCAACACCACTGTCCGGCGCGTAGCCCTTTAGTCCCGGTTTGGGACACGAACCGAGACTAAAGGCTCCTTACGGGCCGGGACTAAAGCCTCGAGGGAGGCATTGAGAATTGGGGCGACGTGGCCGGGCCTTTAGTCCCGGCCCAGAGGTAGGCCGGGACTAAATGATCCAGACCAAATGCCCGTTTTCCACTAGTGTTAGTTTTTTATTCAATGCATCGATCGAGGAAAACAAATAAACAACAATGAGGTTAAGCCCAAGTGCATGTCCAGAGCTTTTTTTAGCAAAAAGAATGGAGGGCGACAGCTGATTGTGACGTACTGTCTTTCCTATATCGAGCATGTAAGAGCACGTATGAACAACAAAAATAGAAAAAAGGTGTCTTTCCGTCGCCGGGTCTTGAACCCGGGTGTCTCGGGGGAGAGCCGAGTATCCTAACCACCTAGACTACGACGGATTAATGATGGTGCAAATACGGGATTATATATGTTCGCATACGCCACACGATAGTAGCACGAAACGGCTGCAGGCAAGTCGTGCGCTTGGCGTCCAGAAACAACACCAACGATAGAGCTGAATCGCAGCTTTGGTTAATTGTGCAAACACTGAAAGTTAAGTGTGTCCATACACCGCATACAAAACACCATGAGCAGTAGAGGTGAATGACAGCTTTGCTTTATTCAGACATGACTAGAAGACTACGACGGAGGACTGATGATGAAAAGACTGAAATATATCTATTCGCACAGCACCAAACAAAACAAGCACTATGCAGGACTACAGGCAAGGCATATGCTTAGCTGTCACAAAACAGCACGAACGATAGAGCTGAATCGCAGCTTTGCTTGATTCAGACATGGCTGGCAACATCCCTAAACCGAGCAGCAGTTATACTTACTCGCTGTAGCTCTCTTTGATCCATAGTACATCAGAATTTCCCACGGCGACACGTCATGGAATCCCATGCTCAATCCCGAGAAAATTCGAGCAATATGCCTCCCAATTGATCGGCAGTAGAAGCTGACCCTACAACTTCTCAAAGTCTGTTCTCTGGTCACCTACGGCTCTTTCATCTGAATTTTGGTATCATAGCGCTGTTACCAAAGAAGGATGGGCGACGCGTGTTGAACAATTTCGATCTATATGTCTGTTAAATGTTAACTTCATAATTTTCACAAAGACGGGAACGGATAAGCTAACTAAGATGTTAACTTCTCAAAGTCTGGAATCATCAATTAGCTCATTGAGCAATTGATGGCTTGCCAAGGCTTAGCTTTTACAGGCTTTTTTGCTTTTACCAAAAACAAACTAGCAGGAAGCAAACTCAAAATGTAGATAACTGTGCATCGTCAACTGAACCATCTGTTGAGTAAATAGGCAATTTTCCGAGTAGATTAATCCACAAAATAATAACTAGCATGGCATTGACTAGACTAATGACATACTGATCTTGAGCTAACCTAGCACATACTACGCATATAGTGGATACATCTATGCAAACAAGTAGTACTGCTAGAATAAATACGAACAAGAGGATAAACGAGTCATACCCTCCAATCGGCCAGTTGGCCGTAGCAGCAGCAGCGGCGGCGGCGGCAGAGGCAGTATCCTCTGCCGTCTTCTTCTCGGCTTCCTCGCGGAGACGATCAGCTTCGCTTGGTGAAGACATGGCGATGACGAGGGCCACGCGGACGTAGACGAAGCAGACGGACGGAGGCGAGCAGTCGCGTGATCGCTCCCCAAAAACCTAATCGCCCCTCTCCCGTACAGGAACCGGAGAGGCGAGGTTTCGGAGGCCTGCTCTCCCGTCGACCGTGTACGCGGTAAACGGGACGGAGTCGCCGGCGGCAGCAGCAGTTCAAGGAACGAACGCGTGAGGCAGATGTGATCTGATTTCGTGACGGCTAGGGTAGGCGATCGCGTGCTTATAAAGGCGGCTGGGTGGAGAGTCCGAGTCGGTAACGATCACGATCCGACGTCTCGGATCGTTTCCTTGTCCGTTACGTATTCTCCGTTCCTGACCGGCAAAAATAAGCGCGTAGGTATGAGCTCGGCTCGGCTCATTCCCGCGGCGCGGCGCGTCGTGACGAGGCGTGGCGTGGCGAGGCGGGCGGCGGAGGAGGAGTGCGCGAGGGCACCTTCTCTTCTCACTCTCCAATAGCATGTGGAAGAGAGACCCTTATAAAGGGGTCCAAACTCTCCTCCACTAGCGGGGTGGGACTAAACTCCCACCACCTTGCCATGCCACCACCTACATGGGCCCTTTAGATTTTCTGAAATTCTCTAGTGGGCCTAAGGCCCACCTCCAAATTTCAACAATCCCCCACCAGATCTCAAGGGCACATCGTGTTCCCTCGTTCCAATCACTGTTTTAATATACCAGCATTTCAGTGAAGACCTGTTAAGGTTGAGCTTCACCTAGAACAAGTAGCTACACCCCTTCACAACTGAACAATGGACTATGCCTTGAATTGTCAGTTTGGCGTAAAGGAGCTTCACCACAAGTCTTACTAGTACTAGGCTGCCGAAGGTGACCCCTCGGGTGGAGCATATTAGTCACACTCCTGGCCTATTCATGAGTTTACTAGAGATCACCCAAATCTCATAGACTGTGACCAGCAGTCAAGCTCATATAGGTGTGTTCCTCCAAAGATCGCTCTGTAGGACAGCATCTTGCTTACATATAAGCTTTAGAACACATTAAGACAGTACTCATCCTACCATACAGTATCCGAGAGTACTGCATCTCCAACGGAGTGGGTTAGTAAAGTTACTCTCCTCAGTTCACCACTGGCTTGTTTTCCCAGGTCCTACTTCACGGGATCTCCGATCATATAGGTTAGGTTACTACCATGGCAACTCATGTGGGTCTCATACCCATCTCCCTCGATGCACTATCTATCACAACACGTGATAGCCCTTTAGTAAAGGGATCTGCCAGATTCTTAGCCGTTTGGATATAATCCAACGCTATCACTCCGGAGTTTCTCAAACGTCTGACAGACTTCAATCTCATTCTTATATGTTTGTTGGACTTCATATTGTCCTTTGAACTCTTCACTTTAACAATAACCGTCTGATTATCGCAGTTCATAAGGATAGCCGGAACCGGCTTCTCAACCACAGGTAAGTCCATCAAAAGATCTCGAAGAAATTCTGCTTCGACACCAGATGTGTCTAATGCTGTTAATTCTGCTTCCATTGTCGATCTTGTTAAGATCGTTTGCTTGCAAGACTTCCAGGAAACAGCACCACCCCCAAGAGTAAACATATACCCAGTAGTGGCCTTCATCTCATCAGCATCAGAGATCCAATTCGCGTCACTATACCCTTCAAGTACCGATGGGAATCCCGTATAGTGAAGCCCGTGGTTGACAGTACCTTTCAAGTAGCGCATAATTCTTTCAACAGCACGCCAATGAACTTCGCCCGGGTTTGCAACAAACCGGCTAAGTTTGCTCACAGCAAACGCGATGTCAGGCCTCGTTGCGCTAGCTAGGTACATAAGTGAACCGATAATTTGAGAGAATCTCAATTGATCTATAGCTGTGCCTTTAAACTTTCGAATAAGCACACTAGGATCATATGGTGTTTGACAAATCTTGCAGTCTGAATATCCAAAGCGACTCAAAATCTTGTCAACATAGTGGGATTGCAGAAGTGTAATCCCACCCTCATCATCTCTCAATAGCTTGATGTTCAAGATAACATCAGCCACCCCAAGGTCCTTCATCTCAAAGTTTTGAGACAGAAAGGACTTAACCTCCTCAATTACTTTGAGGTTGGTTCCAAATATCAGTATGTCATCAACATACAAGCACAATATAACTCCTTCGCCCCCACCATGGCGATAGTATACACATTTGTCAGCTTCATTAACAACGAAGCCAACAGATGTCAGAGTTGTATTAAACTTCTCATGCCATTGCTTAGGTGCTTGTCTCAGACCATATAAAGATTTCAGCAACTTACACACCTTTCCTTCCTGACCTTCTATCACAAAGCCATCTGGCTGTTGCAAATAGATTTCCTCATTTAGCTCTCCATTCAGGAAAGCCGTCTTAACGTCCATTTGATGAACGAGAAGACCATGAGAGGCCGCCAATGAGAGTAGTACTCTAATGGTGGTCAGTCTAGCCACAGGTGAATAAGTATAGAAGAAATCTTCCTCTTCTTTCTGGGCATAGCCCTTGGCCACAAGCCTAGCCTTGTACTTTTCAATTGTACAGTCGGGCCTAAGCTTCTTTTTGAACACCCACTTGCATCCCAATGGTTTGCAACCATAGGGACGATCAGTGATTTCCCATGTCCCGTTAGCCATGATGGAGTCCATCTCGCTACGGACAGCAGCTTTCCAGTAATCAGCATCTGGAGAAGCATACGCTTCTGAAATAGAAGTGGGATTATCATCCACGAGGTATACGAAGAAATCATCACCAAAGGTCTTTGCAGTCCTTTGTCTCTTGCCCCTACCACGGGCTTCCTCGTTATCCTCCTCAGGATTTTCATCATGTGTTTGTTCATAATATTCCATAGGAATGGCAGGCTCAGGAGTTATCTCAGATTCCTGTCTAGAAGTGCTTTGCATATCTCTCATGGGAAATATATCCTCAAAGAATGTAGCATCCCTCGACTCCACTATTGTACCGACCTTCACGTCAGGTACCTCAGATTTCACTACTAGAAATCTATAGCCTACGCTGTTCTTAGCGTATCCCAAATTAACGCAATCCACAGTCTTTGGTCCAAGCTTGCGCTTCTTGGGGATCGGTACATTGACTTTCGCCAAGCAGCCCCAAGTACGTAAGTACGAGAGTGTCGTCCTTCTCTTCGACCACTCCTCGTAGGGAGTGACCTCATTATCTTTTGTAGGAACTTTATTCAGGACATGACACGCGGTCAATATAGCCTCCCCCCACCATGCCTTGGATAAACCCGATGTATCTAACATGGCGTTAACCAAATCAGTTCGAGTATGGTTTTTCCGCTCGGCAACCCCGTTTGACTGGGGTGAATAGGGAGGCATCCTCTCATGAATAATGCCGTGTTCCGCACAAAATGAATCAAATTCGTTTGAGAAGTACTCTCCACCACGATCAGACCGGACTCGTTTAATTTTCTTTTCAAGTTGATTCTCAACTTCTGCCTTATAGATTTTAAAGTAGTGTAGAGCCTCATCTTTAGTATTTAACAGATACACATAGCAAAATCTAGTGGAATCATCTATCAATGTCATGAAGTATTTCATTCCACCTTTAGTCAACACACCATTCATCTCACAAAGATCAGAATGTATGAGTTCTGATGGTGCCAAGTGTCTCTCCTCTGCAGCCTTGTGAGGCTTGCGAGGTTGCTTTGCTTGCACACACGAGTGGCACTTAGAACCTTTGGCTAAAGTGAAAGTTGGGATTAAATTCAGTTTTGCTAGCCGCGACATAACACCGAAACTTATGTGACAAAGACGTGAATGCCAAACTTCAGATTCATTAACACTCGAATGAATATTGTTCACGACTTTATTACAAAAATCTGCTAGAGAAAGGCGGAACAGACCTCCGCATTCATAACCTTTTCCAACGAAAAGTCCATATTTCGTAACTACTACTTTATTAGACTCGAACACCAACTTAAACCCTTCTCTACACAGAAGGGAGCCACTAACGAGATTCTTCTTGATGGCGGGGACATGCTGCACGTTCTTCAGCTGCACGATCCTTCCCGAAGTAAACTTCAGATCGACCGTGCCAACACCAAGAACAGAAGCACTCGCGCCATTCCCCATCAATACGGACCCGCGACCGGTGGCCTGATAAGAAGAGAACAATGACAAGTCAGCACACACATGAATATTTGCACCTGTGTCCACCCACCAATCGGTGGACTGACAAACTGTAAATACAGTAAGTAAATTACCGTACCCAGATGCACCACTTTCATTGTTGCCCACAATCATGTTTGCAGACTTGGAGTCCTGCGCCGGCTTCTTGTACTTGTTTGGGCATTTGTTCGCCCAATGTTCCTCTGAACCACAAGTATAGCAGCCATCTCCCTTCTTATTCTTCTTGAAGGGCTTCTTCCCCTTCTTCTTGAAGTCGGTATTCTGTTGGACAGAGTTCTTTCCCTTGGGCTTGTGAGAATTGAAGTTCCTCTGATGTACCATATTGGCAGCAGAAGAGCTTTCCACCGCTTTTCCATTGGAGTCCTTTGCTCTCGAGTTCTGCTCAACACTCAGATGGCCGATGATGTCCTCTACTGAGAACTCACGCCTCTGATGTTTCAGAGTAGTAGCAAAGTTCCTCCAGGAATTAGGGAGCTTAGCAATTATACAGCCCGCGACAAACTTGCCCGGCAAATTGCACTTAAGAACCTCAAGTTCCTTAGCTATGCATATTATCTCATGAGCTTGTTCCAATACAGAACGGTTGTCAACCATCTTGTAATCGTGGAACTGCTCCATAACATACATCTCACTCCCAGCATCGGTGGCCCCGAATTTAGATTCGAGCGCCTCCCACAAGTCCTTGGCAACATGCATATGTAAATATGCATCAACCAGCTTATCTCCAATCACGCTAATGACTGCTCCAAGGAATAGGACGGTGGCCTCCTTAAACATCTTCTCCTGTTCAGGAGTGATAGTTTCCGTAGGAGTGACACCGGCTACCCAGAACACGTTCATAGCCGTGAGCCATAAGGTGGTTCTCGTTTGCCAACGCTTGAAAAAAGTACCGGTAAACTTATCCGGTTTCAGTGCAGCAGCAAAACCATTACTCGAAAAATTCCTACAGACATTAGGTTTTTGGATTGTTGAGTAAATAGGCAATTTTCCGAGTAGATTAATCCACAAAATAATAACTAGCATGGCATTGACTAGACTAATGACATACTGATCTTGAGCTAACCTAGCACATACTACGCATATAGTGGATACATCTATGCAAACAAGTAGTACTGCTAGAATAAATACGAACAAGAGGATAAACGAGTCATACCCTCCAATCGGCCAGTTGGCCGTAGCAGCAGCAGCGGCGGCGGCGGCAGAGGCAGTATCCTCTGCCGTCTTCTTCTCGGCTTCCTCGCGGAGACGATCAGCTTCGCTTGGTGAAGACATGGCGATGACGAGGGCGACGCGGACGTAGACGAAGCAGACGGACGGAGGCGAGCAGTCGCGTGATCGCTCCCCAAAAACCTAATCGCCCCTCTCCCGTACAGGAACCGGAGAGGCGAGGTTTCGGAGGCCTGCTCTCCCGTCGACCGTGTACGCGGTAAACGGGACGGAGTCGCCGGCGGCAGCAGCAGTTCAAGGAACGAACGCGTGAGGCAGATGTGATCTGATTTCGTGACGGCTAGGGTAGGCGATCGCGTGCTTATAAAGGCGGCTGGGTGGAGAGTCCGAGTCGGTAACGATCACGATCCGACGTCTCGGATCGTTTCCTTGTCCGTTACGTATTCTCCGTTCCTGACCGGCAAAAATAAGCGCGTAGGTATGAGCTCGGCTCGGCTCATTCCCGCGGCGCGGCGCGTCGTGACGAGGCGTGGCGTGGCGAGGCGGGCGGCGGAGGAGGAGTGCGCGAGGGCACCTTCTCTTCTCACTCTCCAATAGCATGTGGAAGAGAGACCCTTATAAAGGGGTCCAAACTCTCCTCCACTAGCGGGGTGGGACTAAACTCCCACCACCTTGCCATGCCACCACCTACATGGGCCCTTTAGATTTTCTGAAATTCTCTAGTGGGCCTAAGGCCCACCTCCAAATTTCAACAATCCCCCACCAGATCTCAAGGGCACATCGTGTTCCCTCGTTCCAATCACTGTTTTAATATACCAGCATTTCAGTGAAGACCTGTTAAGGTTGAGCTTCACCTAGAACAAGTAGCTACACCCCTTCACAACTGAACAATGGACTATGCCTTGAATTGTCAGTTTGGCGTAAAGGAGCTTCACCACAAGTCTTACTAGTACTAGGCTGCCGAAGGTGACCCCTCGGGTGGAGCATATTAGTCACACTCCTGGCCTATTCATGAGTTTACTAGAGATCACCCAAATCTCATAGACTGTGACCAGCAGTCAAGCTCATATAGGTGTGTTCCTCCAAAGATCGCTCTGTAGGACAGCATCTTGCTTACATATAAGCTTTAGAACACATTAAGACAGTAGTCATCCTACCATACAGTATCCGAGAGTACTGCATCTCCAACGGAGTGGGTTAGTAAAGTTACTCTCCTCAGTTCACCACTGGCTTGTTTTCCCAGGTCCTACTTCACGGGATCTCCGATCATATAGGTTAGGTTACTACCATGGCAACTCATGTGGGTCTCATACCCATCTCCCTCGATGCACTATCTATCACAACACGTGATAGCCCTTTAGTAAAGGGATCTGCCAGATTCTTAGCCGTTTGGATATAATCCAACGCTATCACTCCGGAGTTTCTCAAACGTCTGACAGACTTCAATCTCATTCTTATATGTTTGTTGGACTTCATATTGTCCTTTGAACTCTTCACTTTAACAATAACCGTCTGATTATCGCAGTTCATAAGGATAGCCGGAACCGGCTTCTCAACCACAGGTAAGTCCATCAAAAGATCTCGAAGAAATTCTGCTTCGACACCAGATGTGTCTAATGCTGTTAATTCTGCTTCCATTGTCGATCTTGTTAAGATCGTTTGCTTGCAAGACTTCCAGGAAACAGCACCACCCCCAAGAGTAAACATATACCCAGTAGTGGCCTTCATCTCATCAGCATCAGAGATCCAATTCGCGTCACTATACCCTTCAAGTACCGATGGGAATCCCGTATAGTGAAGCCCGTGGTTGACAGTACCTTTCAAGTAGCGCATAATTCTTTCAACAGCACGCCAATGAACTTCGCCCGGGTTTGCAACAAACCGGCTAAGTTTGCTCACAGCAAACGCGATGTCAGGCCTCGTTGCGCTAGCTAGGTACATAAGTGAACCGATAATTTGAGAGAATCTCAATTGATCTATAGCTGTGCCTTTAAACTTTCGAATAAGCACACTAGGATCATATGGTGTTTGACAAATCTTGCAGTCTGAATATCCAAAGCGACTCAAAATCTTGTCAACATAGTGGGATTGCAGAAGTGTAATCCCACCCTCATCATCTCTCAATAGCTTGATGTTCAAGATAACATCAGCCACCCCAAGGTCCTTCATCTCAAAGTTTTGAGACAGAAAGGACTTAACCTCCTCAATTACTTTGAGGTTGGTTCCAAATATCAGTATGTCATCAACATACAAGCACAATATAACTCCTTCGCCCCCACCATGGCGATAGTATACACATTTGTCAGCTTCATTAACAACGAAGCCAACAGATGTCAGAGTTGTATTAAACTTCTCATGCCATTGCTTAGGTGCTTGTCTCAGACCATATAAAGATTTCAGCAACTTACACACCTTTCCTTCCTGACCTTCTATCACAAAGCCATCTGGCTGTTGCAAATAGATTTCCTCATTTAGCTCTCCATTCAGGAAAGCCGTCTTAACGTCCATTTGATGAACGAGAAGACCATGAGAGGCCGCCAATGAGAGTAGTACTCTAATGGTGGTCAGTCTAGCCACAGGTGAATAAGTATAGAAGAAATCTTCCTCTTCTTTCTGGGCATAGCCCTTGGCCACAAGCCTAGCCTTGTACTTTTCAATTGTACAGTCGGGCCTAAGCTTCTTTTTGAACACCCACTTGCATCCCAATGGTTTGCAACCATAGGGACGATCAGTGATTTCCCATGTCCCGTTAGCCATGATGGAGTCCATCTCGCTACGGACAGCAGCTTTCCAGTAATCAGCATCTGGAGAAGCATACGCTTCTGAAATAGAAGTGGGATTATCATCCACGAGGTATACGAAGAAATCATCACCAAAGGTCTTTGCAGTCCTTTGTCTCTTGCCCCTACCACGGGCTTCCTCGTTATCCTCCTCAGGATTTTCATCATGTGTTTGTTCATAATATTCCATAGGAATGGCAGGCTCAGGAGTTATCTCAGATTCCTGTCTAGAAGTGCTTTGCATATCTCTCATGGGAAATATATCCTCAAAGAATGTAGCATCCCTCGACTCCACTATTGTACCGACCTTCACGTCAGGTACCTCAGATTTCACTACTAGAAATCTATAGCCTACGCTGTTCTTAGCGTATCCCAAATTAACGCAATCCACAGTCTTTGGTCCAAGCTTGCGCTTCTTGGGGATCGGTACATTGACTTTCGCCAAGCAGCCCCAAGTACGTAAGTACGAGAGTGTCGTCCTTCTCTTCGACCACTCCTCGTAGGGAGTGACCTCATTATCTTTTGTAGGAACTTTATTCAGGACATGACACGCGGTCAATATAGCCTCCCCCCACCATGCCTTGGATAAACCCGATGTATCTAACATGGCGTTAACCAAATCAGTTCGAGTATGGTTTTTCCGCTCGGCAACCCCGTTTGACTGGGGTGAATAGGGAGGCATCCTCTCATGAATAATGCCGTGTTCCGCACAAAATGAATCAAATTCGTTTGAGAAGTACTCTCCACCACGATCAGACCGGACTCGTTTAATTTTCTTTTCAAGTTGATTCTCAACTTCTGCCTTATAGATTTTAAAGTAGTGTAGAGCCTCATCTTTAGTATTTAACAAATACACATAGCAAAATCTAGTGGAATCATCTATCAATGTCATGAAGTATTTCATTCCACCTTTAGTCAACACACCATTCATCTCACAAAGATCAGAATGTATGAGTTCTGATGGTGCCAAGTGTCTCTCCTCTGCAGCCTTGTGAGGCTTGCGAGGTTGCTTTGCTTGCACACACGAGTGGCACTTAGAACCTTTGGCTAAAGTGAAAGTTGGGATTAAATTCAGTTTTGCTAGCCGCGACATAACACCGAAACTTATGTGACAAAGACGTGAATGCCAAACTTCAGATTCATTAACACTCGAATGAATATTGTTCACGACTTTATTACAAAAATCTGCTAGAGAAAGGCGGAACAGACCTCCGCATTCATAACCTTTTCCAACGAAAAGTCCATATTTCGTAACTACTACTTTATTAGACTCGAACACCAACTTAAACCCTTCTCTACACAGAAGGGAGCCACTAACGAGATTCTTCTTGATGGCGGGGACATGCTGCACGTTCTTCAGCTGCACGATCCTTCCCGAAGTAAACTTCAGATCGACCGTGCCAACACCAAGAACAGAAGCACTCGCGCCATTCCCCATCAATACGGACCCGCGACCGGTGGCCTGATAAGAAGAGAACAATGACAAGTCAGCACACACATGAATATTTGCACCTGTGTCCACCCACCAATCGGTGGACTGACAAACTGTAAATACAGTAAGTAAATTACCGTACCCAGATGCACCACTTTCATTGTTGCCCACAATCATGTTTGCAGACTTGGAGTCCTGCGCCGGCTTCTTGTACTTGTTTGGGCATTTGTTCGCCCAATGTTCCTCTGAACCACAAGTATAGCAGCCATCTCCCTTCTTATTCTTCTTGAAGGGCTTCTTCCCCTTCTTCTTGAAGTCGGTATTCTGTTGGACAGAGTTCTTTCCCTTGGGCTTGTGAGAATTGAAGTTCCTCTGATGTACCATATTGGCAGCAGAAGAGCTTTCCACCGCTTTTCCATTGGAGTCCTTTGCTCTCGAGTTCTGCTCAACACTCAGATGGCCGATGATGTCCTCTACTGAGAACTCACGCCTCTGATGTTTCAGAGTAGTAGCAAAGTTCCTCCAGGAATTAGGGAGCTTAGCAATTATACAGCCCGCGACAAACTTGCCCGGCAAATTGCACTTAAGAACCTCAAGTTCCTTAGCTATGCATATTATCTCATGAGCTTGTTCCAATACAGAACGGTTGTCAACCATCTTGTAATCGTGGAACTGCTCCATAACATACATCTCACTCCCAGCATCGGTGGCCCCGAATTTAGATTCGAGCGCCTCCCACAAGTCCTTGGCAACATGCATATGTAAATATGCATCAACCAGCTTATCTCCAATCACGCTAATGACTGCTCCAAGGAATAGGACGGTGGCCTCCTTAAACATCTTCTCCTGTTCAGGAGTGATAGTTTCCGTAGGAGTGACACCGGCTACCCAGAACACGTTCATAGCCGTGAGCCATAAGGTGGTTCTCGTTTGCCAACGCTTGAAAAAAGTACCGGTAAACTTATCCGGTTTCAGTGCAGCAGCAAAACCATTACTCGAAAAATTCCTACAGACATTAGGTTTTTGGATTGTTGAGTAAATAGGCAATTTTCCGAGTAGATTAATCCACAAAATAATAACTAGCATGGCATTGACTAGACTAATGACATACTGATCTTGAGCTAACCTAGCACATACTACGCATATAGTGGATACATCTATGCAAACAAGTAGTACTGCTAGAATAAATACGAACAAGAGGATAAACGAGTCATACCCTCCAATCGGCCAGTTGGCCGTAGCAGCAGCAGCGGCGGCGGCGGCAGAGGCAGTATCCTCTGCCGTCTTCTTCTCGGCTTCCTCGCGGAGACGATCAGCTTCGCTTGGTGAAGACATGGCGATGACGAGGGCGACGCGGACGTAGACGAAGCAGACGGACGGAGGCGAGCAGTCGCGTGATCGCTCCCCAAAAACCTAATCGCCCCTCTCCCGTACAGGAACCGGAGAGGCGAGGTTTCGGAGGCCTGCTCTCCCGTCGACCGTGTACGCGGTAAACGGGACGGAGTCGCCGGCGGCAGCAGCAGTTCAAGGAACGAACGCGTGAGGCAGATGTGATCTGATTTCGTGACGGCTAGGGTAGGCGATCGCGTGCTTATAAAGGCGGCTGGGTGGAGAGTCCGAGTCGGTAACGATCACGATCCGACGTCTCGGATCGTTTCCTTGTCCGTTACGTATTCTCCGTTCCTGACCGGCAAAAATAAGCGCGTAGGTATGAGCTCGGCTCGGCTCATTCCCGCGGCGCGGCGCGTCGTGACGAGGCGTGGCGTGGCGAGGCGGGCGGCGGAGGAGGAGTGCGCGAGGGCACCTTCTCTTCTCACTCTCCAATAGCATGTGGAAGAGAGACCCTTATAAAGGGGTCCAAACTCTCCTCCACTAGCGGGGTGGGACTAAACTCCCACCACCTTGCCATGCCACCACCTACATGGGCCCTTTAGATTTTCTGAAATTCTCTAGTGGGCCTAAGGCCCACCTCCAAATTTCAACAATCCCCCACCAGATCTCAAGGGCACATCGTGTTCCCTCGTTCCAATCACTGTTTTAATATACCAGCATTTCAGTGAAGACCTGTTAAGGTTGAGCTTCACCTAGAACAAGTAGCTACACCCCTTCACAATTGAACAATGGACTATGCCTTGAATTGTCAGTTTGGCGTAAAGGAGCTTCACCACAAGTCTTACTAGTACTAGGCTGCCGAAGGTGACCCCTCGGGTGGAGCATATTAGTCACACTCCTGGCCTATTCATGAGTTTACTAGAGATCACCCAAATCTCATAGACTGTGACCAGCAGTCAAGCTCATATAGGTGTGTTCCTCCAAAGATCGCTCTGTAGGACAGCATCTTGCTTACATATAAGCTTTAGAACACATTAAGACAGTAGTCATCCTACCATACAGTATCCGAGAGTATTGCATCTCCAACGGAGTGGGTTAGTAAAGTTACTCTCCTCAGTTCACCACTGGCTTGTTTTCCCAGGTCCTACTTCACGGGATCTCCGATCATATAGGTTAGGTTACTACCATGGCAACTCATGTCGGTCTCATACCCATCTCCCTCGATGCACTATCTATCACAACACGTGATAGCCCTTTAGTAAAGGGATCTGCCAGATTCTTAGCCATTTGGATATAATCCAACGCTATCACTCCGGAGTTTCTCAAACGTCTGACAGACTTCAATCTCATTCTTATATGTTTGTTGGACTTCATATTGTCCTTTGAACTCTTCACTTTAACAATAACCGTCTGATTATCGCAGTTCATAAGGATAGCCGGAACCGGCTTGTCAACCACAGGTAAGTCCATCAAAAGATCTCGAAGAAATTCTGCTTCGACACCAGATGTGTCTAATGCTGTTAATTCTGCTTCCATTGTCGATCTTGTTAAGATCGTTTGCTTGCAAGACTTCCAGGAAACAGCACCACCCCCAAGAGTAAACATATACCCAGTAGTGGCCTTCATCTCATCAGCATCAGAGATCCAATTCGCGTCACTATACCCTTCAAGTACCGATGGGAATCCCGTATAGTGAAGCCCGTGGTTGACAGTACCTTTCAAGTAGCGCATAATTCTTTCAACAGCACGCCAATGAACTTCGCCCGGGTTTGCAACAAACCGGCTAAGTTTGCTCACAGCAAACGCGATGTCAGGCCTCGTTGCGCTAGCTAGGTACATAAGTGAACCGATAATTTGAGAGAATCTCAATTGATCTATAGCTGTGCCTTTAAACTTTCGAATAAGCACACTAGGATCATATGGTGTTTGACAAATCTTGCAGTCTGAATATCCAAAGCGACTCAAAATCTTGTCAACATAGTGGGATTGCAGAAGTGTAATCCCACCCTCATCATCTCTCAATAGCTTGATGTTCAAGATAACATCAGCCACCCCAAGGTCCTTCATCTCAAAGTTTTGAGACAGAAAGGACTTAACCTCCTCAATTACTTTGAGGTTGGTTCCAAATATCAGTATGTCATCAACATACAAGCACAATATAACTCCTTCGCCCCCACCATGGCGATAGTATACACATTTGTCAGCTTCATTAACAACGAAGCCAACAGATGTCAGAGTTGTATTAAACTTCTCATGCCATTGCTTAGGTGCTTGTCTCAGACCATATAAAGATTTCAGCAACTTACACACCTTTCCTTCCTGACCTTCTATCACAAAGCCATCTGGCTGTTGCAAATAGATTTCCTCATTTAGCTCTCCATTCAGGAAAGCCGTCTTAACGTCCATTTGATGAACGAGAAGACCATGAGAGGCCGCCAATGAGAGTAGTACTCTAATGGTGGTCAGTCTAGCCACAGGTGAATAAGTATAGAAGAAATCTTCCTCTTCTTTCTGGGCATAGCCCTTGGCCACAAGCCTAGCCTTGTACTTTTCAATTGTACCGTCGGGCCTAAGCTTCTTTTTGAACACCCACTTGCATCCCAATGGTTTGCAACCATAGGGACGATCAGTGATTTCCCATGTCCCGTTAGCCATGATGGAGTCCATCTCGCTACGGACAGCAGCTTTCCAGTAATCAGCATCTGGAGAAGCATACGCTTCTGAAATAGAAGTGGGATTATCATCCACGAGGTATACGAAGAAATCATCACCAAAGGTCTTTGCAGTCCTTTGTCTCTTGCCCCTACCACGGGCTTCCTCGTTATCCTCCTCAGGATTTTCATCATGTGTTTGTTCATAATATTCCATAGGAATGGCAGGCTCAGGAGTTATCTCAGATTCCTGTCTAGAAGTGCTTTGCATATCTCTCATGGGAAATATATCCTCAAAGAATGTAGCATCCCTCGACTCCACTATTGTACCGACCTTCACGTCAGGTACCTCAGATTTCACTACTAGAAATCTATAGCCTACGCTGTTCTTAGCGTATCCCAAATTAACGCAATCCACAGTCTTTGGTCCAAGCTTGCGCTTCTTGGGGATCGGTACATTGACTTTCGCCAAGCAGCCCCAAGTACGTAAGTACGAGAGTGTCGTCCTTCTCTTCGACCACTCCTCGTAGGGAGTGACCTCATTATCTTTTGTAGGAACTTTATTCAGGACATGACACGCGGTCAATATAGCCTCCCCCCACCATGCCTTGGATAAACCCGATGTATCTAACATGGCGTTAACCAAATCAGTTAGAGTACGGTTTTTCCGCTCGGCAACCCCGTTTGACTGGGGTGAATAGGGAGGCGTCCTCTCATGAATAATGCCGTGTTCCGCACAAAATGAATCAAATTCGTTTGAGAAGTACTCTCCACCACGATCAGACCGGACTCGTTTAATTTTCTTTTCAAGTTGATTCTCAACTTCTGCCTTATAGATTTTAAAGTAGTGTAGAGCCTCATCTTTAGTATTTAACAGATACACATAGCAAAATCTAGTGGAATCATCTATCAATGTCATGAAGTATTTCTTTCCACCTTTAGTCAACACACCATTCATCTCACAAAGATCAGAATGTATGAGTTCTGATGGTGCCAAGTGTCTCTCCTCTGCAGCCTTGTGAGGCTTGCGAGGTTGCTTTGCTTGCACACACGAGTGGCACTTAGAACCTTTGGCTAAAGTGAAAGTTGGGATTAAATTCAGTTTTGCTAGCCGCGGCATAACACCGAAACTTATGTGACAAAGACGTGAATGCCAAACTTCAGATTCATTAACACTCGAATGAATATTGTTCACGACTTTATTACAAAAATCTGCTAGAGAAAGGCGGAACAGACCTCCGCATTCATAACCTTTTCCAACGAAAAGTCCATATTTCGTAACTACTACTTTATTAGACTCGAACACCAACTTAAACCCTTCTCTACACAGAAGGGAGCCACTAACGAGATTCTTCTTGATGGCGGGGACATGCTGCACGTTCTTCAGCTGCACGATCCTTCCCGAAGTAAACTTCAGATCGACCGTGCCAACACCAAGAACAGAAGCACTCGCGCCATTCCCCATCAATACGGACCCGCGACCGGTGGCCTGATAAGAAGAGAACAATGACAAGTCAGCACACACATGAATATTTGCACCTGTGTCCACCCACCAATCGGTGGACTGACAAACTGTAAATACAGTAAGTAAATTACCGTACCCAGATGCACCACTTTCATTGTTGCCCACAATCATGTTTGCAGACTTGGAGTCCTGCGCCGGCTTCTTGTACTTGTTTGGGCATTTGTTCGCCCAATGTTCCTCTGAACCACAAGTATAGCAGCCATCTCCCTTCTTATTCTTCTTGAAGGGCTTCTTCCCCTTCTTCTTGAAGTCGGTATTCTGTTGGACAGAGTTCTTTCCCTTGGGCTTGTGAGAATTGAAGTTCCTCTGATGTACCATATTGGCAGCAGAAGAGCTTTCCACCGCTTTTCCATTGGAGTCCTTTGCTCTCGAGTTCTGCTCAACACTCAGATGGCCGATGATGTCCTCTACTGAGAACTCATGCCTCTGATGTTTCAGAGTAGTAGCAAAGTTCCTCCAGGAATTAGGGAGCTTAGCAATTATACAGCCCGCGACAAACTTGCCCGGCAAATTGCACTTAAGAACCTCAAGTTCCTTAGCTATGCATATTATCTCATGAGCTTGTTCCAATACAGAACGGTTGTCAACCATCTTGTAATCGTGGAACTGCTCCATAACATACATCTCACTCCCAGCATCGGTGGCCCCGAATTTAGATTCGAGCGCCTCCCACAAGTCCTTGGCAACATGCATATGTAAATATGCATCAACCAGCTTATCTCCGATCACGCTAATGACTGCTCCAAGGAATAGGACGGTGGCCTCCTTAAACATCTTCTCCTGTTCAGGAGTGATAGTTTCCGTAGGAGTGACACCGGCTACCCAGAACACGTTCATAGCCGTGAGCCATAAGGTGGTTCTCGTTTGCCAACGCTTGAAAAAAGTACCGGTAAACTTATCCGGTTTCAGTGCAGCAGCAAAACCATTACTCGAAAAATTCCTACAGACATTAGGTTTTTGGATTGTTGAGTAAATAGGCAATTTTCCGAGTAGATTAATCCACAAAATAATAACTAGCATGGCATTGACTAGACTAATGACATACTGATCTTGAGCTAACCTAGCACATACTACGCATATAGTGGATACATCTATGCAAACAAGTAGTACTGCTAGAATAAATACGAACAAGAGGATAAACGAGTCATACCCTCCAATCGGCCAGTTGGCCGTAGCAGCAGCAGCGGCGGCGGCGGCAGAGGCAGTATCCTCTGCCGTCTTCTTCTCGGCTTCCTCGCGGAGACGATCAGCTTCGCTTGGTGAAGACATGGCGATGACGAGGGCGACGCGGACGTAGACGAAGCAGACGGACGGAGGCGAGCAGTCGCGTGATTGCTCCCCAAAAACCTAATCGCCCCTCTCCCGTACAGGAACCGGAGAGGCGAGGTTTCGGAGGCCTGCTCTCCCGTCGACCGTGTACGCGGTAAACGGGACGGAGTCGCCGGCGGCAGCAGCAGTTCAAGGAACGAACGCGTGAGGCAGATGTGATCTGATTTCGTGACGGCTAGGGTAGGCGATCGCGTGCTTATAAAGGCGGCTGGGTGGAGAGTCCGAGTCGGTAACGATCACGATCCGACGTCTCGGATCGTTTCCTTGTCCGTTACGTATTCTCCGTTCCTGACCGGCAAAAATAAGCGCGTAGGTATGAGCTCGGCTCGGCTCATTCCCGCAACCCGCGGCGCGGCGCGGCGCGTCGTGACGAGGCGTGGCGTGGCGAGGCGGGCGGCGGAGGAGGAGTGCGCGAGGGCACCTTCTCTTCTCACTCTCCAATAGCATGTGGAAGAGAGACCCTTATAAAGGGGTCCAAACTCTCCTCCACTAGCGGGGTGGGACTAAACTCCCACCACCTTGCCATGCCACCACCTACATGGGCCCTTTAGATTTTCTGAAATTCTCTAGTGGGCCTAAGGCCCACCTCCAAATTTCAACAATCCCCCACCAGATCTCAAGGGCACATCGTGTTCCCTCGTTCCAATCACTGTTTTAATATACCAGCATTTCAGTGAAGACCTGTTAAGGTTGAGCTTCACCTAGAACAAGTAGCTACACCCCTTCACAACTGAACAATGGACTATGCCTTGAATTGTCAGTTTGGCGTAAAGGAGCTTCACCACAAGTCTTACTAGTACTAGGCTGCCGAAGGTGACCCCTCGGGTGGAGCATATTAGTCACACTCCTGGCCTATTCATGAGTTTACTAGAGATCACCCAAATCTCATAGACTGTGACCAGCAGTCAAGCTCATATAGGTGTGTTCCTCCAAAGATCGCTCTGTAGGACAGCATCTTGCTTACATATAAGCTTTAGAACACATTAAGACAGTACTCATCCTACCATACAGTATCCGAGAGTACTGCATCTCCAACGGAGTGGGTTAGTAAAGTTACTCTCCTCAGTTCACCACTGGCTTGTTTTCCCAGGTCCTACTTCACGGGATCTCCGATCATATAGGTTAGGTTACTACCATGGCAACTCATGTGGGTCTCATACCCATCTCCCTCGATGCACTATCTATCACAACACGTGATAGCCCTTTAGTAAAGGGATCTGCCAGATTCTTAGCCGTTTGGATATAATCCAACGCTATCACTCCGGAGTTTCTCAAACGTCTGACAGACTTCAATCTCATTCTTATATGTTTGTTGGACTTCATATTGTCCTTTGAACTCTTCACTTTAACAATAACCGTCTGATTATCGCACTTCATAAGGATAGCCGGAACCGGCTTCTCAACCACAGGTAAGTCCATCAAAAGATCTCGAAGAAATTCTGCTTCGACACCAGATGTGTCTAATGCTGTTAATTCTGCTTCCATTGTCGATCTTGTTAAGATCGTTTGCTTGCAAGACTTCCAGGAAACAGCACCACCCCCAAGAGTAAACATATACCCAGTAGTGGCCTTCATCTCATCAGCATCAGAGATCCAATTCGCGTCACTATACCCTTCAAGTACCGATGGGAATCCCGTATAGTGAAGCCCGTGGTTGACAGTACCTTTCAAGTAGCGCATAATTCTTTCAACAGCACGCCAATGAACTTCGCCCGGGTTTGCAACAAACCGGCTAAGTTTGCTCACAGCAAACGCGATGTCAGGCCTCGTTGCGCTAGCTAGGTACATAAGTGAACCGATAATTTGAGAGAATCTCAATTGATCTATAGCTGTGCCTTTAAACTTTCGAATAAGCACACTAGGATCATATGGTGTTTGACAAATCTTGCAGTCTGAATATCCAAAGCGACTCAAAATCTTGTCAACATAGTGGGATTGCAGAAGTGTAATCCCACCCTCATCATCTCTCAATAGCTTGATGTTCAAGATAACATCAGCCACCCCAAGGTCCTTCATCTCAAAGTTTTGAGACAGAAAGGACTTAACCTCCTCAATTACTTTGAGGTTGGTTCCAAATATCAGTATGTCATCAACATACAAGCACAATATAACTCCTTCGCCCCCACCATGGCGATAGTATACACATTTGTCAGCTTCATTAACAACGAAGCCAACAGATGTCAGAGTTGTATTAAACTTCTCATGCCATTGCTTAGGTGCTTGTCTCAGACCATATAAAGATTTCAGCAACTTACACACCTTTCCTTCCTGACCTTCTATCACAAAGCCATCTGGCTGTTGCAAATAGATTTCCTCATTTAGCTCTCCATTCAGGAAAGCCGTCTTAACGTCCATTTGATGAACGAGAAGACCATGAGAGGCCGCCAATGAGAGTAGTACTCTAATGGTGGTCAGTCTAGCCACAGGTGAATAAGTATAGAAGAAATCTTCCTCTTCTTTCTGGGCATAGCCCTTGGCCACAAGCCTAGCCTTGTACTTTTCAATTGTACCGTCGGGCCTAAGCTTCTTTTTGAACACCCACTTGCATCCCAATGGTTTGCAACCATAGGGACGATCAGTGATTTCCCATGTCCCGTTAGCCATGATGGAGTCCATCTCGCTACGGACAGCAGCTTTCCAGTAATCAGCATCTGGAGAAGCATACGCTTCTGAAATAGAAGTGGGATTATCATCCACGAGGTATACGAAGAAATCATCACCAAAGGTCTTTGCAGTCCTTTGTCTCTTGCCCCTACCACGGGCTTCCTCGTTATCCTCCTCAGGATTTTCATCATGTGTTTGTTCATAATATTCCATAGGAATGGCAGGCTCAGGAGTTATCTCAGATTCCTGTCTAGAAGTGCTTTGCATATCTCTCATGGGAAATATATCCTCAAAGAATGTAGCATCCCTCGACTCCACTATTGTACCGACCTTCACGTCAGGTACCTCAGATTTCACTACTAGAAATCTATAGCCTACGCTGTTCTTAGCGTATCCCAAATTAACGCAATCCACAGTCTTTGGTCCAAGCTTGCGCTTCTTGGGGATCGGTACATTGACTTTCGCCAAGCAGCCCCAAGTACGTAAGTACGAGAGTGTCGTCCTTCTCTTCGACCACTCCTCGTAGGGAGTGACCTCATTATCTTTTGTAGGAACTTTATTCAGGACATGACACGCGGTCAATATAGCCTCCCCCCACCATGCCTTGGATAAACCCGATGTATCTAACATGGCGTTAACCAAATCAGTTAGAGTACGGTTTTTCCGCTCGGCAACCCCGTTTGACTGGGGTGAATAGGGAGGCGTCCTCTCATGAATAATGTCGTGTTCCGCACAAAATGAATCAAATTCGTTTGAGAAGTACTCTCCACCACGATCAGACCGGACTCGTTTAATTTTCTTTTCAAGTTGATTCTCAACTTCTGCCTTATAGATTTTAAAGTAGTGTAGAGCCTCATCTTTAGTATTTAACAGATACACATAGCAAAATCTAGTGGAATCATCTATCAATGTCATGAAGTATTTCATTCCACCTTTAGTCAACACACCATTCATCTCACAAAGATCAGAATGTATGAGTTCTGATGGTGCCAAGTGTCTCTCCTCTGCAGCCTTGTGAGGCTTGCGAGGTTGCTTTGCTTGCACACACGAGTGGCACTTAGAACCTTTGGCTAAAGTGAAAGTTGGGATTAAATTCAGTTTTGCTAGCCGCGACATAACACCGAAACTTATGTGACAAAGACGTGAATGCCAAACTTCAGATTCATTAACACTCGAATGAATATTGTTCACGACTTTATTACAAAAATCTGCTAGAGAAAGGCGGAACAGACCTCCGCATTCATAACCTTTTCCAACGAAAAGTCCATATTTCGTAACTACTACTTTATTAGACTCGAACACCAACTTAAACCCTTCTCTACACAGAAGGGAGCCACTAACGAGATTCTTCTTGATGGCGGGGACATGCTGCACGTTCTTCAGCTGCACGATCCTTCCCGAAGTAAACTTCAGATCGACCGTGCCAACACCAAGAACAGAAGCACTCGCGCCATTCCCCATCAATACGGACCCGCGACCGGTGGCCTGATAAGAAGAGAACAATGACAAGTCAGCACACACATGAATATTTGCACCTGTGTCCACCCACCAATCGGTGGACTGACAAACTGTAAATACAGTAAGTAAATTACCGTACCCAGATGCACCACTTTCATTGTTGCCCACAATCATGTTTGCAGACTTGGAGTCCTGCGCCGGCTTCTTGTACTTGTTTGGGCATTTGTTCGCCCAATGTTCCTCTGAACCACAAGTATAGCAGCCATCTCCCTTCTTATTCTTCTTGAAGGGCTTCTTCCCCTTCTTCTTGAAGTCGGTATTCTGTTGGACAGAGTTCTTTCCCTTGGGCTTGTGAGAATTGAAGTTCCTCTGATGTACCATATTGGCAGCAGAAGAGCTTTCCACCGCTTTTCCATTGGAGTCCTTTGCTCTCGAGTTCTGCTCAACACTCAGATGGCCGATGATGTCCTCTACTGAGAACTCACGCCTCTGATGTTTCAGAGTAGTAGCAAAGTTCCTCCAGGAATTAGGGAGCTTAGCAATTATACAGCCCGCGACAAACTTGCCCGGCAAATTGCACTTAAGAACCTCAAGTTCCTTAGCTATGCATATTATCTCATGAGCTTGTTCCAATACAGAACGGTTGTCAACCATCTTGTAATCGTGGAACTGCTCCATAACATACATCTCACTCCCAGCATCGGTGGCCCCGAATTTAGATTCGAGCGCCTCCCACAAGTCCTTGGCAACATGCATATGTAAATATGCATCAACCAGCTTATCTCCGATCACGCTAATGACTGCTCCAAGGAATAGGACGGTGGCCTCCTTAAACATCTTCTCCTGTTCAGGAGTGATAGTTTCCGTAGGAGTGACACCGGCTACCCAGAACACGTTCAAAGCCGTGAGCCATAAGGTGGTTCTCATTTGCCAACGCTTGAAAAAAGTACCGGTAAACTTATCCGGTTTCAGTGCAGCAGCAAAACCATTACTCGAAAAATTCCTACAGACATTAGGTTTTTGGATTGTTGAGTAAATAGGCAATTTTCCGAGTAGATTAATCCACAAAATAATAACTAGCATGGCATTGACTAGACTAATGACATACTGATCTTGAGCTAACCTAGCACATACTACGCATATAGTGGATACATCTATGCAAACAAGTAGTACTGCTAGAATAAATACGAACAAGAGGATAAACGAGTCATACCCTCCAATCGGCCAGTTGGCCGTAGCAGCAGCAGCGGCGGCGGCGGCAGAGGCAGTATCCTCTGCCGTCTTCTTCTCGGCTTCCTCGTGGAGACGATCAGCTTCGCTTGGTGAAGACATGGCGATGACGAGGGCGACGCGGACGTAGACGAAGCAGACGGACGGAGGCGAGCAGTCGCGTGATCGCTCCCCAAAACCCTAATCGCCCCTCTCCCGTACAGGAACCGGAGAGGCGAGGTTTCGGAGGCCTGCTCTCCCGTCGACCGTGTACGCGGTAAACGGGACGGAGTCGCCGGCGGCAGCAGCAGTTCAAGGAACGAACGCGTGAGGCAGATGTGATCTGATTTCGTGACGGCTAGGGTAGGCGATCGCGTGCTTATAAAGGCGGCTGGGTGGAGAGTCCGAGTCGGTAACGATCACGATCCGACGTCTCGGATCATTTCCTTGTCCGTTACGTATTCTCCGTTCCTGACCGGCAAAAATAAGCGCGTAGGTATGAGCTCGGCTCGGCTCATTCCCGCAACCCGCAGCGCGTCGTGACGAGGCGTGGCGTGGCGTGGCGAGGCGGGCGGCGGAGGAGGAGTGCGCGAGGGCACCTTCTCTTCTCACTCTCCAATAGCATGTGGAAGAGAGACCCTTATAAAGGGGTCCAAACTCTCCTCCACTAGCGGGGTGGGACTAAACTCCCACCACCTTGCCATGCCACCACCTACATGGGCCCTTTAGATTTTCTGAAATTCTCTAGTGGGCCTAAGGCCCACCTCCAAATTTCAACAATCCCCCACCAGATCTCAAGGGCACATCGTGTTCCCTCGTTCCAATCACTGTTTTAATATACCAGCATTTCAGTGAAGACCTGTTAAGGTTGAGCTTCACCTAGAACAAGTAGCTACACCCCTTCACAACTGAACAATGGACTATGCCTTGAATTGTCAGTTTGGCGTAAAGGAGCTTCACCACAAGTCTTACTAGTACTAGGCTGCCGAAGGTGACCCCTCGGGTGGAGCATATTAGTCACACTCCTGGCCTATTCATGAGTTTACTAGAGATCACCCAAATCTCATAGACTGTGACCAGCAGTCAAGCTCATATAGGTGTGTTCCTCCAAAGATCGCTCTGTAGGACAGCATCTTGCTTACATATAAGCTTTAGAACACATTAAGACAGTAGTCATCCTACCATACAGTATCCGAGAGTATTGCATCTCCAACGGAGTGGGTTAGTAAAGTTACTCTCCTCAGTTCACCACTGGCTTGTTTTCCCAGGTCCTACTTCACGGGATCTCCGATCATATAGGTTAGGTTACTACCATGGCAACTCATGTGGGTCTCATACCCATCTCCCTCGATGCACTATCTATCACAACACGTGATAGCCCTTTAGTAAAGGGATCTGCCAGATTCTTAGCCGTTTGGATATAATCCAACGCTATCACTCCGGAGTTTCTCAAACGTCTGACAGACTTCAATCTCATTCTTATATGTTTGTTGGACTTCATATTGTCCTTTGAACTCTTCACTTTAACAATAACCGTCTGATTATCGCACTTCATAAGGATAGCCGGAACCGGCTTCTCAACCACAGGTAATTCCATCAAAAGATCTCGAAGAAATTCTGCTTCGACACCAGATGTGTCTAATGCTGTTAATTCTGCTTCCATTGTCGATCTTGTTAAGATCGTTTGCTTGCAAGACTTCCAGGAAACAGCACCACCCCCAAGAGTAAACATATACCCAGTAGTGGCCTTCATCTCATCAGCATCAGAGATCCAATTCGCGTCACTATACCCTTCAAGTACCGATGGGAATCCCGTATAGTGAAGCCCGTGGTTGACAGTACCTTTCAAGTAGCGCATAATTCTTTCAACAGCACGCCAATGAACTTCGCCCGGGTTTGCAACAAACCGGCTAAGTTTGCTCACAGCAAACGCGATGTCAGGCCTCGTTGCGCTAGCTAGGTACATAAGTGAACCGATAATTTGAGAGAATCTCAATTGATCTATAGCTGTGCCTTTAAACTTTCGAATAAGCACACTAGGATCATATGGTGTTTGACAAATCTTGCAGTCTGAATATCCAAAGCGACTCAAAATCTTGTCAACATAGTGGGATTGCAGAAGTGTAATCCCACCCTCATCATCTCTCAATAGCTTGATGTTCAAGATAACATCAGCCACCCCAAGGTCCTTCATCTCAAAGTTTTGAGACAGAAAGGACTTAACCTCCTCAATTACTTTGAGGTTGGTTCCAAATATCAGTATGTCATCAACATACAAGCACAATATAACTCCTTCGCCCCCACCATGGCGATAGTATACACATTTGTCAGCTTCATTAACAACGAAGCCAACAGATGTCAGAGTTGTATTAAACTTCTCATGCCATTGCTTAGGTGCTTGTCTCAGACCATATAAAGATTTCAGCAACTTACACACCTTTCCTTCCTGACCTTCTATCACAAAGCCATCTGGCTGTTGCAAATAGATTTCCTCATTTAGCTCTCCATTCAGGAAAGCCGTCTTAACGTCCATTTGATGAACGAGAAGACCATGAGAGGCCGCCAATGAGAGTAGTACTCTAATGGTGGTCAGTCTAGCCACAGGTGAATAAGTATAGAAGAAATCTTCCTCTTCTTTCTGGGCATAGCCCTTGGCCACAAGCCTAGCCTTGTACTTTTCAATTGTACCGTCGGGCCTAAGCTTCTTTTTGAACACCCACTTGCATCCCAATGGTTTGCAACCATAGGGACGATCAGTGATTTCCCATGTCCCGTTAGCCATGATGGAGTCCATCTCGCTACGGACAGCAGCTTTCCAGTAATCAGCATCTGGAGAAGCATACGCTTCTGAAATAGAAGTGGGATTATCATCCACGAGGTATACGAAGAAATCATCACCAAAGGTCTTTGCAGTCCTTTGTCTCTTGCCCCTACCACGGGCTTCCTCGTTATCCTCCTCAGGATTTTCATCATGTGTTTGTTCATAATATTCCATAGGAATGGCAGGCTCAGGAGTTATCTCAGATTCCTGTCTAGAAGTGCTTTGCATATCTCTCATGGGAAATATATCCTCAAAGAATGTAGCATCCCTCGACTCCACTATTGTACCGACCTTCACGTCAGGTACCTCAGATTTCACTACTAGAAATCTATAGCCTACGCTGTTCTTAGCGTATCCCAAATTAACGCAATCCACAGTCTTTGGTCCAAGCTTGCGCTTCTTGGGGATCGGTACATTGACTTTCGCCAAGCAGCCCCAAGTACGTAAGTACGAGAGTGTCGTCCTTCTCTTCGACCACTCCTCGTAGGGAGTGACCTCATTATCTTTTGTAGGAACTTTATTCAGGACATGACACGCGGTCAATATAGCCTCCCCCCACCATGCCTTGGATAAACCCGATGTATCTAACATGGCGTTAACCAAATCAGTTAGAGTACGGTTTTTCCGCTCGGCAACCCCGTTTGACTGGGGTGAATAGGGAGGCGTCCTCTCATGAATAATGCCGTGTTCCGCACAAAATGAATCAAATTCGTTTGAGAAGTACTCTCCACCACGATCAGACCGGACTCGTTTAATTTTCTTTTCAAGTTGATTCTCAACTTCTGCCTTATAGATTTTAAAGTAGTGTAGAGCCTCATCTTTAGTATTTAACAGATACACATAGCAAAATCTAGTGGAATCATCTATCAATGTCATGAAGTATTTCTTTCCACCTTTAGTCAACACACCATTCATCTCACAAAGATCAGAATGTATGAGTTCTGATGGTGCCAAGTGTCTCTCCTCTGCAGCCTTGTGAGGCTTGCGAGGTTGCTTTGCTTGCACACACGAGTGGCACTTAGAACCTTTGGCTAAAGTGAAAGTTGGGATTAAATTCAGTTTTGCTAGCCGCGACATAACACCGAAACTTATGTGACAAAGACGTGAATGCCAAACTTCAGATTCATTAACACTCGAATGAATATTGTTCACGACTTTATTACAAAAATCTGCTAGAGAAAGGCGGAACAGACCTCCGCATTCATAACCTTTTCCAACGAAAAGTCCATATTTCGTAACTACTACTTTATTAGACTCGAACACCAACTTAAACCCTTCTCTACACAGAAGGGAGCCACTAACGAGATTCTTCTTGATGGCGGGGACATGCTGCACGTTCTTCAGCTGCACGATCCTTCCCGAAGTAAACTTCAGATCGACCGTGCCAACACCAAGAACAGAAGCACTCGCGCCATTCCCCATCAATACGGACCCGCGACCGGTGGCCTGATAAGAAGAGAACAATGACAAGTCAGCACACACATGAATATTTGCACCTGTGTCCACCCACCAATCGGTGGACTGACAAACTGTAAATACAGTAAGTAAATTACCGTACCCAGATGCACCACTTTCATTGTTGCCCACAATCATGTTTGCAGACTTGGAGTCCTGCGCCGGCTTCTTGTACTTGTTTGGGCATTTGTTCGCCCAATGTTCCTCTGAACCACAAGTATAGCAGCCATCTCCCTTCTTATTCTTCTTGAAGGGCTTCTTCCCCTTCTTCTTGAAGTCGGTATTCTGTTGGACAGAGTTCTTTCCCTTGGGCTTGTGAGAATTGAAGTTCCTCTGATGTACCATATTGGCAGCAGAAGAGCTTTCCACCGCTTTTCCATTGGAGTCCTTTGCTCTCGAGTTCTGCTCAACACTCAGATGGCCGATGATGTCCTCTACTGAGAACTCACGCCTCTGATGTTTCAGAGTAGTAGCAAAGTTCCTCCAGGAATTAGGGAGCTTAGCAATTATACAGCCCGCGACAAACTTGCCCGGCAAATTGCACTTAAGAACCTCAAGTTCCTTAGCTATGCATATTATCTCATGAGCTTGTTCCAATACAGAACGGTTGTCAACCATCTTGTAATCGTGGAACTGCTCCATAACATACATCTCACTCCCAGCATCGGTGGCCCCGAATTTAGATTCGAGCGCCTCCCACAAGTCCTTGGCAACATGCATATGTAAATATGCATCAACCAGCTTATCTCCGATCACGCTAATGACTGCTCCAAGGAATAGGACGGTGGCCTCCTTAAACATCTTCTCCTGTTCAGGAGTGATAGTTTCCGTAGGAGTGACACCGGCTACCCAGAACACGTTCATAGCCGTGAGCCATAAGGTGGTTCTCGTTTGCCAATGCTTGAAAAAAGTACCGGTAAACTTATCCGGTTTCAGTGCAGCAGCAAAACCATTACTCGAAAAATTCCTACAGACATTAGGTTTTTGGATTGTTGAGAAAATAGGCAATTTTCCGAGTAGATTAATCCACAAAATAATAACTAGCATGGCATTGACTAGACTAATGACATACTGATCTTGAGCTAACCTAGCACATACTACGCATATAGTGGATACATCTATGCAAACAAGTAGTACTGCTAGAATAAATACGAACAAGAGGATAAACGAGTCATACCCTCCAATCGGCCAGTTGGCCGTAGCAGCAGCAGCGGCGGCGGCGGCAGAGGCAGTATCCTCTGCCGTCTTCTTCTCGGCTTCCTCGCGGAGACGATCAGCTTCGCTTGGTGAAGACATGGCGATGACGAGGGCGACGCGGACGTAGACGAAGCAGACGGACGGAGGCGAGCAGTCGCGTGATCGCTCCCCAAAAACCTAATCGCCCCTCTCCCGTACAGGAACCGGAGAGGCGAGGTTTCGGAGGCCTGCTCTCCCGTCGACCGTGTACGCGGTAAACGGGACGGAGTCGCCGGCGGCAGCAGCAGTTCAAGGAACGAACGCGTGAGGCAGATGTGATCTGATTTCGTGACGGCTAGGGTAGGCGATCGCGTGCTTATAAAGGCGGCTGGGTGGAGAGTCCGAGTCGGTAACGATCACGATCCGACGTCTCGGATCGTTTCCTTGTCCGTTACGTATTCTCCGTTCCTGACCGGCAAATATAAGCGCGTAGGTATGAGCTCGGCTCGGCTCATTCCCGCAACCCGCGGCGCGTCGTGACGAGGCGTGGCGTGGCGTGGCGAGGCGGGCGGCGGAGGAGGAGTGCGCGAGGGCACCTTCTCTTCTCACTCTCCAATAGCATGTGGAAGAGAGACCCTTATAAAGGGGTCCAAACTCTCCTCCACTAGCGGGGTGGGACTAAACTCCCACCACCTTGCCATGCCACCACCTACATGGGCCCTTTAGATTTTCTGAAATTCTCTAGTGGGCCTAAGGCCCACCTCCAAATTTCAACAATCCCCCACCAGATCTCAAGGGCACATCGTGTTCCCTCGTTCCAATCACTGTTTTAATATACCAGCATTTCAGTGAAGACCTGTTAAGGTTGAGCTTCACCTAGAACAAGTAGCTACACCCCTTCACAACTGAACAATGGACTATGCCTTGAATTGTCAGTTTGGCGTAAAGGAGCTTCACCACAAGTCTTACTAGTACTAGGCTGCCGAAGGTGACCCCTCGGGTGGAGCATATTAGTCACACTCCTGGCCTATTCATGAGTTTACTAGAGATCACCCAAATCTCATAGACTGTGACCAGCAGTCAAGCTCATATAGGTGTGTTCCTCCAAAGATCGCTCTGTAGGACAGCATCTTGCTTACATATAAGCTTTAGAACACATTAAGACAGTAGTCATCCTACCATACAGTATCCGAGAGTATTGCATCTCCAACGGAGTGGGTTAGTAAAGTTACTCTCCTCAGTTCACCACTGGCTTGTTTTCCCAGGTCCTACTTCACGGGATCTCCGATCATATAGGTTAGGTTACTACCATGGCAACTCATGTGGGTCTCATACCCATCTCCCTCGATGCACTATCTATCACAACACGTGATAGCCCTTTAGTAAAGGGATCTGCCAGATTCTTAGCCGTTTGGATATAATCCAACGCTATCACTCCGGAGTTTCTCAAACGTCTGACAGACTTCAATCTCATTCTTATATGTTTGTTGGACTTCATATTGTCCTTTGAACTCTTCACTTTAACAATAACCGTCTGATTATCGCAGTTCATAAGGATAGCCGGAACCGGCTTCTCAACCACAGGTAAGTCCATCAAAAGATCTCGAAGAAATTCTGCTTCGACACCAGATGTGTCTAATGCTGTTAATTCTGCTTCCATTGTCGATCTTGTTAAGATCGTTTGCTTGCAAGACTTCCAGGAAACAGCATCACCCCCAAGAGTAAACATATACCCAGTAGTGGCCTTCATCTCATCAGCATCAGAGATCCAATTCGCGTCACTATACCCTTCAAGTACCGATGGGAATCCCGTATAGTGAAGCCCGTGGTTGACAGTACCTTTCAAGTAGCGCATAATTCTTTCAACAGCACGCCAATGAACTTCGCCCGGGTTTGCAACAAACCGGCTAAGTTTGCTCACAGCAAACGCGATGTCAGGCCTCGTTGCGCTAGCTAGGTACATAAGTGAACCGATAATTTGAGAGAATCTCAATTGATCTATAGCTGTGCCTTTAAACTTTCGAATAAGCACACTAGGATCATATGGTGTTTGACAAATCTTGCAGTCTGAATATCCAAAGCGACTCAAAATCTTGTCAACATAGTGGGATTGCAGAAGTGTAATCCCACCCTCATCATCTCTCAATAGCTTGATGTTCAAGATAACATCAGCCACCCCAAGGTCCTTCATCTCAAAGTTTTGAGACAGAAAGGACTTAACCTCCTCAATTACTTTGAGGTTGGTTCCAAATATCAGTATGTCATCAACATACAAGCACAATATAACTCCTTCGCCCCCACCATGGCGATAGTATACACATTTGTCAGCTTCATTAACAACGAAGCCAACAGATGTCAGAGTTGTATTAAACTTCTCATGCCATTGCTTAGGTGCTTGTCTCAGACCATATAAAGATTTCAGCAACTTACACACCTTTCCTTCCTGACCTTCTATCACAAAGCCATCAGGCTGTTGCAAATAGATTTCCTCATTTAGCTCTCCATTCAGGAAAGCCGTCTTAACGTCCATTTGATGAACGAGAAGACCATGAGAGGCCGCCAATGAGAGTAGTACTCTAATGGTGGTCAGTCTAGCCACAGGTGAATAAGTATAGAAGAAATCTTCCTCTTCTTTCTGGGCATAGCCCTTGGCCACAAGCCTAGCCTTGTACTTTTCAATTGTACCGTCGGGCCTAAGCTTCTTTTTGAACACCCACTTGCATCCCAATGGTTTGCAACCATAGGGACGATCAGTGATTTCCCATGTCCCGTTAGCCATGATGGAGTCCATCTCGCTACGGACAGCAGCTTTCCAGTAATCAGCATCTGGAGAAGCATACGCTTCTGAAATAGAAGTGGGATTATCATCCACGAGGTATACGAAGAAATCATCACCAAAGGTCTTTGCAGTCCTTTGTCTCTTGCCCCTACCACGGGCTTCCTCGTTATCCTCCTCAGGATTTTCATCATGTGTTTGTTCATAATATTCCATAGGAATGGCAGGCTCAGGAGTTATCTCAGATTCCTGTCTAGAAGTGCTTTGCATATCTCTCATGGGAAATATATCCTCAAAGAATGTAGCATCCCTCGACTCCACTATTGTACCGACCTTCACGTCAGGTACCTCAGATTTCACTACTAGAAATCTATAGCCTACGCTGTTCTTAGCGTATCCCAAATTAACGCAATCCACAGTCTTTGGTCCAAGCTTGCGCTTCTTGGGGATCGGTACATTGACTTTCGCCAAGCAGCCCCAAGTACGTAAGTACGAGAGTGTCGTCCTTCTCTTCGACCACTCCTCGTAGGGAGTGACCTCATTATCTTTTGTAGGAACTTTATTCAGGACATGACACGCGGTCAATATAGCCTCCCCCCACCATGCCTTGGATAAACCCGATGTATCTAACATGGCGTTAACCAAATCAGTTAGAGTACGGTTTTTCCGCTCGGCAACCCCGTTTGACTGGGGTGAATAGGGAGGCGTCCTCTCATGAATAATGCCGTGTTCCGCACAAAATGAATCAAATTCGTTTGAGAAGTACTCTCCACCACGATCAGACCGGACTCGTTTAATTTTCTTTTCAAGTTGATTCTCAACTTCTGCCTTATAGATTTTAAAGTAGTGTAGAGCCTCATCTTTAGTATTTAACAGATACACATAGCAAAATCTAGTGGAATCATCTATCAATGTCATGAAGTATTTCTTTCCACCTTTAGTCAACACACCATTCATCTCACAAAGATCAGAATGTATGAGTTCTGATGGTGCCAAGTGTCTCTCCTCTGCAGCCTTGTGAGGCTTGCGAGGTTGCTTTGCTTGCACACACGAGTGGCACTTAGAACCTTTGGCTAAAGTGAAAGTTGGGATTAAATTCAGTTTTGCTAGCCGCGACATAACACCGAAACTTATGTGACAAAGACGTGAATGCCAAACTTCAGATTCATTAACACTCGAATGAATATTGTTCACGACTTTATTACAAAAATCTGCTAGAGAAAGGCGGAACAGACCTCCGCATTCATAACCTTTTCCAACGAAAAGTCCATATTTCGTAACTACTACTTTATTAGACTCGAACACCAACTTAAACCCTTCTCTACACAGAAGGGAGCCACTAACGAGATTCTTCTTGATGGCGGGGACATGCTGCACGTTCTTCAGCTGCACGATCCTTGCCGAAGTAAACTTCAGATCGACCGTGCCAACACCAAGAACAGAAGCACTCGCGCCATTCCCCATCAATACGGACCCGCGACCGGTGGCCTGATAAGAAGAGAACAATGACAAGTCAGCACACACATGAATATTTGCACCTGTGTCCACCCACCAATCGGTGGACTGACAAACTGTAAATACAGTAAGTAAATTACCGTACCCAGATGCACCACTTTCATTGTTGCCCACAATCATGTTTGCAGACTTGGAGTCCTGCGCCGGCTTCTTGTACTTGTTTGGGCATTTGTTCGCCCAATGTTCCTCTGAACCACAAGTATAGCAGCCATCTCCCTTCTTATTCTTCTTGAAGGGCTTCTTCCCCTTCTTCTTGAAGTCGGTATTCTGTTGGACAGAGTTCTTTCCCTTGGGCTTGTGAGAATTGAAGTTCCTCTGATGTACCATATTGGCAGCAGAAGAGCTTTCCACCGCTTTTCCATTGGAGTCCTTTGCTCTCGAGTTCTGCTCAACACTCAGATGGCCGATGATGTCCTCTACTGAGAACTCACGCCTCTGATGTTTCAGAGTAGTAGCAAAGTTCCTCCAGGAATTAGGGAGCTTAGCAATTATACAGCCCGCGACAAACTTGCCCGGCAAATTGCACTTAAGAACCTCAAGTTCCTTAGCTATGCATATTATCTCATGAGCTTGTTCCAATACAGAACGGTTGTCAACCATCTTGTAATCGTGGAACTGCTCCATAACATACATCTCACTCCCAGCATCGGTGGCCCCGAATTTAGATTCGAGCGCCTCCCACAAGTCCTTGGCAACATGCATATGTAAATATGCATCAACCAGCTTATCTCCGATCACGCTAATGACTGCTCCAAGGAATAGGACGGTGGCCTCCTTAAACATCTTCTCCTGTTCAGGAGTGATAGTTTCCGTAGGAGTGACACCGGCTACCCAGAACACGTTCATAGCCGTGAGCCATAAGGTGGTTCTCGTTTGCCAACGCTTGAAAAAAGTACCGGTAAACTTATCCGGTTTCAGTGCAGCAGCAAAACCATTACTCGAAAAATTCCTACAGACATTAGGTTTTTGGATTGTTGAGTAAATAGGCAATTTTCCGAGTAGATTAATCCACAAAATAATAACTAGCATGGCATTGACTAGACTAATGACATACTGATCTTGAGCTAACCTAGCACATACTACGCATATAGTGGATACATCTATGCAAACAAGTAGTACTGCTAGAATAAATACGAACAAGAGGATAAACGAGTCATACCCTCCAATCGGCCAGTTGGCCGTAGCAGCAGCAGCGGCGGCGGCGGCAGAGGCAGTATCCTCTGCCGTCTTCTTCTCGGCTTCCTCGCGGAGACGATCAGCTTCGCTTGGTGAAGACATGGCGATGACGAGGGCGACGCGGACGTAGACGAAGCAGACGGACGGAGGCGAGCAGTCGCGTGATCGCTCCCCAAAAACCTAATCGCCCCTCTCCCGTACAGGAACCGGAGAGGCGAGGTTTCGGAGGCCTGCTCTCCCGTCGACCGTGTACGCGGTAAATGGGACGGAGTCACCGGCGGCAGCAGCAGTTCAAGGAATGAACGCGTGAGGCAGATGTGATCTGATTTCGTGACGGCTAGGGTAGGCGATCGCGTGCTTATAAAGGCGGCTGGGTGGAGAGTCCGAGTCGGTAACGATCACGATCCGACGTCTCGGATCGTTTCCTTGTCCGTTACGTATTCTCCGTTCCTGACCGGCAAAAATAAGCGCGTAGGTATGAGCTCGGCTCGGCTCATTCCCGCGGCGCGTCGTGACGAGGCGTGGCGTGGCGTGGCGTGGCGAGGCGGGCGGCGGAGGAGGAGTGCGCGAGGGCACCTTCTCTTCTCACTCTCCAATAGCATGTGGAAGAGAGACCCTTATAAAGGGGTCCAAACTCTCCTCCACTAGCGGGGTGGGACTAAACTCCCACCACCTTGCCATGCCACCACCTACATGGGCCCTTTAGATTTTCTGAAATTCTCTAGTGGGCCTAAGGCCCACCTCCAAATTTCAACAATCCCCCACCAGATCTCAAGGGCACATCGTGTTCCCTCGTTCCAATCACTGTTTTAATATACCAGCATTTCAGTGAAGACCTGTTAAGGTTGAGCTTCACCTAGAACAAGTAGCTACACCCCTTCACAACTGAACAATGGACTATGCCTTGAATTGTCAGTTTGGCGTAAAGGAGCTTCACCACAAGTCTTACTAGTACTAGGCTGCCGAAGGTGACCCCTCGGGTGGAGCATATTAGTCACACTCCTGGCCTATTCATGAGTTTACTAGAGATCACCCAAATCTCATAGACTGTGACCAGCAGTCAAGCTCATATAGGTGTGTTCCTCCAAAGATCGCTCTGTAGGACAGCATCTTGCTTACATATAAGCTTTAGAACACATTAAGACAGTAGTCATCCTACCATACAGTATCCGAGAGTATTGCATCTCCAACGGAGTGGGTTAGTAAAGTTACTCTCCTCAGTTCACCACTGGCTTGTTTTCCCAGGTCCTACTTCACGGGATCTCCGATCATATAGGTTAGGTTACTACCATGGCAACTCATGTGGGTCTCATACCCATCTCCCTCGATGCACTATCTATCACAACACGTGATAGCCCTTTAGTAAAGGGATCTGCCAGATTCTTAGCCGTTTGGATATAATCCAACGCTATCACTCCGGAGTTTCTCAAACGTCTGACAGACTTCAATCTCATTCTTATATGTTTGTTGGACTTCATATTGTCCTTTGAACTCTTCACTTTAACAATAACCGTCTGATTATCGCAGTTCATAAGGATAGCCGGAACCGGCTTCTCAACCACAGGTAAGTCCATCAAAAGATCTCGAAGAAATTCTGCTTCGACACCAGATGTGTCTAATGCTGTTAATTCTGCTTCCATTGTCGATCTTGTTAAGATCGTTTGCTTGCAAGACTTCCAGGAAACAGCACCACCCCCAAGAGTAAACATATACCCAGTAGTGGCCTTCATCTCATCAGCATCAGAGATCCAATTCGCGTCACTATACCCTTCAAGTACCGATGGGAATCCCGTATAGTGAAGCCCGTGGTTGACAGTACCTTTCAAGTAGCGCATAATTCTTTCAACAGCACGCCAATGAACTTCGCCCGGGTTTGCAACAAACCGGCTAAGTTTGCTCACAGCAAACGCGATGTCAGGCCTCGTTGCGCTAGCTAGGTACATAAGTGAACCGATAATTTGAGAGAATCTCAATTGATCTATAGCTGTGCCTTTAAACTTTCGAATAAGCACACTAGGATCATATGGTGTTTGACAAATCTTGCAGTCTGAATATCCAAAGCGACTCAAAATCTTGTCAACATAGTGGGATTGCAGAAGTGTAATCCCACCCTCATCATCTCTCAATAGCTTGATGTTCAAGATAACATCAGCCACCCCAAGGTCCTTCATCTCAAAGTTTTGAGACAGAAAGGACTTAACCTCCTCAATTACTTTGAGGTTGGTTCCAAATATCAGTATGTCATCAACATACAAGCACAATATAACTCCTTCGCCCCCACCATGGCGATAGTATACACATTTGTCAGCTTCATTAACAACGAAGCCAACAGATGTCAGAGTTGTATTAAACTTCTCATGCCATTGCTTAGGTGCTTGTCTCAGACCATATAAAGATTTCAGCAACTTACACACCTTTCCTTCCTGACCTTCTATCACAAAGCCATCAGGCTGTTGCAAATAGATTTCCTCATTTAGCTCTCCATTCAGGAAAGCCGTCTTAACGTCCATTTGATGAACGAGAAGACCATGAGAGGCCGCCAATGAGAGTAGTACTCTAATGGTGGTCAGTCTAGCCACAGGTGAATAAGTATAGAAGAAATCTTCCTCTTCTTTCTGGGCATAGCCCTTGGCCACAAGCCTAGCCTTGTACTTTTCAATTGTACCGTCGGGCCTAAGCTTCTTTTTGAACACCCACTTGCATCCCAATGGTTTGCAACCATAGGGACGATCAGTGATTTCCCATGTCCCGTTAGCCATGATGGAGTCCATCTCGCTACGGACAGCAGCTTTCCAGTAATCAGCATCTGGAGAAGCATACGCTTCTGAAATAGAAGTGGGATTATCATCCACGAGGTATACGAAGAAATCATCACCAAAGGTCTTTGCAGTCCTTTGTCTCTTGCCCCTACCACGGGCTTCCTCGTTATCCTCCTCAGGATTTTCATCATGTGTTTGTTCATAATATTCCATAGGAATGGCAGGCTCAGGAGTTATCTCAGATTCCTGTCTAGAAGTGCTTTGCATATCTCTCATGGGAAATATATCCTCAAAGAATGTAGCATCCCTCGACTCCACTATTGTACCGACCTTCACGTCAGGTACCTCAGATTTCACTACTAGAAATCTATAGCCTACGCTGTTCTTAGCGTATCCCAAATTAACGCAATCCACAGTCTTTGGTCCAAGCTTGCGCTTCTTGGGGATCGGTACATTGACTTTCGCCAAGCAGCCCCAAGTACGTAAGTACGAGAGTGTCGTCCTTCTCTTCGACCACTCCTCGTAGGGAGTGACCTCATTATATTTTGTAGGAACTTTATTCAGGACATGACACGCGGTCAATATAGCCTCCCCCCACCATGCCTTGGATAAACCCGATGTATCTAACATGGCGTTAACCAAATCAGTTAGAGTACGGTTTTTCCGCTCGGCAACCCCGTTTGACTGGGGTGAATAGGGAGGCGTCCTCTCATGAATAATGCCTTGTTCCGCACAAAATGAATCAAATTCGTTTGAGAAGTACTCTCCACCACGATCAGACCGGACTCGTTTAATTTTCTTTTCAAGTTGATTCTCAACTTCTGCCTTATAGATTTTAAAGTAGTGTAGAGCCTCATCTTTAGTATTTAACAGATACACATAGCAAAATCTAGTGGAATCATCTATCAATGTCATGAAGTATTTCTTTCCACCTTTAGTCAACACACCATTCATCTCACAAAGATCAGAATGTATGAGTTCTGATGGTGCCAAGTGTCTCTCCTCTGCAGCCTTGTGAGGCTTGCGAGGTTGCTTTGCTTGCACACACGAGTGGCACTTAGAACCTTTGGCTAAAGTGAAAGTTGGGATTAAATTCAGTTTTGCTAGCCGCGACATAACACCGAAACTTATGTGACAAAGACGTGAATGCCAAACTTCAGATTCATTAACACTCGAATGAATATTGTTCACGACTTTATTACAAAAATCTGCTAGAGAAAGGCGGAACAGACCTCCGCATTCATAACCTTTTCCAACGAAAAGTCCATATTTCGTAACTACTACTTTATTAGACTCGAACACCAACTTAAACCCTTCTCTACACAGAAGGGAGCCACTAACGAGATTCTTCTTGATGGCGGGGACATGCTGCACGTTCTTCAGCTGCACGATCCTTCCCGAAGTAAACTTCAGATCGACCGTGCCAACACCAAGAACAGAAGCACTCGCGCCATTCCCCATCAATACGGACCCGCGACCGGTGGCCTGATAAGAAGAGAACAATGACAAGTCAGCACACACATGAATATTTGCACCTGTGTCCACCCACCAATCGGTGGACTGACAAACTGTAAATACAGTAAGTAAATTACCGTACCCAGATGCACCACTTTCATTGTTGCCCACAATCATGTTTGCAGACTTGGAGTCCTGCGCCGGCTTCTTGTACTTGTTTGGGCATTTGTTCGCCCAATGTTCCTCTGAACCACAAGTATAGCAGCCATCTCCCTTCTTATTCTTCTTGAAGGGCTTCTTCCCCTTCTTCTTGAAGTCGGTATTCTGTTGGACAGAGTTCTATCCCTTGGGCTTGTGAGAATTGAAGTTCCTCTGATGTACCATATTGGCAGCAGAAGAGCTTTCCACCGCTTTTCCATTGGAGTCCTTTGCTCTCGAGTTCTGCTCAACACTCAGATGGCCGATGATGTCCTCTACTGAGAACTCACGCCTCTGATGTTTCAGAGTAGTAGCAAAGTTCCTCCAGGAATTAGGGAGCTTAGCAATTATACAGCCCGCGACAAACTTGCCCGGCAAATTGCACTTAAGAACCTCAAGTTCCTTAGCTATGCATATTATCTCATGAGCTTGTTCCAATACAGAACGGTTGTCAACCATCTTGTGATCGTGGAACTGCTCCATAACATACATCTCACTCCCAGCATCGGTGGCCCCGAATTTAGATTCGAGCGCCTCCCACAAGTCCTTGGCAACATGCATATGTAAATATGCATCAACCAGCTTATCTCCGATCACGCTAATGACTGCTCCAAGGAATAGGACGGTGGCCTCCTTAAACATCTTCTCCTGTTCAGGAGTGATAGTTTCCGTAGGAGTGACACCGGCTACCCAGAACACGTTCATAGCCGTGAGCCATAAGGTGGTTCTCGTTTGCCAACGCTTGAAAAAAGTACCGGTAAACTTATCCGGTTTCAGTGCAGCAGCAAAACCATTACTCGAAAAATTCCTACAGACATTAGGTTTTTGGATTGTTGAGTAAATAGGCAATTTTCCGAGTAGATTAATCCACAAAATAATAACTAGCATGGCATTGACTAGACTAATGACATACTGATCTTGAGCTAACCTAGCACATACTACGCATATAGTGGATACATCTATGCAAACAAGTAGTACTGCTAGAATAAATACGAACAAGAGGATAAACGAGTCATACCCTCCAATCGGCCAGTTGGCCGTAGCAGCAGCAGCGGCGGCGGCGGCAGAGGCAGTATCCTCTGCCGTCTTCTTCTCGGCTTCCTCGCGGAGACGATCAGCTTCGCTTGGTGAAGACATGGCGATGACGAGGGCGACGCGGACGTAGACGAAGCACACGGACGGAGGCGAGCAGTCGCGTGATCGCTCCCCAAAAACCTAATCGCCCCTCTCCCGTACAGGAACCGGAGAGGCGAGGTTTCGGAGGCCTGCTCTCCCGTCGACCGTGTACGCGGTAAACGGGACGGAGTCGCCGGCGGCAGCAGCAGTTCAAGGAACGAACGCGTGAGGCAGATGTGATCTGATTTCGTGACGGCTAGGGTAGGCGATCGCGTGCTTATAAAGGCGGCTGGGTGGAGAGTCCGAGTCGGTAACGATCACGATCCGACGTCTCGGATCGTTTCCTTGTCCGTTACGTATTCTCCGTTCCTGACCGGCAAATATACGCGCGTAGGTATGAGCTCGGCTCGGCTCATTCCCGCAACCCGCGGCGCGTCGTGACGAGGCGTGGCGTGGCGTGGCGAGGCGGGCGGCGGAGGAGGAGTGCGCGAGGGCACCTTCTCTTCTCACTCTCCAATAGCATGTGGAAGAGAGACCCTTATAAAGGGGTCCAAACTCTCCTCCACTAGCGGGGTGGGACTAAACTCCCACCACCTTGCCATGCCACCACCTACATGGGCCCTTTAGATTTTCTGAAATTCTCTAGTGGGCCTAAGGCCCACCTCCAAATTTCAACAATCCCCCACCAGATCTCAAGGGCACATCGTGTTCCCTCGTTCCAATCACTGTTTTAATATACCAGCATTTCAGTGAAGACCTGTTAAGGTTGAGCTTCACCTAGAACAAGTAGCTACACCCCTTCACAACTGAACAATGGACTATGCCTTGAATTGTCAGTTTGGCGTAAAGGAGCTTCACCACAAGTCTTACTAGTACTAGGCTGCCGAAGGTGACCCCTCGGGTGGAGCATATTAGTCACACTCCTGGCCTATTCATGAGTTTACTAGAGATCACCCAAATCTCATAGACTGTGACCAGCAGTCAAGCTCATATAGGTGTGTTCCTCCAAAGATCGCTCTGTAGGACAGCATCTTGCTTACATATAAGCTTTAGAACACATTAAGACAGTAGTCATCCTACCATACAGTATCCGAGAGTATTGCATCTCCAACGGAGTGGGTTAGTAAAGTTACTCTCCTCAGTTCACCACTGGCTTGTTTTCCCAGGTCCTACTTCACGGGATCTCCGATCATATAGGTTAGGTTACTACCATGGCAACTCATGTGGGTCTCATACCCATCTCCCTCGATGCACTATCTATCACAACACGTGATAGCCCTTTAGTAAAGGGATCTGCCAGATTCTTAGCCGTTTGGATATAATCCAACGCTATCACTCCGGAGTTTCTCAAACGTCTGACAGACTTCAATCTCATTCTTATATGTTTGTTGGACTTCATATTGTCCTTTGAACTCTTCACTTTAACAATAACCGTCTGATTATCGCACTTCATAAGGATAGCCGGAACCGGCTTCTCAACCACAGGTAAGTCCATCAAAAGATCTCGAAGAAATTCTGCTTCGACACCAGATGTGTCTAATGCTGTTAATTCTGCTTCCATTGTCGATCTTGTTAAGATCGTTTGCTTGCAAGACTTCCAGGAAACAGCACCACCCCCAAGAGTAAACATATACCCAGTAGTGGCCTTCATCTCATCAGCATCAGAGATCCAATTCGCGTCACTATACCCTTCAAGTACCGATGGGAATCCCGTATAGTGAAGCCCGTGGTTGACAGTACCTTTCAAGTAGCGCATAATTCTTTCAACAACACGCCAATGAACTTCGCCCGGGTTTGCAACAAACCGGCTAAGTTTGCTCACAGCAAACGCGATGTCAGGCCTCGTTGCGCTAGCTAGGTACATAAGTGAACCGATAATTTGAGAGAATCTCAATTGATCTATAGCTGTGCCTTTAAACTTTCGAATAAGCACACTAGGATCATATGGTGTTTGACAAATCTTGCAGTCTGAATATCCAAAGCGACTCAAAATCTTGTCAACATAGTGGGATTGCAGAAGTGTAATCCCACCCTCATCATCTCTCAATAGCTTGATGTTCAAGATAACATCAGCCACCCCAAGGTCCTTCATCTCAAAGTTTTGAGACAGAAAGGACTTAACCTCCTCAATTACTTTGAGGTTGGTTCCAAATATCAGTATGTCATCAACATACAAGCACAATATAACTCCTTCGCCCCCACCATGGCGATCGTATACACATTTGTCAGCTTCATTAACAACGAAGCCAACAGATGTCAGAGTTGTATTAAACTTCTCATGCCATTGCTTAGGTGCTTGTCTCAGACCATATAAAGATTTCAGCAACTTACACACCTTTCCTTCCTGACCTTCTATCACAAAGCCATCTGGCTGTTGCAAATAGATTTCCTCATTTAGCTCTCCATTCAGGAAAGCCGTCTTAACGTCCATTTGATGAACGAGAAGACCATGAGAGGCCGCCAATGAGAGTAGTACTCTAATGGTGGTCAGTCTAGCCACAGGTGAATAAGTATAGAAGAAATCTTCCTCTTCTTTCTGGGCATAGCCCTTGGCCACAAGCCTAGCCTTGTACTTTTCAATTGTACCGTCGGGCCTAAGCTTCTTTTTGAACACCCACTTGCATCCCAATGGTTTGCAACCATAGGGACGATCAGTGATTTCCCATGTCCCGTTAGCCATGATGGAGTCCATCTCGCTACGGACAGCAGCTTTCCAGTAATCAGCATCTGGAGAAGCATACGCTTCTGAAATAGAAGTGGGATTATCATCCACGAGGTATACGAAGAAATCATCACCAAAGGTCTTTGCAGTCCTTTGTCTCTTGCCCCTACCACGGGCTTCCTCGTTATCCTCCTCAGGATTTTCATCATGTGTTTGTTCATAATATTCCATAGGAATGGCAGGCTCAGGAGTTATCTCAGATTCCTGTCTAGAAGTGCTTTGCATATCTCTCATGGGAAATATATCCTCAAAGAATGTAGCATCCCTCGACTCCACTATTGTACCGACCTTCACGTCAGGTACCTCAGATTTCACTACTAGAAATCTATAGCCTACGCTGTTCTTAGCGTATCCCAAATTAACGCAATCCACAGTCTTTGGTCCAAGCTTGCGCTTCTTGGGGATCGGTACATTGACTTTCGCCAAGCAGCCCCAAGTACGTAAGTACGAGAGTGTCGTCCTTCTCTTCGACCACTCCTCGTAGGGAGTGACCTCATTATCTTTTGTAGGAACTTTATTCAGGACATGACACGCGGTCAATATAGCCTCCCCCCACCATGCCTTGGATAAACCCGATGTATCTAACATGGCGTTAACCAAATCAGTTAGAGTACGGTTTTTCCGCTCGGCAACCCCGTTTGACTGGGGTGAATAGGGAGGCGTCCTCTCATGAATAATGCCTTGTTCCGCACAAAATGAATCAAATTCGTTTGAGAAGTACTCTCCACCACGATCAGACCGGACTCGTTTAATTTTCTTTTCAAGTTGATTCTCAACTTCTGCCTTATAGATTTTAAAGTAGTGTAGAGCCTCATCTTTAGTATTTAACAGATACACATAGCAAAATCTAGTGGAATCATCTATCAATGTCATGAAGTATTTCTTTCCACCTTTAGTCAACACACCATTCATCTCACAAAGATCAGAATGTATGAGTTCTAATGGTGCCAAGTGTCTCTCCTCTGCAGCCTTGTGAGGCTTGCGAGGTTGCTTTGCTTGCACACACGAGTGGCACTTAGAACCTTTGGCTAAAGTGAAAGTTGGGATTAAATTCAGTTTTGCTAGCCGCGACATAACACCGAAACTTATGTGACAAAGACGTGAATGCCAAACTTCAGATTCATTAACACTCGAATGAATATTGTTCACGACTTTATTACAAAAATCTGCTAGAGAAAGGCGGAACAGACCTCCGCATTCATAACCTTTTCCAACGAAAAGTCCATATTTCGTAACTACTACTTTATTAGACTCGAACACCAACTTAAACCCTTCTCTACACAGAAGGGAGCCACTAACGAGATTCTTCTTGATGGCGGGGACATGCTGCACGTTCTTCAGCTGCACGATCCTTCCCGAAGTAAACTTCAGATCGACCGTGCCAACACCAAGAACAGAAGCACTCGCGCCATTCCCCATCAATACGGACCCGCGACCGGTGGCCTGATAAGAAGAGAACAATGACAAGTCAGCACACACATGAATATTTGCACCTGTGTCCACCCACCAATCGGTGGACTGACAAACTGTAAATACAGTAAGTAAATTACCGTACCCAGATGCACCACTTTCATTGTTGCCCACAATCATGTTTGCAGACTTGGAGTCCTGCGCCGGCTTCTTGTACTTGTTTGGGCATTTGTTCGCCCAATGTTCCTCTGAACCACAAGTATAGCAGCCATCTCCCTTCTTATTCTTCTTGAAGGGCTTCTTCCCCTTCTTCTTGAAGTCGGTATTCTGTTGGACAGAGTTCTTTCCCTTGGGCTTGTGAGAATTGAAGTTCCTCTGATGTACCATATTGGCAGCAGAAGAGCTTTCCACCGCTTTTCCATTGGAGTCCTTTGCTCTCGAGTTCTGCTCAACACTCAGATGGCCGATGATGTCCTCTACTGAGAACTCACGCCTCTGATGTTTCAGAGTAGTAGCAAAGTTCCTCCAGGAATTAGGGAGCTTAGCAATTATACAGCCCGCGACAAACTTGCCCGGCAAATTGCACTTAAGAACCTCAAGTTCCTTAGCTATGCATATTATCTCATGAGCTTGTTCCAATACAGAACGGTTGTCAACCATCTTGTAATCGTGGAACTGCTCCATAACATACATCTCACTCCCAGCATCGGTGGCCCCGAATTTAGATTCGAGCGCCTCCCACAAGTCCTTGGCAACATGCATATGTAAATATGCATCAACCAGCTTATCTCCGATCACGCTAATGACTGCTCCAAGGAATAGGACGGTGGCCTCCTTAAACATCTTCTCCTGTTCAGGAGTGATAGTTTCCGTAGGAGTGACACCGGCTACCCAGAACACGTTCATAGCCGTGAGCCATAAGGTGGTTCTCGTTTGCCAACGCTTGAAAAAAGTACCGGTAAACTTATCCGGTTTCAGTGCAGCAGCAAAACCATTACTCGAAAAATTCCTACAGACATTAGGTTTTTGGATTGTTGAGTAAATAGGCAATTTTCCGAGTAGATTAATCCACAAAATAATAACTAGCATGGCATTGACTAGACTAATGACATACTGATCTTGAGCTAACCTAGCACATACTACGCATATAGTGGATACATCTATGCAAACAAGTAGTACTGCTAGAATAAATACGAACAAGAGGATAAACGAGTCATACCCTCCAATCGGCCAGTTGGCCGTAGCAGCAGCCGCGGCGGCGGCAGTATCCTCTGCCGTCTTCTTCTCGGCTTCCTCGCAGAGACGATCAGCTTCGCTTGGTGAAGACATGGCGATGACGAGGGCGACGCGGACGTAGACGAAGCAGACGGACGGAGGCGAGCAGTCGCGTGATCGCTCCCCAAAAACCTAATCGCCCCTCTCCCGTACAGGAACCGGAGAGGCGAGGTTTCGGAGGCCTGCTCTCCCGTCGACCGTGTACGCGGTAAACGGGACGGAGTCGCCGGCGGCAGCAGCAGTTCAAGGAACGAACGCGTGAGGCAGATGTGATCTGATTTCGTGACGGCTAGGGGCTCGGCTCATTCCCGCAACCCGCGGCGCGTCGTGACGAGGCGGGCGGCGGAGGAGGAGTGCGCGAGGGCACCTTCTCTTCTCACTCTCCAATAGCATGTGGAAGAGAGACCCTTATAAAGGGGTCCAAACTCTCCTCCACTAGCGGGGTGGGACTAAACTCCCACCACCTTGCCATGCCACCACCTACATGGGCCCTTTAGATTTTTTGAAATTCTCTAGTGGGCCTAAGGCCCACCTCCAAATTTCAACACCATCCTGAAGCCTTGACACTACTGAAGAGATCATGTTCCTGAAAAACTAACTGGGTTTAACTGTGCTCAGGCTCAACACGTAAACAATTTTAACATCTATGAAGAGAGTGACTTAATTTAGGATCTACACCTATATAAATATTAATATAACATTTGCCAATTTTGTCATGTATTTCTGTTTAGTTTTTTTTCCAGAGGATTGAGCAGGTGAGAGGTTGTACACATTAGATATCATCTTGCTGGGTCTGTTGATCGGCCTTTAGATGTTATACTTGTGTTTATTGTGCACAATATGTGGAAGCGGAAAGATATAAATAGTGTTTATTAAAAGAAAACAAAGAAGGAACTTTGGAGAAAAGTGCAAAGAAGGAGTGACCACGAATAGAATTGTCCGCCTCGATGCCTACATAATTGAGACATCGAGGAATTTCCATTCAATTCTTTCACCGTCAAGTGAGTGATTCCAAACGGGAACAACCTGGTTAGTCCCGTGACATAGGAAAACTCATGTTTGGTCTCTGGGTACGGCTGCACGGCTGCAAGCGCAGGATAGTCTCCTGTCTCCTATCCCATCGTTGCGCCATGGCTGGCCGGCCGTGGCGCATGTCGATGTCGTCATGTGGGATAAGGGACGAAGAATGAAGGGCTATGGCAGAAGGAGCAAGAGGCATCTATCGCTCCACCGAGAAAATAGTAGATCGCATCGCCTGCCTCGTCCGCCTCCGGGTAACTCTCTGGCGGCGCGCTCCCTCGATCCGCTCTTCTCCAGCTCCGGGTGCGACCTCTTTCCCTTCCCCGTGCACGCGACTCAAATCACACCGAGCCTTCTCCAGCGCCTCCTCGCACCGGCGACTAGCGGCGCATCCAGCAGGAACACCGGACCCCATCTCCGCCCCTCCCGCTTCGCCCGCTGTCGAGGGGACGCCGGCGAAGCCGCGTGCGCCCTGGGTATGGCAGCGGCGGGGCCCCTCGCGTCGGCCCTCGGGCTCTGGCGGCGGCGCCTCGTGTCGGCGGTTGCAGGATCCGCTGTGTTCTCGCCAATCGGCGGCGGCGGAGGGTGGATCCGGGGCTCCATGGTCGGATCTGGCGGGGCACTCGGCCCAGGTGGTAGAGCGGCAGCCGGGCGAGGCTGCGCTGGTCGGCTGGGCACGAGCAGTGTCCAGGCGCGCGGTGCAGTGGCCTTGGTTGGGGGTCGTGATGGTGTGGCGGCCATGCTCAGCGGTCGGTGGCGGTGGATATCCAGCGCAGCTCCGGGAGAAATCCTTGCTCCGGTCTTCATCGGAGCCGCGACGGCACACTCGTGGGTGCCGCTATCTTTTTTGAAAGCATCATTGTGGAGGTGTGCTATTCCCCTTCGTCGGCCGCTGCCCGCACCGCCACCTGCGCCCCCAGGTCCTGATATGTGGGCTTCTCTCCTGCGGATTCTTAGCGGTGCCGGCGTGGTTGTCGGGGCCCTACCTGCGGGTGAAGCCGGTGGAGGAGATTCGGATTGGGGGAAACCCCTTGGTTGGCCCGGGCAGGCCGTGCCGACGACGACGCTCAAGGGCACCGTTATTCTTTTTGGAGACATCGGTATACATCTGCTCCTCTGCTCCCCTTCCTTGCCTCTCGGGTGAAAACCCTAACTCCGGTGGGCGGCGGCGGCGTCCTTGATGTCTTGACCTTCCTGAAGGCGTCGCCTTGAGGCCTGAGTGGTGGTGGGCACTGTGTGGGTCCTGAACGGTTGCTGGTGGTGGGCACTGCTTCGGGGGAAACCCTAGGATCTGGTCTTCCAGATCGGACGATGGCGGTACTTCGGTGCCGTTTCTCTCTTTAGAGCATCGTTTGTGGAGCAGCGTTGGCAGACTGAGGCAGGAGGTGGAGCGGCTTCGTCTCTCACGGAATTTCGGTGGAGCTGTCAAGTCATGCCTGGCCGACAGGTGCTACGCTGAGTCATGCCTGGTTGACAGGTGCTACGCACGACAGATCTTCCGGAGTCTTCGCATCTGGACGGATGAGCGCACGACGGTGGATCCGTTGGGCGCCGTGGTGGCATCGACAAATGATTGGACTGGCAAGGATGATGCGGATCTCTTTCCTGAAGATGGGTCAGTGGTTCGAGGATGATGGCGGCTGGTAAAACGTGTGCGTGAGGTGTGCGTTTTAGGTGTGCTGCACCGGCTGTTGTTCCCGATACGTTATGTGGATGGATTGGAAACAACACCGGTCTTAGATATGTGGAGTGAGAGCACTCCACATTATCAAATTTGTAGGTGTGAGTGGTGGCTTTGGGTGGACTGATGTATACTCTTGTTAGACCTTTGTGGAATAATTAATAAAATGGCTGCATGCATCGATTGATGCAGAGGGCGGGGGTTTAACCTCCTTTTCTAAAAAAAGTGAGCAGGAGAGGAGTAGTCGGGCATCTCACAACTTTGGTGGCAGAGGTCTTAGCGGCCACTCGCGACAGAGACGATGTCTTTGGTTTTCAAACATATTTTATATGAAGGTAACACTTCTCAAAAAGGTAGAATTTCTAAATCAAATTTGGAAACAAGAACATTGTTAAAAAAATAAACAAATTCTAAAAGTTAGTAGTTTTATAAAAAAACTAACAATTTTTGAATAAGGGAAATAAAGTTGTAAAAAATAAAAGTATAAAAATAATGAAATGAAATATATATTATTCGCTTACCAAGCAATAAGAACGGCCTAGAAACACAAGGACCAGCGAACAACCTGCAGTGGACTAGAATAAAAACCGGATACACATTGTCAGCCCACAAGAGCCATCATTCACAATAACTAAATCATTGATGGCGCGCGTTGCCGCGTCCATCTATTTTTACGATGTAATAATTGGTTTTTAGTACATTTGTGCATAAATAAAGTGTGAAAATGATTTTTTTGTTAGAATATCGATGGTGTAAATAGTTCAAAAGTATTGCACTACTCATACAAAGTAATATTGCCGGAGAAACAATATTAGGCATTAGTGAAGCGATATCTGACATATTATACATTAGTCGAATAGTATACAACACTTAGAAACACTGACTTCAGTCAATATCTGCAAACCTGGTGAAAATGAGTTATACAATATCAGTTCACAGGCTATACATCAACTCTAGTATAAAGTACATGTGCTGAGTCTAGGTAACTAAGGAATAATAAATTGTGTGTCATTATGGAATCACATATTTTATGGCATTGTCTACTGTTTTGAAAGAGCCACAAAAATATGTTGGTTGCTGCACCAATCCATTGGTTAAATAAAATGAGAGAAATTTGTATAAATATCTTGAAGCATTAAACAATGAAGACAATATATTATAGCAGATTATAAGCTAATGGTTCTATTTGCAAAATAAAATAAGCTCAAAAGAAAAATCATAGTACGCTTGAGAAGGTATAAAGTGTAGCAGTGCTGGAAATATTAGACTGTAGACTACAATCATAAGAATCTGAGTTTACAGATAAGATCAAGTATGAGGATTAAAATGGAAACATGTTGTGGTAATAACTACGTACTTTGTTTATTGGTCTCTATTAGGATGGGCAAGACATCTATGAAAAAAGAACACATCCAAGTACTAATATCTAGGATAATACAGAGCCTAGTATTGATTGATGAACGACATGAATCATTCCATGGTCCGGTGCATATATCAATAATCCTCCTTCTCGCTTTTCGAAAAGTAACATTCAGAAGTCCCCTCAACTGCACTTGGGAAAGGTCACTTATTTCCTGATATGCTGAAGTTCATATATGAATTGGGAAGCTATGCTGATATGGAACTAATACACTACTTGTTGGATTGTGTAGCACACAATAAGCCTGCACAAAACAAGGCAGCATCAGTAGTACAATATGGAAACTCAGATATATGTCATCTTGATGTAATACATCACTTAGAGCAAGTACAATAAGTTACAGTCAGCAGACTGTAAGGATTAAAATACTATATTTTTGCCGAATTGGATGAGAGAGAAGAGGAGAGAGAAGGAAAGCGGACTCTTCGTGAAGAGTCAGCTCTAGCACGTGCTCCTAGGTCTTTTATGAGAATGAAAGGAGGGTCATATATGATAAAAGTAGTACTCTTTTATAGCTAACTATTGTACAAGCTAGCTATAAGATGGGTTATAAAATTGCTTATAGCCAGCAGTTGGCTATACTATTAACCATGCTCTTAGATGTAGTACTGCTTATATGAGCATTCAATATTATTTTTCTTTGTGGCACACAGTATTGCCCATATTGTCTTTTTTCCTGTTGATGCAAAAAGTTTGACGGAAAAGCTCAATACGAGTACAGTTAAATAAACTTACACATGCAGGCAAGACACCAGCTCCTATATTATTTGGGGAGGGTATTTCGCACATATTTAAGATATTATTAAAATTATATCTTTCATTACCATGTAATCCCTCCATTCCAAAATGTAAACCACTCATTACACTATTATAGTGTCAAAAATGATCTTATATTTTGGGACCGAGGGAGTATTAAACAGACCATAGAATAGCAGTGGATTAAAGTAATACATAATCACTTGGCTATTGAGTACTGAGTGGGTAGAAGTGCCATTCAAATAACATGAACATAGCATAATACAACTACATGAGCCTCTTAAATCTCCATTTGTTTCACAAAATTTCTGAGGGTCCAAATTAACCAGCAAGACGACAAATACTGCTGCACGGACATATTCCAATTCTCACACGAGCTCTCGGATGCTAAAATCATCAGAAGGTGGTAGAATATGTAAAGGTAGTAAAATTTGTAAATCACCAAGAGGGATGAATTGACATGTTACATCGAAGCAGGCCATAGACAACTTTGAGCAAAAGAGAGCTAATGACTAAGAAGTGAGATGGGACTGGAGCTAACAAAAAGAAGAGGCTAACAACACGTGGCTTGAAATGCTCTGATCATGTGTGTCTATTATCTCAGATAGACATGCAATGAAAGTACATGCATAAAACCTTGTGTTGCTCTTTTTTCAAGTGACAATCAGAATGTTACTGCAGATATAAATGATGAAGAAAAGAAGCGAATGACAGATATTGAGATATCATGGTCCACAGTAGGTGTCGAAGAAGCAGAAAGCCGCATTTGCTGTAGTGTGAACTGGTGTAGGTGGCCTGCTTATTTGCTACAAATAAACTTCCATTGGTACTCCTCATATGTGGGACCAAAACTTATTCTTGATTTTCCCATGACTCATCGCTTGTCGAGAAAAAATCAGATTGGGGTCAAGCCGTGCAGCCTTGATTTTATCTAATTTCAGATCCCCCATGGTTGAAAGATTGAAGTTGGAAACGGGTGGAGAGCATATGCGGTAAGGAAGATAGTACGCTGTAAGGTTATCCCGAGAGCACGCTATACCTAAAAACATATAAGAGATGTTGATGACTGGAGTTGCATCAGTTGATTTCAGGACCCAGTTATGTACCTCCTGTTATGATTGCAATGTCTTCCCAAAAATAGGGGGGTTTGTTCACAGAAAGAAGGAGCTTTAATTGCTGCCACTTTGATCATCCCATATAGCTTGTTTCTTGTCAAAGCATGTATCTTCTTCGACAGCCTCAACAGTTAATAAAAATGGAAAACCTTCTTTTACAACAGTAAAACATGCCCATAAAAGACACCTTGGATCAGAAATTATCTTGTCAACCAACACGATCTACAAAATACAATCTCTTAAAATTATCCAGCATAGTGATGTGTGTGCATCTTATGATATAGTGGCTTGGGGAGACGTGATGGAGATATCTGCACTATGTTACAATCAGTGAACTTCATGGACATATTTAGCATGATAAGTTACAGTCAATGAACTCCGCAGACATTTTTTGCATGATTAGTCACAAAGAAAGGTGAGAGGTAACCACGTACAAACTGCATTCTTCCGACAACCTCTAATCTCTTTACAGTGCTTCTCCCTTTTTCAATTCTAACCATGCCTTCCCTGCCTACTTTTTTAGAAGCATCAGAAATTATGTTTCCGATGGCATAATCATTTCCTGTCCTTATTTCATTGTTTTCAATCTAGAAGGCAGCAGTTTACAAAATGTTATGATATCTTTGCTAAGAACATACATAAACATTCATAGTCATAGATTAACTCATAAATCATACCTCCCATGACATCAAGCTGAGTTCAGAAACCAACGCATCAGAAGTACTCCCAATGCCACGTGCAATTTGGACCGAATTTATTCCAACAACAAGAACCTACTTTTCGAAAATATTGAGATGTCGGTTCAGGTTTCAAAATCAAAAAATTCTCCTAGCAACTTTTCAAACAAAGAAATATAGAGAACTATAATTCTGCATCTATCAGCATACCTTCATTCCTTCAGAAATCAAGCCGAGCAAGGATTATGGAAGTCCTACACCCATTGCCGACAATATTGTTAGTCCTAGCTCCGGCCTGTCAGACCACCACCCACACTCCTCTCGGCTCCTCCTTGACTATACCACCGCCAAGTTCTTCACCACGTTGTTGTCATCGCTTGCCAGAGGGACGTCCGCCGCCGCCGGCTCCGTTAGGATTGCGAGTGCAGTACTGACCCTTCACATCTTCCTTGCACACTGACGACCATATCGCTCAAGGTGGCGGCACAAGGATTGACCGTAGGTCGGAAGAGGAGACGGGTCGGGAGGGATGGGGACTGGGCATGAGTGGAAATGATGTATCCGGTGGTGGCGGCGGCGTACCCTCTCTCTCGTAGCTTGTTTCTACTTTCCTGCGAGCGGATTGCTTCGATCGATCGCTTTCTTAGTGGGCTTCATTCGGCTGACTGGCCCAATCAACGAGATTGCTCTAAATCAGCCACCGGAGTAGCTGCCCTAAGGACAGGTGGCCCATTTAGCGAAAGAAAAATGGAATATCACATCAGTTTAATGGCCAGAAACGATCTAAGCGCCAAATCCGACGGCCGAAAACGCTGAGGGCATGAGAGAGCTCGCTTTAGGTTCAGTTTTACTGTCCTAAATAACAATTAGACGGAAAGACTCCTTGCTTAGCAGCATTAATATAGTACTCCCTTCGTAAACAAATATAAGAGCGTTTAGATCACTAAAGATATACAGTGCTTATATTTCTTCTTCTTGTAACCTTAACCTAATTCTAAATATTACTAACCCTAATAATTTAGCACAAACCTAATAACAATAGAATTAAATGACAATTTTTTTTTTCTTTTTCTTCTTTTCTTCTCCTTTTTCTTCTTTTCTTCGCCTTTTTCTTCCTTTCTTCTCCTTTTTCTTCTTCTCTTCTCCTTTTTCTTCTTTTCTTCTATACTGGCCGGAGTGTTGGGGAGGAGGGGGCCGGGGGCTTACCGGCCGGAGGTGTCGACGGCGCGCGGCGAGGAGGACGGCGAGGAGGCGAGGAGGACGGCGCGGCGGCGAGGAGGACGGCCGACGGCCAGGAGGACGGCAGGCAGCCTGACGACGTCGGTTAGTTCGTCGCTGTGCCGCGCCGGGCAGGAGAACGAGAGGAAAAGAAGAGAAATGGACGAATTGGGTTGGAAATTTTCCAAGTCCCGCTTATATAGGTGGATCTATAGTCCCGGTGCGGGGCTCGAGCCGGGACTAAAGACCCCCTTTAGTCCCGGGTGGAGCCACGACCCGGGACTAAAGGCCTCTTTTCGGGCAGACCAAGAGGCGGGAAGCAGGGGGTCTTTAGTCCCGGTGCGTGGCTCCAGCCGGGACTAGAGGGTGTCTTTAGTCCCAGGGCGTGGCTCCATCCGGGACTAAAGCCCCTCCTCGGCTGCACGATAAGTTTAGTCCCACCTCGCCCACCGAGGGGGACTAACACTTGTTTATAAGCCCGTCGCAGCTTGTCCATCGAGCTCCTCTCTAAAGCAGGTTTACGGGGCGAAACCTACTTAAAATTGAAACTATATTCGAAATTATGGATAAAATTCAATGTGAATTCACAGTGAATTCAGGTTGAATTTTGCCCATGATTTCTCATATAGTTTCATTTTTTTCTATTTTCAAAATTAATTATTTTGACTATCCAAACTATTAACTTATTTTATTATTTTCAATTAAAAACTATGTTTATTTAAAATTCTTTTTGCATATTTGAGAATTTGACAAAACTATGATAATGAAAAGTGTTTGAAATTGAATAAATAATTCAAAACTATTTTCTATTTTCATAATTAATAATTTTGACTATCCAAACTATTATCTATTTTGTTATTTTCAATTAAAAACTATGTTTATTAAAAATTCTTTTTGCATATTTGAGAATTTGACAAAACTATGATAATGAAAAGTGTTTCAAATTGAATAAATAATGCAAAACTATTTTCTATTTTCATAATTAATAATTTTGACTATCCAAACTATTATCTATTTTGTTATTTTCAATTAAAAACTATGTTTATTAAAATTTATTTTTGCATATTTGAGAATTTGACAAAACTATGATAATGAAAAGTGTTTCAAATTGAATAAATAATGAAAAACTATTTTCTGTTTTCATAATTAATAATTTTGACTATCCAAACTATTATCTATTTTGTTATTTTCAATTAAAAACTATGTTTATTAAAAATTGTAATAGAAGTTAAAGGATTCATAAACATCATGTTAATACGAGGGAATGCTGCAGATGAACTGATGTACTTGAGAGAAGCATCAGGGAGAGGTGACTTGGAAAGGGGACCTGACATGTGATTCTTCTATAGTGCGAACTAATTAGATTGCGGTCATTTTAGTAACTGTATTTTTACAATTAAGAATATTGCCGATGCCTGCACTTCCTAGTTCAATCGGAAAAGAGGCGCGGAGCAGACCTCGTAAAACTTGTTCGACCCTTAAACTTTTTAAGGGGCGCGGTAAATCCATCCGTGAAAACTTTATATGTACAATTCTGTAGGCAATATACAGTTTAACCTGTAAACCAGTCAAACCTCGTCAGAGCAGACACGCCGCAAGGGATTGAGTGGAATGTATCTCGAACTCACGGAATCCTTCGCCGCGGATGGAGATGATGCTGCTGGTTCAAGGCAGTCAGAAAAGTAGAATCAACCGTCTGAGACCGCTAAGGAGATGGAGCGATCAACTAACATAGGAGGAGGGGGTAATCACTCGGTTAACGCACCTATGGATGAGCTCAAGTTCGGTTCTTTCGAACCCGCATCTGCGCCGGCTAGGGTTGGAGGAGCCCGAGTGGCTACGGACACGGAGTGGCCGGTTTGGCCTGTGCAGCTCAAGTTCCCAGGGAAGAATCCCCGGGGTAATGCTAGTCTAAAATTTTCGCAGCCTAAGGAGGAGCTGCCGGCTGTTTCTCTTGGTGATTACCTTGCTGGTGCAAGAACCGAAGGGTCCATGGCGCTGGATTGCGGTTTGAACACGAATGCCCTTTCTTCTAAGACCCAAGACCCGGTCGCCGTGGATGGATCCGAACCTGATTTGATGGTGGTGACGGATAACTTGGCAACAACAGGTAAAACAGCCGTTGCGAGTCCCGAGCAGGGTCATGCACAATTTTCTTTGATGAAGTCATAGCTTTTGGTGGCATTCCGAATCCGATGACCCCGGATAGAAGGTCCAGTCAACGGATTTAGACCCAACCAGATGCGGATGACTTGCAGATGGGATGTGCAATGCGGGCAGCAAAAATGAAGGATGCTAAAATTTCGACAGGTATCTCAATTAACAAAGACCATTCCATTCTTCATTTCTCACCGCATGAAATCATAGATAATGTTGTTTTTGTTGGGGTTTCTCTGGGTAACACGAGTAAAGAAATTTCGAAATCTGTTAATGACCTGTTGGACTTAGAAGTCGATAGGGCTTTGGACATCATACCGAATTAGGTTGCAGTGAAACCAATGAAAGACTTTGAGGTCACTGAACTTGGGGGACTGAATTTTCTTTGTGATAATCTTGCCCCCATGGATGATCAGGAGGAGGGAGATGATCATCTACCGGATGAATGCTTGGCCGATGTGCAGTCTCTTGACGTAGGCTCACAAATACCTGGTTATATGGAACAGGAGTTTGGATGTGAAAAACCAAAACGCCCTTGGAAACGGAAAGTGTATCCGGTTTCTGCAGCACAAAGAAGTGCCAGATTTAAGACTGCAAAAAAATTCTATGACGAAATATGAGAGAAATTTTTTGGAATAGCAGAGGTGTGAGAGACTTGGCTAAAATTAGATTCCTAGAAGAGGCTACTTTAGAACATAATCTTGATTTTATCGCGCTGATGGAGACAGGGCGGGATAATTTTACATCACAGTTCTTAAGCACTTTATCAGCAGGTGTTGATTTTGAGTGGCACTCTCTCCCTCCAAGAGGAAGGTCCGATGGGATTTTACTTGGAGTTTGATGTGACACACTTCAGGTGCGAGAAGTGGTGTTGGGGGATTTTGCGGTCAAGTTTAGGATTCGATCTAACGGAGATGGGTTTCAATGGGATCTCGTTGTTGTGCATTGTGCAGCCCAAAGGAGCTTAAGCCCGATTTTCTCGCTGATCTGGTTAGGATTTGTGATGAGAAATTACCACTATTAGTTTGGGTGATTTTAATATCATCCGGCGGGCTGATGAAAAGAAGAACGATAATTTTGATGGCAGATGGTCATTTATGTTCAACACAATTATCAAGGGCCTTGACCTCAGGAAGATTGATCTCTTTGGTAGGAAATTTACCTGGGCTAATTCTTTACAAAACCAGACTTTTGAAAAGCTGGACCGGGTCCTTACTAGTATCGAATGGAAACAAAAGTTCCCACTAGTAACTGTACGAGCGCTACAAAGAGCGATCTCTAACCATACTCCACTTTTGCTTGACTCTGGTAACACAAATCATATGGGGAAGAAGAACGATTTCTCTTTCGAATCTAGTTGGTTCACGCGTGAGGGATTCACGGATATGATTGCTAGGGAATGGAACAAGGAGTTGGGTGGCACGTCCAACGTTGAAAGATGGCAAAACAAGATCCGACATCTTAGACAGTTCCTACGGGGTTAGGCTAAGAATGTATCTGGCATTTATAAGGATGAGCAGGACAGGCTTCTCAAACTTATAGATGATATTGATCGCAAGGCAGAGACCTGTCTTTTGGATGCGAACGAACGGTCATCGAAAAACGAGGCTGAACAAAGAGAACGTGTACTCCTTAGAGAGGAGGAAATGAAATGGACACTTAGAGCCAAAGTGCGGGCAATCATTCATGGTGACAATAACACTAATTTTTTCCACTTGATTGCAAATGGCAAGCATAGGAAAAAGAGAATTTGGTAGCCCGAGCAAGATGAGTGCACAATACTAGGTCACGAGAATCTAAAATTGTACATCTCAAATTATTATAAACAACTGTTCGGTGCTCCTGATCATAGTTTTGTTTCTATGGATGAGCATAGGGTAGCGGATATTCCTCAAGTCGGAGAGGCCGATAATGAGATTTTATCCGCTCCTTTTACGGAGAAAGAGGTGTTGTATGCTATTGGGGAAATGAAGAACGACAAAGCTCCCGGACCAGATGGGTGTCCGGCCGAGTTTTATAAGAAGTGTTGGCATATAATTAAAAAAGACCTTATGCCAATATTTCATGATCTGTTCTCTGGTCACCTACAACTTTTTCATCTGAATTTTGGTACCATAGCGCTGTTACCAAAGAAGGAGGGGGCGACGCGTGTTGAACAATTTCGTCCTATATGTCTGTTAAATGTTAGCTTCAAGATTTTCACAAAGGTGGGAACAGATAAGCTAACTAAGATGGCCAATTCGGTGGTGCAATCTACGCAGACGGCTTTCATGCCTGGACGTAACATTCTAGAAGGGGCCGTGGTCTTACATGAAACTTTACATGAGATTCACTCAAAGAAAATTGATGGAGTTATCTTCAAAGTGGATTTTGAAAAAGAAAGTCAAATGGTCTTTACTGCAACAAACCCTATGTATGAAGGGGTTCGACGAGCTCTGGCAGAAGCATGTCGACTACTTTATAAAAAAAGAAAGTGTCGGTATCAAAGTAAATGACGACGTGGGTCATTTCTTCCAGACACTAAAGGGTCTCAGACAAGGAGACCCTATGTCTTTTATTCTATTCAACATTGTTGCAGATATGTTGGCATTAAAGATCACGCGAGCCACTGAGAAAGACCTTGTAGAGGGACTAGTACCGCATCTAGTAGATGAGTGTCTCTATTCTATAATATGCAAATTACACGATTCTTTTTATGGAGCATGATCTTAACAAGGCCAGAAACATGAAACTCATCTTATGCTTATTTGAGCAGCTATCTGGGCTGAAGATTAATTTTAATAAAAGTGAATTGTTTTGCTTTGGAAAGGCCAAAACATAACAGCACACTTATAACCAACTGTTCTGTTGCGAAAGCAGGAATTTACCTTTCACGTATTTAGGGATTCCTATTCACCACCGAAAGTTATCAAATACGGAGTGGAAATGTATCGAGGATCGATTTGAATAAAAGTTAAGTTGATGGAAAGGCAAGCTTTTATCCTATGGAGGACGTCTAGTACTTGTTAATTCTGTATTATCAAGCATGCCCATGTTTCTCCTATCTTTTTTTGAAGTACCAGTTGGGGTGCGAAAAAGGTTGGATTTCTATCGGTCTCGGTTTTTCTGGCAGAGTGATGATGTGAAGACCAAGTATAGGCTTACTAGATGGGACATCATTTGCAGACCAAAGGAGCAAGGGGGTTTAGGGATTGAAAATTTAGAGGTTAAAAATAGATGTCTGCTCAGTAAATGGCTGTTCAGACTATCTGTGAAAATAGAAGGTATGTGGGTACAAATTCTTACGAACAAGTACTTACAAAACAAGACCTTTGCTCAGGTTACCGCAAGACCAAGTGACTCTCATCTCTGGAAGGGTTTGATGAGGTCTAAAACTGCATTTTTCAATAGTACTAGGTTTATCATTAGAAATGGTGAATTAACTAGATTCTGGGAAGATACGTGGCTAAGGGGTCGCCCTTAGCTCTTTAGTATCCGCAGCTTTACAATATTTCCCAACGTCGACAGGCGCCCGTTGCGACAATATTTCGTGAGACTCCTCTAAATATTCAGTTCTGTAGAGCCTTGATTGATGACAGATGGATTAGCTGGCTACAACTAGTTAGAAGGTTGATGGACATTAGCCTCTCTGATTGCCTTCATAGTGTTTAATGGAAGTTGACCACTAATGGAGTATTTACTGTAAAATCTATGTACTTGTACCTCATGGATTCCACGCCTATTCCAAAATCCATGCATATATGGAAGGTCAAAGTTCCACTAAAAATAAAGATCTTCATGTGGTTTGTTCACAAAGGAGTTCTTCTAACAAAGGATAATTTGGCCAAGCGTAATTAGAAAGGCAATCAAAGATGCAGCTTCTGTTAGAATAAAGAAACTATTAAGCACCTCTTTCTTGATTGTCCTATGGCTAAACTTTTATTGCGCTCGATTTACATTGCTTTCAACACCAGTCCACCTAATAGCATAAACACGTTATTTGGGGCGTGGTTAAAGGGGGTTGATGTTGAATCTGCACAACTTACTCGTGTAGGAACCTGTGCACTATTTTGGGCTGCATGGAACTGCAAAAATGATGTAGTGTTTAACGGACAAAGCTATATTCACGTTTTGCAGGTTATCTTCCGGGCTACTGCCTTGATCCGCACGTGGTCCTTACTCACTCCTGCGGAAGCCAGGGAGCCTGTAGTTACTAGGTTCCCGCTGGAAGATGGTAGCTCAGGGTATCTTCAACTGGTTTGGATGGCGACATATTAATAGGATAGGTGGATAGTCATTTAGGCCTATTATTATTCCCGGTTGTGGCGCGACAGACGCCTTGTATCTTTTATTTATTTTCTAAGACCTAAATGTACTTTGTTGAGACTGGTTTCATTATGATTTAATAAAAGGCAGCATGCATCACTCGATGCAGAGGCTGGGGCCATGTCTCCTTTTCAAAAAAACAGAATCCTTCGCCGCACATCGGATCCGATGCACGCAAGAATTTACCGCCGCCGGTTCGAATTGCGACCGGTTCGACCTCCACTACCAAGGGAGGCTGTCCACGGGAAGGGCGGAGCAGGCCATCGGCGGCCCGAATCAGGGCTGAGCGGCACCGAAGAAGAGCGAGGCAGTGCTGGGGGTGCTCGCATGGCCAGGGAGTGCGTGGTCATGTTGGGCGGCGTAGGGCTCCTCCACTGCATGCGTAGCCCGGAAAGGGCGGTGCCGGAACAAGGCTAGGGCGAGGCGGACGGCACCGGGGCAAGCCGGGGCACCGGGGGAGGCATGCCGTGGCCGGAGACGGCTCGCCGGGACGGAAAGGAAAAAAAGAAAAAGAGCTATAGTGGGATACAATTTAATTTACTGGATCTGCTCTGTTCGAGGCAATTTCGCATCGTAAAAATGATTTACAGTGTCCCTTATACGCATTTTAAAGGTTTGACTTTTACTGGGTCTACTAGCTTTTATAAAGGGGAAGCTTGATTCTCCCGTCCTGGTTCTAAACGGGTTCAAAATTTGGTTAATGTAAAAACCTGTTAATGTAAAATTTGGTTAAGCTGACACACAATGTACAAGGGCATTTGTCAAGTTGTAATTGGTTGTAAAAAAACACTGGTGAATAGCAAACATCCAACAAGAACAAAAACAGATAAGCACCCCGGGCCAGAAATCATGCAAAAGGACGAATAAAAATTGCAAAAAGGACCTACAACCAAGACAAGGAGAAAAAAAAGACAACGAGTGAAGAGAATACGTCCAAAATAAATGAGACGTAATAAACCCCACAGAAAAAAGGAAAAGACAGTAGAAGCATCATAGCGAAGAACTTACGTCAAACAACAGTCAAGTAATAGAAACAAGCACAAAAGAACAGTCAAGTAATAGAAACAAGCACAAACGCCAAGAATAAGAAAAATCTACGACAATATGTGTCTATAACTTAACAAAGAATGGCTTGCGTGAAGAAACAGAAGAAGCAGAAGAACACGAACCTCAATCAAAACAACGAACAAACAACTCACCGCGGACTCCGACCACAAAGAAACCTAAAAATGACGGACAAGCGACACGTTCATAGACGTGGACGGCAAATAAATCCCCAACGTCAAGGAATCTGGAAAAAACCCTAGCCGCAACGCAAAGAGAACAATGTGAAAGGAGAGGAAGAGTGAGAGAGTATATAAGACCCCCATCTATGACCCCAGACACACACTTCCACCGACACAGAATGCAACAGGCCCACGCAAAGCTGACACCATACAAATAAGATACCCGGACTAAGACATGGGCGCAACCAGCCCACGGGTGCAGCCGACGCACATGAACGAAAGTGTAACAACTTCAAAAAAAAAATGAACGAAAGTGTAACGGGGTGTCCCAACTCCCAACCTCCGCTCAGACGCATGGACATAAGTAGGACATGCCCTGCGGCATAGGCACACCCCATGAACGACCGGACACATGAGCGTAGTCAGCACACAAGATTGGAAGGGCACTAGGACATCCGGGCAGCCTACCTAGCAAAATGAACGGCGTGACGTTCGACAAGTAACCGAACAACTATGTGTCGTGAGACCTCGTGCATGCACACAGAGTCAAGCATGGGAAAATACACCTACCCAACTCGTGCGACCAAAATAGGTTCACCGGACGCCTTGACACTAGCGGACGCTGACAGGGTGACCCGCCCCTCCCCTCGCATGTGGGGCACCACACAGACGGGATAGAAATCACCACATGACAATGGCCCAGGCCGTGCTTGTGATCCACAAGTCATGTAACCCAGAGGCAGGACACATGAGTGTGCGCCGCCAGGGAAGATTGGATAATGCGGAGAGCTCCAAGGATCCAACTGGGGGAGGCTTGTGTAAAACTTACGGCGTAGAGGGCCTCTGTGTCGTGGGTATAAGCCTGACAGTAGATGTGTAGGGTATGAATGAGATGGGCAGAGTCCTAGCTACGGCGAGGTTGTATGAGTTCATGCCCTCAGCGGTGGAGGTAACAACCCTACGTCTCAGTGCTCTCGGAGCTTGTTGTCGAGTGGAATATGGAATACAATGTTTTTCTAACCCCTCTATCAGTGGGGGGAGGGCGGCTTATATAGAGTGCGCTGCCCTCCACAACGGTTCCGGTACAGGGGTGGAGTAGTTGGGATTGAATGCGTACGTTATAGGTAACGTACGCTCTAAATGCTAATAAATGCACCCGGAAACGTACGGCCGTTTCCATCCAGAGAGGTTACGATGTACCGAGTGTAGCGAGTCGGTTAGCTTGGTATCCTCCGAATGCTAGTCTCCGACTGGATGGTTGAGGACCTGTTACCGACTGGATGATGGAGACTCCTTAATTCAGTCGGGACTGACTAAGGGCCTTGTCCTTTATGAGGGATAGTCCTTGGGTAGGACCTACATGGCAGGCCTATGACCCTACCCTAGGACTATGACCCCATCATTAGTCCCCGAATGGATTGGGGTTGAAACGACGAAGCGGTGCTTGAAGTTTGGATCCGACTGGATTAGATTTGGCTTGGGCGTTGCCTGCCTCGATCCATTTTATCTTTTCTGACCAACGATCCGAGTGAAAGTACTCGCGAAACCGACTGTCGGAAGCCGAGTGCTTCTGCGGCATCTTCTGACGCGACCGGTCAACTGACAGCGGCGGATTTTCCAGGATCTTCAAATTTCGGTTTCCGCGCGCCCAGCGGGGATGACGCCGGCGCGCTCGTGTAGCGCCTGACGCCTCGATTCTCGCGCCTTCAACTCCTCCACTGATATCGCCGCGGCCGGTCGGGCGGATAAGATTTCGGGGCCACCCGCCAGTGACCCAGTCGGAACCCTATTTAAATCTCGGCGGCGAGGCTTCTTCGTTACGCTCGCCGAATCTTTCGCTCTCGCCTGCTCCGTCTTCCTCGCCACCTCCAGCGCTCCTACACTCCTTCCTTCTCCTTCCTCCCGAGGGTTCGTCGTCGCCTCCATGACCAAGGGTCAGACCAGCAAGATGGAGGTGAGGAAGAAGAAGGGCAAGGCGGCGGCGCCTGCTCAGCGGCGGCAGCGGCCGCTGCCGGCTGGGTGGATTCAGGGCGATTTCCTCCCCTCCACGGTGACGGAGGGGGATCTGCTGCAGATGGTGGAGCACGGAAAGATCGTGCATAAGTCCTGGAGGCTGCCAGCGGAGAACGAGGTCGAGCCGGCGCCCCGGGAGGGGGAGCGCGTCTTGCTCCTCAGCCACGTCTACCGAGGTTTTTCTTTGCCCCCGCATCCTTTCTTCAAGGGCATCATGAATCACTTCGGGGCCCAACTTCACCATTTTCCTCCGAATGCCATCGCCCATCTTTCTGCCTTTATAGTTTTGTGCGAGTGTTTCATCGGCTGCCCTCCCCATTGGGGTTTGTTCAAACACATCTTTTCTGCCAGATCCCAAACCATCAAACGACTTAGCCAGTCGGATGATAAGACGCATCTCCTCCAGCTCTGCGGGGGCTTAGGTTTCCAGAAAAAGAGTCGGAGTAGTTACCCTGCTCTTCAGTTAAGTGAGTCGGTCAGGAACTGGCAGTCGACGTGGTTCTACTGCCAGGATATCGCCTGTCCGAATGCGTCATCTGGGTTGCCTCCTTTTAGTTTAGATCGGCCCGCCCCACCTAAGCAACTCGTGCTCACAAGGGCGGAGAAGAACGACATCCAGCCTCTGGTCGGGGCGCTCGTAGATGTCGTCAGGAGGGGGGTCACTGGCATAGACTTGCTGGAGGTCTTCCTCGGTCGGCGTATCCAGCCCTTGCAGGCTCGCGACCACGCCATGTGGCACTATACGGGGCCCGAGGATTCCACTCGGAGCAACGTCGTGGGCGTGGCTGAGGAGAGGGTGACCTCGTGGGTGACGCGTAAGAAAAACGTTATCCTCGGTATGCCGAGTGTTTATCTGTAAGGTACTTTGGCCACTGCTGTTGGCCGTCACATTCTTATTTCGGTGCGGGTAAGCTTGATCCGCACCGAGTGAACTATCGTTGCTAGAGCTTTGAATCGAATTTTTGCTCTTCTGTTGCAATGTTGATTCGGGTTTTTGTTTGGCGTTTCTTGGTGAAGCCAAAGGCAAACATTCGGAACATGTCAGTTGTTTTGACATCTGCGTGAGCCTCATTGAGGGTCCGAGGAATTCCCTAAGTCCCCGAGTGTGATGTAGAGTATACTCCGAGAAGCTCAATACGTAGACGATTCTGGATCGCAGCTAAGCCCCCCGAGTGTGACGTTAGTGCACACTCGGAGAAAGTTAATACTTAGGCGATTCTGGATCGCAGCTAAGCCCCCAAGTGTGACGTGTAGTGCACACTCGGAGATAGTTAGTACTTTGGCGATGCTGGATCGCAGCTAAGCCCCCGAGTGTGACGTTAAGTGCACACTCGAAGATAGTTGATACTTAGGCGATGCTGGATCGCAGCTAAGCCCCCGAGTGTGACGTGTAGTGCACACTCGGAGAAGGTTAATACTTAGGCAATGCTGGATCGCAGCTAAGCCCCCGAGTGTGACGTATAGTGCACACTCGGAGAAGGTTAATACTTAGGCGATGCTGGATCGCAGCTAAGCCCCCGAGTGTGACGTATAATGCACACTCGGAGAAGCTCAATACGTAGACGATTCTGGATCACAGCTAAGCCCCCCGAGTGTGACGTTAGTGCACACTCGGAGAAAGTTAATACTTAGGCGATTCTGGATCGCAGCTAAGCCCCCAAGTGTGACGTGTAGTGCACACTCGGAGATAGTTAGTACTTTGGCGATGCTGGATCGCAGCTAAGCCCCCGATTGTGACGTTAACTGCACACTCGGAGATAGTTGATACTTAGGCGATGCTGGATCGCAGCTAAGCCCCCGAGTGTGACGTGTAGTGCACACTCGGAGAAGGTTAATACTTAGGCAATGCTGGATCGCAGCTAAGCCCCCGAGTGTGACGTATAGTGCACACTCGGAGAAGGTTAATACTTAGGCGATGCTGGATCGCAGCTAAGCCCCCGAGTGTGACGTATAATGCACACTCGGAGAAGGTTAATACATAGGCGATGCTGGATCGCAGCTAAGTCCCCGAGTGTGACGTATAGTGCACACTCGGAGAAGGTTAATACTTAGGCGATGCTGGATCGTAGCTAAGCCCCCGAGTGTGACGTATAGTGCACACTGGAGAAGGTTAATACTTAGGCGATGCTGGATCACAGCTAAGCCCCCGAGTGTGACGTATAGTGCACACTCGGAGAAGGTTAATACTTAGGCGATGCTGGATCGCAGCTAAGCTCCCGAGTGTGATGTATAGTGCACACTCGGAGAAGGTTAATACTTAGGCGATGCTGGATCGCAGCTAAGCCCCTCGAGTGTGACGTATAGTGCACACTCGGAGAAGGTGAACACTTAGGCAATTCTGGATCGCAGCTAAGCCCCCGAGTGTGACGTATAGTGCACACTCGGAGAAGGTTAATACTTAGGCGATGCTGGATCGCAACTAAGCTCCCGAGTGTGACGTATAGTGCACACTCGGAGAAGGTTAATAGTTAGGTGATGCTGGATCGCAGCTAAGCCCCCGAGTGTGACTTATAGTGCACACTCGGAGAAGGTTAATACTTAGGCGATGCTGGATCGCAGCTAAGCCCCCGAGTGTGACGTATAGTGCACACTCACAGAAGGTCAATACTTAGGCGATGCTGGATCGCAGCTAAGCCCCCGAATGTGACGTATAGTGCACACTCGGAGAAGGTTAACACTTAGGCGATTCTGGATCGCAGCTAAGCCCCCGAGTGTGACGTATAGTGCACACTCGGAGAAAGTTAATACTTAGGCGATGCTGGATCGCAGCTAAGCTCCCGAGTGTGACGTATAGTGCACACTCGGAGAAGGTTAATACTTAGGCGATGCTGGATCGCAGCTAAGCTCCCGAGTGTGACGTATAGTGCACACTCGGAGAAGGTTAATACTTAGGTGATGCTGGATCGCAGCTAAGCCCCCGAGTGTGACGTATAGCGCACACTCGGAGAAGGTTAACACTTAGGCAATGCTGGATCGTAGCTAAGCTCCCGAGTGTGACGTATAGTGCACACTCGGAGAAGGTTAAGACTTAGGCGATTCTGGATCGCAGCTAAGCCCCCGAGTGTGACGTATAGTGCACACTCGGAGAAGGTTAACACTTAGTCGATTCTGGATCGCAGCTAAGCCCCCGAGTGTGATGTATAGTGCACACTCGGAGAAGGTTAATACTTAGGCGATGCTGGATCGCTGGTAAGCCCTCGAGTGTGACGTGTAATGCACACTCGGAGAAGGTTAATACTTAGGCGATGCTGGATCGCAGCTAAGGCCCCGAGTGTGACGTATAGTGCACACTCGGAGAAGGTTAAGACTTAGGCGATGCTGGATCATAGCTAAGCCCCCGAGTGTGACGTATAGTGCACACTAGAGAAGGTAATACTTAGGCGATGCTGGATCGCAGCTAAGCCCCCGATTGTGACGTATAGTGCACACTCGGAGAAGGTTAATACTTAGGCGATGCTGGATCGCAGCTAAGCCCCCGAGTGTGACGTATAATACACACTCGGAGAATGTTAACACTTAGGCGATTCTGGATCGCAGCTAAGCCCCCGAGTGTGACGTATAGTGCACACTCGGAGAAGGTTAATACTTAGGCGATGCTGGATCGCAGCTAAGCCCCCGAGTGTGACGTATAGTGCACACTCGGAGAAGGTTAATACTTAGGCGATGCTGGATCGCAGCTAAGCTCCCGAGTGTGACGTATAGTGCACACTCGGAGAAGGTTAATACTTAGGCGATGCTGGATCGCAGCTAAGCCACCGAGTGTGACGTATAGTGCACACTCGGAGAAGGTTAATACTTAGGCGATTCTGGATCACAGCTAAGCCCCGGAGTGTGACGGATAGTGCACACTCGGAGAAGGTTAATACTTAGGCGATGCTGGATCGCAGCTAAGCTCCCGAGTGTGACGTATAGTGCACACTCGGAGAAGGTTAATACTTAGGCGATGCTGGATCGCAGCTAAGCCCCCGAGTGTGACGTATAGTGCACACTCGGAGAAGGTTAACACTTAGGCGATGCTGGATCGCAGCTAAGCCCCCGAGTGTGACGTATAGTGCACACTCGGAGAAGGTTAACACTTATGCTATTTTGGATCGCAGCTAAGCCCCCGAGTGTGACGTATAGTGCACACTCGGAGAAGGTTAATACTTAGGCGATGCCGGATCGCAGCTAAGTCCCCGAGTGTGACGTATAGTGCACACTCGGAGAAGGTTAATACTTAGGCGATGCTCGATCGCAGCTAAGCCCCTGAGTGTGACGTATAGTGCACACTGAAGAAGGTTAATACTTAGGCGATGCTGGATCGCAGCTAAGCCCCCGAGTGTGACGTATAGTGCACACTCGGAGATGGTTAATACTTAGGCGATGCTGGATCGCAGCTAAGCTCCCGAGTGTGACGTATAGTGCACACTCGGAGAAGGTTAATACTTAGGCGATGCTGGATCGCAGCTAAGCCCCCGAGTGTGACGTATAGTGCACACTCGGAGAAGGTTAATACTTAGGCGATGCTGGATCGCAGCTAAGCCCCCGAGTGTGACGTATAGTGCACACTCGGAGAAGGTTAATACTTAGGCGATGCTGGATCGCAGCTAAGCCCCTGAGTGTGACGTATAGTGCACACTCAGAGAAGGTTAATACTTAGGCGATGCTGGATCGCAGCTAAGCCCCCGAGTGTGACGTATAGTGCACACTCGGAGAAGGTTAACACTTAGGCGATTCTGGATCGCAGCTAAGCCCCCGAGTGTGACGTATAGTGCACACTCGGAGAAGGTTAATACTTAGGCGATGCTGGATCGCAGTTAAGCCCTCGAGTGTGACGTATAGTGCACACTCGGAGAAGGTTAATACTTAGGCGATGCTGGATCGCAGCTAAGTCCCCGAGTGTGACGGATAGTGCACACTCGGAGAAGGTTAATACTTAGGCGATGCTGGATCGCAGCTAAGCCCCCGAGTGTGACGTATAGTGCACACTCGGAGAAGGTTAACACTTAGGCGATGCTGGATCGCAGCTAAGCCCCCGAGTGTGACGTATAGTGCACACTCGGAGAAGGTTAACACTTAGGCGATGCTGGATCGCAGCTAAGCCCCCGAGTGTGACGTATAGTGCACACTCGGAGAAGGTTAATCGCAGCTAAGCCCCCGAGTGTGACGTATAGTGCACACTCGGAGAAGGTTAATACTTAGGTGATGATGGATCGCAGCTAAGCCCCCGAGTGTGATGTATACTACACACTCGGAGAAGATTAACACTTAGGCGATTCTGGATCGCAGCTAAGCCCCCGAGTGTGACGTATAGTGCACACTCGGAGAAGGTTAATACTTAGGCGATGCTGGATCGCAGCTAAGCCCCCGAGTGTGACGTATAGTGCACATTTGGAGAAGGTTAATACTAAGGCGATGCTGGATCGCAGCTAAGCTCCCGAGTCTGACGTATAGTGCACACTCGGAGAAGGTTAATACTTAGGCGATGCTGGATCGCAGCTAAGCCCCCGAGTGTGATGTATAGTGCACACTCGGAGAAGGTTAATACTTAGGCGTTGCTGGATCGCAGCTAAGCCCCCGAGTGTGACGTATAGTGCACACTCGGAGAAGGTTAACACTTAGGCGATTCTGGATCGCAGCTAAGCCCCCGAGTGTGACGTATAGTGCACATTCGGAGAAGGTTAATACTAAGGCGATGCTGGATCGCAGCTAAGCCCCCGAGTGTGACGTATAGTGCACATTCGGAGAAGGTTAATACTAAGGCGATGCTGGATCGCAGCTAAGCCCCCGAGTGTGACGTATAGTGCACACTCGGAGAAGGTTAATACTTAGGTGGTGCTGGATCGCAGCTAAGCCCCCGAGTGTCACGTATAGTGCACACCCAGAGAAGGTTAACACTTAGGCAATTCTGGATCGCAGCTAAGCCCCCGAGTGTGACGTATAGTGCACACTCGGAGAAGGTTAATACTTAGGCGATGCTGGATCGCAGCTAAGCTCCCGAGTGTGACGTATAGTGCACACTCGGAGAAGGTTAATACTTAGGCGATGCTGGATCGCAGCTAAGCCCCCGAGTGTGACGTATAGTGCACACTCGGAGAAGGTTAACACTTAGGCGATTCTGGATCGCAGCTAAGCCCCGGAGTGTGACGGATAGTGCAAACTCGGAGAAGGTTAATACTTAGGCGATGCTGGATCGCAGCTAACCTCCCGAGTGTGACGTATAGTGCACAGTCGGAGAAGGTTAATACTTAGGCGATGCTGGATCGCAGCTAAGCCCCCGAGTGTGACGTATAGTGCACACTCGGAGAAGGTTAATACTTAGGCGTTGCTGGATCGCAGCTAAGCCCCCGAGTGTGACGTATAGTGCACACTCGGAGAAGGTTAACACTTAGGCGATTCTGGATCGCAGCTAAGCCCCCGAGTGTGACGTATAGTGCACATTCGGAGAAGGTTAATACTAAGGCGATGCTGGATCGCAGCTAAGCCCCCGAGTGTGACGTATAGTGCACACTCGGAGAAGGTTAATACTTAGGTGGTGCTGGATCGCAGCTAAGCCCCCGCGTGTCACGTATAGTGCACACCCGGAGAAGGTTAACACTTAGGCAATTCTGGATCGCAGCTAAGCCCCCGAGTGTGACGTATAGTGCACACTCGGAGAAGGTTAATACTTAGGCGATGCTGGATCGCAGCTAAGCTCCCGAGTGTGACGTATAGTGCACACTCGGAGAAGGTTAATACTTAGGCGATGCTGGATCGCAGCTAAGCCTCCGAGTGTGACGTATAGTGCACACTCGGAGAAGGTTAACACTTAGGCGATTCTGGATCGCAGCTAAGCCCCCGAGTGTGACGTATAGTGCACACTCGGAGAAGGTTAATACTTAGGCGATGCTGGATCGCAGCTAAGCCCCCGAGTGTGACATATAGTGCACACTCGGAGAAGGTTAACACTTAGGCGATTCTGGATCGCAGCTAAGCCCTCGAGTGTGATGTATAGTGCACACTCGGAGAAGGTTAATACTTAGGCGATGCTGGAACACAGCTAAGCCCCCGAGTGTGACGTATAGTGCACACTCGGAGAAGGTTAATACTTAGGCGATGCTGGATCGCAGCTAAGCTCCCGAGTGTGACGTATAGTGCACACTCGGAGAAGGTTAATACTTAGGCGATGCTGGATCGCAGCTAAGCTCCCGAGTGTGACGTATAGTGCACACTCGGAGAAGGTTAATACTTAGGCGATGCTGGATCGCAGCTAAGCCTCTGAGTGTGACGTATAGTGCACACTCGGAGAAGGTTAATACTTAGGCGATGCTGGATCGCAGCTAAGCCCCCGAGTGTGACGTATAGTGCACACTCGGAGAAGGTTAACACTTAGGCGATTCTGGATCGCAGCTAAGCCCCGGAGTGTGACGGATAGTGCACACTCGGAGAAGGTTAATACTTAGGCGATGCTGGATCGCAGCTACGCTCGCGAGTGTGACGTATAGTGCACACTCGGAGAAGGTTAATACTTAGGCGATGCTGGATCGCAGCTAACCCCCGAGTGTGACGTATAGTGCACACTCGGAGAAGGCTAATACTTAGGCGATGTTGGATCGCAGCTAAGCTCCCGAGTGTGACGTATAGTGCACACTCGGAGAAGGTTAATACTTAGGCGATGCTGGATCGCAGCTAAGCCTCCGAGTGTGACGTATAGTGCACACTCGGAGAAGGTTAACACTTAGGCGATTCTGGATCACAGCTAAGCCCCCGAGTGTGACGTATAGTGCACACTCGGAGAAGGTTAATACTTAGGCGATGCTGGATCGCAGCTAAGCCCCCGAGTGTGAGGTACAGTGCACACTCGGAGAAGGTTAATACTTAGGCGATGCTGGATCGCAGCTAAGCCCCCGAGTGTGACGTATAGTGCACACCCGGAGAAGGTTAACACTTAGGCAATTCTGGATCGCAGCTAAACCCCCGAGTGTGACGTATAGTGCACACTCGGAGAAGGTTAATACTTAGGCGATGCTGGATCGCAGCTAAGCTCCCGAGTGTGACGTATAGTGCACACTCTGAGAAGGTTAATACTTAGGCGATGCTGGATCGCAGCTAAGCCTCCGAGTGTGACGTATAGTGCACACTCGGAGAAGGTTAACACTTAGGCGATTCTGGATCGCAGCTAAGCCCCCGAGTGTGACGTATAGTGCACACTCGGAGAAGGTTAATACTTAGGCGATGCTGGATCGCAGCTAAGCACCCGAGTGTGACATATAGTGCACACTCGGAGAAGGTTAACACTTAGGCGATTCTGGATCGCAGCTAAGCCCCCGAGTGTGATGTATAGTGCACACTCGGAGAAGGTTAATACTTAGGCGATGCTGGAACACAGCTAAGCCCCCGAGTGTGACGTATAGTGCACACTCGGAGAAGGTTAATACTTAGGCGATGCTGGATCGCAGCTAAGTCCCCGAGTGTGACGTATAGTGCACACTCGGAGAAGGTTAATACTTAGGCGATGCGGGATCGCAGCTAAGCCCCTGAGTGTGACGTATAGTGCACACTGGAGAAGGTTAATACTTAGGCGATGCCGGATCGCAGCTAAGCCCCCGAGTGTGACGTATAGTGCACATTCAGAGAAGGTTAATACTAAGGCGATGCTGGATCGCAGCTAAACTCCCGAGTGTGACGTATAGTGCACACCCGGAGAAGGTTAATACTTAGGCGATGCTGGATCGCAGCTAAGCCCCCGAGTGTGACGTATAGTGCACACTCGGAGAAGGTTAACACTTAGGCGATTCTGGATCGCAGCTAAGCCCCGGAGTGTGACGGATAGTGCACACTCGGAGAAGGTTAATACTTAGGCGATGCTGGATCGTAGCTAAGCTCCGGAGTGTGACGTATAGTGCACACTCGGAGAAGGTTAATACTTAGGCGATGCTGGATCGCAGCTAAGCCCCCGAGTGTGACGTATAGTGCACACTCGGAGAAGGTTAATACTTAGGCGATGCTGGATCGCAGCTAAGCCCCCGAGTGTGACGTATAGTGCACACTCGAAGAAGGTTAACACTTAGGCGATTCTGGATCGCAGCTAAGCCCCCGAGTGTGACGTATAGTGCACACTCGGAGAAGGTTAATACTTAGACGATGCTGGATCGCAGCTAAGCTCTCGAGTGTGACATATAGTGCACACTCGGAGAAGGCTAATACTTAGGCGATGCTGGATCGCAGCTAAGCCTCCGAGTGTGACGTATAGTGCACACTCGGAGAAGGTTAACACTTAGGCGATTCTGGATCGCAGCTAAGCCCCCGAGTGTGACGTATAGTGCACACTCGGAGAAGGTTAATACTTAGGCGATGCTGGATCACAGCTAAGCCCCCGAGTGTGACGTATAGTGCACACTCGGAGAAGGTTAATACTTAGGCGATGCTGGATCGCAGCTAAGCTCCCGAGTGTGACGTATAGTGCACACTCGGAGAAGGTTAATACTTAGGCGATGCTGGATCGCAGCTAAGCCCCCGAGTGTGACGTATAGTGCAAACTCGGAGAAGGTTAACACTTAGGCGATTCTGGATCGCAGCTAAGCCCCCGAGTGTGACGTATAGTGCACACTCGGAGAAGGTTAATACTTAGGCGATGCTGGATCGCAGCTAAGCTCCCGAGTGTGACGTATAGTGCACACTCAGAGAAGGTTAATACTTAGGTGATGCTGGATCGCAGCTAAGCCCCCGAGTGTGACGTATAGTGCACACTCGGAGAAGGTTAACACTTAGGCGATTCTGGATCGCAGCTAAGTTTTTTTTTTGAGACCGGAGTCTGCGACCGCGGAAGAACTTTGAACCTCCAAAAAACTCAATCTGCTTTATATTATTCGACCAATACTTGTTCTTTACATTGCTTCAGTTGACGGTCACGTGTAGAAGCGCTTCAGGAGATCTCCGTTCCATGCACGCGGCTCGTCTGTCTCTCTCTCGATGTTGTAGAGTCTGTATGCTCCGTTGTTCAGCACCTTGGCGATGATGAAGGGTCCTTCCCAGGCCGGAGCCAACTTGTGAGGTCTTTGCTAATCCAGTCGGAGCACCAGGTCGCCTGCTTGGAAGGTCCGACTTCTGACGTGGCGTGCATGAAAACGCCGTAGATTTTGTTGATAAACAGTCGAGCGAGTTAGTGCCATCTCACGTTCCTCCTCTAGAAGATCCACTCCATCTTGCCTTGCTTGTTCTGCTTCGGCTTCGGAGAAGAGTTCGACTCGTGGCGCATTGTGAAGCATGTCACTCGGAAGGACCGCTTCTGCTCCATAGACGAGGAAGAACGGTGATCGCCCTGTAGATCTGTTCGGGGTTGAGCGAAGTCCCTAAAGCACTGAAGGTAGCTCGGTAACCCAAGCGCCAGCGACATGTCCTATCTCTCGCAGCAGTCGGGGCTTCAAACCTTGCAAAATAAGTCCGTTTGCCCGCTCTGCTTGTCCATTGGACTGGGGATGTGCTACGGAAGCAAAATCCACTCGGATGCCTTGTCTTGAATAGAAACCTTTGAATCTGTCCGAGTCAAAGTTTGTCCCGTTGTCCGTGATTATGCTGTGAGGTACACCGAATCTGAAGATGATGTCCCTGAAAAATTTGACGGCTGTTGAGGCGTCGAGTTTCTTGATGGGCTTCGCTTCGATCCATTTCGTGAACTTGTCGACTGCCACCAACAGATGTGTGTATCCACCTTGGCCTGTCTTGAATGGGCCGACTGTATCTAATCCCCACACTGCAAACGGCCACACCAGAGGGATCGTCTTCAACGCAGACGTTGGCTTGTGGGACTTGTTGGAGTAGAACTGACAGCCTTCACATCGGTCGACCATATCTTTAGCCATCTCGTTTGCCTGCAGCCAAAAGAAACCAGCTCTGAACGCCTTGGCGACGATTGCTCTCGAAGAAGCGTGATGATCGCAGGTTCCCGAGTGAATATCCTCCAGGATCAGTTGCCCCTCCTCTGGGGAGATGCATCGTTGAAGAACGCCTGAGACGCTTTCCTTGTACAATTGGCCATCGATGACAGTGAATGACTTCGACCTGCAGAATATCTGCCTGGCTTGGACTTCGTCTTCTGGAAGTTCTTGCCTCAAGATATATGCAAGGATCGGCATAGTCCAATCGGGAATGACAACCAGAATCTCCATGACCAGATCAACCACAGCAGGTACCTCGACTTCAGTCGGATCTGTTGTGCTCTTGGGTTGTGCTGGTTCCTCTGTGAAAGGATCTTCTTTGATTGAGGGGAGGTGGAGGTGCTCGAGGCAGACGTCACTCGGGACTGGTCTCCGAGTGGATCCGAGTTTTGCTAACTCATCAGCTGCTTGGTTCTTTAGTTTTGGAACATGGTGAAGTTCTAGACCTTCAAACTTCTTCTCAAGCTTCCTCACTGTATTGCAATATGTAGTCATGGTGAGGTTTCTGACGTCCCACTCTTTCATCACTTGATTGACCACCAAATCCGAATCGCCGTAGACCATCAGGTGACGGACGCCGAGTGAGATGGCCATACGCAACCTGTAGAGCAGAGCTTCATACTCTGCCTCGTTGTTGGAGGAATCGAAGTGTATCTGTAGCACGTACTTAAGCTTGTTGCCTTTTGGTGATATGATCACAACGCCAGCGCCGGAGCCATTCAACATCTTGGACCCATCGAAGAACATTGTCCAATGGGCCGAGCAAATGAGGGTCGGTTGCTGTTGTTCTACCCATTCTGCTATGAAGTCAGCCAGAGCTTGAGACTTGATAGCTTTCTTGGCTTCGAACTTGATATCACAGTACAACATCTCCATCGCCCACTTCGCTACTCGGCCTGACGCGTCTCGATTGTGGAGAATTTCCGACAATGGAGCATCAGAAACGACAGACACCGAGTGGTCTTGGAAATAATGGGCCACCTTCTTCGCACTCATGTAAATCCCGTAGATAAGTTTTTGATAGTGAGGATACCTCTGCTTGGAAGGAGTCAGGACTTCGGAGATGTAGTACACTGGCCGCTGAACTTTGTATGCTTTGCCTTCTTCATCTCGTTCGACTGTAAGAACAGTACTGACGAGTTGATTTGTAGCCGCGATATACAGAAGAAGGGGCTCTTTACTGAGCGGAGCAGTAAGAACCGGCTGGGTGGAAAGTAGGACTTTGAGGTCGTCGAATGCGACTTGGGCTTCATCTGTCCACTCGAAAGTATCTGATTTCTTCATGAGTCGGTACAGAGGAAGTGCTTTTTCGCCGAGTCGACTGATGAACCTGCTCAAAGCCGCTAGGCAACCTGTGAGCCGTTGTACATCGTGTACTCTGACCGGCCTCTCCATTCGGACGATGGTCCCGATCTTTTCGGGGTTAACATCAATCCCTCGTTCGGAAACGAAGAAACCGAGTAACTTTCCACTGGGAACGCCGAATGAACATTTGGTGGGGTTGAGCTTGATATCGTACCTACGAAGGTTGGCGAATGTTTCTGCCAAGTCAGTCAGCAGGTCGGAACCTTTGCGTGACTTGACTACGATATCGTCCATATATGCCTCCACATTCTGACCGATCTGATCGAGGAGACATTTTTGGATCATGCGCATAAAGGTAGCTCCTGCATTCTTCAGACCGAATGGCATAGTGATGTAGCAGAAGCACCTGAATGGGGTGATGAAGGCTGTTTTTAACTCATCAGGACCATACAGACGGGTCTGATGATAGCCCGAGTAGGCCTCTAGAAATGACAGACGCTAGCAGCCCGCAGTCGAATCGACAATTTGATCTATGCGGGGAGCGGAAAATGGTCTTTCGGGCATATCTTATTGAGATGCTTGAAGTCGATGCACATTCGGAGCGACTTGTCCTTCTTGGGCCACATGACAACATTGGCGAGCCACTCGGAGTGGTGAACCTCGCGAATGAAGTTGGCTGCCAGCAGCTTGGCCACCTCTTCCCCGATTGCCTTCCTCTTGTGCGCGGCGGACCGGCGCAGGCGCTCTCGGACAGGTCGAGCCGTGGAATCCACGTGCAGTCGGTGCTCAGCCAACTCCCTGGGTACACCTGGCATGTCAGAGGGTTTCCATGCGAAGATGTCCCAGTTCTCACGGAGGAATTGGGTGAGCTCGGCTTCCTATTTAGGATCGAGGGTCGTGGAGATGTTCGTCGGGGCAGTAGTGGCGTCCGTCGGGTGGATGCTGACCTTCTTCGTCTCTCCCGCCGACTGAAATGCAGACTCTGAAGCTGGCTTCTTCGAGCACATCAGGTCGGCGGGGTCGAATGTTTTCTTGTACTCGTCCAGCTCGAGGATGGCCATCTGCTGGTCGGCGATTCTTGATCCCTGCTGCAGACACTCTTCAGCCCGCTGCCGATTGCCTGTGATGGTGATCACACCTTTCGGGCCTGGCATCTTCAGCTTCAGGTACACGTAACATGGACGGGCCATGAAGTGCGCATACGCTGGGCGACCCAGAATTGCGTGATAAGCGCTCTGGAAGTCAACCACTTCGAACGTCAGCTTTTCCTTGCGGAAGTTCTTGTCGGAGCCGAAAACGACGTCCAACGCGATCTGGCCGAGTGACTTGGCCTTCCGTCCAGGGATGACTCCGTGGAACTGCATGCTGCTCTCGCTGAGTTTGGACATCGGGATACCCATCCCCTTGAGTGTGTCGGCGCACATGATGTTCAAGCCGCTGCCGCCATCCATGAGGACTTTGCGCAATCGGACTCCTTCTACCACCGGGTCGACGACCAGAGCCTGTCTTCCCGGGGTGGGTACATGTGCCGGATGATCCGACTGCTCGAAGGTGATCGCAGTCTGAGACCATTTGAGGAACTTGGGGTTGGTAGGGGTGGCCATGTTCACCTCTCTGTTCACCAGCTTCAGTCGGCTCTTGCTCTCGACGTCAGCGAAGATCATCAGGGTTGCATGGACTTGGGGGAACGGATACTCCTTATCCTCCTCATCCTGTTCATGGTCCTTCTCACTCGGTTGTCCTTCGCTGAACCCCTGGATCAGGAGGCGATACTGTCGAGTGGTATGCTTCGCATATATGGGGTTGCCTTCTGATCCATCTTCGTATGAACCGGACATGGCTGGTCCAGGATGGGGTTATTGAACTTCTTCTTCTTGGGGACGAACTGAGCCTTCCCTTTACCCTTGAACTTGGCATTGGTCACGGCTGCAGCCTCCGCTTGCGGAGGGGTCGGAGCTTTCTGCTTCTGCTTCCAAGTGTTGCCCCCATCGCCATCAGCGACTGTTTTGTGCTTGCCGCTTCGGATGCGGTCCTCTTCTTCGCCATTTGCATAGCGTGTTGCTATCTCCATCATCTTGCTGATGGAGATGTCGCCTGTTCGGCCGAACTTCAGGTACAAATCCCTGTACCGCACGCCTGCCTTGAATGCGCAGACTGCTTGATGCTCGGTGACGTTCTCCACCGTGTGATAGAGAGTTGTCCAGCGCTGGATGAAGTCACGGAGGGGCTCATTCTGCTTCTGGACGCAGTGCTGGAGCGCCACAAGGCCAGTAGGGCGCTTGCACGTCCCTTCGAAGGTCCTGATGAACACTCGGGCCAGATCTGCCCAACTGTAGATGCTTGAGGGGGCCAACTGGTTTAGCCACGCTCGCGCCGAGCCGTCGAGCATGAGAGGGAGGTGCTTCATGGCGACATGGTCATCCCCTCCTCCGATCTGGACTGCCACTCGGTAGTCATCCAGCCATGTTTCTGGCTTGGACTCTCCTGTGAACTTGCTAATTCCCGTCGCCAATCGGAAGTTGGGAGGGATGTCAGCCGAACGGATGGCTCGACTGAAACACTCGGGACCATACACGATGGCCCTGCTTCCACTCGGACGGTCGATATCGCGACCATCGCGATGGGCTCGACCTCTGTCGACTCTTCGCGGGGCGATATGTCCTCTTGCGTCGGGTCTTGGGTCGTAAGTGTCGCCGATCGAACGCCGATCATCATGATGTCGGGACCCATAGGGCACACCCTGCGGAGGGGTGCGTGAGCGGCGGCGATCTTCATGAATCATGGAACGGCTGCCTCCCCTATGGCGCTGATGGGAACCAGGGCTGTGAACCGACCGATGCGTATTCGCGTGGACGGAACTATTATAGATCCGGTTGTGCGACTGGGAGACCGCCGAATTCTGCTGCTGCGCCGTGTTCAACAGGGCTCGGATCTGCTCGATCCCTCTACCAGCCTCTGAATCAGGGAATCGGCTATCTTGGCAGCTGCAGCCAAGTTGAGGAGGGGTGTGCGGAACAACTCCACGTTGCTCCGCCGAGTGTGCCGACTAGCAGAACGGCGAGGTGGACGACGTGCGCCGGACGCTTCACCGATCTCGTGCTCGTTCCGTCCAGCCTGACGGGGATCTTCATGGGAGTTGGCCATGTGTACTTCTGCTACGGGTCCGTGACCCGCATACTCAGAAGGAAACTCAGTCGGAACCGAGTCCGAGTGCTGGGTCGACGGGGCAACCACAACGGACTCAAGAACCGCCATTTGCGAAGATGCGTTCTGGCGCGCCTGGGCGTGTTGCACCCAACGCTGGAGCCGCGGACGGCGGGACCGCTTGACGCGCCGCGTGACGGCGGTGTAGGTCGACACCGCAGCCGACCGCTGGAGAAGAAGAATGCCACGGGCGCCGGCAGGGAAGTGCGTATCCCCGCGACGGGGAAGCGCCTCGATTGCGAGGGGCGCATCCCGAAGCCACGCCGAATCGTCGACGATGAAGGAGAGAGCGCCGAAGAAGATCTGGTGACCCATGCTCGAATCTCCATCGGACGACATGACGAAAGGAAGTAGTCGCAAACTCGCCGGAAGTCGCTTAGACGCCTGCCCCAAGGTGGGCGCCAACTGTCGTGGGTATAAGCTTGACAGTAGATGTGTAGGGTACGAATGAGATGGGCAGAGTCCTAGCTACGGCGAGGTTGTATGAGTTCAGGCCCCTCAGCGGTGGAGGTAACAACCCTACGTCTCAGTGCTCTCGGAGCTTGTTGTCGAGTGGAATATGGAATACAACGATTTTCTAACCCCTCTACCAGTGGGGGGAGGGCGGCTTATATAGAGTGCGCTGCCCTCCACAACGGTTCCGGTACAGGGGTGGAGTAGTGGGGATTGAATGCGTACGTTACAGGTAATGTATGATCTAAATGCTAATAAATGCACCCGGAAACGTACGGCCGTTTCCCTCCAGAGAGGTTACGATGTACCGAGTGTAGCTAGTCGGTTAGCTTGGTATCCTCCGAATGCTAGTCTCCGACTGGATGGTTGAGGACCTGTTACCGACTGGATGATGGGGACTCCTTAATTCAGTCGGGACTGACTAAGGGCCTTGTCCTTTGTGAGGGGTAGTCCTTGGGTAGGACCTACATGGCAGTCCTATGACCCTACCCTAGGACTATGACCCCATCAACCTCCTCACCCAGCCATGCACACGGGTCGGTCCAGCTAGCTTGAGCGACGCACCCCATCCATGGACAAAGGCCACCGGCAAGGATCAACCAGCCCCGTCACATGCGAGCGGGCGTGACCGAAATAACCACATTACGATGACCCCCATCACGTGTGCGACACCCGTTATATATTCGAGGGGCAATCCACTCGGGTGCGCATCGCCCGGGCAAATCGGACGCCGCAGAGAGCCCTTGGTAGGTGTCCGCGGCACACCAATGCTAAATGCATGACGCAAAGCTCACTCTGGCCCGTGAAGGTTCTCGGGAGGCAGGTACTCCAGCATCATGTATAGAAGTAATGTGGTCTCTTACCTTATTTCTGATATAGACCATTGCATCCTATCTTTATAGGATGTTTGTGGTTGCTGCCGCTAAAACGACAAGTACCCCTTTCCTTGAGAATGATGCATTTTTAGGCACATCTATGTAAGTCTTGTGAGTACAGCTGAGTACTCATCTTGCTATATTTACTCTTTTGACCTGGATCCTACAGATCCGTTAGTCGCATTTGGGAGCATGAAATCTCTATGTGAAATACGATGATAGCTATGGTTATCCCTAGAAAGTGGCCTGGGAAAGGACATGGATGCCATCTTATTTTATTTAAGCCTTCTTAAGGCATTTCCTAAATTTTCTATTGTGAGTCGTATCTTGGTCGAGACTCTTGTATGTATTGATTCATAAAATTTGACTTCCAGAGTTGCTGTATAGATATGATGTTGAGGATTTGTTATAAAATTGTGTTGTGATACTATCATCTACGTGCATAAATTGCTTGTCACATGCATGTTGGCTTTGGAGGGCGTCTTGGGAATGATACTATGCGAGTGCTCGCGGAGGTGCTAGATCTGTATAATGCCTATCTTGGGACGCTATACGTTTCTCAGGGAAAGATGCAACATCACATTGATACCATATAGAAGAAAATTGTTTACATCTGGCATCATATAACAAACCATTGTTTTTTGTCTCAACAAAATTTAAAAGTAAATATAAATAGAAGCTCCAACATGACTGTGCTTCTAACTAGATAACAGTAATTCAAATAATTTCATGGTACATTGTGCAAGAATAAATCAGCGGTCAATAAAAATAATCTCCAGCACACATGCAAAAACATCTCGCGTGTAGGTCGAGCTAACCGGTATAACTATAATTATCCATCAATGACGTCATGTTCTCCAATGAAATCCTACAACGAGGAAAATATATATTTAAATACACTTGTCTTGCTCAAAAATTCATATGTAAAGACTTGATACAAGCTAATGATAAAAGTTCTTACGTCATCTAGAAGGTTGACAATATAGTCCGATTAGAAGGCACTAGTGCCATTAAGTAGATCATTATGATCTTGTTGATTAACCATACTTCCTTGCACAGGGAGAATGCCATCTGCATCCCCGTCATCAAGCATCTGAGTCAATTCGGAGAAACCAGCTGTTTGAAGGTTGGAATGTGTAGAAATAGTTCTTCCAGAATTAACCGTATTAATGTCGGTCATTGAAGTTCTTCCAGTACCAAGTGCAGAATTGTCATTCATCATCGTCCCTACCAAGGTTGTGTTGTTCGCTATGTTGAATGGCGATATTTGATCATTCAAGATTATTGGTAATGTAATGATGCTCCCTCCATTAACCATCTGAGATGGTTCCATTGGAGCACTGTTGTGGCCATTCAACATCCCTACAGAGCGTGAGTTGGTTGGTATGTTGAATGGAACTATCTGCTCAGTTAAACCTGCCATTGATGTGGTATTGCCAATGAAGGATGGCATTTTATTTTGTAGCAACATCTTGCTAGATGATGTTTTGTAGCTCGTTAGTTGGTTGATCCTTGGTATGTTCACACGTGGTGGGACATGAGATGTTCCAGACCTATGGTGAATAGCAGTCATTGAGGACCATCGAGGGTTGTTATAGGTCCCAGCAAAACCTGGAAACTTGGAAGGTTTGCCAACTGTATGGACCACATGTGTAGAAGGTTCATTCATGTGGGTATGATATTTGTTAATACTCTTTAGAGGTTCCACCTGGTACTCATTTGCTAGCGCTGACATCCCGCCACCATTTGATGTGTTTGTGAAGTAACTTCGAAGATTGGATGGGCTTTCTCCTTTACTTGTCTTCATCAGCTTTCCACACATGGAGTCAACATAGGACGTACCAGAGTTATACGAGGAAAATTCATCTAACATTATGCCATCCAGTATTCCATTGTCTACGCCGATGGGAGGGTCATCGGAATCAGCAAATCTTCTTGAATCTCGTGTGTGTGGAAGGAAATACCTCGACAGTCTACCACCATCGATCAATGATCCCATGCACAAGTTGCTCTGCTTGTTCGTTAGTTGTCCTAGTTGACTAGTTGCACCAAAATAGTTCGGATTCCAGTAGGGGTTGCCACCAGAGGATACATGCCATCTTTCATGTTCATGCTCATGCATAAAATTCCTCTGTTTGTTCATGGATGAGTTTTGTCTTTCACTCGCATCACCAGATGAATTTGGGTTGCCTCTATTCAAGTACAACCTATGATTCTGAAATAAGAACATAGAAAAAGTAACCATGTATGAGATACATGCTCATTGGAAAAGTAATAGTACATTTGGTTACAAAAATAACTGAAAGTGTTTTACAGTTCGAACAAAATATGTGGCCGTGTGTTGTATAAGATATGCCTCACATTTTTTGGGACAAAAATGAATTAAAATCACACACATCTTCATGCTCCTTAAATTACTAAGTTTTGATTGCTACGTTCCCACAAAATAAAAGCTTGCACTTATATACGAAAAATGTTGGACTATGAACAATAGCAATGCAACCATCAAAATTAAGCATAAGGGGCAAAAATAAACCTGTAGATGACTCGCGATATTATTTCTAGTTAGGTAATCCACATTCGTCAGCTCCAGTATCTTGTTTGGAGAAGCCTCTATAGAAATGTCATCAAAATATTTGTTAACGAAAATTACATGACAACCACAAGTGTTGTGTCAATGAATGAAGCACAAAATATGATGTCTTACCCTCGAGGCCGATCTGGTTGATAGCTTCTAGAAACTTGTTATGAAGCTCAGTTGTCCATGCCACCCTTGGCTTCTTTTGGGTAGTGGATGAGTGAGTGCTCTCTTTGTCCTTGTTAGAATCATACTCATCATTTCTCTTATTCTTTGAGTCCTTACAACTGCCAAGATTACCGGGATGTACTCTCTGATTGTCAGCATTGTCCCTACTCATGTGGCTTATTGCTTGGGATCTTCTCCTACTTTCAACATGTTGCCATATGTTTTTGAGATCATTGGTGCACACCGGCTTCACCAAATAGTCGCATGCCCCGTGATTTATCGCCTTCAACACGACCTTCTTGTCACAATCCACTGATAGCACTGCATGTCGTATAAGGAGTGACTTAGCTTTGAAATTAAAAACATCACAATAATCGATCAAGTGAACATAATTTTTTGGTCCAAATGCTTATAGACAAAAAAGAGTTTGACTTTTTTTCCAAATGGGCCGCGCAACTAGGGAAGCAAGTATTTTGCACATGTTTTCAAATGATATCATGGCTATGATAAATTCGGTGTTTCAATGCAAACTAAATGGGAGAACATTCACACACTCAATACAATGCCTAGAAAATAACCATAATACAATGCTTAAAACATCATGACAACATGTTCCAACTAGATAAATAATATCATCACGTTTAACTATTGGTGAACCAAAAGATCAATTGCTATTTGTTGACCATGTTTCTTTGGTCTACTAGATAATAGTTTTCGGCCCAATCAATGTTCTGAGCATGTTAAGCGGTCACACACAAATTATCTTTATATAGTAACAGCTATCATCAACGGGGGTTCATAACAATTTAGGAAAATAAATATTTGTGGTTGCACATTCTGTCAAAAATAACGTGAATACAAAATAGTTTTGCAGTTTGGAGTCAACAAATCTGCATGATTTTCGTATGATACATGGGTAAGCTACTCAATGTATCTTCTTAAAAGTGACACTCCGACTTTATATGCTATTCTTAGGAGTAAATATTTTTAAATATAACTATCTCAAGGAGATTAAAGATGAATAATCCCTTAATAATGTCAATACAACATATCATGTTTTGGAATTGTATTACTCATGCCACCGTAGAGAACAAGTGTGCTGCATTTGTACACGTTTTGTAATTCAATGACTAGAAATTTAATATTAGTTTAGAAAACAACTAAATATAATTTGGTCATATCACAAAAAATAAATATATTACAGATTTAGTTCTTATGACTAGGATTTTAAAATTAAGAGGATACAAAATTAAATTATGTCCATAAATGCACCCGTCAAACTTGTACATAGTGGGGTCTACATTGCATTAGAGTGATACATGTTCTTTCTAAGATAGATTAACCATATATATTGTATACATGATACTAAACTCTAGACTTTTGCATACATATTAATGTAAGACGTATATAGCATCTTACATGGTGGAAAGGAATAAATACCCTTTCGGTGTATATCTTCAAGATTCAGGAGTAAATGTACTCCTTAAAAACAATTTTACATGCAAAAATAAAATTAGGACTTCGGGTTGAGTAGTGAGTATACTGATGACGGGCAGATCCATCTCGAGGACGATAAGGTCAAGGAGCTTGAAGCCGTCCATGTCCGGCATGCGCACATCGGTGATGACCAGGTCGAACTGCACTTTCCCCGCCCTCAGAATCTTCAGCACCGTCTTGGCATCCATCGCTACCGTTGCTGCATAGCAGCGAGCATTATTCAGGCAAACAAAAAAGGCCCAATTCTAAATTATAATGGGCCATGGCAAAGTGGAGCGATCAAGAGACTCACGGTGGTATTTGCAGCGGCGCATGAGAGCCTCTAGTACCTTGAGGCAGACGCAGTTGTCGTCGACCGCGAGCACGCGCAACCCCTCCGAGAACTTGTCCACCGTCGCATCCTCCATCATCTGCCTTTGGTCCCCTTCCATCGCGCCCATGTTTTCTGAGCTTCCTCCCACCTGACAAAGCAAACACCATGACCATCAACAAAACACTGGTTAAGAAACCCGAAACCCACAGCAATCTTAGAACACAACCCAAAAACCACCATTATATTACTAGATCCCTCCTTTCCCACCTCCTACTATGGCTTCCTTGTTGAAGCTGGAATAGAAGAATGTGGATTTTAGAGGAGAGCAGGACTGCAATTGTGACTGGTGAGAAGGGCTAGAGGATGCACGACTGCTATTTGTAGGGGTCGAGGGGTCGACGGGAAGGAGTGGAAGTCTTGCGGTCCAGATGTCAAATACTTTCTTACTCAATAATTTCTGCAGCTACTCCATAATGTCAATGTTTGTGTCTGCTTGTGCTATCGGCCCATGGTTCCTTCCATTAGAGGAGAGCAAAACCATGGGCCGTGTTGCTGTTTTTTTCTTTGTTGTTTCGCCAGTAAATGTTGGAGCACGGAGATATCATCTGAATTACAAAGCATAGTAGTCTCTCTTGCTTTGTTCGTTTGCATGGCCATTGAGAGAGTGTCTTTTTTACTTCCTTTGACCCGTAACAGAGAGAGAGAGAGAGTGTGTCTTCATCATCTCAACGGTGAAGAAATGCGAGAGAGTATTCAAGAAAGAAGTAGCATCATTTGAAAAGATAGAAAGAAATGTCATTCTGCTTTTTTTTTTCATTCCCTTCCACCAAATTTCCCGTTTTGTTTCCATACCATTGTCAAATGTCAACATCTCTTGTTTTTGGCATGGCCCATGACCCTGTATCCGAGTCTATGTTTTTTGTTTTCCTTTTGTTTTCTCACCTAATTTTGGAGCTACATGATATCATATATCAGATTAATGCCTTCACCTTAGGCCATATCTCAAATAAATGCCTTCACCTCAATTCTCACGAAATTGTTCCTATGCACCGAAATAGTATGTTCATTGTCTCACTAATTGTATCATGTCATATATATAAAGTAATTTTTGAAAAAGGGTGGATTTTATTTGTTTAAAATGAAGCATCAAGAGGATACAAACACAAAAGGCACACACCCGACCTATCCATAGCTAGGAAGCACACATGAAATACAGGAGTCATATAAGACCAAAGCTATGCATAGGAGAGAAATCCCCCTTAAAGGGATCAGTTCCACGATTGGCAAACTTTACAATATCCGCACCAACCATCTCATGACACCACACAGATGGTTCGTTGAATGAGTGAAGCGATTTGGAAGATGAGGCCGATAAGCCCATATTTTATAAAATAATAATAGGAAATTTTGTCTAAAAGTTTTACTAAATTCTGAAATTTATGTATTTTACATATGTATAAACTTCTTTTAAAATATACTTTGCCATCTATGTGTATTTCTATGCATGTGTTGTTTGCTTCTTTTGGTATTGGTTCTTTTGTGTACGTATATGTAAAAACATGTAGTACATTAAAATATATAGGTTCAAGAGATCACATCTATATTTATATGTCCCAAAAAATTAAAATGAAAATTACATCTCAAGTATTACTTCATGAAAAATATTTTTTTTCAATGTCTGATGGAGCCGCATATGTCTCAATTCAGTTCAAAAAAAATCATGAAAAATATTTTGCAATCTTCAAGCATTACAAGACAACATTTTTGCATAACACTAAGCATTCAAAATGCACCAGCATGATAACAATCACAACAAGTGTTTTGAATCCAAAATGTTGATGCTTACAAAATACTACAACCATCAGGATCACACCAAATGTTTACAAAAGGAAATCAAATGTTTTGCCACTGTAGCCATCAGGATCATTTATCACTACAACCATCAGTATCATTTATCACTACAGCCATCAGGATCATTTTATCACTACAGCCATCACATCACTATAGCCATCAAGATCTTCAAGCATTTTGCTACCTGGAGAGAATTGTAGTACATCAGGATCACCATGCATATGCACAAGAAGGAAAACTACAAAGAATTGCAAGGAAAACTACAGAGAGTTAGAAGGATCGCCAAGGAGACAAAAATTACCTTCATGTCCATTCGCTACTCATCGTCGTCGATACCAAAACAAGGAACTCTATGTCCACTCATGTTTTCCTCATCGTCACTACAATATTGCAGCATAGTATGATCAGTTCTGTTTTCCTCATCCTCGCTCTCATGTCCATTCACTACCACCTTTCTTATTTTCTTGATGCCTTCAACTTTTAGAGCATCAACGAGCACACGTTCCCGGTCCCTTCGCACTCTACATTGCACCAGAACTTCCGTAGAGTCATCATCAGCTTGCACTGGAACTTCTGTAGAGTCATCATCCTAATATGTTAGGCCACTACCACCGGGGCCCTTCTCCACTTCAGTTTCAGTTTCACTCACACTCCACAAGTGTTTGTGCTCAAAATTTTGCACAACTTGCCATTTTCCATGAAAAAGAGTGTCTCGCGGGTGAAACACCATTGTTCCTTGTGCTGTTAGAATAAAGGGATCACTCTTATACCAACACCTTGAAGTGTTGATGCTTTTGAAGTGGCCATCATATTTGACACAAGAGTGTCTTTTCTTCTTGCTACCAAGATCAAACTAGTCACAACGAAGTAAGACAACCGAGTGATGGATGCCTCCACTAGAGTTGTACTGCAACTCTACGATGCTTCTCAGCTGACCATAGAAGTCAATGTTCTCACCATCACGTGACCCCTCAGTGACGATTCCACTATTCTATGTCTTCCTTTTTTCCTCACGGTCAACGGTGTGGTACCGAACACCGTCAGCAATGCATGATGAATACACTCTCACTCGCTTATCCGGTAAACATGCCAAAGCAAATAGATCATCACTCACCTTCTTCTCCTCTTTTAACTTTCCAATATGCACAAAGAAACCATTTAGCAGCAATGGTATTTAATAGTTGGTGAATAACACAGAAAACTTGAAACATGTCGCTAAAGATCTCACATGATTCTTAAATCATTTAACAAATACCTTGGCAACCCTTATATCAACATTGATATGGTTTTCTTCCTGACTTAACTCTTCTTTGCATTTCCTGCAATGCCAACAAAACATGTGAATTAAAACATTAGGCTGACGCCAACCGAAGCAAAAAAATATATAATGAGTGCACAAGATATAATGTACTCGATATATGGTAGAACCTCGGCGCAATTGTTGAGCACATACCAAACCATCTTGTCATACTCATCACTAGCCTCCAAGTACTGTGAGGCTCCAAGAAAGCTCAAACCATGGTTGAAAACCAAGACATCACCACTCTGCGAATCAGACCGCTCTCTATTTCTGCCTGGCCAGTTCCATCTTGTTTCCACATCGCCAAAGTATCTAGAGCAAAAAGTCAAGCACTCGTCAACGACATATGCTTCAGCAATCGAACCTTTAGGTCTTTCCGTGTTTCGCACATAACGCTTACAAGTAAGAAGCCTTCTGTCGATTGGGTACATCCAACCGTATTGCACAGGACCTCTAAGCATTGCCTCTTTTGGTAAGTGCACCACCAAATGGACCATCACAATGAAGAAAGCTCGAGGGAAAATCTTCTTGAGCTTGCAAAGAATAATTGGGATTTCTTTTTCAAGTCTTTCCAGAACAGTTAACTTGAGTGTTTTGTAGCGCAGTTCCCTAAAGAAATTTCCCATCTCGGCAACCGCTTCATATATATCCTTGTCCATGATTCCACGGAGGCTAGCCGGTAAAATCCTTTGGAGGAGAATCTGACAATCATGGGTTTTCAGTACTGAAAGCTTGAATCCATCAGAAGTAACACACTTTGCTAGGTTCGTAGCATAACCATCTGGAAATCTCACCGCTCTTATGAATTCACATAATGCAAGCTTTTGTTCTTTACTCATTGTATACCATGCTCGTGGCATTTCAAATGAATCTCCATCTTCATCATGATGTAGATGCAAATCTTCTCTTATGCCCATGTCCTCCAAATCAAGCCTAGAACTAATTGTGTCCTTTCTCTTCCCTTCAATGTTCAGAAACCTCCCTAGCAGATTCTCGCATATGTTTTCTCAATGTGCATTACATCGAGATTATGCCTTAAGTACATACCAGCCCAGTATGGCACGTCCCACAAACAAGACTTCGGGTCCCAACATTGACCTTCCTCACGCTTTCTTTTCTTTGCACGCTTTCCTGATCTCACATCCTTCACCTTTTCAAGTTGCTGCTCCAGCTCTTCCTTAGTGAATTCAACTGGCTTGTCACGGGTTTCATTCTCACCATTAAAATCTTTGCTTCTTTGCCAACGATGGTTTCGGGGAAGAAAGCGACAGTGCCTAATATAGCATATCTTGCTACTTATTCTCCTTGAGCAAGGGACTTTGTCACAATGGATACATGCCTGATAACCCGCTGTGATCCTCCCACACAGAGTGTGCAGCGCCGGGAAATCATGGATGGACCATATGATTGCAGCACGTAGATTGAACTTTTCTTCCGGACTCGAGGCATTGTATGTAGGTACACTAGTCTAGAGCTGGAGCAGTTCTTCTACGAGGGGCTCCATAAAGACACCAAAATCCTTTCCTGGAGACTCTGGACCCGGGATAAGCAATGACATCATGAAGTTGGACTGATCCATGCATGCCCATGGTGGCGGGTTGTACGACACCACAAAAACGGGCCACATGCTATAAGGCGTGCTCATGTTCCCAAATGGAATAAATCCATCTGGCAATGTCGAGTTTTATATTCCTTGGATCTGCAACAAAATCTTCATGTTCACTGTCAAATTCTTCCCATGCCTCTCCGTCCGCTGGATGGCTCAGCTCATTGTCCACAGGTTGCTGCTGAAGTCTGTAACATTGTACATCCAGTGATGATTTCTTCGAGATAAACATCCGTTGCAACCTTGGTATCAACGGAAAGTGCCTCAGTACCTTCTCTTGTATTGACTTCTTCCCATCAGCATTGACTGGCACTCTCTGGCAATAGCTAGACGAATGCTGATTCTATAACAAGAGACCATCCCCGGCAACGGTACCAGAAGAATGCTGTTGACGGCCCACCAGCGCGTGGGTACGCAGCAGTTTTCGAGGGTAGAGTATTCGATCCAAATTTGTTGATTCGCGAACAGGAGGTGAGAGGATACTCTCAAGTATTAGCAGCTGAATGTGTCAGATTCAACCACACTTGAAAGATTAGTATCTGCAAGCAAAGTAGCAGCAGCAAAGTAATGAGTAATAGTAGTGGCAAGGAACAACGGTAGTGACAACAGTAGCAAGTAGCAACAGTAGCAAGTAACAGCAAGACAAGTAACAGCAGCAGCAACAGTAGTAACAACACTAGCAGCAGAGCAAGACAAGTAACATCAGCAGTGGGACAAACTCGTAGGCAATGGGTCGGTGATTTGTTTGGATGATATTCATCATGCAACAGTTATAACACGGAGAGATATGTGGCTAGCTCCCGTTCGTCAATGTGATGTAGGCATGCATTCTGTGTGTCGTCATACGTGCTTAGAGAAAAGAACTTGCATGACATCTATTGTCCATCCCTCCCATGGCAGCGGAGTCCAAAAGGAAACTATGGGATATTAAGGTTCTCCTTTTAATAAAGAACTGGACCAACGCATTAGCATTTGGTGAACACATGAACTCCTCAAACTATGGTCATCACCGTGAGTGGTTTCGGTTATTGTCACTCCAGGGTTGCCGGATCATAACACATAGTAGGTAACTACAACTTGCAAGATCGGATCTAAAACACACATATATTGGTGACAACATAATAATTTCAGATCTGAAATCATGGCACTCGGGCCCTAGTGACAAGCATTAAGCATGGCAAAGTAGTACCAACATCAATCTCAGAACATAGTGAATACTAGGGATCAATCCCCGTCAAAACTAACTCGATTACATGATAGATCTCATCCTACTCATCACCGCCCAGCGAGCCTACGAATAGATTACTCACGAACGATGAAGAGCTTCATGGAATTGGGGAGGGAAGAAGGTTGATGATGACGATGGCGACGATTTCCCCTCCGTATCGCCCTCCAGATGAAGAACAGGATCTGGCGGTGCCTCCGTATCGCAAACCCGACGAAATCTTCTCTTTTTATTTTTTCCCGGACGAAAGTGAATTTATAGAGCTGAGATTGGGGGCGGCAGAGCCACGTGGGCCCCACAAGCTTGCCATCCGCCACCAGTGGGTTGCGGCTACAGGGCTTGTGGCCCACTGGCCCACCCCATCAGGTCGATCTTTGCACAGGTATTTTTCATATTTTCCAAAAATAATCTCCGTAAATTTTTAGGACGTTTGGAGAACTTTGATTTCTGCACAAAAAGAACACCAAGGCAATTCTGCTGAAAACAGCGTTAGTTCAGGTTAGTTCCATTCAAATCATGCAAATTAGAGTCCAAAACAAGGGCAAAAGAGTTTGGAAAAGTAGATACGATGGAGACGTATCAAGCATCTTTCCACCTAGAGGCACTGCATTTTGTACGGTTGTCATGCTTTGCTAAATCCTTCCGAAACAAGACACAATTATTTGGGCACACATGTATTGAAACATAACCTAGCCCCGGCGTGCAGATTATGCTCAATGCTTCATCATAAGACTTGGGAACACAACTATCATGGAATTGCAAGGTCATAAGGCGGAGTATTGCGTTGAATGCAGCATTTCTAATCCGGTAGAAAGACTTAATGTGGAGTAACTTCACGGTGAAGGTAAATCTTGAAAATTTACCCCCTTCATGAGCTGCGCGTTTTTACGTCTCCAACGTATCTATAATTTTTTATGGTTTCATGCTATTATCTTGTCAAACTTTGGATGTTTTGTATGCCTTTTATATATTTTTTGGGACTAACTTATTAACTCAGTGCCAAGTGCCAGTTCCTGTTTTTTCCATGTTTTTGATCACTTTCACAGGAGGATTTTGAACGGAGTCCAAATGGAATGAAACTGCCAAAAAGATTTTTTCCGGAACAGAAAAAGATCGGAGAGCCGGTGCACAAACCCACCATATTCCTTCCTCAAAACAGCCACCATACCTACCTACTATGGCATTTTCATAGCCATTCCAAGATATATTGCCATGCAACTCCCTCCGTTCCGTCTCATGACTTGTGCCGTCACTCTCATATTGCCATTGCATGATTGTGAGATAGCTAGAGAGATGTTTCAATGTCATACGCCATGCTAGATCGTTGCACATCCCGGTACATTGCCGGAGGCATTTCCTATAGAGTCATCCTTGTGAGTTTTGAGCTGTGAGTAAATAAAAGTGTGATGATCATCATTATTAGAGCGTTGTCCCATGTGAGGAAAAAAATAGGCCAAAGAGCCCAAAAACAAAAAAAGGGAGAAAAGAAAAAAGAGAGGCCTAAGAGCCCAAATGAAAAAAAGAGAAGAGAGAAAAAGAGAGAAGGGACAATGCTACTATCTTTTTCCACACTTGTGCTTCATAATAGCACCATGTTCTTCATGATTGAGAGCTTCTTGCTTTGACACTACCATATGCTAGTGGGAATCTTCATTATATAACTTGGCTTGTATATTCCAATGATGGGCTTCCTCAAAATTGCCCTAGGTCTTCGTGAGCAAGCAAGTTGGATGCACACCCACTAGTTCTACTTTTGAGGTTTCACATACTTATATCTCTAGTGCATCTCTTGTATGGCAATCCCTACTCATTCACGTTGATATCTATTAATGGGCATCTCCATAGCCTTTTGATACGCCGAGTCAATGTGACCATCTCCTCCTTTTTGTCTCACAACCACCACCACACTCTATTCCACCTATAGTGCTATATCCATGGCTCACGCTCATGTATTGCGTGATGGTTATAAATTTTTTGAGAAAGTAAGAGTGCGAAAACAATTACTTGGTCAATACCGGGGTTGTGCATGATTTACATTAGTTGTGTGAGGAAGATGGAGCATAGCCAGACTATATGATTTTGTAGGAATAACTTTCATTGGCCTTGTTATTTTGAAAGTTCATGATTATCTTGCTAGTTTGCTTGAAGTATTATTGTTTTCATGTCAATAGCAAACTATTGTTTCGAATCTTACGGATCTGAACATTCATGTCACGTGAAAGAAGTTGCAAAGAACAACTATGCTAGGTAGCATTCCACATCAAAAATTCATTCTGTATCACTTCCCTACTCGAGGACGAGCAGGAGCCAAGGTAGGGAAGCCTCAGGGGCCCCACAAGCCCCCATCCTGCAGCCAGGGGGGAGGTCACGGCCCATAGGCTTGTGGGCCCCCTAGGTGCCCTCTACCCTAGGGGTTGCGCCTATATATTCCCTAAAAATCCCAAAAAAATCAGGAGATCATCGAAAGTACTTTTCCGCCGCCGCAAGCTTCTGTCTCCGGAAGATCCCATCTGGGGCACGTTCTGGTGCCCTGCCGGAGGGGGGATTCAGACACGGAGGGCTTCTTCATCAACACCATGACCTCTCCGATGATGCGTGAGTAGTTCACCATAGACCTACGGGTCCATAGCTAGTAACTAGATGGCTTCTTCTCTCTCTTGGATCTTCAATACAAAGTTCTCCATGATCTTCATGGAGATCTATCCGATGTAATCTTGTTTTGCGGTGTGTTTGTCGAGATCCGATGAATTGTGGATTTATGATCAGATTATCTATGAATCTTATTTGAGTTTCTTCTGATCTCTCTTATGCATTATTTCATATCCTTGTAATTCTCTTCGAGTTGTGGGTTTTGTCTGGCCAACTACATCTATGATTCTTGCAATGGGAGAAGTGCTTGGTTTTGGGTTCATACCGTGCGGTGACCTCACCCAGTGATAGAAGGGGTAGCGAGGCACGCACCATGTTGTTGCCATCAAGGGTAAAAAGATGGGGTTTTCATCATTGGTTTGAGATTATCCCTCTACATCATGTCATCTTGCATAAGGCGTTACTCTGTTCGTCATGAACTCAACACACTAGATGCATGCTGGATAGTAGTCGATGTGTGGAGTAATAGTAGTAAATGCAGAAAGTATCGGTCTACTTGTCTCGGACGTGATGCCTATATGTATGATCATTGCCTTAGATGTCGTCATGACTTTGCGCGGTTCTATCAATTGCTCGACAGTAATTTGTTCACCCATCGTGATATTTGCTATTTTGAGAGAAGCCTCTAGTGAACACTATGGCCCCCGGGTCTACTCCACACCATATTTTCAGCCTTACACTTTTTACTTCGTTGCAATTTCCGCCTCCAGATCTCACTTTGCAAACAATCTTGAAGGGATTGACAACCGCTTTGAAGCGTTGGGTGCAAGCTTGTTTGTGTTTGCGCAGGTACTCTGGACTTGACCAGACCCTCCTTCTGGATTGATACCTTGGTTCTCAAACTGAGGGAAATACTTACTGCTCCTGTGCTGCATCACCCTTTCCTCTTCAAGGGAAAAACCGACACAAACAAGAGAAATAGCAAGAAGAATTCCTGGAGCCAAGGAAGGACTTTTGTTACTGTAGCAAGTGTCTCAGTTATTTTGGTGGTGTTCTTCTCATCATTTTCAGTTTTGAAGACCGAAGGAGTGTTTCTCCCAAATCTTGGTCCATTCTCTTGGAGATTCAGCTTTCGGCTTTGTGGCATCTTCTTGAATTGTTCCCGATCATGAGTGATTCATTTCTTGCTATCCGGTGCATTTCTGAATTGTTTTCATTCTCGATCCTCCGAAGGCCATCATTTCAGAAGATTTTTCGTTCTCAGCTTTCAGCTTTCATCCTCAATTATTCTCCATTGTTGCCTCTTCGTTCGTCTCTCATTTATCAGGTGCCTTGTTCAAGTTTTTCTCTCAGGTGGCCCATGATCTCTTCATTCATTCATGTCGTCTCATTCGTTTCAATTCTTACTGGTGTCTCCTTCAAGACTTCGTCTAGTTTGTGCTCATATATCTCCTCAATCATTTCTAGGATAATAAGTTGTATGCTAAATCCGTTGCTTCTCATCAAGTTAATTTGATGAAGGATAAGCATAACATAATTCTTATTCTTGTTCTTCCTTCTTCCAAGAGATTTCAATTCTTCTTCCGGAGTGGCTCATCATATCAATTCATTCTGAAAGTGTTCTTCAAGATTCTTGTTGGAGAACCTCAAGTATCCTTTCTCTTGCATTTCAAAGTGCAATTCTTCGTCCTTCATCCTTTGAGGTGGTATTATAGCGTTCTGTTAGTGTAGGAGTCTCAAAGGGAAGTTGTTTCAAGTAAATATGTAAACCCACCGATTGTAAGATCATGAGATTTTTTTTCCAAATCCATGATTTCTTCATTGACCTATCTTGGTTGAGACTTCACCTAAAGCTTTATCTAAGGATCGTCGCTATTATGGTGTTGCCATTAATCCTAGTTTCAATGTATCCTCTTAGCGCAAGAAGTTTTGCTTATCTTGTTTCCTGAAACAATCCTTGTTTCTGTTAGTGGCTGGTTGTCACTTCATTAGTTTGAAAAGGTTTCCATAAGCCCACTACTATCTTGTTCTTTTCGTTGTTGTTTTTCCAACAACTACGTCAATTCTTCTTGTCCGGAGGCATTGTGATGTTGCTCTTTTGGGTCTATCATGTTGTTCTATCAAGATCATGGTGTTCCCTTGTTCTATTTAGTTGTGTGTTATGAATATTGTCTAATTCTCCCATCTTATCAAATGTTTTGTCCCATTTTCCTACCGAAGTGTTGCCGAAATTTTCCGTGAATTCTTGCTTGTTTCTCATATCATTCCTCATCTCTTTGCAACCTTCAAGAATCGTTGGTTTCACTCGTTTGTCAAAGAAGCGATTAAGTTTTACCACGTGCTTTCTCATCCTCTTCCCCCTTTCATTCTTGGATCTCGGGTCGAGATCCTCTTGTAGTGTAGGAGAGTTGTGACAGCCCGAGACTGATGCTCCAGAAGATTCCCCCCTTTATTCCGTTTACGTCGTGTGTCTATTTTTTTTATTTGCCGCATCATCATCGCATCATGCGCATCATCAGCATTGCATCGGTATCCCGTTGCAGCCAGTTTTCAAAACTTGCATCCGTTGTTAGTTGCCGGTTCTTGTCGTTGTCCGTTCTAAGCCCGACCACACACGCACGCGCCCGCGACATCGTCTAAATATTGTTTTTAAAAGTGTGTGTAAAACTTTCTCTGATAGGGTTGAGATTTGACGTGCGGTTTTATTTTAATGTAGGTAGGCCACCTGTCAAATTTCGTCGCAATCGGAGTCCGTCTGGTACCCGAACGGTCGACCATAGCGGCACCGTATTCGGTCTATCGTCGGACGTCTTTCGGTGTTTCAAATCACGTTGCCACACCACACCGTTTTCCTCTCTTCCCTAGCTAGCGTACTCTACGCGGTCATTTGGTCAACCCCGCGGTCGAGTTCGTTCGTTTACGATCGCGTGGGCAAAAACGGGGCCGGATTCGGATAAACCTAGCCCATACGTCTATAAATAGGCAGTCACTCCTCTCTCCTCCTCAAAATCCGCGCCACCCCTCAGACCCTAGCCGCCACTCAGCTCCACCCACCTCGCAGCCAGCCTATCTCTCCCTCAGCCGCGGCCCGTTAGGCCCATCCGGGGCCCTCTCGGGCCCGAATAGCCGCCGTCCCGAGCTCCAAGCGTTGCAGCCATGCCCGAGGGAAGGAGACCCCAAGCCAGCCCCTCCCGAGCTGCAGCTGCTACCGCGCAGCCAGCCGACGCCCGCCGACGACCCCACGCCGACCGGAGCCGATCTAGGAGAGCCCCGTCTTGTCCTTCTTCCCCATGAGCTCCTCTCAAATATTCCCTAACCCTCTTGTCTCTTGCCTGCCTGCCATGGATGCCAGGTCCAGAGCTCGCTGCCGAGCGTCGTCCCCACCTCGGGAACGGACGGATCCGGGAGGTCCCGTGCCAGATCCGTCGATCCCCCTCGCCCCGCACCTCAGCCTCGCTGTGCCCGTCCCCGGTGCCCGCCGCCATGGCCGCTGCCTCCATTGGGAGGAGGAGCGCCTCGCTCCCGCTTGCTGGCGCGTTCCCGTGCTGGTGGGCCGACCCAGCCACGCACCAGGCGAGGCCCATCGCCTACCAGCCTCCCCGGCCTAGCTCCATCCCGAGGCCTGAGGTGAGCAGCCCGAGACTATCCCCCGCCAAGGCACCTTTTCGGTATGTTGCGCCCACGAGTTGGCCCGTGTAGTTTATTAGGATTTTCGGAATTTATTAATTCCAGATATTTGACATATATTAAAGCGTCGTGACTTTTTATCCGTGCGTCGGATCGGAACGTGTAGTATATGTAAATTGTGTAGTTTTGCGCATAGATTATGTTTTTTGTAACTTGCATGCTTGTTGGACGTAGTTTGACGTGCCGAATGCCTAGTTTAGCATGCTGCCCTATTATGTTTTTGTCCCGTTTTTAATTCTCGTGCGTGTCTGGGTTGTTCGAACACCATAGATAAATGCTCATGTTTTAGGAACCCTATTGCCATGTATTTTAAAGTAGTTGATTGTATTTTTGCATGTAGGGTTTAGTCGCTAGTTTATTATTCCGTGTTTAGGCCATATGCGCGCATATACGTGTGGCATTGTTTTTATTTTGCAACCCCTCATGTTATATATGTTTTCGGGGTAGAAAAATTCATAGGATTTATCTATGCATTTTGTTTTAGCTTTTGAGCAAGTTAGTTCGCGTGATATTTTGCCATGTTGCCTTTTGTTTATTTTGTGGGATTTATTCCGTGCTTGATATGATTAAGTTGTCAACTAGAGAGTTTCTCTTGGATGTTTAGACTAGCCCCTGGTAATTTTGGTTGCAATAGAAATCCATGTTTAGGTGTGGTTTGCTTGTTCCTTACTTGCTAGGAAATAGTGTTGTTTTAGAGATGCTGAAATATTTCAAAGTCTGAAATCTGTTATATTTTGTTGTTGTCTTTGCATGAGTTTATCTGGAGATCTGTAGCTCTTTTGAGGTTGGTGCAATGGAGTTAGTTGTAGACTTTAGGATTCTCTAGCATGCTTTCAATTTTCATGCCATTTGGAGTCCTGTAGCTTATGGTTTTGCTGCTGTCAATATGCCTTCAGATCGAAAACTGCAGTTTCATAAACTGTTATTTTCACTAAGTCTGAAACTGTGTGTGAGATGCCTTTTTGTGACTTCTTTTCCTAGTAATCCATGCTTCCATGCTAGGTGTTGTTAGTTGTATGTTGTAGTGCTTATTGACCTCTATCGTCTCATGTCTTGGTTGAGCATATTGGTTTTATGTAGCTCGTAGTTGTGGGGTGTAGAAAATGCTATGTGGCTGATTTTGGCAGATTGTAGTGATTTCTTGTTTAGCTCGTAGTTGTTGAACCGTTGCTCCATTTCGATCGTGTCCTATATGAATTTGTGCTTAGAATCTCGTGTAGTTTTATTTTTCTTCATGGTTGTGTGTTTTGAAGTGCTCGTGACTGTCGTTACACACATTTTGCATTCATGCCATCATATCTTGCGGTGGTCGTATCTTTTGAACCGTAGCTCCATTAGAGATGTTCTCTATATGTAAATTGCTTGTAACGACGCGTAGAATCCCGTGAACCTATTTGTTTTGCTGTTTAACAACTATTAAAACATGTTAGTTCAGATCTGGACAAAATTGTTAATTAATATGTGAGGTCGTCTCGAAGATGCTATATGTCATTTTCGACCTCATTTAAAATGCCTAGATAGGTAGATTAATTACGTTTCACCTCTTGCCAAGTGTAACCATATTTAATATTGCCATGTACCTAATCGGGATAGAACTAAATAACTCGTATGTGGAGTTTCGTCAATATGCAACTCGTTGCATATTGAACTTCACTTAATGTGTAGTGTTTGATTGTGTGAATTGTCATGTCGTGCCTCGCATATGTCCAATCGCTCATGCATCATTTGTGTTGTGCATCGTGTGGTGTATATCGTGTGTTGATTCTTGTTTCCGGTTTTCTTCGTCTCGATAGAGTTCCGCAAGCGTGTCGCAAAGTGAGGACCCGTTCGACTACATCGGTTCGTCTGCTTCATGGAGTCATTCTTCTTCCAAGCGGGATCTCAGGCAAGATGACCATTTTCCCAGATACCATTACTATCATTGCCATGCTAGTATTATCGTTTCTGTCGCTATGTCTCGTTGCCTACCACCTGTTAAATATCAGCCTCTCAACAATGCCATGAAAACCTTGTACCTGTTCACAACCTAGCAAAGCACTGATTGACTATGTTACCGCTTGCTTAGCCATGTGTTAGCATTGATAGTTGCAGGTGCAGTTGCTTCCATGTGATAACAAGGGTTCCTTGTTATATCACCATGTTAATATTATTTAATTTAATGGACCTATATACTTGGTAAAAGGTGGAAGGCTCGGCCTTTCTAGCCTGGTGTTTTGTTCCACCTTTGCCACCTTAGTTTCGGCTACCGGTGTTATGTTCCATAATTGAGCGCTCCTAACACGATCAGGGTTGTTATGGGGACCCCCTTGATAATTCGTTTTACAATAAAGCTGGTCTGGCAAGGACCAACTTTGGTACTACATTTGCCTAATAACCTAATAAAATTGCATAGGGACTTTCCGGACCCGGAGGATAATTAATCAACCCCCGGGCCAGTGCTCCGCATGAGTGTTGGTCCACCCACCTAGCAGTCAATGGTGCCACCTCGGGGCAACTCAAGCGTTTGGCTACCGTCCACTATGCATAGACGGTGTGTCCTGAGAACGAGATACGCGGCTCCTATCGGGTTCGTCGACACACCGGGTGGCCTTGCTAGATTAGTTTTACCTTTTACGAGATATCTTGTGCATCGGGATTCCGGTGATGCTTTGGGTAATCTCAGAGTTGAGGTTTCCACTAAGGAGTCCGACGAGATCGTGAGCTTCGTCATCGAGGATTTCTATGCGGCTTGTGGTAATTTGTGATGGACTAGTTGGAGCACCCCTGCAGGGTTAAATCTTTTTGGAAAGCCGTGCCCGCGGTTATGTGGCAACGTGGAAACTTTGTTTAACACTGGTTCTAGATAACTTGAAGATAACTTAATTAAAATATGCCAACTGTGTGCGTAACCGTGACTGTCTCTGTCGCGAGTTCCTTCTCCGATCGAGGACATGGTGGGGTTATGCCTGACGTAGGTAGGTGTTCAGGATCATTCATTTGATCATCAGTAGTTCATGTCCAATATGCGTAGATCATCCCCCTCTTTATTCTTGTACTCGTAAGTTAGCCACATCATATAATGCTTAGTCGCTTGCTGCAGCCTCACCACTTAACCACACCTCACCTATTAAGCTTTGCTAGTCTTGATACCTTTGGAAATGAGATTGCGGAGTTCCCTGTGGCTCATAGATTACTACAACACCAGTTGCAGGTATAGGTAAAGGTTACTTGACGCGAGCGCGTTGATTGTTCATTTGGAGTTGCTTATTCTTCTTCTTCATCGATCTAGGATGGGTTCCAGGCCGGCAGCCTGGGATAGCAAGGATGGACGTTGTTCTTCTTTTCTCGTTTGTTTTCGTCCGTAGGCGGACCCTGCTCTCCTTCATGATGATTATGTATTGTACTTATGTGACTCTGATGTAGCTTGTGGCGAGTGTAAGCCAATTCCACATGTCTCATCTTTTCAGTACATGTACTTGTAACAATATACATTCTTGCGAAACAACGAGATGCGCTTCTATCCCTGACGAGGCCCTCGTGCCAAATTGAGGATAGGATCGCATCTTGGACGTTACATACTGATAGCCTTTAAAACCGCGCTATTGCTAGGCTTTTCCCTAGTAGTGAATTAACATGCAGGGAAGATACTTAGCAGGGACACTAGGATGCTGAAGCAAAAACATAGAACAAGGCCATACCCTGATGGCACAACCCACGTTGTTAGATCTGGAGGCAACACTACTACTGGTCGAGAGGACGCACATGATGCACTAAGGAGTTGGGATAACATTTGCATGTGGAAGACATGTCATGCAAATAAGGAGCTTCAAACATCTTGCAAAGCTTTCATCACCGAGCTGAGCAAGCTCCAGCGCTCCCTCGCCCCCATGGTCAAGTAGAGCGTTCTCCACTCCATTGAGAGTCGCGTCATCCAGATGAAAAAATCCCCGCATGGCCATGATCACCTCTGGAGCAAGATGGTCCTTGAACTTGGAAGTGAACTCGTCCAGAGTTACTTCCATCACATATTTCCCATATCTGGTTATCTCAAGCGTGCAACAGACCAATTTTTATGCGACTTTGGCCGCCGGCACAACCATAACCTTTGGCCCAGAGAGCTTTATACGCTGCAGCGAGAGGCCACCCTTCCTGGAAATCAACACCCCAGCCAGCGTCTTCCGACGAGCCGTAGGAGACCTTGTTCATGGAGATGGTGGTGTTGCAAAAATGCTCTCCTGACGCACCTCAAAGAGTGCCTCCATAGGATCTTCATGGGTCTTGTCTTGAGGAGCACACACTGGTGAGGGAGTGCGCTGCAGCGGGCCGATGCATATCAGGAGCGGTGTTGGGGAGGACTGGTCCCTTTGAGGGGTCTTTCTCGCCTATGCATAGCTTTGGTCTTATATGACTCCGGTATTTGCATGTGTGCTTTCTAGCTATGCATAGGCCGAGTGTGTGCCTTTTGTGTTTGTATCCTCTTGATGCTTCATTTTAAACAAATAAAATCCACCCTTTCTCAAAAATTTGTTTATACATATCACATGATGCAATTAGTGAGACAATGAACATACTATTTTGTTGCATAGGACCAATTTCGTGAGAACTGAGGTGAAGGCATTTGTTTGAGATATGGCTGAGGTGAAGGCATTAATCTGAGATATGACCTAAACAACACCAAGAGCCTCATTTGTAATACAAATGATATCATGTAGCTCCAACATTAGGTGAGAAAACAAAGAACATAGACTGTGACAACGGGTCATGGGCCATGTCACAAACAAAACATGTTGACATTTGAGAATGGAATGGAAACAAAATGGGAAATTTTGTGGAAGGGAATGAAAAAAAGCAGAATGACATTTCTTTCTCTCTTTTCAAACGATATTTCTTCTTTCTTGAATACTCTCTCGCACTTCACCATTGAGACGATGAAGGCACACTCTCTATGTTCTGGGTCAAAGGAAGTAAGAAAGACACTCTCTCAATGGCCATACAACCGAACAGAGCAAGAGAGACTACTATCATTTGTAATTCACATGATATCTTCGTGCTCGAACATTTACTGACGAAAGAACAAAGCAAAAAACAGCAACACGGCCCATGGTTTTGCTCTCCTCTAATGGAAGGAACCATGGGCCGATAGCACAAGCAGACACAAACATTGACATTATGGAGTAGCTGTAGAAATTATTGAGTAAGAAAGTCTTTGGCCACTGGACCGCAAGACTTCCACTCATTCCCGTCGACCCATCGACCCCTACAAATAGCTGCCCTGCATCCTCCAGCCCTTCTCACCAGTCACCATTGCAATCATGCTCTCCTTTGAAATCCACATTCTTATATTCCGGCTGCAACGAGGAAGCCATTGTAGGAGGTGTGGAAGGAGGGATCTACTATCTAATGGTGCATTTTTGGGTTGTGTTCTTAGATTGTTGTGGGGTTTTAGATTTCTTAACCAGTGTTTTGTTGATGGTCATGGTATTTCCTTTGTCAGGTGGGAGGAAGTTCGGAAAACATGGGCGCTATGGGAGAGGACCAAAGGGAGAGGATGGAGGATGCAACGGTGGACAAGTTCCCGGAGGGGTTGCGTGTGCTCGCGGTCGACGACGATTGTGTCTGCCTCAATGTACTAGAGGCTCTCTTGCGCCGCTACATATACCACCGTGTGTCTCTTGATCCCTCCACTTCGCCATGGCCCATTATAATTTAGAATTGGGGCTTTTTATTTCCATGAATAATGATCGCTGCTATGCAGCAACGATGGCGATGGATGCCAAGACGGCGCTGAAAATGCTTAGGACGGGGAAAGTGAAGTTCGACCTGGTCATCACCGATGTGCGCATGCCGTACATGGACGGCTTCAAGCTCCTCGAGCTCACCGGCCTCGAGATGGATATGCCCGTCATCAGTACAGTCACTACTCAACCCAAAGTCCTAATTTTATTTTTCCATGTAAAATTGCTTTTAAGGAGTACTTTTACTCCTGAATCTTGAAGATACATTGAAAAGATATTTATTCCTTTCCAGCATGTGAGATCCTATATACGTCCTGTTACTAATTTAATAAGTAATGCAAAATTCTAGAGTTCAGTATCATGGATACAACATATATGGGTAACCTGGCTTAGAAAGAACATGTATCACTCCAATGCACTGTATACCACTGGTGGAAAAAAGGCCTTTGGTCGCGGTTCGCAACTGCCATTAGTCGCGGTTGCGCAACCGCGACCAACTAAGCGCGACTAAAGCCCCCCACCTTTAGTCGCGGTTCTTAAGAAACCGCGACTAAAGGCCCGTCCACGTGGGCGCCAGGCGGCCGTCGGGGCGGAGGACCTTTAGTCGCGGTTCTTCTGGCCAACCGCGACTAAAGGCCCCCGCGCCCCCCCTAAACCTGTTTTCTGTTAAATTTGTATTGTTTTATTTCTTTTGTGCTTTATTTTAATTTTGAAGGAATTTCATATATTCTACGGTACTACATACATGCATATGAATGTACAATTTCAAACAAATTTGAAATTAGAACCAAAAAGAATTCAAGAGGAATATACAATATATATTCAATATCATCGGATGACCATATACAATTTTGAACAAGTTTCCATACATAATTTAATGCATATAAAGTTCTACGTCCTCGTAATGGTGTTCTCCTTTAGGATGGAGGACTTCCCTGCTGAACCATCCAGCTAGTTCCTCTTGAAGTGGTCGGAAGCGAGTAAGCATCATCCGGAGGTTATTCCTCTTAGCATTGGTATCACTCGGAACCCGCTCAGAGGTGTATCTCCGGATCATCTCACAGACATAGTATCCACATAGATTGGTCCCCGCTGGCTGAATATCCCCAGCATTCTTCGGCTTTGACCTTTTGAATTCTAGCTCTTTTTTGAATTCACCGACCTTTGTATCTACGAACCGTCTCCAAACCCTACGAGGCAAAGAAAATTAAATGAACAAGAGAGTTATTAGTTACTTGATATTAGGAAATGAACGAAATAGGCCGATCGATATAGAGCGCAAATGAATGAAAATAATTACTTCTGCAGCATTCTTCTCATGCCGCCCCAAAGCTTTGGATCCATATTCAGAGAGTCGTGGACGAGACATTCTGAGGTGTTAACTTTAATTACTAGCAGAATCCAGTGGAACCTGCGGACACGATACATGCACAGTACGTCATGCATAACTCATCGATTAGCCGGCCACATACCATGCATGGAGTAAACAAAAGAGAATGTGCTCAAGACAGAAACACTCACCCAAAATGGTAAGGAAATAGAATATCACTTTTGAGTTCCTGCTTTGTAAGAAACTGCCACAGGTCTGCCTCCATGTCGGCGGGGTGATGCTCCAACACATGTCCATTAACGATGTGTGGGTCAATGAACCCAACATCATGGATGTTCCTTACTCTGCATTCCTTAATCTTCATTCTGCATGTATAATAGCGGACACAACAATATAGTTAGGACATATATATAGTGCAGGCAATATGAACGAGATGGGGTAGAAATAAATCACTTACAGAACGTAGCAACTGATGATAGATTTGTCGAGATCGCGCAGATTGAAAAGCTGGAACAATTCACTCAGTTCAATTTGTACATAGTAATGTTTGAAGTGATGCTCATGTCTAACTTCCGCATAAATATAATCTTTGGCACTTTTATTTTTTATGTAACCCTTGTACCATTTCAGCAGACCTTTCATTTGTGGAGGTAGATCCTTTTCCTGCGCAGGCTCGACGAGAGGCCCATTCTTGACATATGTAATTACTACCTCCTTCACTGGCGCCTCATCAAGGCCTAACAGTTCACGAAGAGTAATACCTAAGTTGGCCGCTTGTTCTCTGGCACTCGTTGCAGTCAATCCCTGTGCTGCCGCAGCTTGTATGATCTCGGGGGCATCCGGACCGGCGGCTTCCACTATAAGCGGGGCAATCGATTGTTTACTTTGTTCCCCGAGCTGGGCAACTTGTTTCCCGCTTTTTTTACTTTCGGCCTTCTCCCGCTCTTTGTTCTCCTTGAACATGAGTGCCTGCCTGCGAAGTTCACGTGCATAGTCGTCAGGCAGATTCTTCGCGGCTTGGGACGGTGTGCTCAAAAATGACTTAGCCCACTTCTTTTGCTCATCAGAAAATACTGGCTTGGGCTCGGGCTCTCTTTTCTTCTTGCAGTCCGCCTTCCATTTCTCCAAATCAGCAGCCGCGGCCGTGTCGACTTCCTCGGCACTACGTTCCCAAGGCCTTGTGGGGAGAGGCTTCAGTGATGGCTCCGGTACCTTTGTGGTCTTAGGTACATAAGGGTCCGGGTTAATAATCCAGGACTGCTTCTGCTTCTGCTTCTTTGCCGGAGGTGGATTGGGGGGCGGCGTCTGATCACCCGCCGGACGAGGACTGGGGGGCGGCGTCTGATCACCCGCCGGACGTTGTGGACTGGGGGGCGTCGGCTGACGTGACGGAGGTGTAGGTGAACCGCCACCACCACCACCACCACCACCACCACCACCACCACCGCCACCGCCACCACCACCACCGTAGGGGGGTGGACTTGTTGTCCTTGGCGCCTCGCCTGGAAACTTGATAAACTTCTTTTGCCATAGAATGAAATGGCGCTTGACATCTCCAAGTCTTTTCTCCCCTTCAGGTGTAGCAATGTCAATCTCGAGGTCCTCAAACCCTTGGACTATGTCCTCCACCGTGACACGAGCATAGCCATCTTGAATGGGGTTGTTGTGGTGGAGTGCTCCAGGTAAACATGGTAAAGCACTGCCGATGGCTACCTTCATGGACATGTTCCCGATAGGATAATACAGATGACATTCTTTCATCTCCTTTATATCGTCCACGGGGTAGCGAGGAGGCTCCGGTGCAGTAATTTCGACCACCAGAGGCTCCGGTGCATTAATTTCGACCACCAGAGGCTCCGGTGCATTAATTTCGGTCGTCGGTGCATCTGCACCAGCCGGTGGGGCCTCCGTGGAAGCCACGCTGCTTCTCCGCTGCTGGCTTCCGAGATCCGCTGGATGATCTTCATGCTGCACCCGAGCTGCATCTCTTTCGGCTACTAGTACACTCATGGTTTTCTTCATCACATCCATTTCCGATGCCAACCGCGCCACAACATCTGCTTCCCGATCCATCTTTCTCTTACGGCTTCTGTAACCGTACGGGTCATCGTTCTGGGGGAACCCTATTTTCCACGGAATGTGCCCCATGCCTCGTACACGTCCTCCGTGTTCAGGATTCCCGAGGGCTTTTGTCAGCGCGTCGTTCTCTCTGTTGAACTTGATCTTCCCCTCTTGAGCATCCCTCATTGCGTCAATAAGGGCTTGGGTGGGTTTAATTAATTTGCCCCGGTAAACACACTCCCCTGTCTCCGGGTTCAGCGTTCCCCCATGCCCGTACCACCACCTTTTGGCCCTTGGGTCCCATCCCTCCGTACCTGGACGGATTCCTCGCGCCCTCAGCTCGTTCTCCATCTTCTCCAACCTAGGCAACAAAATGCGATACCCTCCTGGCCCCATAATATGATTGTACTCCTTCTTAGCCGCATTTTCCTTATTTTTTTCGATATTTGAATGAACTGCTCCGATTTCTTTTGCTTCACAAATTCTGGCCAATCATGTTTCAGTTTCTCATATTGTCCTTTGAAATCCGGAGTCTTGTTCTGCTTGACAAAGTCATGGGCTAGATTTTGCTTGAATTTCCGGAATGCGTCGGCCATCTTATGAAGAGCGAACTGTTTGACTAGCCTCCTCCTCTCCTTGTTTTCCTCAATCTTGTTACCCTCCTCATCGAATTTGTTGTATTCCGGAGGTAGAACGAAATGTTCCATAAGCTTCTTGAAGCAATCTTTTTTTGTTCTCTTATCGACAAAAGTGAAACCTGCAGCAATTCGTGCCTTCTTTGGCTCATTCCACTCCTGGACGGTGATCGAGACGTTGTCTCTAACAACGGCTCCGCATTGGCTGACAAACTTGGTGGCGTTCTTGCGGGGCTCCAGCGGCCTGCCGGTTGCACTGTCGACAACCTCGATGGTGCATGTTTCTCCTTGTTTCATCGTCTTGGTTGCGCCACGCTTTGACGACGTACTCGATTGTTTCGACGATCCGGCCGAGGGCTAAAATAAGAAAGAGAGTCGCGCGCGTTAGTACACACATATTTATTCAAATCAGTTAGTTTGTATCACCAGAGGCTCAATGTATATATATACCTCGGCGCCGGAGGTGGTTGCTACTTCCATTTGAAGATCGTCGTTTATCGACGTTTGTTCGGCATCATCTTGCTGACGGCGCCCTTCATCTTCACCGTCAAGGTTCAGATAAGAAGAGATATCATCTTCTTCTTCTCCGGTCGGCACATATAGAATATCGCCGTTTATGATGCCGAACATATGTGCTTCACCGTCCGGATCATAGTTGTCCATAATCGGGTCAGCTCTATCGTCCGCCATTATGTCAGTCCTGAAAACATGTAGTAAAAACAAATTAATTAAGTGAAGAAGGGGGGCGGTGGCGGTGGCGGTGGCGAAAGGGCGGTGGCAAAAAAATTCTGGCCCGAATTTTCAAGCCCAATGGGCCAAGCCCAAAAATTCTGACATATGACATGGCCCAATGGGCCAAGCCCAAAAATTCTGGCCCGAATTTTCACATATGACATGGCACGTATAGTGCACACTCGGAGAAGGTGAACACTTAGGCAATTCTGGATCGCAGCTAAGCCCCCGAGTGTGACGTATAGTGCACACTCGGAGAAGGTTAATACTTAGGCGATGCTGGATCGCAACTAAGCTCCCGAGTGTGACGTATAGTGCACACTCGGAGAAGGTTAATAGTTAGGTGATGCTGGATCGCAGCTAAGCCCCCGAGTGTGACTTATAGTGCACACTCGGAGAAGGTTAATACTTAGGCGATGCTGGATCGCAGCTAAGCCCCCGAGTGTGACGTATAGTGCACACTCACAGAAGGTCAATACTTAGGCGATGCTGGATCGCAGCTAAGCCCCCGAATGTGACGTATAGTGCACACTCGGAGAAGGTTAACACTTAGGCGATTCTGGATCGCAGCTAAGCCCCCGAGTGTGACGTATAGTGCACACTCGGAGAAAGTTAATACTTAGGCGATGCTGGATCGCAGCTAAGCTCCCGAGTGTGACGTATAGTGCACACTCGGAGAAGGTTAATACTTAGGCGATGCTGGATCGCAGCTAAGCTCCCGAGTGTGACGTATAGTGCACACTCGGAGAAGGTTAATACTTAGGTGATGCTGGATCGCAGCTAAGCCCCCGAGTGTGACGTATAGCGCACACTCGGAGAAGGTTAACACTTAGGCAATGCTGGATCGTAGCTAAGCTCCCGAGTGTGACGTATAGTGCACACTCGGAGAAGGTTAAGACTTAGGCGATTCTGGATCGCAGCTAAGCCCCCGAGTGTGACGTATAGTGCACACTCGGAGAAGGTTAACACTTAGTCGATTCTGGATCGCAGCTAAGCCCCCGAGTGTGATGTATAGTGCACACTCGGAGAAGGTTAATACTTAGGCGATGCTGGATCGCTGGTAAGCCCTCGAGTGTGACGTGTAATGCACACTCGGAGAAGGTTAATACTTAGGCGATGCTGGATCGCAGCTAAGGCCCCGAGTGTGACGTATAGTGCACACTCGGAGAAGGTTAAGACTTAGGCGATGCTGGATCATAGCTAAGCCCCCGAGTGTGACGTATAGTGCACACTAGAGAAGGTAATACTTAGGCGATGCTGGATCGCAGCTAAGCCCCCGATTGTGACGTATAGTGCACACTCGGAGAAGGTTAATACTTAGGCGATGCTGGATCGCAGCTAAGCCCCCGAGTGTGACGTATAATACACACTCGGAGAATGTTAACACTTAGGCGATTCTGGATCGCAGCTAAGCCCCCGAGTGTGACGTATAGTGCACACTCGGAGAAGGTTAATACTTAGGCGATGCTGGATCGCAGCTAAGCCCCCGAGTGTGACGTATAGTGCACACTCGGAGAAGGTTAATACTTAGGCGATGCTGGATCGCAGCTAAGCTCCCGAGTGTGACGTATAGTGCACACTCGGAGAAGGTTAATACTTAGGCGATGCTGGATCGCAGCTAAGCCACCGAGTGTGACGTATAGTGCACACTCGGAGAAGGTTAATACTTAGGCGATTCTGGATCACAGCTAAGCCCCGGAGTGTGACGGATAGTGCACACTCGGAGAAGGTTAATACTTAGGCGATGCTGGATCGCAGCTAAGCTCCCGAGTGTGACGTATAGTGCACACTCGGAGAAGGTTAATACTTAGGCGATGCTGGATCGCAGCTAAGCCCCCGAGTGTGACGTATAGTGCACACTCGGAGAAGGTTAACACTTAGGCGATGCTGGATCGCAGCTAAGCCCCCGAGTGTGACGTATAGTGCACACTCGGAGAAGGTTAACACTTATGCTATTTTGGATCGCAGCTAAGCCCCCGAGTGTGACGTATAGTGCACACTCGGAGAAGGTTAATACTTAGGCGATGCTGGATCGCAGCTAAGTCCCCGAGTGTGACGTATAGTGCACACTCGGAGAAGGTTAATACTTAGGCGATGCTGGATCGCAGCTAAGCCCCTGAGTGTGACGTATAGTGCACACTGAAGAAGGTTAATACTTAGGCGATGCTGGATCGCAGCTAAGCCCCCGAGTGTGACGTATAGTGCACACTCGGAGATGGTTAATACTTAGGCGATGCTGGATCGCAGCTAAGCTCCCGAGTGTGACGTATAGTGCACACTCGGAGAAGGTTAATACTTAGGCGATGCTGGATCGCAGCTAAGCCCCCGAGTGTGACGTATAGTGCACACTCGGAGAAGGTTAATACTTAGGCGATGCTGGATCGCAGCTAAGCCCCCGAGTGTGACGTATAGTGCACACTCGGAGAAGGTTAATACTTAGGCGATGCTGGATCGCAGCTAAGCCCCTGAGTGTGACGTATAGTGCACACTCAGAGAAGGTTAATACTTAGGCGATGCTGGATCGCAGCTAAGCCCCCGAGTGTGACGTATAGTGCACACTCGGAGAAGGTTAACACTTAGGCGATTCTGGATCGCAGCTAAGCCCCCGAGTGTGACGTATAGTGCACACTCGGAGAAGGTTAATACTTAGGCGATGCTAGATCGCAGTTAAGCCCTCGAGTGTGACGTATAGTGCACACTCGGAGAAGGTTAATACTTAGGCGATGCTGGATCGCAGCTAAGTCCCCGAGTGTGACGGATAGTGCACACTCGGAGAAGGTTAATACTTAGGCGATGCTGGATCGCAGCTAAGCCCCCGAGTGTGACGTATAGTGCACACTCGGAGAAGGTTAACACTTAGGCGATGCTGGATCGCAGCTAAGCCCCCGAGTGTGACGTATAGTGCACACTCGGAGAAGGTTAACACTTAGGCGATGCTGGATCGCAGCTAAGCCCCCGAGTGTGACGTATAGTGCACACTCGGAGAAGGTTAATCGCAGCTAAGCCCCCGAGTGTGACGTATAGTGCACACTCGGAGAAGGTTAATACTTAGGTGATGATGGATCGCAGCTAAGCCCCCGAGTGTGATGTATACTACACACTCGGAGAAGATTAACACTTAGGCGATTCTGGATCGCAGCTAAGCCCCCGAGTGTGACGTATAGTGCACACTCGGAGAAGGTTAATACTTAGGCGATGCTGGATCGCAGCTAAGCCCCCGAGTGAGACGTATAGTGCACATTTGGAGAAGGTTAATACTAAGGCGATGCTGGATCGCAGCTAAGCTCCCGAGTCTGACGTATAGTGCACACTCGGAGAAGGTTAATACTTAGGCGATGCTGGATCGCAGCTAAGCCCCCGAGTGTGATGTATAGTGCACACTCGGAGAAGGTTAATACTTAGGCGTTGCTGGATCGCAGCTAAGCCCCCGAGTGTGACGTATAGTGCACACTCGGAGAAGGTTAACACTTAGGCGATTCTGGATCGCAGCTAAGCCCCCGAGTGTGACGTATAGTGCACATTCGGAGAAGGTTAATACTAAGGCGATGCTGGATCGCAGCTAAGCCCCCGAGTGTGACGTATAGTGCACATTCGGAGAAGGTTAATACTAAGGCGATGCTGGATCGCAGCTAAGCCCCCGAGTGTGACGTATAGTGCACACTCGGAGAAGGTTAATACTTAGGTGGTGCTGGATCGCAGCTAAGCCCCCGAGTGTCACGTATAGTGCACACCCAGAGAAGGTTAACACTTAGGCAATTCTGGATCGCAGCTAAGCCCCCGAGTGTGACGTATAGTGCACACTCGGAGAAGGTTAATACTTAGGCGATGCTGGATCGCAGCTAAGCTCCCGAGTGTGACGTATAGTGCACACTCGGAGAAGGTTAATACTTAGGCGATGCTGGATCGCAGCTAAGCCCCCGAGTGTGACGTATAGTGCACACTCGGAGAAGGTTAACACTTAGGCGATTCTGGATCGCAGCTAAGCCCCGGAGTGTGATGGATAGTGCAAACTCGGAGAAGGTTAATACTTAGGCGATGCTGGATCGCAGCTAACCTCCCGAGTGTGACGTATAGTGCACAGTCGGAGAAGGTTAATACTTAGGCGATGCTGGATCGCAGCTAAGCCCCCGAGTGTGACGTATAGTGCACACTCGGAGAAGGTTAATACTTAGGCGTTGCTGGATCGCAGCTAAGCCCCCGAGTGTGACGTATAGTGCACACTCGGAGAAGGTTAACACTTAGGCGATTCTGGATCGCAGCTAAGCCCCCGAGTGTGACGTATAGTGCACATTCGGAGAAGGTTAATACTAAGGCGATGCTGGATCGCAGCTAAGCCCCCGAGTGTGACGTATAGTGCACACTCGGAGAAGGTTAATACTTAGGTGGTGCTGGATCGCAGCTAAGCCCCCGCGTGTCACGTATAGTGCACACCCGGAGAAGGTTAACACTTAGGCAATTCTGGATCGCAGCTAAGCCCCCGAGTGTGACGTATAGTGCACACTCGGAGAAGGTTAATACTTAGGCGATGCTGGATCGCAGCTAAGCTCCCGAGTGTGACGTATAGTGCACACTCGGAGAAGGTTAATACTTAGGCGATGCTGGATCGCAGCTAAGCCTCCGAGTGTGACGTATAGTGCACACTCGGAGAAGGTTAACACTTAGGCGATTCTGGATCGCAGCTAAGCCCCCGAGTGTGACGTATAGTGCACACTCGGAGAAGGTTAATACTTAGGCGATGCTGGATCGCAGCTAAGCCCCCGAGTGTGACATATAGTGCACACTCGGAGAAGGTTAACACTTAGGCGATTCTGGATCGCAGCTAAGCCCTCGAGTGTGATGTATAGTGCACACTCGGAGAAGGTTAATACTTAGGCGATGCTGGAACACAGCTAAGCCCCCGAGTGTGACGTATAGTGCACACTCGGAGAAGGTTAATACTTAGGCGATGCTGGATCGCAGCTAAGCTCCCGAGTGTGACGTATAGTGCACACTCGGAGAAGGTTAATACTTAGGCGATGCTGGATCGCAGCTAAGCTCCCGAGTGTGACGTATAGTGCACACTCGGAGAAGGTTAATACTTAGGCGATGCTGGATCGCAGCTAAGCCTCTGAGTGTGACGTATAGTGCACACTCGGAGAAGGTTAATACTTAGGCGATGCTGGATCGCAGCTAAGCCCCCGAGTGTGACGTATAGTGCACACTCGGAGAAGGTTAACACTTAGGCGATTCTGGATCGCAGCTAAGCCCCGGAGTGTGACGGATAGTGCACACTCGGAGAAGGTTAATACTTAGGCGATGCTGGATCGCAGCTACGCTCGCGAGTGTGACGTATAGTGCACACTCGGAGAAGGTTAATACTTAGGCGATGCTGGATCGCAGCTAACCCCCGAGTGTGACGTATAGTGCACACTCGGAGAAGGCTAATACTTAGGCGATGTTGGATCGCAGCTAAGCTCCCGAGTGTGACGTATAGTGCACACTCGGAGAAGGTTAATACTTAGGCGATGCTGGATCGCAGCTAAGCCTCCGAGTGTGACGTATAGTGCACACTCGGAGAAGGTTAACACTTAGGCGATTCTGGATCGCAGCTAAGCCCCCGAGTGTGACGTATAGTGCACACTCGGAGAAGGTTAATACTTAGGCGATGCTGGATCGCAGCTAAGCCCCCGAGTGTGAGGTACAGTGCACACTCGGAGAAGGTTAATACTTAGGCGATGCTGGATCGCAGCTAAGCCCCCGAGTGTGACGTATAGTGCACACCCGGAGAAGGTTAACACTTAGGCAATTCTGGATCGCAGCTAAACCCCCGAGTGTGACGTATAGTGCACACTCGGAGAAGGTTAATACTTAGGCGATGCTGGATCGCAGCTAAGCTCCCGAGTGTGACGTATAGTGCACACTCTGAGAAGGTTAATACTTAGGCGATGCTGGATCGCAGCTAAGCCTCCGAGTGTGACGTATAGTGCACACTCGGAGAAGGTTAACACTTAGGCGATTCTGGATCGCAGCTAAGCCCCCGAGTGTGACGTATAGTGCACACTCGGAGAAGGTTAATACTTAGGCGATGCTGGATCGCAGCTAAGCACCCGAGTGTGACATATAGTGCACACTCGGAGAAGGTTAACACTTAGGCGATTCTGGATCGCAGCTAAGCCCCCGAGTGTGATGTATAGTGCACACTCGGAGAAGGTTAATACTTAGGCGATGCTGGAACACAGCTAAGCCCCCGAGTGTGACGTATAGTGCACACTCGGAGAAGGTTAATACTTAGGCGATGCTGGATCGCAGCTAAGTCCCCGAGTGTGACGTATAGTGCACACTCGGAGAAGGTTAATACTTAGGCGATGCGGGATCGCAGCTAAGCCCCTGAGTGTGACGTATAGTGCACACTAGAGAAGGTTAATACTTAGGCGATGCCGGATCGCAGCTAAGCCCCCGAGTGTGACGTATAGTGCACATTCAGAGAAGGTTAATACTAAGGCGATGCTGGATCGCAGCTAAACTCCCGAGTGTGACGTATAGTGCACACCCGGAGAAGGTTAATACTTAGGCGATGCTGGATCGCAGCTAAGCCCCCGAGTGTGACGTATAGTGCACACTCGGAGAAGGTTAACACTTAGGCGATTCTGGATCGCAGCTAAGCCCCGGAGTGTGACGGATAGTGCACACTCGGAGAAGGTTAATACTTAGGCGATGCTGGATCGTAGCTAAGCTCCGGAGTGTGACGTATAGTGCACACTCGGAGAAGGTTAATACTTAGGCGATGCTGGATCGCAGCTAAGCCCCCGAGTGTGACGTATAGTGCACACTCGGAGAAGGTTAATACTTAGGCGATGCTGGATCGCAGCTAAGCCCCCGAGTGTGACGTATAGTGCACACTCGAAGAAGGTTAACACTTAGGCGATTCTGGATCGCAGCTAAGCCCCCGAGTGTGACGTATAGTGCACACTCGGAGAAGGTTAATACTTAGACGATGCTGGATCGCAGCTAAGCTCTCGAGTGTGACGTATAGTGCACACTCGGAGAAGGCTAATACTTAGGCGATGCTGGATCGCAGCTAAGCCTCCGAGTGTGACGTATAGTGCACACTCGGAGAAGGTTAACACTTAGGCGATTCTGGATCGCAGCTAAGCCCCCGAGTGTGACGTATAGTGCACACTCGGAGAAGGTTAATACTTAGGCGATGCTGGATCACAGCTAAGCCCCCGAGTGTGACGTATAGTGCACACTCGGAGAAGGTTAATACTTAGGCGATGCTGGATCGCAGCTAAGCTCCCGAGTGTGACGTATAGTGCACACTCGGAGAAGGTTAATACTTAGGCGATGCTGGATCGCAGCTAAGCCCCCGAGTGTGACGTATAGTGCAAACTCGGAGAAGGTTAACACTTAGGCGATTCTGGATCGCAGCTAAGCCCCCGAGTGTGACGTATAGTGCACACTCGGAGAAGGTTAATACTTAGGCGATGCTGGATCGCAGCTAAGCTCCCGAGTGTGACGTATAGTGCACACTCGGAGAAGGTTAATACTTAGGTGATGCTGGATCGCAGCTAAGCCCCCGAGTGTGACGTATAGTGCACACTCGGAGAAGGTTAACACTTAGGCGATTCTGGATCGCAGCTAAGTTTTTTTTTTGAGACCGGAGTCTGCGACCGCGGAAGAACTTTGAACCTCCAAAAAACTCAATCTGCTTTATATTATTCCACCAATACTTGTTCTTTACATTGCTTCAGTTGACGGTCACGTGTAGAAGCGCTTCAGGAGATCTCCGTTCCATGCACGCGGCTCGTCTGTCTCTCTCTCGATGTTGTAGAGTCTGTATGCTCCGTTGTTCAGCACCTTGGCGATGATGAAGGGTCCTTCCCAGGCCGGAGCCAACTTGTGAGGTCTTTGCTAATCCAGTCGGAGCACCAGGTCGCCTGCTTGGAAGGTCCGACTTCTGACGTGGCGTGCATGAAAACGCCGTAGATTTTGTTGATAAACAGTCGAGCGAGTTAGTGCCATCTCACGTTCCTCCTCTAGAAGATCCACTCCATCTTGCCTTGCTTGTTCTGCTTCGGCTTCGGAGAAGAGTTCGACTCGTGGCGCATTGTGAAGCATGTCACTCGGAAGGACCGCTTCTGCTCCATAGACGAGGAAGAACGGTGATCGCCCTGTAGATCTGTTCGGGGTTGAGCGAAGTCCCTAAAGCACTGAAGGTAGCTCGGTAACCCAAGCGCCAGCGACATGTCCTATCTCTCGCAGCAGTCGGGGCTTCAAACCTTGCAAAATAAGTCCGTTTGCCCGCTCTGCTTGTCCATTGGACTGGGGATGTGCTACGGAAGCAAAATCCACTCGGATGCCTTGTCTTGAATAGAAACCTTTGAATCTGTCCGAGTCAAAGTTTGTCCCGTTGTCCGTGATTATGCTGTGAGGTACACCGAATCTGAAGATGATGTCCCTGAAAAATTTGACGGCTGTTGAGGCGTCGAGTTTCTTGATGGGCTTCGCTTCGATCCATTTCGTGAACTTGTCGACTGCCACCAACAGATGTGTGTATCCACCTTGGCCTGTCTTGAATGGGCCGACTGTATCTAATCCCCACACTGCAAACGGCCACACCAGAGGGATCGTCTTCAACGCAGACGTTGGCTTGTGGGACTTGTTGGAGTAGAACTGACAGCCTTCACATCGGTCGACCATATCTTTAGCCATCTCGTTTGCCTGCAGCCAAAAGAAACCAGCTCTGAACGCCTTGGCGACGATTGCTCTCGAAGAAGCGTGATGATCGCAGGTTCCCGAGTGAATATCCTCCAGGATCAGTTGCCCCTCCTCTGGGGAGATGCATCGTTGAAGAACGCCTGAGACGCTTTCCTTGTACAATTGGCCATCGATGACAGTGAATGACTTCGACCTGCAGAATATCTGCCTAGCTTGGACTTCGTCTTCTGGAAGTTCTTGCCTCAAGATATATGCAAGGATCGGCATAGTCCAATCGGGAATGACAACCAGAATCTCCATGACCAGATCAACCACAGCAGGTACCTCGACTTCAGTCGGATCTGTTGTGCTCTTGGGTTGTGCTGGTTCCTCTGTGAAAGGATCTTCTTTGATTGAGGGGAGGTGGAGGTGCTCGAGGCAGACGTCACTCGGGACTGGTCTCCGAGTGGATCCGAGTTTTGCTAACTCATCAGCTGCTTGGTTCTTTAGTTTTGGAACATGGTGAAGTTCTAGACCTTCAAACTTCTTCTCAAGCTTCCTCACTGTATTGCAATATGTAGTCATGGTGAGGTTTCTGACGTCCCACTCTTTCATCACTTGATTGACCACCAAATCCGAATCGCCGTAGACCATCAGGTGACGGACGCCGAGTGAGATGGCCATACGCAACCTGTAGAGCAGAGCTTCATACTCTGCCTCGTTGTTGGAGGAATCGAAGTGTATCTGTAGCACGTACTTAAGCTTGTTGCCTTTTGGTGATATGATCACAACGCCAGCGCCGGAGCCATTCAACATCTTGGACCCATCGAAGAACATTGTCCAATGGGCCGAGCAAATGAGGGTCGGTTGCTGTTGTTCTACCCATTCTGCTATGAAGTCAGCCAGAGCTTGAGACTTGATAGCTTTCTTGGCTTCGAACTTGATATCACAGTACAACATCTCCATCGCCCACTTCGCTACTCGGCCTGACGCGTCTCGATTGTGGAGAATTTCCAACAATGGAGCATCAGAAACGACAGACACCGAGTGGTCTTGGAAATAATGGGCCACCTTCTTCGCACTCATGTAAATCCCGTAGATAAGTTTTTGATAGTGAGGATACCTCTGCTTGGAAGGAGTCAGGACTTCGGAGATGTAGTACACTGGCCGCTGAACTTTGTATGCTTTGCCTTCTTCATCTCGTTCGACTGTAAGAACAGTACTGACGAGTTGATTTGTAGCCGCGATATACAGAAGAAGGGGCTCTTTACTGAGCGGAGCAGTAAGAACCGGCTGGGTGGAAAGTAGGACTTTGAGGTCGTCGAATGCGACTTGGGCTTCATCTGTCCACTCGAAAGTATCTGATTTCTTCATGAGTCGGTACAGAGGAAGTGCTTTTTCGCCGAGTCGACTGATGAACCTGCTCAAAGCCGCTAGGCAACCTGTGAGCCGTTGTACATCGTGTACTCTGACCGGCCTCTCCATTCGGACGATGGTCCCGATCTTTTCGGGGTTAACATCAATCCCTCGTTCGGAAACGAAGAAACCGAGTAACTTTCCACTGGGAACGCCGAATGAACATTTGGTGGGGTTGAGCTTGATATCGTACCTACGAAGGTTGGCGAATGTTTCTGCCAACTCAGTCAGCAGGTCGGAACCTTTGCGTGACTTGACTACGATATCGTCCATATATGCCTCCACATTCTGACCGATCTGATCGAGGAGACATTTTTGGATCATGCGCATAAAGGTAGCTCCTGCATTCTTCAGACCGAATGGCATAGTGATGTAGCAGAAGCACCTGAATGGGGTGATGAAGGCTGTTTTTAACTCATCAGGACCATACAGACGGATCTGATGATAGCCCGAGTAGGCCTCTAGAAATGACAGACGCTAGCAGCCCGCAGTCGAATCGACAATTTGATCTATGCGGGGAGCGGAAAATGGTCTTTCGGGCATATCTTATTGAGATGCTTGAAGTCGATGCACATTCGGAGCGACTTGTCCTTCTTGGGCCACATGACAACATTGGCGAGCCACTCGGAGTGGTGAACCTCGCGAATGAAGTTGGCTGCCAGCAGCTTGGCCACCTCTTCCCCGATTGCCTTCCTCTTGTGCGCGGCGGACCGGCGCAGGCGCTCTCGGACAGGCCGAGCCGTGGAATCCACGTGCAGTCGGTGCTCAGCCAACTCCCTGGGTACACCTGGCATGTCAGAGGGTTTCCATGCGAAGATGTCCCAGTTCTCACGGAGGAATTGGGTGAGCTCGGCTTCCTATTTAGGATCGAGGGTCGTGGAGATGTTCGTCGGGGCAGTAGTGGCGTCCGTCGGGTGGATGCTGACCTTCTTCGTCTCTCCCGCCGACTGAAATGCAGACTCTGAAGCTGGCTTCTTCGAGCACATCAGGTCGGCGGGGTCGAATGTTTTCTTGTACTCGTCCAGCTCGAGGATGGCCATCTGCTGGTCGGCGATTCTTGATCCCTGCTGCAGACACTCTTCAGCCCGCTGCCGATTGCCTGTGATGGTGATCACACCTTTTGGGCCTGGCATCTTCAGCTTCAGGTACACGTAACATGGACGGGCCATGAAGTGCGCATACGCTGGGCGACCCAGAATTGCGTGATAAGCGCTCTGGAAGTCAACCACTTCGAACGTCAGCTTTTCCTTGCGGAAGTTCTTGTCGGAGCCGAAAACGACGTCCAACGCGATCTGGCCGAGTGACTTGGCCTTCCGTCCAGGGATGACTCCGTGGAACTGCATGCTGCTCTCGCTGAGTTTGGACATCGGGATACCCATCCCCTTGAGTGTGTCGGCGCACATGATGTTCAAGCCGCTGCCGCCATCCATGAGGACTTTGCGCAATCGGACTCCTTCTACCACCGGGTCGACGACCAGAGCCTGTCTTCCCGGGGTGGGTACATGTGCCGGATGATCCGACTGCTCGAAGGTGATCGCAGTCTGAGACCATTTGAGGAACTTGGGGTTGGTAGGGGTGGCCATGTTCACCTCTCTGTTCACCAGCTTCAGTCGGCTCTTGCTCTCGACGTCAGCGAAGATCATCAGGGTTGCATGGACTTGGGGGAACGGATACTCCTTATCCTCCTCATCCTGTTCATGGTCCTTCTCACTCGGTTGTCCTTCGCTGAACCCCTGGATCAGGAGGCGATACTGTCGAGTGGTATGCTTCGCATATATGGGGTTGCCTTCTGATCCATCTTCGTATGAACCGGACATGGCTGGTCCAGGATGGGGTTATTGAACTTCTTCTTCTTGGGGACGAACTGAGCCTTCCCTTTACCCTTGAACTTGGCATTGGTCACGGCTGCAGCCTCCGCTTGCGGAGGGGTCGGAGCTTTCTGCTTCTGCTTCCAAGTGTTGCCCCCATCGCCATCAGCGACTGTTTTGTGCTTGCCGCTTCGGATGCGGTCCTCTTCTTCGCCATTTGCATAGCGTGTTGCTATCTCCATCATCTTGCTGATGGAGATGTCGCCTGTTCGGCCGAACTTCAGGTACAAATCCCTGTACCGCACGCCTGCCTTGAATGCGCAGACTGCTTGATGCTCGGTGACGTTCTCCACCGTGTGATAGAGAGTTGTCCAGCGCTGGATGAAGTCACGGAGGGGCTCATTCTGCTTCTGGACGCAGTGCTGGAGCGCCACAAGGCCAGTAGGGCGCTTGCACGTCCCTTCGAAGGTCCTGATGAACACTCGGGCCAGATCTGCCCAACTGTAGATGCTTGAGGGGGCCAACTGGTTTAGCCACGCTCGCGCCGAGCCGTCGAGCATGAGAGGGAGGTGCTTCATGGCGACATGGTCATCCCCTCCTCCGATCTGGACTGCCACTCGGTAGTCATCCAGCCATGTTTCTGGCTTGGACTCTCCTGTGAACTTGCTAATTCCCGTCGCCAATCGGAAGTTGGGAGGGATGTCAGCCGAACGGATGGCTCGACTGAAACACTCGGGACCATACACGATGGCCCTGCTTCCACTCGGACGGTCGATATCGCGACCATCGCGATGGGCTCAACCTCTGTCGACTCTTCGCGGGGCGATATGTCCTCTTGCGTCGGGTCTTGGGACGTAAGTGTCGCCGATCGAACGCCGATCATCATGATGTCGGGACCCATAGGGCACACCCTGCGGAGGGGTGCGTGAGCGGCGGCGATCTTCATGAATCATGGAACGGCTGCCTCCCCTATGGCGCTGATGGGAACCAGGGCTGTGAACCGACCGATGCGTATTCGCGTGGACGGAACTATTATAGATCCGGTTGTGCGACTGGGAGACCGCCGAATTCTGCTCCTGCGCCGTGTTCAACAGGGCTCGGATCTGCTCGATCCCTCTACCAGCCTCTGAATCAGGGAATCGGCTATCTTGGCAGCTGCAGCCAAGTTGAGGAGGGGTGTGCGGAACAGCTCCACGTTGCTCCGCCGAGTGTGCCGACTAGCAGAACGGCGAGGTGGACGACGTGCGCCGGACGCTTCACCGATCTCGTGCTCGTTCCGTCCAGCCTGACGGGGATCTTCATGGGAGTTGGCCATGTGTACTTCTGCTACGGGTCCGTGACCCGCATACTCAGAAGGAAACTCAGTCGGAACCGAGTCCGAGTGCTGGGTCGACGGGGCAACCACAACGGACTCAAGAACCGCCATTTGCGAAGATGCGTTCTGGCGCGCCTGGGCGTGTTGCACCCAACGCTGGAGCCGCGGACGGCGGGACCGCTTGACGCGCCGCGTGACGGCGGTGTAGGTCGACACCGCAGCCGACCGCTGGAGAAGAAGAATGCCACGGGCGCCGGCAGGGAAGTGCGTATCCCCGCGACGGGGAAGCGCCTCGATTGCGAGGGGCGCATCCCGAAGCCACGCCGAATCGTCGACGATGAAGGAGAGAGCGCCGAAGAAGATCTGGTGACCCATGCTCGAATCTCCATCGGACGACATGACGAAAGGAAGTAGTCGCAAACTCGCCGGAAGTCGCTTAGACGCCTGCCCCAAGGTGGGCGCCAACTGTCGTGGGTATAAGCTTGACAGTAGATGTGTAGGGTACGAATGAGATGGGCAGAGTCCTAGCTACGGCGAGGTTGTATGAGTTCAGGCCCCTCAGCGGTGGAGGTAACAACCCTACGTCTCAGTGCTCTCGGAGCTTGTTGTCGAGTGGAATATGGAATACAACGATTTTCTAACCCCTCTACCAGTGGGGGGAGGGCGGCTTATATAGAGTGCGCTGCCCTCCACAACGGTTCCGGTACAGGGGTGGAGTAGTGGGGATTGAATGCGTACGTTACAGGTAATGTATGATCTAAATGCTAATAAATGCACCCGGAAACGTACGGCCGTTTCCCTCCAGAGAGGTTACGATGTACCGAGTGTAGCTAGTCGGTTAGCTTGGTATCCTCCGAATGCTAGTCTCCGACTGGATGGTTGAGGACCTGTTACCGACTGGATGATGGGGACTCCTTAATTCAGTCGGGACTGACTAAGGGCCTTGTCCTTTGTGAGGGGTAGTCCTTGGGTAGGACCTACATGGCAGTCCTATGACCCTACCCTAGGACTATGACCCCATCAACCTCCTCACCCAGCCATGCACACGGGTCGGTCCAGCTAGCTTGAGCGACGCACCCCATCCATGGACAAAGGCCACCGGCAAGGATCAACCAGCCCCGTCACATGCGAGCGGGCGTGACCGAAATAACCACATTACGATGACCCCCATCACGCGTGCGACACCCGTTATATATTCGAGGGGCAATCCACTCGGGTGCGCATCGCCCGGGCAAATCGGACGCCGCAGAGAGCCCTTGGTAGGTGTCCGCGGCACACCAATGCTAAATGCATGACGCAAAGCTCACTCTGGCCCGTGAAGGTTCTCGGGAGGCAGGTACTCCAGCATCATGTATAGAAGTAATGTGGTCTCTTACCTTATTTCTGATATAGACCATTGCATCCTATCTTTATAGGATGTTTGTGGTTGCTGCCGCTAAAACGACAAGTACCCCTTTCCTTGAGAATGATGCATTTTTAGGCACATCTATGTAAGTCTTGTGAGTACAGCTGAGTACTCATCTTGCTATATTTACTCTTTTGACCTGGATCCTACAGATCCGTTAGTCGCATTTGGGAGCATGAAATCTCTATGTGAAATACGATGATAGCTATGGTTATCCCTAGAAAGTGGCCTGGGAAAGGACATGGATGCCATCTTATTTTATTTAAGCCTTCTTAAGGCATTTCCTAAATTTTCTATTGTGAGTCGTATCTTGGTCGAGACTCTTGTATGTATTGATTCATAAAATTTGACTTCCAGAGTTGCTGTATAGATATGATGTTGAGGATTTGTTATAAAATTGTGTTGTGATACTATCATCTACGTGCATAAATTGCTTGTCACATGCATGTTGGCTTTGGAGGGCGTCTTGGGAATGATACTATGCGAGTGCTCGCGGAGGTGCTAGATCTGTATAATGCCTATCTTGGGACGCTATACGTTTCTCAGGGAAAGATGCAACATCACATTGATACCATATAGAAGAAAATTGTTTACATCTGGCATCATATAACAAACCATTGTTTTTTGTCTCAACAAAATTTAAAAGTAAATATAAATAGAAGCTCCAACATGACTGTGCTTCTAACTAGATAACAGTAATTCAAATAATTTCATGGTACATTGTGCAAGAATAAATCAGCGGTCAATAAAAATAATCTCCAGCACACATGCAAAAACATCTCGCGTGTAGGTCGAGCTAACCGGTATAACTATAATTATCCATCAATGACGTCATGTTCTCCAATGAAATCCTACAACGAGGAAAATATATATTTAAATACACTTGTCTTGCTCAAAAATTCATATGTAAAGACTTGATACAAGCTAATGATAAAAGTTCTTACGTCATCTAGAAGGTTGACAATATAGTCCGATTAGAAGGCACTAGTGCCATTAAGTAGATCATTATGATCTTGTTGATTAACCATACTTCCTTGCACAGGGAGAATGCCATCTGCATCCCCGTCATCAAGCATCTGAGTCAATTCGGAGAAACCAGCTGTTTGAAGGTTGGAATGTGTAGAAATAGTTCTTCCAGAATTAACCGTATTAATGTCGGTCATTGAAGTTCTTCCAGTACCAAGTGCAGAATTGTCATTCATCATCGTCCCTACCAAGGTTGTGTTGTTCGCTATGTTGAATGGCGATATTTGATCATTCAAGATTATTGGTAATGTAATGATGCTCCCTCCATTAACCATCTGAGATGGTTCCATTGGAGCACTGTTGTGGCCATTCAACATCCCTACAGAGCGTGAGTTGGTTGGTATGTTGAATGGAACTATCTGCTCAGTTAAACCTGCCATTGATGTGGTATTGCCAATGAAGGATGGCATTTTATTTTGTAGCAACATCTTGCTAGATGATGTTTTGTAGCTCGTTAGTTGGTTGATCCTTGGTATGTTCACACGTGGTGGGACATGAGATGTTCCAGACCTATGGTGAATAGCAGTCATTGAGGACCATCGAGGGTTGTTATAGGTCCCAGCAAAACCTGGAAACTTGGAAGGTTTGCCAACTGTATGGACCACATGTGTAGAAGGTTCATTCATGTGGGTATGATATTTGTTAATACTCTTTAGAGGTTCCACCTGGTACTCATTTGCTAGCGCTGACATCCCGCCACCATTTGATGTGTTTGTGAAGTAACTTCGAAGATTGGATGGGCTTTCTCCTTTACTTGTCTTCATCAGCTTTCCACACATGGAGTCAACATAGGACGTACCAGAGTTATACGAGGAAAATTCATCTAACATTATGCCATCCAGTATTCCATTGTCTACGCCGATGGGAGGGTCATCGGAATCAGCAAATCTTCTTGAATCTCGTGTGTGTGGAAGGAAATACCTCGACAGTCTACCACCATCGATCAATGATCCCATGCACAAGTTGCTCTGCTTGTTCGTTAGTTGTCCTAGTTGACTAGTTGCACCAAAATAGTTCGGATTCCAGTAGGGGTTGCCACCAGAGGATACATGCCATCTTTCATGTTCATGCTCATGCATAAAATTCCTCTGTTTGTTCATGGATGAGTTTTGTCTTTCACTCGCATCACCAGATGAATTTGGGTTGCCTCTATTCAAGTACAACCTATGATTCTGAAATAAGAACATAGAAAAAGTAACCATGTATGAGATACATGCTCATTGGAAAAGTAATAGTACATTTGGTTACAAAAATAACTGAAAGTGTTTTACAGTTCGAACAAAATATGTGGCCGTGTGTTGTATAAGATATGCCTCACATTTTTTGGGACAAAAATGAATTAAAATCACACACATCTTCATGCTCCTTAAATTACTAAGTTTTGATTGCTACGTTCCCACAAAATAAAAGCTTGCACTTATATACGAAAAATGTTGGACTATGAACAATAGCAATGCAACCATCAAAATTAAGCATAAGGGGCAAAAATAAACCTGTAGATGACTCGCGATATTATTTCTAGTTAGGTAATCCACATTCGTCAGCTCCAGTATCTTGTTTGGAGAAGCCTCTATAGAAATGTCATCAAAATATTTGTTAACGAAAATTACATGACAACCACAAGTGTTGTGTCAATGAATGAAGCACAAAATATGATGTCTTACCCTCGAGGCCGATCTGGTTGATAGCTTCTAGAAACTTGTTATGAAGCTCAGTTGTCCATGCCACCCTTGGCTTCTTTTGGGTAGTGGATGAGTGAGTGCTCTCTTTGTCCTTGTTAGAATCATACTCATCATTTCTCTTATTCTTTGAGTCCTTACAACTGCCAAGATTACCGGGATGTACTCTCTGATTGTCAGCATTGTCCCTACTCATGTGGCTTATTGCTTGGGATCTTCTCCTACTTTCAACATGTTGCCATATGTTTTTGAGATCATTGGTGCACACCGGCTTCACCAAATAGTCGCATGCCCCGTGATTTATCGCCTTCAACACGACCTTCTTGTCACAATCCACTGATAGCACTGCATGTCGTATAAGGAGTGACTTAGCTTTGAAATTAAAAACATCACAATAATCGATCAAGTGAACATAATTTTTTGGTCCAAATGCTTATAGACAAAAAAGAGTTTGACTTTTTTTCCAAATGGGCCGCGCAACTAGGGAAGCAAGTATTTTGCACATGTTTTCAAATGATATCATGGCTATGATAAATTCGGTGTTTCAATGCAAACTAAATGGGAGAACATTCACACACTCAATACAATGCCTAGAAAATAACCATAATACAATGCTTAAAACATCATGACAACATGTTCCAACTAGATAAATAATATCATCACGTTTAACTATTGGTGAACCAAAAGATCAATTGCTATTTGTTGACCATGTTTCTTTGGTCTACTAGATAATAGTTTTCGGCCCAATCAATGTTCTGAGCATGTTAAGCGGTCACACACAAATTATCTTTATATAGTAACAGCTATCATCAACGGGGGTTCATAACAATTTAGGAAAATAAATATTTGTGGTTGCACATTCTGTCAAAAATAACGTGAATACAAAATAGTTTTGCAGTTTGGAGTCAACAAATCTGCATGATTTTCGTATGATACATGGGTAAGCTACTCAATGTATCTTCTTAAAAGTGACACTCCGACTTTATATGCTATTCTTAGGAGTAAATATTTTTAAATATAACTATCTCAAGGAGATTAAAGATGAATAATCCCTTAATAATGTCAATACAACATATCATGTTTTGGAATTGTATTACTCATGCCACCGTAGAGAACAAGTGTGCTGCATTTGTACACGTTTTGTAATTCAATGACTAGAAATTTAATATTAGTTTAGAAAACAACTAAATATAATTTGGTCATATCACAAAAAATAAATATATTACAGATTTAGTTCTTATGACTAGGATTTTAAAATTAAGAGGATACAAAATTAAATTATGTCCATAAATGCACCCGTCAAACTTGTACATAGTGGGGTCTACATTGCATTAGAGTGATACATGTTCTTTCTAAGATAGATTAACCATATATATTGTATACATGATACTAAACTCTAGACTTTTGCATACATATTAATGTAAGACGTATATAGCATCTTACATGGTGGAAAGGAATAAATACCCTTTCGGTGTATATCTTCAAGATTCAGGAGTAAATGTACTCCTTAAAAACAATTTTACATGCAAAAATAAAATTAGGACTTCGGGTTGAGTAGTGAGTATACTGATGACGGGCAGATCCATCTCGAGGACGATAAGGTCAAGGAGCTTGAAGCCGTCCATGTCCGGCATGCGCACATCGGTGATGACCAGGTCGAACTGCACTTTCCCCGCCCTCAGAATCTTCAGCACCGTCTTGGCATCCATCGCTACCGTTGCTGCATAGCAGCGAGCATTATTCAGGCAAACAAAAAAGGCCCAATTCTAAATTATAATGGGCCATGGCAAAGTGGAGCGATCAAGAGACTCACGGTGGTATTTGCAGCGGCGCATGAGAGCCTCTAGTACCTTGAGGCAGACGCAGTTGTCGTCGACCGCGAGCACGCGCAACCCCTCCGAGAACTTGTCCACCGTCGCATCCTCCATCATCTGCCTTTGGTCCCCTTCCATCGCGCCCATGTTTTCTGAGCTTCCTCCCACCTGACAAAGCAAACACCATGACCATCAACAAAACACTGGTTAAGAAACCCGAAACCCACAGCAATCTTAGAACACAACCCAAAAACCACCATTATATTACTAGATCCCTCCTTTCCCACCTCCTACTATGGCTTCCTTGTTGAAGCTGGAATAGAAGAATGTGGATTTTAGAGGAGAGCAGGACTGCAATTGTGACTGGTGAGAAGGGCTAGAGGATGCACGACTGCTATTTGTAGGGGTCGAGGGGTCGACGGGAAGGAGTGGAAGTCTTGCGGTCCAGATGTCAAATACTTTCTTACTCAATAATTTCTGCAGCTACTCCATAATGTCAATGTTTGTGTCTGCTTGTGCTATCGGCCCATGGTTCCTTCCATTAGAGGAGAGCAAAACCATGGGCCGTGTTGCTGTTTTTTCTTTGTTGTTTCGCCAGTAAATGTTGGAGCACGGAGATATCATCTGAATTACAAAGCATAGTAGTCTCTCTTGCTTTGTTCGTTTGCATGGCCATTGAGAGAGTGTCTTTTTTACTTCCTTTGACCCGTAACAGAGAGAGAGAGAGTGTGTCTTCATCATCTCAACGGTGAAGAAATGCGAGAGAGTATTCAAGAAAGAAGTAGCATCATTTGAAAAGATAGAAAGAAATGTCATTCTGCTTTTTTTTTTTCATTCCCTTCCACCAAATTTCCCGTTTTGTTTCCATACCATTGTCAAATGTCAACATCTCTTGTTTTTGGCATGGCCCATGACCCTGTATCCGAGTCTATGTTTTTTGTTTTCCTTTTGTTTTCTCACCTAATTTTGGAGCTACATGATATCATATATCAGATTAATGCCTTCACCTTAGGCCATATCTCAAATAAATGCCTTCACCTCAATTCTCACGAAATTGTTCCTATGCACCGAAATAGTATGTTCATTGTCTCACTAATTGTATCATGTCATATATATAAAGTAATTTTTGAAAAAGGGTGGATTTTATTTGTTTAAAATGAAGCATCAAGAGGATACAAACACAAAAGGCACACACCCGACCTATCCATAGCTAGGAAGCACACATGAAATACAGGAGTCATATAAGACCAAAGCTATGCATAGGAGAGAAATCCCCCTTAAAGGGATCAGTTCCACGATTGGCAAACTTTACAATATCCGCACCAACCATCTCATGACACCACACAGATGATTCGTTGAATGAGTGAAGCGATTTGGAAGATGAGGCCGATAAGCCCATATTTTATAAAATAATAATAGGAAATTTTGTCTAAAAGTTTTACTAAATTCTGAAATTTATGTATTTTACATATGTATAAACTTCTTTTAAAATATACTTTGCCATCTATGTGTATTTCTATGCATGTGTTGTTTGCTTCTTTTGGTATTGGTTCTTTTGTGTACGTATATGTAAAAACATGTAGTACATTAAAATATATAGGTTCAAGAGATCACATCTATATTTATATGTCCCAAAAAATTAAAATGAAAATTACATCTCAAGTATTACTTCATGAAAAATATTTTTTTTCAATGTCTGATGGAGCCGCATATGTCTCAATTCAGTTCAAAAAAAATCATGAAAAATATTTTGCAATCTTCAAGCATTACAAGACAACATTTTTGCATAACACTAAGCATTCAAAATGCACCAGCATGATAACAATCACAACAAGTGTTTTGAATCCAAAATGTTGATGCTTACAAAATACTACAACCATCAGGATCACACCAAATGTTTACAAAAGGAAATCAAATGTTTTGCCACTGTAGCCATCAGGATCATTTATCACTACAACCATCAGTATCATTTATCACTACAGCCATCAGGATCATTTTATCACTACAGCCATCACATCACTATAGCCATCAAGATCTTCAAGCATTTTGCTACCTGGAGAGAATTGTAGTACATCAGGATCACCATGCATATGCACAAGAAGGAAAACTACAAAGAATTGCAAGGAAAACTACAGAGAGTTAGAAGGATCGCCAAGGAGACAAAAATTACCTTCATGTCCATTCGCTACTCATCGTCGTCGATACCAAAACAAGGAACTCTATGTCCACTCATGTTTTCCTCATCGTCACTACAATATTGCAGCATAGTATGATCAGTTCTGTTTTCCTCATCCTCGCTCTCATGTCCATTCACTACCACCTTTCTTATTTTCTTGATGCCTTCAACTGTTAGAGCATCAACGAGCACACGTTCCCGGTCCCTTCGCACTCTACTTTGCACCAGAACTTCCGTAGAGTCATCATCAGCTTGCACTGGAACTTCTGTAGAGTCATCATCCTAATATGTTAGGCCACTACCACCGGGGCCCTTCTCCACTTCAGTTTCAGTTTCACTCACACTCCACAAGTGTTTGTGCTCAAAATTTTGCACAACTTGCCATTTTCCATGAAAAAGAGTGTCTCGCGGGTGAAACACCATTGTTCCTTGTGCTGTTAGAATAAAGGGATCACTCTTATACCAGCACCTTGAAGTGTTGATGCTTTTGAAGTGGCCATCATATTTGACACAAGAGTGTCTTTTCTTCTTGCTACCAAGATCAAACTAGTCACAACGAAGTAAGACAACCGAGTGATGGATGCCTCCACTAGAGTTGTACTGCAACTCTACGATGCTTCTCAGCTGACCATAGAAGTCAATGTTCTCACCATCACGTGACCCCTCAGTGACGATTCCACTATTCTATGTCTTCCTTTTTTCCTCACGGTCAACGGTGTGGTACCGAACACCGTCAGCAATGCATGATGAATACACTCTCACTCGCTTATCCGGTAAACATGCCAAAGCAAATAGATCATCACTCACCTTCTTCTCCTCTTTTAACTTTCCAATATGCACAAAGAAACCATTTAGCAGCAATGGTATTTAATAGTTGGTGAATAACACAGAAAACTTGAAACATGTCGCTAAAGATCTCACATGATTCTTAAATCATTTAACAAATACCTTGGCAACCCTTATATCAACATTGATATGGTTTTCTTCCTGACTTAACTCTTCTTTGCATTTCCTGCAATGCCAACAAAACATGTGAATTAAAACATTAGGCTGACGCCAACCGAAGCAAAAAAATATATAATGAGTGCACAAGATATAATGTACTCGATATATGGTAGAACCTCGGCGCAATTGTTGAGCACATACCAAACCATCTTGTCATACTCATCACTAGCCTCCAAGTACTGTGAGGCTCCAAGAAAGCTCAAACCATGGTTGAAAACCAAGACATCACCACTCTGCGAATCGGACCGCTCTCTATTTCTGCCTGGCCAGTTCCATCTTGTTTCCACATCGCCAAAGTATCTAGAGCAAAAAGTCAAGCACTCGTCAACGACATATGCTTCAGCAATCGAACCTTTAGGTCTTTCCGTGTTTCGCACATAACGCTTACAAGTAAGAAGCCTTCTGTCGATTGGGTACATCCAACCGTATTGCACAGGACCTCTAAGCATTGCCTCTTTTGGTAAGTGCACCACCAAATGGACCATCACAATGAAGAAAGCTCGAGGGAAAATCTTCTTGAGCTTGCAAAGAATAATTGGGATTTCTTTTTCAAGTCTTTCCAGAACAGTTAACTTGAGTGTTTTGTAGCGCAGTTCCCTAAAGAAATTTCCCATCTCGGCAACCGCTTCATATATATCCTTGTCCATGATTCCACGGAGGCTAGCCGGTAAAATCCTTTGGAGGAGAATCTGACAATCATGGGTTTTCAGTACTGAAAGCTTGAATCCATCAGAAGTAACACACTTTGCTAGGTTCGTAGCATAACCATCTGGAAATCTCACCGCTCTTATGAATTCACATAATGCAAGCTTTTGTTCTTTACTCATTGTATACCATGCTCGTGGCATTTCAAATGAATCTCCATCTTCATCATGATGTAGATGCAAATCTTCTCTTATGCCCATGTCCTCCAAATCAAGCCTAGAACTAATTGTGTCCTTTCTCTTCCCTTCAATGTTCAGAAACCTCCCTAGCAGATTCTCGCATATGTTTTCTCAATGTGCATTACATCGAGATTATGCCTTAAGTACATACCAGCCCAGTATGGCACGTCCCACAAACAAGACTTCGGGTCCCAACATTGACCTTCCTCACGCTTTCTTTTCTTTGCACGCTTTCCTGATCTCACATCCTTCACCTTTTCAAGTTGCTGCTCCAGCTCTTCCTTAGTGAATTCAACTGGCTTGTCACGGGTTTCATTCTCACCATTAAAATCTTTGCTTCTTTGCCAACGATGGTTTCGGGGAAGAAAGCGACAGTGCCTAATATAGCATATCTTGCTACTTATTCTCCTTGAGCAAGGGACTTTGTCACAATGGATACATGCCTGATAACCCGCTGTGATCCTCCCACACAGAGTGTGCAGCGCCGGGAAATCATGGATGGACCATATGATTGCAGCACGTAGATTGAACTTTTCTTCCGGACTCGAGGCATTGTATGTAGGTACACTAGTCTAGAGCTGGAGCAGTTCTTCTACGAGGGGCTCCATAAAGACACCAAAATCCTTTCCTGGAGACTCTGGACCCGGGATAAGCAATGACATCATGAAGTTGGACTGATCCATGCATGCCCATGGTGGCGGGTTGTACGACACCACAAAAACGGGCCACATGCTATAAGGCGTGCTCATGTTCCCAAATGGAATAAATCCATCTGGCAATGTCGAGTTTTATATTCCTTGGATCTGCAACAAAATCTTCATGTTCACTGTCAAATTCTTCCCATGCCTCTCCGTCCGCTGGATGGCTCAGCTCATTGTCCACAGGTTGCTGCTGAAGTCTGTAACATTGTACATCCAGTGATGATTTCTTCGAGATAAACATCCGTTGCAACCTTGGTATCAACGGAAAGTGCCTCAGTACCTTCTCTTGTATTGACTTCTTCCCATCAGCATTGACTGGCACTCTCTGGCAATAGCTAGACGAATGCTGATTCTGTAACAAGAGACCATCCCCGGCAACGGTACCAGAAGAATGCTGTTGACGGCCCACCAGCGCGTGGGTACGCAGCAGTTTTCGAGGGTAGAGTATTCGATCCAAATTTGTTGATTCGCGAACAGGAGGTGAGAGGATACTCTCAAGTATTAGCAGCTGAATGTGTCAGATTCAACCACACTTGAAAGATTAGTATCTGCAAGCAAAGTAGCAGCAGCAAAGTAATGAGTAATAGTAGTGGCAAGGAACAACGGTAGTGACAACAGTAGCAAGTAGCAACAGTAGCAAGTAACAGCAAGACAAGTAACAGCAGCAGCAACAGTAGTAACAACACTAGCAGCAGAGCAAGACAAGTAACATCAGCAGTGGGACAAACTCGTAGGCAATGGGTCGGTGATTTGTTTGGATGATATTCATCATGCAACAGTTATAACACGGAGAGATATGTGGCTAGCTCCCGTTCGTCAATGTGATGTAGGCATGCATTCTGTGTGTCGTCATACGTGCTTAGAGAAAAGAACTTGCATGACATCTATTGTCCATCCCTCCCATGGCAGCGGAGTCCAAAAGGAAACTATGGGATATTAAGGTTCTCCTTTTAATAAAGAACTGGACCAACGCATTAGCATTTGGTGAACACATGAACTCCTCAAACTATGGTCATCACCGTGAGTGGTTTCGGTTATTGTCACTCCAGGGTTGCCGGATCATAACACATAGTAGGTAACTACAACTTGCAAGATCGGATCTAAAACACACATATATTGGTGACAACATAATAATTTCAGATCTGAAATCATGGCACTCGGGCCCTAGTGACAAGCATTAAGCATGGCAAAGTAGTACCAACATCAATCTCAGAACATAGTGGATACTAGGGATCAATCCCCGTCAAAACTAACTCGATTACATGATAGATCTCATCCTACTCATCACCGCCCAGCGAGCCTACGAATAGATTACTCACGAACGATGAAGAGCTTCATGGAATTGGGGAGGGAAGAAGGTTGATGATGACGATGGCGACGATTTCCCCTCCGTATCGCCCTCCAGATGAAGAACAGGATCTGGCGGCGCCTCCGTATCGCAAACCCGACGAAATCTTCTCTTTTTATTTTTTCCCGGACGAAAGTGAATTTATAGAGCTGAGATTGGGGGCGGCAGAGCCACGTGGGCCCCACAAGCTTGCCATCCGCCACCAGTGGGTTGCGGCTACAGGGCTTGTGGCCCACTGGCCCACCCCATCAGGTCGATCTTTGCACAGGTATTTTTCATATTTTCCAAAAATAATCTCCGTAAATTTTTAGGACGTTTGGAGAACTTTGATTTCTGCACAAAAAGAACACCAAGGCAATTCTGCTGAAAACAGCGTTAGTTCAGGTTAGTTCCATTCAAATCATGCAAATTAGAGTCCAAAACAAGGGCAAAAGAGTTTGGAAAAGTAGATACGATGGAGACGTATCAAGCATCTTTCCACCTAGAGGCACTGCATTTTGTACGGTTGTCATGCTTTGCTAAATCCTTCCGAAACAAGACACAATTATTTGGGCACACATGTATTGAAACATAACCTAGCCCCGGCGTGCAGATTATGCTCAATGCTTCATCATAAGACTTGGGAACACAACTATCATGGAATTGCAAGGTCATAAGGCGGAGTATTGCGTTGAATGCAGCATTTCTAATCCGGTAGAAAGACTTAATGTGGAGTAACTTCACGGTGAAGGTAAATCTTGAAAATTTACCCCCTTCATGAGCTGCGCGTTTTTACGTCTCCAACGTATCTATAATTTTTTATGGTTTCATGCTATTATCTTGTCAAACTTTGGATGTTTTGTATGCCTTTTATATATTTTTTGGGACTAACTTATTAACTCAGTGCCAAGTGCCAGTTCCTGTTTTTTCCATGTTTTTGATCACTTTCACAGGAGGATTTTGAACGGAGTCCAAATGGAATGAAACTGCCAAAAAGATTTTTTCCGGAACAGAAAAAGATCGGAGAGCCGGTGCACAAACCCACCATATTCCTTCCTCAAAACAGCCACCATACCTACCTACTATGGCATTTTCATAGCCATTCCAAGATATATTGCCATGCAACTCCCTCCGTTCCGTCTCATGACTTGTGCCGTCACTCTCATATTGCCATTGCATGATTGTGAGATAGCTAGAGAGATGTTTCAATGTCATACGCCATGCTAGATCGTTGCACATCCCGGTACATTGCCGGAGGCATTTCCTATAGAGTCATCCTTGTGAGTTTTGAGCTGTGAGTAAATAAAAGTGTGATGATCATCATTATTAGAGCGTTGTCCCATGTGAGGAAAAAAATAGGCCAAAGAGCCCAAAAACAAAAAAAGGGAGAAAAGAAAAAAGAGAGGCCTAAGAGCCCAAATGAAAAAAAGAGAAGAGAGAAAAAGAGAGAAGGGACAATGCTACTATCTTTTTCCACACTTGTGCTTCATAATAGCACCATGTTCTTCATGATTGAGAGCTTCTTGCTTTGACACTACCATATGCTAGTGGGAATCTTCATTATATAACTTGGCTTGTATATTCCAATGATGGGCTTCCTCAAAATTGCCCTAGGTCTTCGTGAGCAAGCAAGTTGGATGCACACCCACTAGTTCTACTTTTGAGGTTTCACATACTTATATCTCTAGTGCATCTCTTGTATGGCAATCCCTACTCATTCACGTTGATATCTATTAATGGGCATCTCCATAGCCTTTTGATACGCCGAGTCAATGTGACCATCTCCTCCTTTTTGTCTCACAACCACCACCACACTCTATTCCACCTATAGTGCTATATCCATGGCTCACGCTCATGTATTGCGTGATGGTTATAAATTTTTTGAGAAAGTAAGAGTGCGAAAACAATTACTTGGTCAATACCGGGGTTGTGCATGATTTACATTAGTTGTGTGAGGAAGATGGAGCATAGCCAGACTATATGATTTTGTAGGAATAACTTTCATTGGCCTTGTTATTTTGAAAGTTCATGATTATCTTGCTAGTTTGCTTGAAGTATTATTGTTTTCATGTCAATAGCAAACTATTGTTTCGAATCTTACGGATCTGAACATTCATGTCACGTGAAAGAAGTTGCAAAGAACAACTATGCTAGGTAGCATTCCACATCAAAAATTCATTCTGTATCACTTCCCTACTCGAGGACGAGCAGGAGCCAAGGTAGGGAAGCCTCAGGGGCCCCACAAGCCCCCACCCTGCAGCCAGGGGGGAGGTCACGGCCCATAGGCTTGTGGGCCCCCTAGGTGCCCTCTACCCTAGGGGTTGCGCCTATATATTCCCTAAAAATCCCAAAAAAATCAGGAGATCATCGAAAGTACTTTTCCGCCGCCGCAAGCTTCTGTCTCCGGAAGATCCCATCTGGGGCACGTTCTGGTGCCCTGCCGGAGGGGGGATTCAGACACGGAGGGCTTCTTCATCAACACCATGACCTCTCCGATGATGCGTGAGTAGTTCACCATAGACCTACGGGTCCATAGCTAGTAACTAGATGGCTTCTTCTCTCTCTTGGATCTTCAATACAAAGTTCTCCATGATCTTCATGGAGATCTATCCGATGTAATCTTGTTTTGCGGTGTGTTTGTCGAGATCCGATGAATTGTGGATTTATGATCAGATTATCTATGAATCTTATTTGAGTTTCTTCTGATCTCTCTTATGCATTATTTCATATCCTTGTAATTCTCTTCGAGTTGTGGGTTTTGTCTGGCCAACTACATCTATGATTCTTGCAATGGGAGAAGTGCTTGGTTTTGGGTTCATACCGTGCGGTGACCTCACCCAGTGATAGAAGGGGTAGCGAGGCACGCACCATGTTGTTGCCATCAAGGGTAAAAAGATGGGGTTTTCATCATTGGTTTGAGATTATCCCTCTACATCATGTCATCTTGCATAAGGCGTTACTCTGTTCGTCATGAACTCAACACACTAGATGCATGCTGGATAGTAGTCGATGTGTGGAGTAATAGTAGTAAATGCAGAAAGTATCGGTCTACTTGTCTCGGACGTGATGCCTATATGTATGATCATTGCCTTAGATGTCGTCATGACTTTGCGCGGTTCTATCAATTGCTCGACAGTAATTTGTTCACCCATCGTGATATTTGCTATTTTGAGAGAAGCCTCTAGTGAACACTATGGCCCCCGGGTCTACTCCACACCATATTTTCAGCCTTACACTTTTTACTTCGTTGCAATTTCCGCCTCCAGATCTCACTTTGCAAACAATCTTGAAGGGATTGACAACCGCTTTGAAGCGTTGGGTGCAAGCTTGTTTGTGTTTGCGCAGGTACTCTGGACTTGACCAGACCCTCCTTCTGGATTGATACCTTGGTTCTCAAACTGAGGGAAATACTTACTGCTCCTGTGCTGCATCACCCTTTCCTCTTCAAGGGAAAAACCGACACAAACAAGAGAAATAGCAAGAAGAATTCCTGGAGCCAAGGAAGGACTTTTGTTACTGTAGCAAGTGTCTCAGTTATTTTGGTGGTGTTCTTCTCATCATTTTCAGTTTTGAAGACCGAAGGAGTGTTTCTCCCAAATCTTGGTCCATTCTCTTGGAGATTCAGCTTTCGGCTTTGTGGCATCTTCTTGAATTGTTCCCGATCATGAGTGATTCATTTCTTGCTATCCGGTGCATTTCTGAATTGTTTTCATTCTCGATCCTCCGAAGGCCATCATTTCAGAAGATTTTTCGTTCTCAGCTTTCAGCTTTCATCCTCAATTATTCTCCATTGTTGCCTCTTCGTTCGTCTCTCATTTATCAGGTGCCTTGTTCAAGTTTTTCTCTCAGGTGGCCCATGATCTCTTCATTCATTCATGTCGTCTCATTCGTTTCAATTCTTACTGGTGTCTCCTTCAAGACTTCGTCTAGTTTGTGCTCATATATCTCCTCAATCATTTCTAGGATAATAAGTTGTATGCTAAATCCGTTGCTTCTCATCAAGTTAATTTGATGAAGGATAAGCATAACATAATTCTTATTCTTGTTCTTCCTTCTTCCAAGAGATTTCAATTCTTCTTCCGGAGTGGCTCATCATATCAATTCATTCTGAAAGTGTTCTTCAAGATTCTTGTTGGAGAACCTCAAGTATCCTTTCTCTTGCATTTCAAAGTGCAATTCTTCGTCCTTCATCCTTTGAGGTGGTATTATAGCGTTCTGTTAGTGTAGGAGTCTCAAAGGGAAGTTGTTTCAAGTAAATATGTAAACCCACCGATTGTAAGATCATGAGATTTTTTTTCCAAATCCATGATTTCTTCATTGACCTATCTTGGTTGAGACTTCACCTAAAGCTTTATCTAAGGATCGTCGCTATTATGGTGTTGCCATTAATCCTAGTTTCAATGTATCCTCTTAGCGCAAGAAGTTTTGCTTATCTTGTTTCCTGAAACAATCCTTGTTTCTGTTAGTGGCTGGTTGTCACTTCATTAGTTTGAAAAGGTTTCCATAAGCCCACTACTATCTTGTTCTTTTCGTTGTTGTTTTTCCAACAACTACGTCAATTCTTCTTGTCCGGAGGCATTGCGATGTTGCTCTTTTGGGTCTATCATGTTGTTCTATCAAGATCATGGTGTTCCCTTGTTCTATTTAGTTGTGTGTTATGAATATTGTCTAATTCTCCCATCTTATCAAATGTTTTGTCCCATTTTCCTACCGAAGTGTTGCCGAAATTTTCCGTGAATTCTTGCTTGTTTCTCATATCATTCCTCATCTCTTTGCAACCTTCAAGAATCGTTGGTTTCACTCGTTTGTCAAAGAAGCGATTAAGTTTTACCACGTGCTTTCTCATCCTCTTCCCCCTTTCATTCTTGGATCTCGGGTCGAGATCCTCTTGTAGTGTAGGAGAGTTGTGACAGCCCGAGACTGATGCTCCAGAAGATTCCCCCCTTTATTCCGTTTACGTCGTGTGTCTATTTTTTTTATTTGCCGCATCATCATCGCATCATGCGCATCATCAGCATTGCATCGGTATCCCGTTGCAGCCAGTTTTCAAAACTTGCATCCGTTGTTAGTTGCCGGTTCTTGTCGTTGTCCGTTCTAAGCCCGACCACACACGCACGCGCCCGCGACATCGTCTAAATATTGTTTTTAAAAGTGTGTGTAAAACTTTCTCTGATAGGGTTGAGATTTGACATGCGGTTTTATTTTAATGTAGGTAGGCCACCTGTCAAATTTCGTCGCAATCGGAGTCCGTCTGGTACCCGAACGGTCGACCATAGCGGCACCGTATTCGGTCTATCGTCGGACGTCTTTCGGTGTTTCAAATCACGTTGCCACACCACACCGTTTTCCTCTCTTCCCTAGCTAGCGTACTCTACGCGGTCATTTGGTCAACCCCGCGGTCGAGTTCGTTCGTTTACGATCGCGTGGGCAAAAACGGGGCCGGATTCGGATAAACCTAGCCCATACGTCTATAAATAGGCAGTCACTCCTCTCTCCTCCTCAAAATCCGCGCCACCCCTCAGACCCTAGCCGCCACTCAGCTCCACCCACCTCGCAGCCAGCCTATCTCTCCCTCAGACGCGGCCCGTTAGGCCCATCCGGGGCCCTCTCGGGCCCGAATAGCCGCCGTCCCGAGCTCCAAGCGTTGCAGCCATGCCCGAGGGAAGGAGACCCCAAGCCAGCCCCTCCCGAGCTGCAGCTGCTACCGCGCAGCCAGCCGACGCCCGCCGACGACCCCACGCCGACCGGAGCCGATCTAGGAGAGCCCCGTCTTGTCCTTCTTCCCCATGAGCTCCTCTCAAATATTCCCTAACCCTCTTGTCTCTTGCCTGCCTGCCATGGATGCCAGGTCCAGAGCTCGCTGCCGAGCGTCGTCCCCACCTCGGGAACGGACGGATCCGGGAGGTCCCGTGCCAGATCCGTCGATCCCCCTCGCCCCGCACCTCAGCCTCGCTGTGCCCGTCCCCGGTGCCCGCCGCCATGGCCGCTGCCTCCATTGGGAGGAGGAGCGCCTCGCTCCCGCTTGCTGGCGCGTTCCCGTGCTGGTGGGCCGACCCAGCCACGCACCAGGCGAGGCCCATCGCCTACCAGCCTCCCCGGCCTAGCTCCATCCCGAGGCCTGAGGTGAGCAGCCCGAGACTATCCCCCGCCAAGGCACCTTTTCGGTATGTTGCGCCCACGAGTTGGCCCGTGTAGTTTATTAGGATTTTCGGAATTTATTAATTCCAGATATTTGACATATATTAAAGCGTCGTGACTTTTTATCCGTGCGTCGGATCGGAACGTGTAGTATATGTAAATTGTGTAGTTTTGCGCATAGATTATGTTTTTTGTAACTTGCATGCTTGTTGGACGTAGTTTGACGTGCCGAATGCCTAGTTTAGCATGCTGCCCTATTATGTTTTTGTCCCGTTTTTAATTCTCGTGCGTGTCTGGGTTGTTCGAACACCATAGATAAATGCTCATGTTTTAGGAACCCTATTGCCATGTATTTTAAAGTAGTTGATTGTATTTTTGCATGTAGGGTTTAGTCGCTAGTTTATTATTCCGTGTTTAGGCCATATGCGCGCATATACGTGTGGCATTGTTTTTATTTTGCAACCCCTCATGTTATATATGTTTTCGGGGTAGAAAAATTCATAGGATTTATCTATGCATTTTGTTTTAGCTTTTGAGCAAGTTAGTTCGCGTGATATTTTGCCATGTTGCCTTTTGTTTATTTTGTGGGATTTATTCCGTGCTTGATATGATTAAGTTGTCAACTAGAGAGTTTCTCTTGGATGTTTAGACTAGCCCCTGGTAATTTTGGTTGCAATAGAAATCCATGTTTAGGTGTGGTTTGCTTGTTCCTTACTTGCTAGGAAATAGTGTTGTTTTAGAGATGCTGAAATATTTCAAAGTCTGAAATCTGTTATATTTTGTTGTTGTCTTTGCATGAGTTTATCTGGAGATCTGTAGCTCTTTTGAGGTTGGTGCAATGGAGTTAGTTGTAGACTTTAGGATTCTCTAGCATGCTTTCAATTTTCATGCCATTTGGAGTCCTGTAGCTTATGGTTTTGCTGCTGTCAATATGCCTTCAGATCGAAAACTGCAGTTTCATAAACTGTTATTTTCACTAAGTCTGAAACTGTGTGTGAGATGCCTTTTTGTGACTTCTTTTCCTAGTAATCCATGCTTCCATGCTAGGTGTTGTTAGTTGTATGTTGTAGTGCTTATTGACCTCTATCGTCTCATGTCTTGGTTGAGCATATTGGTTTTATGTAGCTCGTAGTTGTGGGGTGTAGAAAATGCTATGTGGCTGATTTTGGCAGATTGTAGTGATTTCTTGTTTAGCTCGTAGTTGTTGAACCGTTGCTCCATTTCGATCGTGTCCTATATGAATTTGTGCTTAGAATCTCGTGTAGTTTTATTTTTCTTCATGGTTGTGTGTTTTGAAGTGCTCGTGACTGTCGTTACACACATTTTGCATTCATGCCATCATATCTTGCGGTGGTCGTATCTTTTGAACCGTAGCTCCATTAGAGATGTTCTCTATATGTAAATTGCTTGTAACGACGCGTAGAATCCCGTGAACCTATTTGTTTTGCTGTTTAACAACTATTAAAACATGTTAGTTCAGATCTGGACAAAATTGTTAATTAATATGTGAGGTCGTCTCGGAGATGCTATATGTCATTTTCGACCTCATTTAAAATGCCTAGATAGGTAGATTAATTACGTTTCACCTCTTGCCAAGTGTAACCATATTTAATATTGCCATGTACCTAATCGGGATAGAACTAAATAACTCGTATGTGGAGTTTCGTCAATATGCAACTCGTTGCATATTGAACTTCACTTAATGTGTAGTGTTTGATTGTGTGAATTGTCATGTCGTGCCTCGCATATGTCCAATCGCTCATGCATCATTTGTGTTGTGCATCGTGTGGTGTATATCGTGTGTTGATTCTTGTTTCCGGTTTTCTTCGTCTCGATAGAGTTCCGCAAGCGTGTCGCAAAGTGAGGACCCGTTCGACTACATCGGTTCGTCTGCTTCATGGAGTCATTCTTCTTCCAAGCGGGATCTCAGGCAAGATGACCATTTTCCCAGATACCATTACTATCATTGCCATGCTAGTATTATCGTTTCTGTCGCTATGTCTCGTTGCCTACCACCTGTTAAATATCAGCCTCTCAACAATGCCATGAAAACCTTGTACCTGTTCACAACCTAGCAAAGCACTGATTGACTATGTTACCGCTTGCTTAGCCATGTGTTAGCATTGATAGTTGCAGGTGCAGTTGCTTCCATGTGATAACAAGGGTTCCTTGTTATATCACCATGTTAATATTATTTAATTTAATGGACCTATATACTTGGTAAAAGGTGGAAGGCTCGGCCTTTCTAGCCTGGTGTTTTGTTCCACCTTTGCCACCTTAGTTTCGGCTACCGGTGTTATGTTCCATAATTGAGCGCTCCTAACACGATCAGGGTTGTTATGGGGACCCCCTTGATAATTCGTTTTACAATAAAGCTGGTCTGGCAAGGACCAACTTTGGTACTACATTTGCCTAATAACCTAATAAAATTGCATAGGGACTTTCCGGACCCGGAGGATAATTAATCAACCCCCGGGCCAGTGCTCCGCATGAGTGTTGGTCCACCCACCTAGCAGTCAATGGTGCCACCTCGGGGCAACTCAAGCGTTTGGCTACCGTCCACTATGCATAGACGGTGTGTCCTGAGAACGAGATACGCGGCTCCTATCGGGTTCGTCGACACACCGGGTGGCCTTGCTAGATTAGTTTTACCTTTTACGAGATATCTTGTGCATCGGGATTCCGGTGATGCTTTGGGTAATCTCAGAGTTGAGGTTTCCACTAAGGAGTCCGACGAGATCGTGAGCTTCGTCATCGAGGATTTCTATGCGGCTTGTGGTAATTTGTGATGGACTAGTTGGAGCACCCCTGCAGGGTTAAATCTTTTTGGAAAGCCGTGCCCGCGGTTATGTGGCAACGTGGAAACTTTGTTTAACACTGGTTCTAGATAACTTGAAGATAACTTAATTAAAATATGCCAACTGTGTGCGTAACCGTGACTGTCTCTGTCGCGAGTTCCTTCTCCGATCGAGGACATGGTGGGGTTATGCCTGACGTAGGTAGGTGTTCAGGATCATTCATTTGATCATCAGTAGTTCATGTCCAATATGCGTAGATCATCCCCCTCTTTATTCTTGTACTCGTAAGTTAGCCACATCATATAATGCTTAGTCGCTTGCTGCAGCCTCACCACTTAACCACACCTCACCTATTAAGCTTTGCTAGTCTTGATACCTTTGGAAATGAGATTGCTGAGTTCCCTGTGGCTCATAGATTACTACAACACCAGTTGCAGGTATAGGTAAAGGTTACTTGACGCGAGCGCGTTGATTGTTCATTTGGAGTTGCTTATTCTTCTTCTTCATCGATCTAGGATGGGTTCCAGGCCGGCAGCCTGGGATAGCAAGGATGGACGTTGTTCTTCTTTTCTCGTTTGTTTTCGTCCGTAGGCGGACCCTGCTCTCCTTCATGATGATTATGTATTGTACTTATGTGACTCTGATGTAGCTTGTGGCGAGTGTAAGCCAATTCCACATGTCTCATCTTTTCAGTACATGTACTTGTAACAATATACATTCTTGCGAAACAACGAGATGCGCTTCTATCCCTGACGAGGCCCTCGTGCCAAATTGAGGATAGGATCGCATCTTGGACGTTACATACTGATAGCCTTTAAAACCGCGCTATTGCTAGGCTTTTCCCTAGTAGTGAATTAACATGCAGGGAAGATACTTAGCAGGGACACTAGGATGCTGAAGCAAAAACATAGAACAAGGCCATACCCTGATGGCACAACCCACGTTGTTAGATCTGGAGGCAACACTACTACTGGTCGAGAGGACGCACATGATGCACTAAGGAGTTGGGATAACATTTGCATGTGGAAGACATGTCATGCAAATAAGGAGCTTCAAACATCTTGCAAAGCTTTCATCACCGAGCTGAGCAAGCTCCAGCGCTCCCTCGCCCCCATGGTCAAGTAGAGCGTTCTCCACTCCATTGAGAGTCGCGTCATCCAGATGAAAAAATCCCCGCATGGCCATGATCACCTCTGGAGCAAGATGGTCCTTGAACTTGGAAGTGAACTCGTCCAGAGTTACTTCCATCACATATTTCCCATATCTGGTTATCTCAAGCGTGCAACAGACCAATTTTTATGCGACTTTGGCCGCCGGCACAACCATAACCTTTGGCCCAGAGAGCTTTATACGCTGCAGCGAGAGGCCACCCTTCCTGGAAATCAACACCCCAGCCAGCGTCTTCCGACGAGCCGTAGGAGACCTTGTTCATGGAGATGGTGGTGTTGCAAAAATGCTCTCCTGACGCACCTCAAAGAGTGCCTCCATAGGATCTTCATGGGTCTTGTCTTGAGGAGCACACACTGGTGAGGGAGTGCGCTGCAGCGGGCCGATGCATATCAGGAGCGGTGTTGGGGAGGACTGGTCCCTTTGAGGGGTCTTTCTCGCCTATGCATAGCTTTGGTCTTATATGACTCCGGTATTTGCATGTGTGCTTTCTAGCTATGCATAGGCCGAGTGTGTGCCTTTTGTGTTTGTATCCTCTTGATGCTTCATTTTAAACAAATAAAATCCACCCTTTCTCAAAAATTTGTTTATACATATCACATGATGCAATTAGTGAGACAATGAACATACTATTTTGTTGCATAGGACCAATTTCGTGAGAACTGAGGTGAAGGCATTTGTTTGAGATATGGCTGAGGTGAAGGCATTAATCTGAGATATGACCTAAACAACACCAAGAGCCTCATTTGTAATACAAATGATATCATGTAGCTCCAACATTAGGTGAGAAAACAAAGAACATAGACTGTGACAACGGGTCATGGGCCATGTCACAAACAAAACATGTTGACATTTGAGAATGGAATGGAAACAAAATGGGAAATTTTGTGGAAGGGAATGAAAAAAAGCAGAATGACATTTCTTTCTCTCTTTTCAAACGATATTTCTTCTTTCTTGAATACTCTCTCGCACTTCACCATTGAGACGATGAAGGCACACTCTCTATGTTCTGGGTCAAAGGAAGTAAGAAAGACACTCTCTCAATGGCCATACAACCGAACAGAGCAAGAGAGACTACTATCATTTGTAATTCACATGATATCTTCGTGCTCGAACATTTACTGACGAAAGAACAAAGCAAAAAACAGCAACACGGCCCATGGTTTTGCTCTCCTCTAATGGAAGGAACCATGGGCCCATAGCACAAGCAGACACAAACATTGACATTATGGAGTAGCTGTAGAAATTATTGAGTAAGAAAGTCTTTGGCCACTGGACCGCAAGACTTCCACTCATTCCCGTCGACCCATCGACCCCTACAAATAGCTGCCCTGCATCCTCCAGCCCTTCTCACCAGTCACCATTGCAATCATGCTCTCCTTTGAAATCCACATTCTTATATTCCGGCTGCAACGAGGAAGCCATTGTAGGAGGTGTGAAAGGAGGGATCTACTATCTAATGGTGCATTTTTGGGTTGTGTTCTTAGATTGTTGTGGGGTTTTAGATTTCTTAACCAGTGTTTTGTTGATGGTCATGGTATTTCCTTTGTCAGGTGGGAGGAAGTTCGGAAAACATGGGCGCTATGGGAGAGGACCAAAGGGAGAGGATGGAGGATGCAACGGTGGACAAGTTCCCGGAGGGGTTGCGTGTGCTCGCGGTCGACGACGATTGTGTCTGCCTCAATGTACTAGAGGCTCTCTTGCGCCGCTACATATACCACCGTGTGTCTCTTGATCCCTCCACTTCGCCATGGCCCATTATAATTTAGAATTGGGGCTTTTTATTTCCATGAATAATGATCGCTGCTATGCAGCAACGATGGCGATGGATGCCAAGACGGCGCTGAAAATGCTTAGGACGGGGAAAGTGAAGTTCGACCTGGTCATCACCGATGTGCGCATGCCGTACATGGACGGCTTCAAGCTCCTCGAGCTCACCGGCCTCGAGATGGATATGCCCGTCATCAGTACAGTCACTACTCATCCCAAAGTCCTAATTTTATTTTTCCATGTAAAATTGCTTTTAAGGAGTACTTTTACTCCTGAATCTTGAAGATACATTGAAAAGATATTTATTCCTTTCCAGCATGTGAGATCCTATATACGTCCTGTTACTAATTTAATAAGTAATGCAAAATTCTAGAGTTCAGTATCATGGATACAACATATATGGGTAACCTGGCTTAGAAAGAACATGTATCACTCCAATGCACTGTATACCACTGGTGGAAAAAAGGCCTTTGGTCGCGGTTCGCAACTGCCATTAGTCGCGGTTGCGCAACCGCGACCAACTAAGCGCGACTAAAGCCCCCCACCTTTAGTCGCGGTTCTTAAGAAACCGCGACTAAAGGCCCGTCCACGTGGGCGCCAGGCGGCCGTCGGGGCGGAGGACCTTTAGTCGCGGTTCTTCTGGCCAACCGCGACTAAAGGCCCCCGCGCCCCCCCCTAAACCTGCTTTCTGTTAAATTTGTATTGTTTTATTTCTTTTGTGCTTTATTTTAATTTTGAAGGAATTTCATATATTCTACGGTACTACATACATGCATATGAATGTACAATTTCAAACAAATTTGAAATTAGAACCAAAAAGAATTCAAGAGGAATATACAATATATATTCAATATCATCGGATGACCATATACAATTTTGAACAAGTTTCCATACATAATTTAATGCATATAAAGTTCTACGTCCTCGTAATGGTGTTCTCCTTTAGGATGGAGGACTTCCCTGCTGAACCATCCAGCTAGTTCCTCTTGAAGTGGTCGGAAGCGAGTAAGCATCATCCGGAGGTTATTCCTCTTAGCATTGGTATCACTCGGAACCCGCTCAGAGGTGTATCTCCGGATCATCTCACAGACATAGTATCCACATAGATTGGTCCCCGCTGGCTGAATATCCCCAGCATTCTTCGGCTTTGACCTTTTGAATTCTAGCTCTTTTTTGAATTCACCGACCTTTGTATCTACGAACCGTCTCCAAACCCTACGAGGCAAAGAAAATTAAATGAACAAGAGAGTTATTAGTTACTTGATATTAGGAAATGAACGAAATAGGCCGATCGATATAGAGCGCAAATGAATGAAAATAATTACTTCTGCAGCATTCTTCTCATGCCGCCCCAAAGCTTTGGATCCATATTCAGAGAGTCGTGGACGAGACATTCTGAGGTGTTAACTTTAATTACTAGCAGAATCCAGTGGAACCTGCGGACACGATACATGCACAGTACGTCATGCATAACTCATCGATTAGCCGGCCACATACCATGCATGGAGTAAACAAAAGAGAATGTGCTCAAGACAGAAACACTCACCCAAAATGGTAAGGAAATAGAATATCACTTTTGAGTTCCTGCTTTGTAAGAAACTGCCACAGGTCTGCCTCCATGTCGGCGGGGTGATGCTCCAACACATGTCCATTAACGATGTGTGGGTCAATGAACCCAACATCATGGATGTTCCTTACTCTGCATTCCTTAATCTTCATTCTGCATGTATAATAGCGGACACAACAATATAGTTAGGACATATATATAGTGCAGGCAATATGAACGAGATGGGGTAGAAATAAATCACTTACAGAACGTAGCAACTGATGATAGATTTGTCGAGATCGCGCAGATTGAAAAGCTGGAACAATTCACTCAGTTCAATTTGTACATAGTAATGTTTGAAGTGATGCTCATGTCTAACTTCCGCATAAATATAATCTTTGGCGCTTTTATTTTTTATGTAACCCTTGTACCATTTCAGCAGACCTTTCATTTGTGGAGGTAGATCCTTTTCCTGCGCAGGCTCGACGAGAGGCCCATTCTTGACATATGTAATTACTACCTCCTTCACTGGCGCCTCATCAAGGCCTAACAGTTCACGAAGAGTAATACCTAAGTTGGCCGCTTGTTCTCTGGCACTCGTTGCAGTCAATCCCTGTGCTGCCGCAGCTTGTATGATCTCGGGGGCATCCGGACCGGCGGCTTCCACTATAAGCGGGGCAATCGATTGTTTACTTTGTTCCCCGAGCTGGGCAACTTGTTTCCCGCTTTTTTTACTTTCGGCCTTCTCCCGCTCTTTGTTCTCCTTGAACATGAGTGCCTGCCTGCGAAGTTCACGTGCATAGTCGTCAGGCAGATTCTTCGCGGCTTGGGACGGTGTGCTCAAAAATGACTTAGCCCACTTCTTTTGCTCATCAGAAAATACTGGCTTGGGCTCGGGCTCTCTTTTCTTCTTGCAGTCCGCCTTCCATTTCTCCAAATCAGCAGCCGCGGCCGTGTCGACTTCCTCGGCACTACGTTCCCAAGGCCTTGTGGGGAGAGGCTTCAGTGATGGCTCCGGTACCTTTGTGGTCTTAGGTACATAAGGGTCCGGGTTAATAATCCAGGACTGCTTCTGCTTCTGCTTCTTTGCCGGAGGTGGATTGGGGGGCGGCGTCTGATCACCCGCCGGACGAGGACTGGGGGGCGGCGTCTGATCACCCGCCGGACATTGTGGACTGGGGGGCGTCGGCTGACGTGACGGAGGTGTAGGTGAACCGCCACCACCACCACCACCACCACCACCACCACCACCACCGCCACCGCCACCACCACCACAGTAGGGGGGTGGACTTGTTGTCCTTGGCGCCTCGCCTGGAAACTTGATAAACTTCTTTTGCCATAGAATGAAATGGCGCTTGACATCTCCAAGTCTTTTCTCCCCTTCAGGTGTAGAAATGTCAATCTCCAGGTCCTCAAACCCTTGGACTATGTCCTCCACCGTGACACGAGCATAGCCATCTTGAATGGGGTTGTTGTGGTGGAGTGCTCCAGGTAAACATGGTAAAGCACTGCCGATGGCTACCTTCATGGACATGTTCCCGATAGGATAATACAGATGACATTCTTTCATCTCCTTTATATCGTCCACGGGGTAGCGAGGAGGCTCCGGTGCAGTAATTTCGACCACCAGAGGCTCCGGTGCATTAATTTCGACCACCAGAGGCTCCGGTGCATTAATTTCGGTCGTCGGTGCATCTGCACCAGCCGGTGGGGCCTCCGTGGAAGCCACGCTGCTTCTCCGCTGCTGGCTTCCGAGATCCGCTGGATGATCTTCATGCTGCACCCGAGCTGCATCTCTTTCGGCTACTAGTACACTCATGGTTTTCTTCATCACATCCATTTCCGATGCCAACCGCGCCACAACATCTGCTTCCCGATCCATCTTTCTCTTACGGCTTCTGTAACCGTACGGGTCATCGTTCTGGGGGAACCCTATTTTCCACGGAATGTGCCCCATGCCTCGTACACGTCCTCCGTGTTCAGGATTCCCGAGGGCTTTTGTCAGCGCGTCGTTCTCTCTGTTGAACTTGATCTTCCCCTCTTGAGCATCCCTCATTGCGTCAATAAGGGCTTGGGTGGGTTTAATTAATTTGCCCCGGTAAACACACTCCCGTGTCTCCGGGTTCAGCGTTCCCCCATGCCCGTACCACCAGCTTTTGGCCCTTGGGTCCCATCCCTCCGTACCTGGACGGATTCCTCGCGCCCTCAGCTCGTTCTCCATCTTCTCCAACCTAGGCAACAAAATGCGATACCCTCCTGGCCCCATAATATGATTGTACTCCTTCTTAGCCGCATTTTCCTTATTTTTTTTCGATATTTGAATGAACTGCTCCGATTTCTTTTGCTTCACAAATTCTGGCCAATCATGTTTCAGTTTCTCATATTGTCCTTTGAAATCCGGAGTCTTGTTCTGCTTGACAAAGTCATGGGCTAGATTTTGCTTGAATTTCCGGAATGCGTCGGCCATCTTATGAAGAGCGAACTGTTTGACTAGCCTCCTCCTCTCCTTGTTTTCCTCAATCTTGTTACCCTCCTCATCGAATTTGTTGTATTCCGGAGGTAGAACGAAATGTTCCATAAGCTTCTTGAAGCAATCTTTTTTTGTTCTCTTATCGACAAAAGTGAAACCTGCAGCAATTCGTGCCTTCTTTGGCTCATTCCACTCCTGGACGGTGATCGAGACGTTGTCTCTAACAACGGCTCCGCATTGGCTGACAAACTTGGTGGCGTTCTTGCGGGGCTCCAGCGGCCTGCCGGTTGCACTGTCGACAACCTCGATGGTGCATGTTTCTCCTTGTTTCATCGTCTTGGTTGCGCCACGCTTTGACGACGTACTCGATTGTTTCGACGATCCGGCCGAGGGCTAAAATAAGAAAGAGAGTCGCGCGCGTTAGTACACACATATTTATTCAAATCAGTTAGTTTGTATCACCAGAGGCTCAATGTATATATATACCTCGGCGCCGGAGGTGGTTGCTACTTCCATTTGAAGATCGTCGTTTATCGACGTTTGTTCGGCATCATCTTGCTGACGGCGCCCTTCATCTTCACCGTCAAGGTTCAGATAAGAAGAGATATCATCTTCTTCTTCTCCGGTCGGCACATATAGAATATCGCCGTTTATGATGCCGAACATATGTGCTTCACCGTCCGGATCATAGTTGTCCATAATCGGGTCAGCTCTATCGTCCGCCATTATGTCAGTCCTGAAAACATGTAGTAAAAACAAATTAATTAAGTGAAGAAGGGGGGCGGTGGCGGTGGCGGTGGCGAAAGGGCGGTGGCAAAAAAATTCTGGCCCGAATTTTCAAGCCCAATGGGCCAAGCCCAAAAATTCTGACATATGACATGGCCCAATGGGCCAAGCCCAAAAATTCTGGCCCGAATTTTCACATATGACATGGCACGTGTTCGGATGCAATAAAATTAATATAAATTTTCAAGCCCAATGGGCCAAGCCCAAAAATTCTGGCCCATAAAACTCTTTTGCATTTTGTTGGACCACACGTTATATACAATACATTATTTCCACAATATATTTCTGATCTATTTTTTATTGTCTCATCTTTTTACACAAGAAATTTGAACTAGGGAATTTAAAAAAATGACATTTCATTGATATATAATTAGGACTGGATGCTGTATACATATTTCTTTTATTGACTCAAGTCACTAAGATAAGATTTTTTTACTCGTAAATTTTAATAATTGATACTTCATGAACCAAAAAATATGTGGCCAACAAGTTAAAATTAATGGAAAACATCAAAATTACAAGTTCAGTAATTGTATTTGACATATCCATATTATAAATAGCATTTTTATATGGTCATTAATATAGTATTATAATTATTATAAATAGCAAAATAAGCACTTAAACCTGCATATACATATTCAGATAACATATGTTATTTGATGTATGAATCCCAAATTTATACAATTAAAATTACACTTCAAAGCCACATGGAGACCAACTTGTTTTTTGGTGATGGTTAACACATTATAGAGCAAAGTACTTCTCTAAACAAAATATCTTCAAAAGTTAAGAAAAACCAAAATCATAATGCTCCATAGATTGTCGGTTCCCTAGATGTGCAAGATCAAATATATTTATTTCTTTCTTTTATCTCATTCGAAGGAAGGAATGTGAGTGAGACACCCTTCAAGATCGACGTTCAAGATCGACGTTCGTTCTTCCAAGGTCGACTTGTTCAAGATCGACGTTCGTTCTTCCAAGATCGACGTTCGTTCTTCCAAGACGGCGTTCTTCCAAGGAAGCGAGGAAGGCGGGCGCGCGGCGCGGGAAAGATGAAAACCAACCGCGACGGCGACGGCGGCGACGGCGGCGACGACGGCGAGGGCGACGACGACGGCGAGGGCGACGGCGGGCGGCGTCGACGAGGGCGAGGGCGACGGCGGCGGCAGGCCTTCGGCGCGCGCGCGACGGTTGGAATCGGAGAAGACGAGAGAGATTGAGAAGACGGCGGCAGGGGAGGCGCCCGCACTGTATTTATAGCCCCCCCTTTAGTCGCGGTTGGGGAGGCGACCCGCGACTAAAGGGTACCTTTAGTCGCGGGTCGCCTCCCCAACCGCGACTAAAGGGTTTTTGGCGGTTTTTTTGCCTTCCCGCGCCCCCCCCCCCCTTTAGTCGCGGTTGGGGAGGCGACCCGCGACTAAAGGGTAACCTTCAGTCGCGGTTGGCCAGACCGACCGCGACTAAAGGGTAACCTTTAGTCGCGGTTTGCCAGACCAACCGCGACTAAAGGCCCCCCCAAATCTTCTTTTATTTTCAGAACCTTTTATCTTTTTCTTTTCAGAAAAATCATCAATGCTTTTATAGAAACTTCAAACATTTTATTTTCTGTTTTCTAAGCATATTTTCGTAGGAAAAATATGCATAGAGACAATACTTCTCGCCCGAGCCGTGAGCGCGCCGCCCCTTTCTTCTCCTATCCGCCCGCTGAGAGGATTCCTCTTCTTCCCGCCATTTCTTCCCTGTCTTCCCGCCTCTTTCTTCCCGCCACTTTCTTCCCGCCTCCTGTCTTCCCGCCTCCTGTCTTCCCGCTCCCATTTTTCCCGCCATTTCTCACTACATATATGTAGCCCGGCTTGGCCAGCATTATCAAATCTCTACAATCTCTCATCACTCTCTCATGGCTTCCACCGCACCCACTCTAACCTACCAGCAGGTGGAGGAGCTTTGCGCCTCGAACTACCCTTGTCCACCGGGCTACCGCGTCCCCACCGGCTGGAGCCTAAGCGCCGGCGGCGTGCCGGTCCCTCCCGTCCCTCAGGGTACTGCGCGCCGGGCGGCCATCACGAACCACTACTACCTCGACCTCACGCCGGAGCAGCGGATGAATCCCCGCTGGCATCCCGATAACCAGCATACTTGGGACGCCTTCTTCATCAATCGGCGTGAGAGGGCGCTCGCCAGGTATGAGGAGGACGGTCTGCCTCCTGGGAACTTCCACGAGGCCGGCCGTCGGCTATGGTGGTACGGCCGGACTCTGCAGAGCGTCATGGACTACATCACGGCCGGCGATATCCCCCGCCTGCGCTACCCTCAGTTCGAGCCACGAGCGCCGCCCGACGACAGCGACGACAGCAGCGACGACGACGGCGGCAACTTAGAAGGCGACGACTACCAGTACAACGACGACAGCGGCTATGAAGACTACGAGTATGCATATTATACGCCTAGGCAGGAGTATGACTAAATCACTCCAAATTTCATGTATCATCAGTGGTATCTCGAATCATTCGAAAATGGACACCAAACACATCACGGGTAATATAATTCACATGATCCATTCAACAAAGTTTGGTACAATAAATTATCTCCTCTATTTTCATTCCGTATTGCTGGTCCACCTTTACCCCACCTCCTGTTAGCTTGAACCATTTGGGACTAAAGCCCTTCACGTGCACCAGCTGGCCACCGAGCGCCCTGGGCCCAGGCCTTTGGTCGCGGTTCACCTCCAGAACCGCGACTAAAGGTCCCATTAGTCGCGGTTCCTACAGCTTCGCGACTTATGGGGCTGGACGGAAGCCTGTTTTTCCACCAGTGTACCCCACTATGTACAAGTTTGACGGGTGCATTTATGGACATAATTTAATTTTGTATCCTCTCAATTGTAAAATCCTAGCCATAAGAACTAAATCTGTAATATGTTTATTTTTCGTGATATGACCAATTATATTTAGTTGTTTCCTAAACAAATATTAAATTTCTAGTCCTTGAATTACAAAAAGTGTACAAATGCACCGCACATGTTTTCTACAGTGGCATGAATAATACAATTCCAAAACTTGATATGTAGTATTGACATTATTAAAAGATTATTCATCTTTAATCTCTTTGAGATAGTTCATGTTTAAAAATATTTACTCCTAAGAATAGCATATAAAGTAGGAGTGTCACTTCTAAGAAGATACATTGAGTAGCTTACCGATGTATCATATGAAAATCCTGCAGATTTGTTGACTCTAAACTAGAAAAGTATTTTGTTGTCACATTATTTTGGACAGAATGTGCAACCACAAATATGTATTTTCCGAAGTTATAATGAACCCCGTAGGTGATAGATGTTACCATATAAAAGCTAATTTGTATGTGACCGCTTAACATGCTCACAACATTGCTTTTGCCGATAACTGTTATCTAGTACACAAAAGAAACATGGTCAAAAAATAGTAATTGATCTTCTGGTTCACCAATAGTTAGACGTGATGATATGACTTACCTAGTTGCAACATGTTGTGATGATGGTTTAATCATTTTATTATGGTTATTTTCTAGGCATTGTATTGAGTGTGTGGATGTTCTCCCGTTTAGTTTGCATTGAAACACAAAATTTATAATAGCCATGATATCATTTGGAAAACATGTGTAAAATACTTGCTTCCCCAGTTGCGCGACCTATTTGGAGAACATCAAACTATTTTTTTGTCTATAAGCACTTGGAACAAAAAATTATGATCACTTGATCGATTCTTGTGAAGTTTTTAATTTCAAAGCTAAGTCCCTGCTCATATGGCATGTAGTGCTATCAGTGGACTGTGACAAGAAGGTCGTGTTGAAGGGGATAAATCATGGGGCATGCGACTATTTGGTGAAGCCGGTGTACACCAACGATCTCAAAAACATATGGCAGCATGATAAAAGTAGGAGAAGATCCCAAGCAATAAGCCACATGGGTAGGGACAATGCTGTCGATGAGAGAGTACATCCCGGTACTCTTGCCATGAGTAAGGACTCAAAGAATAAGAGAAATAATGAATATCATTCTAACAAGAACACAGAGAGCACTCACTCATCCACTACCCAAAAAAGCCAAGGGTGGCATGGACAACTGAGCTTCATAACAAGTTTCTAGAAACTATCAACCAGATCGGCCTCAATGGTAAAACAACAGATTTTGTGCGTCATTCATTGTCACAACAGTTGTGGTTATCATGTACTTTTAATTAACAAATATTTTGATGACATTTCTATAGAGGCTGCTCCAAACAAGATAATGGAGCTGATGAGTGTGGATTACCTCACTAGAAATAATATCACGAGTCATCTACAAGTTTATTTTTGTCCCTTATGCTTAATTTCGATGTTTGCATTCCTATCTATACTTATACTAATTAGAGACTTTCAATAAATTACCACGTTAATCAGAATATATGAGCCGTTCATCTGGTGGGACCGAGTTTTTACGGTGTAGATTAACTTTGAAATCTTAAGCAAAAAGAAAAAAACTCGAAAGGCCAATACTCCCTTCACGGCCATAAAATTAGTAGTGGAAAAACTCCTAACTCAATCTATCTATGACACCACGTCTATTTTGAAAGAGAAACCCCTAAATCAATATATCTACAGTCTATTTTAAAAGAGAAACAACATCTATGCCTCCACGGCCTTTGCCCTGCCCCATAAAAGTAAATGAACTGAAGCAATCTCTACGTATACTCCATGGTCTCCTCTCCCATGGAGTCCATCGTCTCATGATGCAGACAGGTGTTTTCCAGCGAAACACGCGTCCATGCCGATTGCCGATTGGTATTACAAGGCGATGAAAGTATATGGCCGAATTCGTGGACATATAGAAGCACATGCGGCTGGATCGATTTCATAGCGAGACACAGGTACATGAAGCTAATCCGTTCGATCCGCTCAGCAAAATACATGCACAAGAGGACTCAATTTAATCCGCCATAGATTCAGGCGTTCGATAGTTTTAGTCAGAAATATATTTGCATTACTTCTTCTGATTTGTTTGCAACACCAGCTGTACGTACAAGATGAAAGAGGCTTCTCTACAAGACGATCTCACCCACAGCAGGAAGAGATAGAACCGGCGAGTGGTGACACACTACTCCTGTGCGATGTTGTGTTCCAGCAGCATCAATGGCTGTACAAGATAACATGGAAGTCACGCCATGCATGACATATCTCCTGTGTCATCTACATGCTTTAAGAAAAATAAGATCCATGTCCTCTTTATTGCTTAAGTATATGTCCATCCAGATGATTCATCTCTAACCTTTCTTCTAACACCAACTCACGCAGAAGCAATTTCATTGAGCCTTTGGGAGAAAAGGAGGTCTAACGTTGTGACGTTGGGTGCAGCTGTAGCAAAGAGAGGTTAGGCCTAATTCTAGAACGTACTTATATCATGATTATGTACTTGATTTGTTTAGATCACGTCTCCCTATCTCCACAACTATGCCATGCTGAAATTTTAAAGGTCGACTGAATCCATCTAAATCAATTTCACATCACAATGTAGCCTCTCACAGATCATCCTCCTCTCCAAATTTTTAACCTACCCAGATTATAATTTCGACCAGACTGCATATCTTGGTTTGCTGAAGCCAATCGCTTCCATGTTGATTAATGCATTGAGAAGGAATTGCGGTATGAACTAGATAACACGGCAGTAGTGGAGTCCTCCCAGATGTCATCTCACCCTCTGTTAGACACTGCAATGCTAAGCATTACAGCAAGCGGGGAGATGATATGCACAAAGGCCGGTGACCGGTCACATGTCTTGGTGGTTGCATCACACGAAGTACATCAGGCAGTAAAATGACCCGCAACGACATACTTGGTACCATCTTTATTAGTTGTAAATTCCGTTAGTAGTCATGATAGTCATGCGTTTGTCGATATGTTTAAGCCTAAAAACAGGACACAATTTAACTCTATTGCTACTAATTTCACTCTCTGTTAACAAATAACTTTTTGATTTTGTACCTTTTGTCATTGACAAAATTCATGTTCAATGGCCTTTACTTTTAAAATGTTTGCACAGAAAAAAAATGACACCAAATTGCTAGACTTCGTAGATGTGGGCGTGCACTGTTAAAGTTGGAAGGATGTATGACAGGTCATCTGGGTCTGCAATAATATACTATTTTTATTACTGGAAGTATTAGCTATGCTTTGTGTAATTACCAGGATCTTCTCGCAAGGAGTCATTGTCTTCTACTGTCATGTTACCACTGTACAAAAGGAGTGTGGGATTCAAGGTAGTTGATTTCATCGACAGAGCTATTCAACATGGTATTTTGACTTAATAAATAGTTACTCAATCATGATGTCTATATCTGCTTTTTATTCTTCTGTTGATTATGGATCAGATGAATAGTTGCATGGAATTTAGATTGAGATTTCAATGTTTCATGGATAGATAATAGGTTTATAACCAATAACGTAGTACCACGAATTAGTACAAGAGATAACTTTTTCTTTATTAATAGTTTGAGAATAGATAAATCAACCCCATCCAAGAAATAACTAGACAAATGAATATTACTGTAACATAATTTGTAAATTACACATATATGGAAATTGTATATTTAGGAATTTATTTAGTAATAAATCCATTAATATTCTACCACGCCGTAAACAATACACATAGTTCCATGCTATTGCTTGCAATAAATCAAAAATATACTACAATAAGTATTTTCCCTCTTAATTTCAAACAAGTGTTAGCATGAAACAAATATTAAAATAAATCCAACCTACATACATCTATCAAAAATAGGCCCGTGCGGATGCACGGGTTGACGACTAGTTGTTCATAGTCCAACATTTTCATATATAAGTGCAAGCTTTTATTTTGTGGGAACATAACAGTCAAAGATTTATTAATCCAAGGAGCATGAAGATGTGTGTGATTTGAATTCATTGTTGTCCGAAAATGTAAGGCATATCTTATACAAAGCATGGCTACATATTTTGTTAGAACTGCAAAACACTTTTAGTTACTTTCCCATGAGCATGCATCTCATACATGGTTATTTTTTCTATGCTCTTATTTCAGAAGCATAGGTTGTACCTGAGTAGAGTCAACCCAAATTCACTTGGTATTGCAAGTGAAAGACAAAACTCATCCATGAACAAACAGAGGAACTTTATGCATAACGATGAACATGAAAGATGACATGTACCCTCAGGTGGCAAACCCTACTCGAATCCAAACTATTTTGGTGCAACTAGTCAATTAGGCCAGCTGACGGACAAATAGAGCAACTTATGCATGGGGTCATTGATCGATATTGGTAGAATGTCGAGGTATTTTGTTCCACACACACCAGATGCGAGAAGATTTGCTGATTTCGATGACCCTCCCATCGGCCTATACAATGGAGTACTCGATGGCATAATTTTAGATGAATTTTCCTCATATAACTCTGGTGCGCCCTATGTTGACTCCATGTGTGGAAAGCTAATGGAGACAAGTAAAGGAAAAAGCCCATCCAATCTTCGAAGTTACTTTGCGAACACATTAAGTGGTGGCGGGATGTCAACGCGAGCAAATGAGTACTAGGTGGAACCTCTAGAGATTATTAACAAATATCATACCCACATGAATGCACATTCAACACAGGTGGTCCATACAGTTGGCAAACCTTTCAAGTATCCAGGTTTGGCTGGGAACTATAACAATCCCCAACGGTCCTCAACCATTGCTATTCATCATAGGGGTGGAACATCTCATGTCCCACGACGTGTGAACATACCAAGGATCAACCAAATAACAAGCTATGAAACGTCATCTAGAGAGATGTTGCTACAAAATAAAATGCCACCCTTCGTTGGAAACACCACATCAATGGCAGGTTTCACTGAGCAGATAGTTCCATTCAACATAACAACCAACTCAAGCTCTTTAGGGATGTTGAATGCCCACAACAGTGTTCCAATCGAATCATCTCACATGGTAAATGGAGGGAGCATCACTACATTACCAATAGCCTTGAATGATCAAATATCACCATTCAACATAGCGAACAACACAACCTCGGCAGGGACGATGTTGAATGACAATTCTGCACTTGGTACTCGCAGAACTTCAATGACCGACACTAATATGGTTAATTGTGGAAGAAATATTTCTACACATTCCAACCATCAAATAGATGGTTTCTCTGAATTGACTCAGATGCTTGATGATGGGGATGCAGATGGCATTCTCCTTGTGCAAGAAAGTATGTTTAATCAACAAGATCTTAATGATCTACTGAATGGCATTAATCCCTTCTCATCGGATGATATTGCCGAGCTTCTAAATGACATAAGAACGTTTCTCGTTAGCATGTATTAAGTCTTTACATATGAATTGTTGAGCTAGACAAGTGTATTTAAATATATATTTTCCTCGTTGTAGGATTTCATTGGAGAGGATGGCGTCAATGATGGAGAATTATAGTTATGCCCGTTAGCTCGACCTACAAGTGAGATGTTTTTGTATGTGTTGGAGATTTTTTTATTCATCATTGCTTTATTATTGCACATTCTACCATGAAATTATTTGAATTATTGTTGTCTAGTTAGAAGCACAATCGTGTTGGAGCTTCTATTTTATATCACCTGTACTTTTAAATTTTGTTGAGATAAAAAACAATGTTTTGTTCTATTATGCCAGATGTAAACAATTTTCTTTTATATGGTATCAATGTGATGTTGCATCTTTTCGTGAGAAACGTGTAGCGTTCCAAGAGAGGCATTATACAATCTAGCACCCGCATAGTATCATTCCCCAGACGCCCTTCAAAGACAACGTGCATGTGACAAGCAATTTGTGCAGATAGACGATAGTATCACAACACAATTTTATAACAAATTCACAACATCATATATATACAATAACTCTCAGAGTCAAATTTTATGAATCAATACATACAAGAGTCTTACGGCCAAGATACAACTCACAATATAAAATTTAGGAAATGCCTTAAGAAGCATTAAATAAAATAAGATGGCATACATGTCCTTTCCCAGACAGTCAGGCCACTGTCTGGACATAACCATAGCTATCATCGTCCTTCACATAGCGATTTCATGCTCCCAAATGCGACTAACGGATCTGTAGGATCCAGGCGAAAAGAGTAATATAGCAAGATGATTACTCAATTGTACTCACAAGACTGACATAGATATACCTAAAAATGAATCATTCTTAAGGAAAGGGGTACCTGTTGTTTTAGCAGCAGCAACCACAAACATCCTATAAAGATACGATACAAGGGTCTATATATCAGAAATAAACTAAGAGAGCACATCACTCCTATACATGATGCTGGAGTACTTGACTCCCCAGAACCTTCACAGGCGAGACTGACCTCTGTGTCGTGCATTTGGCACTGGTGTGCCGCGGACACCTACGAGGGACTCTCTACGGCGTCCAATGCGCACCCGAGTGGATTGCCCCTGGAATATCTAAAGGGTGTCGCACGCCTGATGGGGGTCACCAACATGTGGTGCTTTTGGTGACCTCCGCGAGCGCGTTCCCTGACGTGGCTACGCGAGCTCCCCCAACTTTGTCTCGCTCTTCTTCGGTGCCGCCCTGCCCTGATTCGGGTCACCGGTGGCATGCCCTGCCCTGTCCATGGACAGCCTCGCCTCGGCAGTGGAGGTCGAACCGACCGCAATTCGTACAGACGGTGGCAAATTCCGGCATGTGCAACGCCTTCTTCCAAAATGCGGTGAAGGATTCCGGTGAGTTCGAGGTATTCCGGCCAGTTCCGCGGTGGCGCGTGTGCGGCGATGAGGGTTGACCGATTTATGGGTTGAACTGTATATTGCCTTCGAAACTGTGCATATAAGGTTTTCACGGATGGATTTATCGTGCCCCTTAAAAAGTTGAAGGGTAGAACAAATTCTACGGGGTCTGCTCTGCATCGTTTTTTCGACCAAACTGTAAACACCACGTCTTTTTACGGCTTTGATTAGTTTACGGGGTCTACTAGAGATTCTCTAACAACATCATCAGACCCAAATATAGAAACCAAACTAGGGAGTGCAGCCACCGGCACTATTCCGAATTGTAAAAAATATAGGTAGAATAGAATAAGGTGGTAAATTTCAAAGGGGTTGAAAATTGGAGAAGATAGTCTCATATCAATTAGGCATACCAAAGGACTCTGAAGATGCCCATCGACAGATATTGGCACCAGGAGTAGGGTTTGCCATGCAAATGATGCACGAGAGCTATAAGTGTATGAAAGCTCCACTCAAGCTGGGTGGGGTGTGCATCCAACTTGCTTGCTCATGAAGACCTCGGGCATTTGAGGAAGCCCTTCATTGGAATATATAATCCAAGTCTATAAATTATTTGATTCCCACTAGCATATGAATGATATAACATGAGACTCTCTACATGATGAACATGGTTCCACTTTGAGACACAAGTGTGGTAAAGGATAGTAGCAAAGTCCCTTCTCTCTTTTTCTCTCATTCATTTTTTATATGGTGAAATCATTTGGCCTCCCCCATCTTTATTTCCTCACTGGCACATAGCTCTAATAATGATGATCATCACAATTTTATTTACTTACAACTCATGGATAACTTGATATGATGAACTATGAAGTAACATGACTCAAATATGAATGCCTCTGACAGTGAACGAGGATATGCAATGATCTAGCGTGACATGTATTCAAAATATGATAATTGGTGGCTTTGCAACAAATGCTATTATGTACAGTGCATTTGCCACAAACACAATGCCAGCTCTATATGATCATGCAAAGCAATATGATGATGAACGAACTAGTCATGTGAAGTGACGATGGAATTTGTATGGCAATATATCTCAGAAGGGCTATGAAATCCCATAATAGGTAGGTATGGTGGCTATTTTGAGGAAGATATAAGAAGGCTTATATGCAACACAGTGTGTCATGTCATGGGGTTTGGATGCACCGGTGAAAGTTGCACCGATCCTCGAGGTGAGAACGGGCAATGCACGGTACCGAAGACGCTAGCAAATATAAGGAGGTGAGTTGCGTATGTCCATGGTGTCACATTAATCATAAAGAACTCATATACTTATGGAGAAGTTCTATTTTTTTATCACAAATGAAAGTACTACTCGCATGCCCCGAGGGAGAGGGCTGGGAGAATTAACCATCGCGCTACTCCGACTCGAAACAACACTAGGATTTCAATGAGGAGTAGAAATGCTCACATATCATTCACATGCCCTTTTCATTTTTAGATGAAAAAGAAGTTTAACATCTCTTAATATCGACACCTCTCTGAATTATTAATAATTAACTAACACTTTTTCTCTATCACCGCATCAATATCATTAATCCGTCATTTCTCTATATGTGCTACATGATGGTTTTATTTATCACTCATTGAACACCTATTATTTTTGATCTAGTCGTATGACCGATGCAAATTAACATCACTGTTTATTTAATTCTTAAACAAATATAAGTGAAGAACAAGAGCATAATATATCTCTAAAATTTACACGCCACCGTACTCAAAAAGATATAAGTGAAGTACTAGAGAAACTGCTAAACTCCAAAGATATAAGTAAAGCACATATAGTATTCTAACAAATCATGATGATGGCGTATCTCTCTCAAATAGGTGTGTCCATCAAAGAATGATTGTGGCAAACTGAAAGAATAAGTAAACAAAGGCAAATGATGCTCCAAGAAAACCTCATATCATGTGATGAATAAAAATGTACCTCCAAGTAACATACTGATGGATTGAGACGAAAGAGGGGATGCCTTCCCGGGGCATCCCTAAGCTTAGAAGATTGAGTCTTCCTAGAATATTACATTGGGGTGCCTCGAGCATTCCCAATCTTAGGCTCTTACCACTTATCATTCCTTTGTCCATCGAGATAATACCCGAATCTTGACAATTTCAACCACACAAAACTCAACAAAATTTCGTAAAATCCGTTAGTATAGGCAACATAATAAATACTGTTAGGTATTGTTATAAATTGATTATTCTTTTATTTTAGAATAAGGTATTGTATTCTAACTTATCCACGGCTTATACCCCTAATATAATCCATAGCATAATCAAAACAAGCAAATTATGCATGCAAAAACGGAATCTATTTAAAACAGAACAACCTGTAGTAATATATTTAATTCCCATACTTCTGTAACTCCAAAAACTCTGAAACATTAGGACGACCTGAGGAATTTGTATACCAGTACTTTGTAAAAAAATCACCTTAAAAATCATCATGCAAATCATCCCAAAGGATTTATACTCTAGCAAAATCATAAGCATTCTACACTGGGCATCGAAGTTACTATTTCTGCATCGTATCAATTCTACTCATCATGCAAATCATCCCAAAGGACTTACTTGGCACAAACACTGACTAAAACGTAAAAACACAATCATTACAGAGGAAACAATCATGTTATCACAAACTAACAGAAAAATATGATAACTATTTTGTTGTCTCCGAACAAGCTCTTTCTCTATAGCCACTAAGATAGGCTTGAAATTTCAATGGTGCTCACATAAAAGATAAGAATTGAAGCACAAAGAGAGCATCACACTAGTAGAAAACAGGGCTTTGGTTCTAGCCAGATCACATCAACAGTCCCAGTCGCATTACGAACCGGGACTAATGTGAGCATCAGTCCCTGTTCGAGCTGACAAACAGGGCATCAGTCCCGGTTCATATCTCTCCAACCGGGACTAAAGTGGTTGCCACCCTTTAGTCCCGGCTGGTGTGGTTGCCATCCTTTAATCCCGGTTGGTGTCTCCAACCGGGACTATAAAAATGCATATATATATATATATATCCCCCGCTCGCCCTCTCCTCCTCTGTTTTTTTGGCTCAAAGAAGGTGGGAGGTGTGTGCTACTTTGAATCTCCCTTCCTATGCATATGAGGTGTTCGATGAAATGCGTGAGAGCATGATGCAACTTGAGAGTTCACACAAAACAAACATGATAGGACGTGCCCGAGCCACACTTAAGCTTTCTCCTCTTTCTGATCCTCTATTCTTCCTCCAGGCCCGTCCGCATCCCCGTCCTCACAGCCGTCGATCACCCGCACCGATCTCGTCGCCGGTACCACCGTGGTGAGCCTCTTGTTCTTTTCTTTTTTTAAAGGAAAAATTCTTACTTGTGTGATTTAGGTAGCTACTTGTATAATTTCTTACTTGGATTATTATTTGTTATTATATAGTGCCATGGTTTTTATATCCGCCCCCATATGCTCTGGTACGGTCTATGATTCGGATATGGTATATTATCTTTTATAAATATTTGTTTCATTTAGTCTTTATGACAATTGTGCCGACCAACTTGGCATAGATGTTTTTATCTAGGAGGTATGTGAACCAGAAATTGCAACCAACCCTCTTGCCGAGAGGCTAAATTTAGTTGAAAAAGAAAATAATTATTTGAAAGAAAAATTTGAAAAGAATGGAAGAAGATAATATGAAATTGGAGTTGCATGTTGCAGATGTCGTCGATGATCACAAGATCAGGATGGATGCAATGCGCTTGAAGATTAAGAAGATTAGAAAATATGTCATCGATAAAGAGGCTTCCTATCTTTATGTTGTTCGATCAATTGTTACGTTAGTTGCGATTTTGATCGCATTTGTTGTTGTATTTAAATGTTTTACAGAGTTGTATGTTGTTTTATGAGAACTATGTATGAACTTTATGTATTTATTTCTGCAATAATATGATGATGAATTTGTATTAATTTGTTCATTTCTCTATTCATGATGTTCTGTAATGGTTTTTGATATACTTAATTACATAATGAAGATGAATCGGCAATGGATGTATGGTGACCGACGCACTTCCGAGTACATTACGGGCCTGCATAGTTATATCGATGTGGGTGGCGCAAATAGTCAGAATGGTTTTATGTATTGTCTTTCCTGTGAGAATACGAAGGATTACTCTTCCTCGAAATCCCTTCACTTCCACCTACTTAAGTCCGAATTCATACCACAGTATAATTGTTGGACTAAGCATGGAGAAAGAGGGGTTATGATGGAAGACAATGAAGAAGAGGAGGATATTGACAACTATCCTATGTCCCCTGAATACGGTGATAATGCAACGGGGGAAGCTGAACATCAAGAGGCACCAGATGTGCATGCTGATGATCTTCGCCGGTCATTGTTGATGCACAGTGAGAATGCGAAAATGAAAGGGGGAAGTTGAAGTTCGATTGCATGTTAGAGGATAACAAAAAACGGTTGTACCCAAATTGCGAAGATGGCAACACAAAGCTCGGTACCACACTGGAATTTCTGCAATAGAAGACATATAATGATTTATCTGACAAGAGATTTGAGAAGTTACTGAAAATAATGAAGAAGTTTTTAAAGGATAACGAATTGCCTGACAGTATGTATGAAGCAAAGAAGGTTCTCTGCTCTCTAGGATTAGAGATGCAGAAGATACATGCATGCCCTAATGACTGCATCCTCTACCGCGGTGAGGAGTGCAAGAATTTGAATGCATGCCCGGTATGCGGTGCATTGCGGTATAAGATCAGACAAGATGACCCTGGTGATGTTGAGGGCCAGCGCCCCAGGAAGAGGGTTTCTACCAAGGTGATGTGGTATGTGATGTCAGCTGTACTTCCCTTGCAACGGCGCCAAGAAAAGTCGACGGCACCAGGAATCCTTCAGTTGCGGCTACGCCTTAAGGGACTTCCTAGGCAAGTATGCAAAGGATTTCCCCCGTGGCCTTGGAGCCTTGCGTGGGTGTTCCCTCGAAGCGGAAAGGGTGATGTAGAACAGCGGTGGTAACTATTTCCCTCAGTTTGAGAACCAAGGTATCAATCCGGTGGCGGAGTATCTCAAGATCCTGCACAAACACAAAAGCTTGCTCCCAACGCTATGAAGGGGTTGTCAATCCCTTATAGATTGTTTGCCAAGTGAGAACTGAAAGCAATAAAGTAACAAAGCAAAGTAAAAGCAGAGGTGTAAATGATGGATGTGAATAGACCCGGGGGCCGTAGTGTTTACTAGTGGCTTCTCTCATGAAAGCAAGTAGACGGTGGGTGAATAAATTACTGTCGAGCAATTGATAGAACCGCGCAAAGTCGTGACGATATCTATGCATCACGTCCAAAACAAGTAGACCGATACTTTCTGCATCTACTACTATTACTCCACACGTCGAATGCTATCCAGCATGCATCTAGTGTATTAAGTCCATAAGAACAGAGTAACGCCTTAAGCAAGATGACATGATGTAGAGGGATAATCTTAAACCAATGATAAAACCCCCAACTTTTTACCCTTGATGGCAACTACTTGATGTGTGCCTTGCTGCCCCTACTGTCACTGGGAAAGGTCATTACATGGTAGAACCCAAAACCAAGCACTTCTCCCATTGCAAGAATCATAGATCTAGTTGGCCAAACAAAACCCAAGACTCGGAGAGACTTCCAAGGATATCAAATCATGCATATAACAAATCAGCAAAGACTCAAATATATATCATAGATAATCTGATCACAAATCCACAATTCATCGGATCTCGACAAACACACCGCCAAAGAAGATTACGTCGGAAAGATCTCCATGAAGATCATGGAGAACTTTGTATTGAAGATCCAAGAGAGAGAAGAAGCCATCTAGCTACTAACTACGGACCCGTAGGCCTGAAGTAAACTACTCACGAGTCATTGGAGGGGCGACGATGATGATGAAGAAGCCATCCAACTCCAAAGTCCCCTCCGGCAGGGCGCCGGGAAGGGTCTCCAGATGAGATCTCGCGGAAACGGAAGCTTGCGGCGGCGGAAAAGTATTTTCGAGGCTCCCCTAATTTTTTGCTGAATATTTGGGAATATATAGGCCAAGGATCTAGGTCAGGGGGCGGCCAGGGAGGTCACAAGCCCTGACACCGCCGCCTCCTCCCTGGTGGCGGACTGGGGGCTTGTGGGCTCCCTAGAGCCCACCTGGCTTGGCCCAGAGGCCCCCTGATCTTCTTCCGTTCGGGAAAAAATCATTTCGGGGTTTTATTCCGTTTGGACTCCGTTCCAAAATCAGATCTAAAAAGAGTCAAAAACACAGAAAAAACAGGAACTGACACTTGGCACTGAATTAATAAGTTAGTCCCAAAAAAGATATAAAAGGTACATAAAACATCCAAAGAAGACAAGATAACAGCGTGAAACCATCAAAAATTATAGATACGTTTGAGACGTATCAAGCATCCCCAAGCTTAACTCCTGCTCGTCCTCGAGTAGGGAAGTGATAAAGAATGAATTTTTGATGCTTTCATGCTACCTAGAATAGGTGTCCTTTGTAATTCCTCTTATGTGACGTGAATGTTCAGATCCATTATATTCAAAACAATAGTTTGCTATTGACGTGGAAACAATAATAACTCAAGCAAACTAGCAAGGTAATCATGAACTTTCAAAATAACAAGGCCAAAAGAAAGTTATCCCTACAAAAGCATATAGTCTGGCTATGCTCTATCATCATTGCACAACGAATTTAAATCATGCACAACCCCGGTATTGGCCAAGTAATTGTTTCACACCTTTACTTTCTCAAACCTTTTCAACTCTCACGCAATACATGAGCGTGAGCCATGGTTATAGCACTATTGATGGTATGGAGTGTGGTGGAGGTTGCAAGACAAAAAAGAGAAGATAGTCACATTAACTAGGCATATCAATGAGCTGTGGAGATGCTCATCAATAGATATTAATGTGAATGAGTAGGGATTGCCATACAAATGATGCACTAGAGCTACGAGTAAGTGAAAGCTCTTAAAGAAAACTAGTGGGTGTGCATCCAACTTGCTTGCTCACGAAGACCTAAGGCAATTTTGAGTAAGCCTATCATTGGAATATACAAGCCAAGTTATATAATGAAAAATTCCCACTAGCTATATGGTGGTGACAAAACGAGAGACTCTCAATCATGAAGATCATGGTGCTTAATGTGCACAAGTGTGGAAAAAGTGGTAGCATTGTCCCTTCTCTCTTTTTCTCTCATTTTTTTTATTTCATTGGTTCTTTGGCCTCTTTTTTTATTTTGGTGGGCTTCTTTGGCCTCTTTTATTTTCTCACATGGGACAATACTCCATTAATGATGATCATCACACTTTCAACTCAAAACTTAGAGCAACTATGACTCTATATGGAATGCCTTCGGTAGTGTACCGTGGCAATGATCTAGCATGGCATAGACATCAATGGAAACATCATGCTAGCTATCTTACGATCATGCAATGGCAATGTAAACGTGGTGGCACATGTCATGGTGGTAGTTGCATGGCAATATATCTCGGAATGACTTTGAAAAAGCCATAGTAGGTAGGTATGGTGGCTGTTTTGAGGGAGGCTAATGGTGGGTTTTGTGCACCGGCGAAAGTTGCACGGCACTAAGAAGATAGTGATGGTGGAAGGTGAAAGTGCATCTAAACCATGGACTCAACATTAGTCATGAAGAACTCATATACTTGTTGCAAAAGTTTTATTTGTAATTGAAACAAAAGCATTCAACGCATACTCCTAGGGGAAGGGTTGGTAGGTATAAACCATCGCGCGACCCCGACCGCCACGCAAAGGATGACAATCAATATACTAATCATGCTCAGATTTCATCACATAGCGGTTCACCATACGTGCATGCTACGGGAATCACTAACTTCAACACAAGTGTTTCTAGATCCACAACACCTTACTAGCATGACTTCAATATTACCATAACCACAACTCAAAACTAATTGAGATGAATCAAACTTCTCTAACTATTCAATGCACATGAAGGTGGAAGTTTTCGTATCCCTTTGGATAACTACCCCTTTTGAGACTACTTTCAAAGCATAGATCAACTACCAATCCAGGCACCGATGTGCTCTAAAAGATATAAGTGAAGCACACAGAGCAAAAGTATCTAGCTCAAAAGATATAAGTGAAGCACATGTGAGCTGAATTGTCTACCAAAAGATATAAGTGAAGCTCGACAAAATCACGGTGAGTGCATGTCTCTCTCTCTAGGTGTGCAGCAAGGATGATTGTGACACAACAAAAATAAATAAAAGACTCCTACGATACAAGATGCTCCATGCAAAAACACATAACATGTGGTGAATAAAAATATAGCCCCAAGTAATGTTACCGATGGATTGAAGACGAGAGAGGGGATACCTTCCCGGGGCATCCCCAAGCTTAGGATTTTACGGCATCCTTGAATCTCTTGGGGTGCCTTGGGCATCCCCAAGCTTGAGCTCTTGCCACTCTTTATCTCTTTGTCCATAAGAACGTCACCCAAAACTTGAAAACTTCACAACACGAAACTTAAACAGAAACTCGTGATAACATTAGTACAAGAAAGCAAACCACCACTTCCTTAGGTACTGTAGCAATCTTAAATTCTACTTGTGTTGATGTTGGGTTACTGTATTTTCAATCTTCCATGGCTAATACTGTGACAGCCCGGTGCCGACGTTCTAGAAGATTCCCCTTCTATTCCGTTTTCGTCGTGTGTCAATTTTCTTTTGTCGCACCATCATCGCATCATGCGCATCATCAGCATTGCATCGGCATCCCGGTGCCGCCCGTTTTCAAAACTTGCATCCGTTAGTAGTTGCCGGTTCTCATCGTTGTCCGTTCTGGGTCCGACCGCACACGCACGCGCCCGCGGCATCGTCGAAACCCTGTTTTAAAAGTGTGTTGAAAACTTTCTCTGATCGGGTTGAGATTTGACGTGCGGTCTTATTTTAATATAGCTAGGCCGCCTGTCGAATTTCGTCGCGATCGGAGACCGTCTGGTACCCGAACGGTCGACCGTAGCGACACCGTATTCGGTCTACCGTCGGACGTTTGTCGGTGTTTTAAAATTCGTTGCCACACCGCCCGTTCTCCCTCTCGTCCCCGGATATCCCCTCTACACGGCCTCGTAACCGTTCCCGCGTCCGGAATTAGCCGAATCCGACCGCGCGGTTGAAACCGGGGCGAAATTCTGCTAAACCTGCCCCCCCCCACTTGTTATAAATAGACCCCGGGTATTATTTTCAGACAGCACCCTCCTTTGCCTCGAAAAGCGTGCAAACCCAAGTCTCTCCCGCACCCTCTCTCTCTCTCCCCGCAGCACCTCCTCCCCCCAGCCGCCGCGATCCGCCGAGCCTAGATCGGGCCCGCCGAGCCCATCTGGCCGCCGCCCCCGTTCTCCTCCCTTCCCGAGCTCCTGCCCGAGCTCCTCCCGCTTGCGCCGCCGCCAAGCCATCTGCGCCACCAGCCCCGCCGCCCGCGCCTCGCCGGAGAGCCCTGCCGGACCTAGGCCAGAGGTCCCTCCTCTCTCCTCTCTTCTCCTCTCTTCTTCTCTCCCTCACCCGGCTCTCTCTCTCCCCCCGGAGGTACTCAGCGCCATGGCCGGACCTCGAGGTCCCGAGCTCCCGATCTCCTCGCCCCGGTGTTGCCTCGAGTCGCCGCCACAGGGAATGGGATCCTCATGGCTAGATCCGGCGATCCCGCCATCTTCCCTAGTGTTGCGCCCCTCCACCTCGCCTTCCCCGCCGCCGCAGCCAACTCCCGTCGCCGTGCCTGCTGCCTTCGTCCCGCGGAGGTGCACGAGGCGAGCAGCGCTCCCCCCCCCCCCGCGCTGGGCCACGCTCCCAGGCCCAGCTGGCCACGAAGCCGAGCCGGCCCAGGACCTACCTCGCCTCGGCTTGCCTCCCCTCCGATCGGGCCAGGCCCGCGAGGTGAGATCCTCCCCCACCTGTGCTTTTCTTTTTTTTCTTTGTTTTTTGTTAGTTTGCGTATGTTGGGCCCTGTTCAGATTAGGCTCGTTAGTTCTTCTTTTTAGGATTTCGGTTTTAATTAGTTTCAGGAAATAGGTTAGATATTAAAACGCTCGTAGATTCTTAACCGTAAGTCGGATCGCGACATATTGTATATGGTTTTGGGGTAGTTTTGCGAGTAGAACATGATTTCACAACTTGCATATTTATTTGACGTTGTTTGACGTGCCAAACGCCTAGTTTAGCATGTTGTCCCAATAGGGGAACGTCCCGGATTTATTTTTCTTGCGGTCCCGATTGCTCGTATGCCGTAGTAGAAATGCCCATGTTTTAGGAATCATTTTTGCATGTATTTTAGAGCGGTCATTTGTATTTTTACGTGTAGGGATTTGCCGCTAGTTTATTTTCCCGTATATAGGTTATTTTCCCGCATTTATGTGTGGCTTTATTTTTGTGTTGCAACCCCACATATTTTATATGTTTTGGGATTTTTCTATGCAATTATTTTTAGCTTTCGAGTAAGTTAGTTCGCGCGATATTTTGCCGTGATGCCCTTTTGTTTAATTCGTAGGATTTATTCCGTACTTCGTTTGACGGAGTTGTCAACTAGAGAGTTGATCTTGGGTGTTTAGACTAGCAATAGAAATGCATGTTTAGGTGTGGTTTGCTTGCTCTCAAGTTGCTAGAAATAGTGCTGATTTGGAGGAGCTGAAATATTTCTAAGTCTGGAATCCTGTTATATTTTGATGTTGCCTTGTCTTGCTTGTATCTTGTGATCTGTAGCTCTTTTGAGGTTGGTCCAATGGAGTTAGTTGTACCCCTTGTGTCTCTATTGCATGCTGTAAATTTTCATGCCCTTTGGAGTCATGTAGCTTATGATTTTGCTTCTGTCAATATTGCTTCAGATCGAAAACTGCACTTTCGTGAGGTGAAATTTTCACTAAGTCTGAAATAGTGTGTGAGATGCCTTTTTTGTGTCTTCTTTTCCTAGTGATCCATGATGCCATGCTAGTTGTTGTTAGTTGTTTGTAGTAGTGCTTGTTGCCCTCTTCCGTGCCATGCCTTTCTTGAGCATATCGGATTGTGTAGCCGTAGTTGTGGGGCGTAGAAAATGCTATGTGACTGATTTTGGCAGATTGTAGTCAGTTCTTGTTTTGCTCGTAGTTGTTGAACCGTAGCTCCGATTTGATCGTGTCCTACATGAAACTTGCTTAGAATCTCGTGTAGTTTCATATTCTCTTGCTGTTTGTATGTTTTCAAGTGCTCGTAGCCGTCGTTGCACACATATTGCATTCATGCCATCATATCTTGCGGTGCTTGTAACTTTTGAACCGTAGCTCCGTTGGAGATGTTTTCTATGTGTAAATTTCTTGTATTGATGCGTAGAATCTCGTGAATCTATTTGTTTTGCTGTTTAACAACTAATTAAATGCATTTGCTCAGTTCTGGACAGAATTGTAAATTAACATGTGAGGTCGTCTCGCAGATGCTATATGTCATTTCCGACCTCATTTAAAATGTCTAGATAGGTAGTTTAATTTCCGCTTCACCTCTTGCATGTTTGACAACATTAATATTGTCGTGTAAATAACCGGGATAGAACTAAATAATTAACGTGGAGTTTCGTCAATATGCAACTCATTGCATATTGAACTTCACTTAATGTGTAGTGTTTGATTGCGTGAATTGTCATGCCGTGACTTGCATGTATTCAGCTGCTCATGCATCATTTGTGTTGTGCATCGTGTGGTGAATTCCGTGTGATGATTTGTGTTCTGGTTTGCTTCGTCTCGATAGAGTTCCGCAAACGTGTCGGATGTGAGGACTCGTTCGACTACGTCGGTTCGTCTGCTTCACGGAGGCATTCTTCTTCCAAGCGGGATCTCAGGCAAGATGATCATTTCCCCAGATACCATTACTATCGTTGCCATGCTAGTTTTATCGCTTCTATCGATTATGTCTCGTTGCCTACCACCTGTTAAATATCAGCCTCTCAACAATGCCATGTTAACCTTCAACCTGTTCAACCTAGCAAACCACTGATTGGCTATGTTACTGCTTGCTTAACCCTGTTGTTAGCGTTGCTAGTTGCAGGTGCAGATGCTTCCATGTGAAAACATGGGTTCCTTGTTATATCACCTTATTTAAATGATATCTATACCTATACTAATTAGAGACTCTCAAGAAATTACCACGTTAATTAGAAATTAGGAGCCGTTAATCTAGTGGGACCGAATTATTACGGTGGAGATTAACTCGCATAATTCTGTAGACTCACCAACGTTGCTATGTTCAGTTCGGCCAAAAATAATAATCTCAGGCCCACATATATATATTAAAAATAGAAGCCCACAATGCTTCCACCCATGGTCGTAGAAATAGAAGCCCAAGGACATATTATACACCTAAACTATTGCACATAAAAAAACTATTGCACGTCCCTTCTCTTCTATAATAAAAACAATAATGAAGCAATCTTATGCCATCAAATCTCTACCGTCTCTCTTCCTCCCCAAGGAAAACGAATCCATGTCTCTCTCATATTGGAGGAAGCCAATTGGGATTTGGATCCGATATGACCATGGAACGACAGCAATTTCGACTCGGACTTTGGCCAACCCTAATCACCAGCCCCTCCGTGAAGCCGCACGGCTCTGTCAGATTTGTCCTAAAGAAGGGGAGGTAAGGTATGCAATGGCAGGGACCTCCGAGGATATGGGAGCAGTCAGCTGGTAAAAACTGGTGATGAGCAAATCAGGCATATCCAACCCTCTTCATCCTTATTATATAGTAATTGATTTTTTAATATCATCAAGCAGCTTATCTAATATTACTCTTGTGTGTGTTCGGTTGTTGCCTTTCTATGATTTCATCCCTCGGTGAAACACTACGCATGAGTACTATTTGCTTACCTAGGTTTTAAGACAGAATCCTTATGCAGATGCCAGAACCTCTATCCTACGCCCCTTCTGTCAGCGCCGCCACACCACTTCTCTTTCACTGCTGTTGCAGGAGCACACAACTTCTGTTTGTTCTGCACTAGCAACGCCACAATCTTCCTCACTTAGATTTATCTAATCTCCTCCTTAATCAATTAGAATAGTTCTGCGCCTAGCAACGTCACAGTCTTCCTCACTTAGGTTTATCTAACCCCCCCCCCCCCCCCCTTAATCAATTAGAGAATGATTAGGTCCGCTGTGCATGCCTTGATTTTTCTACCTAGATTAGCTGCACCGGTAGAAGTGCATATCCATCCCATCAAACAGGTGTCCAATGATTTCTAGGCACAATACTTATGCATCGAGTCAAATGTGTTGTTTCTTCTTTTGTGCCATTTTTTATATTTCCAGTGAATATTTGGATCTTGGACATATAGCATATTGAGTTGGCACATCAACCACTCTAGGTATCTGCGTATGGTGCTAACAACTGCGATGGTTCTTTGTCATGCAGTAATCTATTCCAATAAACTATATGCCTTATACGGTTATATGTAAAGGTTCAGTTTTGCACAAAAAATTGGTATTGTCAAGGTATTTATTTTTATCAATCAAAGGAGAGATTAATATGTGTTCCATACTTTGAATATATTTTACACGGAGACCTCAACTGGGATTTTTTACTGCAGCATGTGTTGATCATTGTCCTACTCCGAAATTGTCCGTGACGTACAACCTTATTTTTTATTTTAGAACACAGGCAAGGGTCTCAATTGTTGTAGATATGGAGCTGATGCTTGGTTGGAAGAAACTTTTGTGTTAGATTCAGAGGCTTGCTGCTTATAATTGACAAACAATATTGCTATGGGGGGATTCAGTTCCAAATCTTCTCGTGTAAGCGATACGTCTTGCAGATCGGGTTAGCGCTGCTGAGTGTTTCTGCGGGCCTCTCCCCAACGACACCGACGACTAGGGCTCAGCTCCCAGTTTAATGGTACCAACCACGTGCACAACTCCTCGACCTGTGCACAAAGTTAAGGCAAGCTCTTCGTATGCCTCCTTGTGTTGCATAGTCACTAGATACATTTGACTGGGTTTTCTCTGATTCAATGATACGGTTGTCTTCATTGCAATAGATGTATCTGCACAATCAATGGATGCACCTACAATGCACTGTACCACAACCATACCTAACATCTACATGCATGGCACATTTTTTTTTAGAAAAGGAGGCTGAGCCCCGGCCTCTGCATCGAATGATGCATGCAGCCTGGATAAGGCCATGCGGGTTAAAAAGAGAAGCATCATGTTCACTAATTATCTTTGTTATTTAAATAACCATATGCCAATGCTCTTCTTAAAATTTCCCTTGGATTAGAAGCATTTGCTTGCTGGTGTTCGTGAAGACATGATAGGAACATCATGTTCTTGATCACTCAAATAAGGTCAATACTGTAGTTCTTTTACAGGTGTAATCTTCGCTGAATTCCTACAGTCTCATTAGTAATTAGGTGTGGAAACATATGTTTTCAATCCAGTATGATCTGATATTTTCATTTTAAGAGATAAAACCTTCCTATTTGGCTTTCGGTAAGGACCAAGTTAACAAGAATAAGGATGATTAGGAGTTTATCCAGTGCTATAAAATTTTATTTTAGTTAGGTATCAAATCAGTTAATATCGTAGAAACTTGGATAGTGCCAAGATTGACTAGCATGTTAAGTCAAAAACTGCACAACTAAGATTATTTTTTCATTAGTCCATAACTAATTTGATCATATTGTAAACCTCTCAGAAGGGTAGCAACATGTGCTTCCGCATTACATATCCATGTAAGTTTCTCAGGTACGTTGAAATATATTTAGGTCCGCATTCAGATCCAAATCGACACCATGCTATATAGTTTGAGGGTAGAATATGTACTACAGAGTATGCAAGAGAAAAGGTAATCCATGATGTCTATTTGGATATGCAGGGAAACAGAGAAAAGGTTCTGTCATACTAACATTTTATGCTTATATGAATTATACGAACGCATATTTATTGGACATAGGCAATAGAGAGAATATTCTTTCATATTTACATTTATGCCGATAAGCTACTTTATAGTTGTTGTTACCATGATCCCATTTGTTTACCACATTTCCTACGACTGATAAGTTTATGTTTTGTGGATCACCATGAATGTGTGAGCATTGGTCGTTGACAAGGTGTGTTCTTAACATGGCAACATTGCATTGGAATGTCTGATAATATCAAGTATAATAAGATGGTATTCATGTTTTTAATTAACAACAAAATTTGTTTATGACACCTCCAAAATACGTGTAAAAAATAGTTTATAAGCCAAGATTGCACAACCAAATCTAGCTAAGTATAATTTCTTAAGTTCTTGGTTGGCATAGATCAATATGGTAGGATATGCATGATGCAGGTGTCCACCTCCATAGCATATTGCTTCTCATATACGCTTCTTTATCTATTTCATATCCAATGTTTAAGGAGATAGAAATGTGGGCATGGCTTGCTTCCTTTTCTTACTCACATTGTCCTTTGACCAATCATGCTCTATTTACATGATCCTCGATTTTGAACATAGGAGAAAGAGATCTCCAATCCTTGAAAACCACAAATTATTTATGGCGTCAACCTGAGCTATATACAATTAGAAGAATGCTTAAGGTGAAGTCAATGTTTTAAACTTTTGACAACTAATATATATGGAAGTACCTGGATTGCACATGTAAAAATAAATAGGTTGTATTCTTTTTACAAAATAATATATATCATTTCACATTGGAGACTAGATGCCAAACATCGTTCTTTTGGGATAGGGAGTAAATTTTTAAAAGTGCATTAGAAGTAAACTGTCTAATCTAACTACAGCAAAACATATAATGAATATACAACAATAAATCTTCTAAGCTTTAACAAATTTTTGTGAACATAATTGGCCTTGCACTAAAAGTTACCAATAAAATCTATAGATTTTGGTATTAGCAACATTTCAATCTCAAATATTACCTTCATTTAAATACTTCCATGTTTTTCCTTATTTTTCTTACGCTACAAAAGGGTTGGTCAAGCATCTCAAATTAGGTCCAAAGGTTGACTCTGTGTGGTCAACTTTCTTGCTTAGTTTTCTATAGCGCTTATTTCTTTTGTTGGTTCGGTCACATGGTTGTAGTGCACATTAATTAACTATTGCTTACGAGCAACCTGATGGTCAAGAGCTAATATTTCTTTCCAACTAAGCCACCAATTTGGTAAAAACTAAGGAAAGAATAATCATAAAAAATCGTGTTCGTTTACAGGACAAATTATTTTTGTTTGTTTGAAGGGATGGCATCGCGATATTCAGATCAGATGAAGACTGCTATCTGATAAGGTTGGAAGAAACATTGTTTACAAGGATATAATATAGATGTTTGCTTTGTTATTAGTTTATACCACTATAATTAGAACAAGTACAACCAATCTTATCGATGTAAATGTAATATGGTGAAGACAATGCAGCCTTTTTACTTTTAATTTGTTACATTTGCAAGATTTTAATTGTGAACAAGGTACTTCTCTCTGCGTTTACATGTAAAAATAGTACCCGAGTAATGGTGGGCAAATAATTTGAGAAAAACAAGATGAGTTATGTATGCATCACCATTGTGACACTATAAATGACAATGAAGATTACTTTATTCCAAGGTCCTAATGTTATTGAGGCATAGAGGAAACTATTCTTTCTTTAGATAAACCCAACAATCCATATTCAGTTTCACAAGTAATAGAAAATTTACACCATGTGATTCCTAATAAGTAAATTAATGTAACAAGTATTCTATTCTTTTGCGTGGGAACGGTGCTATGCATACAAAAACAAAAGACAAGTTAATTGTTTCGTATCTAACTCTGCTAAAAACAGAAGTTCTAGAACCGGCTCCAATTGGCAAGATCAAGAAGTTACATAAAAAGAGGTGAATTAAAGAAAAAATGACTAAAATAGATGGCATACTTTTATGATGGATTTAATTCCATTACTATGGACAATGACACAAATAAATACATGAATAATCATGTCATGCCTCATGTGCAAATTCTATCGAATGCACTAAATATGCTAGCACGTGCGAATGCACGGGTTGACGACTAGTTTAATTTAATGCACCTATATACTTCGTAAAAGGTGGAAGGCTCGGCCCTTTTCTAGCCTGGTGTTTTGTTCCACCTTTGCCCCCTTAGTTTCGGCTACCGTGTTATGTTCCATAATTGAGCGCTCCTAACACGATCGGGGTTGTTATGGGGACCCCCTTGATAATTTGTTTTAGATTAAAGCTGGTCTGGCAAGGCCCAACTTTGGTACTACATTTGCCTAATCACCTAATAAATTGCATAGGGACTTTCCGGACCCCGAGGATAATTTAATCAACCCCCGGGCCAGTGCTCCTCATGAGTGTTGGTCCAAAAAGGACAGACTGCGGGGCCACCATGGGGCAACTCGAGGTTTGCTACTGTCGGCTTTTCCATCCGCCGTGTCCTGAGAACGAGGTACGCGACGCCTATCGGGATCGTCGACACGTCGGGCGGCCTTGCTGGATTAGTTTTACCTTTGACGAAATATCTTGTGCATCGGGATTCCGGTGATGCTTTGGGTAATCTCAGAGTTGAGGTTTTCCACTAGGGAATCCGACGAGATCGCGAGCTTCGTGATTGAGGATTTCTGTGCGGCTTGTGGTAATTTGTGATGGACTAGTTGGAGCACCCCTGTAGGGTTAAATCTTTCGGAAAGCCGTGCCCGCGGTTATGTGGCAACGTGGAAACTTTGTTTAACACTGGTTCTAGATAACTCGAAGTTAATTAATTAAAATATGCCAACTGTGTGCGTAACCGTGACTGACTCTTTCGTGAGTTCTTTCTCCGATCGAGGACACGGTGGGGTTATGTCTGACGTAGGTAGGTGTTCAGGATCATTCATTTGGTCATCATTAGTTCACGTCCCTTTTGCGTAGATCTTCCCCCTCTTATTTCTCGTACTCGTAAGTTAGCCACCATAAATATATGCTTAGCCGCTGCTGCAACCTCACCACTTAACCTTACCTCACCCCTTAAGCTTTGCTAGTCCTGATACCTTTGGAAATGAGATTGCTGAGTCCCCTTTGGCTCACAGATTACTACAACACCAGTTGCGGGTATAGGTAAAGGTTACTTGACGCGAGCGCGTTGATTGTTCATTTGGAGTTGCTTCTTCTTCTTCTTCTTCTTCTTCTTCTTCATCGATCTAGGATGGGTTCCAGGCCGGCAGCCTGGGATAGCAAGGATGGACGTCGTTTCATTTTCTTGTTTGTTTTCGTCTGTAGTCGGACCCTGCTCTTACTCTTGATGTTTATGTAATGTACTGTTGCGACTCTGATGTAGCTTGTGGCGAGTGTAAGCCAACTCTTTATGTATATCTCTTCTTTTCAGTACATGTACTTGTAACGATATCCATTCTTGCGACACGACGAGATGCGCTTATATCCCTGATGAGGCCTTCGTGCCAAATTGAGGATAGGATCGCATCTTGGGCGTGACAAGTTGGTATCAGAGCAGTACCGACCTAGGAGCCCCCTTGATTGATCGAACTTGGCCGAGTCGAGTCTAGTGAAAAACTGCTTTGAGTCTAGTTATATATCGGAGAGTAGGATTCTTTTTTCTCCTCTTCTATGCTCTGGTGAGGAATCTTGACGTAATAATTTAATTCTACTCCTCTTCCCACTCAAAAAAAATTAGGATCACACGAATATTATTGGAATCTATATGATGCCAATGTGACGGAGTTCTCTCTTGGTGCCTCCTATCTGCTTTAAGTTTCACGGGAGTTGAGCTCCAGGGGATTCTTGAGCACATCGTTATCATTCAGAATTCTTAGTATCTCAGAACGAAGGATGTTCGTAATTGCTTCAATACTAGTAGTGGCGAGATAACCCCGATGTCCCCAGTACTGGTGCAGATTGTTCGGGAGTACTGCCATACTCTGTATCATTGTGATCACGAGGGTCTGTTGTAGATGAAGGTCCGAGATTCTGGTTGTGTGTTGACGGATGTGATAAAGGTGACGGGTTAGTATAGGAGTTGTGTGATATTACTCCTTGTATCCGTGTACCAGATTGCATGAGGAGATATTTCAGGAATTCATAGGTGGGAATTCAAGTAGTTACTTATAGGATAATCTTCCAACAAATGCATGATGTTAGGTTGGGGTTCGACATCTAGTGGATTCCTGTCCACGAAAATATCAGACGAAATCTTTCTCATGAGTTTGTTCTGGCTTGTTTCATAAGCCTCATCCTTTGTTTTATTGAATGTGGTAATTCGAGTTGCTTCGATGTCAGATGGTGATTTCTTATCTTTCCAAGAGCGGTTCTCATATTTCTATGAGAGTGATAATCCTTTTGCTTAATCATTTGTCTTATTAATTCTTGTCAACCGGAGTTGTCATGTTAATTCTTTTCCAACCGGTGTGCTTCTCTTCAGCTGAATCCATTCCTCTCTAAATTGTTGCAGATCATTCTCTGAATGCTTTCCGGAGTTTGTCTCATCTGTCCCAAGTTGTCTTTGTTTTTCCCCGCCCTCCCACCCCTTTTCTTCAGTGATTGGATTTTCATCCAAGAGTTTTCTTTTCATGCGCTTCCTCTATCTTTTATTCCGTGTCGTATCCGGTGGTTCTTTGTGAAGACTCTTAGGAGATTCGTGTTCATCTTTATTCAGTCTTGTTTTCTTTTCCGGTGAATTTAATTCAGCTATCCGTGTTCATTATATCCTATTCTTCCTTGTAATTCTTTCTCATGTTGGTAAGTCTTGTCAGCCTATCTTGTTTATTCATTCCTCTCTTGCTATCCGGAGTGTTGAAGATATCTCAGAGTTTCTTGTTGCAGATCTTTCATTAATTCGAGGTTCTCAACCTCATCTAGTTTTCTTCATACCGGTGCAATATCTTCCATTCTAGTAATCTTTTCAACGGTGATTTCTTTGAGTGGGCCCATAACCCACAGGTTTTTTCCAGGATCTATTATAGCTCTTGTAATCCTTCGGAGATCTTTAATTCTTTTCAACTATGATGTAAGTATGAATTTCATCAGTCATATCCCTTCTCCAAGGCTTATTTTAATTAATTGTCTTATTTGGCTCAACCTTTCATTCTTCTTTATTCCGGAGTGTCTCAGCTATTCTTGGTGTTGTTCCTCGTCATCATTCTCAGCTTGCAAATTCGAAGGAGTGTTTCTCTCAATCTTGGTCTATTCTCTTGGATATTCGTCATTTCAGCTTCATGTTATCATCTTGAATTTGTTCCAATCATGAGTAATTCCTTTCTTGCGATCCGGTGCATTTCTGAGTTGTTTTATTTCTTGTTCCTCAGAAGGCCATCATTTTAGAAGATTCTTTGTTCTCAGCTTTCAGCTTTCATCCTCAATTCTTCTCAATTATTGTCTCTTCGTTCGTCTCTCGATTATCCGGTGCCTTGTTCAAGTTTTCTAGCAGGTGGCTCATGAGCTCTTCATTCTCATCTTTCTCCATTAATTCATGGTGTTCCCATTCAATTGTGAATTCTTACACGTGTTTCTTGCAACATTTCTTCTATTTTGTGCTTTATTTATCTCTCTGTCTCTTCAAGACTCTTTCAAGAGAAATAAGTTGTATGCTAAATCCGTTGATTGTCGTCAATTTAACTTGATGAAGGATTAGCTTAACATAATTCTTATTCTTGTTACATCAAATGATCTCAATTCTTCTTCCGGAGTGGCTAATGATATCAATTCTTTTCTCAAGTGTTCTTATCTTTTCTTTTCCGGAGTTCTAAGTTCTATCAAGTTTCTCTCCGTGAGGCTTCATCTAAATCTTGGCAAGGTCATAATCTTATTATTTTCTACCTTCATATTTTTGCATCATTCATTTGTATATGGTGGTCCTTCATGGTGGTTCATCAAGATTTGATTCTTTCTTAAGTGTTCTTCAAGATTTTTGTTGGAGAACCTCAAGTATCCTTTCTCTTGCATTTCTGTGTGCAATTGTTCTTCCTTTATCCTTTGCGGTGGTATTATAGCATTCTTATTAGTGTAGGAGCCTCGAAGAGATTTCCTTTCCAGAATGAGATAATAAAAACCACCAATTCTATGATCATGAGATATTTCAACCCATGATTTCTTCATTGAGCTATCTTGGTTTGGATTTCACCTAAAGCTTTTCCTATGGATTATGCTATCATGGTGCTTGTCATTAATCCCAGTTCTCAATGTACCCTCTTGGTGTAAGAAGTGTCCATTTCTTGTTGCTCCCAAGCTATCCTTGTTTCTTTTAGTGGTTGCTTGTCACCTCATATTTGTTGAGATGATTTTCATAAGCCCACTACTATCTGGTTCTTTTCGTTGTTGGTTTTCCAACCACCACGTCAATTCTCTGTCCGGAGGCTCTTCAATTCTATTGTGATGATAGTTGGCATTCTTTTCTTCACTCTCTTCTTCCGCTTGAGCTAGTTCATATTCTATTGTTCCGGAGGCATTGTGATATTGCTCTTTTGGGTCAATCTTGTTGTTCTATCAAGATAATGGTGTTCCCTTTCTCTATTTACTTGTTTGTTGTGAATATTGTCTAATTCTCCTACCTTTTCGAATTTTTTTGTCCCATTTTCCTACTGAAGTGCTGCCGAAATTTTCCGTGAATTCTTGCTTGCTTCTCATATCATTCCTCATCTCTTTGCAACCTTCAAACATCGTTGGTTTCACTCGTTTGTCAAAGAAGCAACTAAGTTTTTTACCTCTTGTTCTTTCTCATCCTCCCCCCTTTCATTCTTGGACCTCGGGGCGAGATCCTCTTGTAGTGTAGGAGAGTTGTGACAGCCCGGTGCCGACGTTCCAGAAGATTCCCCTTCTATTCCGTTTTCGTCGTGTGTCAATTTTCTTTTGTCGCATCATCATCGCATCATGCGCATCTTCAGCATTGCATCGGCATCCCGTTGCCGCCCGTTTTCAAAACTTGCATCCGTTAGTAGTTGCCGGTTCTCGTCGTTGTCCGTTCTCAGTCCGACCGCACACGCACGCGCCCGTGGCATCATCGAAACCCTGTTTTAAAAGTGTGTTTAAAACTTTCTCTGATCGGGTTGAGATTTGACGTGCGGACTTACTTTAATATAGCTAGGCCGCGTGTCGAATTTCGTCGCGATCAGAGACCGTCTGGTACCCGAACGGTCGACCGTAGCGGCACCGTATTCGGTCTACCGTCGGACGTTTGTCGGTGTTTTAAAATTCGTTGCCGCACCGCCCGTTCTCCCTCTCGTCCCCGGATATCCCCTCTACACGGCCTCGTAACCGTTCCCACGTCCGGAATTAGCCGAATCCGACCGTGCGGTTGAAACCGGGGCAAAATTCTGCTAAACCTGCCCCCCCACTTGTTATAAATAGACCCCACGTATTATTTTCACACAGCACCCTCCTTTGCCTCGAAAAGCGTGCAGACCCTAGTCTCTCCCGCACCCTCTCTCTCTCTCCCCGCAGCACCTCCTCCCCCCAGCCGTCGCGGCCCGCCAAGCCCAGATCGGGCCCACCGAGCCCATCCGGCCACCGCCCCCTTCTCGTCCCTGCCCGAGCTCCTCCCGCTTGCGCCGCCGCCAAGCCATCTGTGCCACCAGACCCGCCGCCCGCGCCTCGCCGGAGAGCCCCGCCGGACCCAGGTCGGAGCTCCCTCCTCTCTCCTCTCTTCTCCTCTCTTCTTCTCTCCCTCACCCGGTTCTCTCTCTCCCCCCGCAGGTACTCAGCGCCATGGCCGGACCTCGAGGTCCCGAGCTCCCGATCTCCTCGCCCCGGTGCTGCCTCGAGTCGCCGCCACAAGGAATGGGATCCTCACGGCTAGATCCGGCGATCCCGCCATCCTCCCTGGTGTTGTGCCCCTCCACTTCGCCTTCCCCGCCGCTGCAGCCAACTCCCGCCGCCGTGCCTGTTCCCTCGTCCCGCGGAGGTGCACGACGCGAGAAGCGCTCCCCCCGCGCTGGGCCGCGCTCCCAGGCCTAGGTGGCCACGAAGCCGAGCCGGCCCAGGACCTACCTCGCCTCGGCTTGCCTCCCCTCCGATCGGGCCAGGCCCGCGAGGTGAGGTCCTCCCCCACCTGTGTTTTTCTTTTTTTCTTTTTTTTTGTTAGTTTGCGTATGTTGGGCCCTGTTCAGATTACGCCCGTTAGCTTCTTCTTTTTAGGATTTCGGTTTTAATTAGTTTCAGGAAATAGGTTAGATATTAAAACGCTCGTAGATTCTTAACCGTAAGTCAGATCGCGACATATTGTATATGGTTTTGGGGTAGTTTTGCGAGTAGAACACGATTTCACAACTTGCATATTTATTTGACGTTGTTTGACGTGCCAAACGCCTAGTTTAGCGTGTTGTCCCAATAGGGGAACGTCCCGGATTTATTTTCCTTGCGGTCCCGATTACTCGTATGCCGTAGTAGAAATGCCCATGTTTTAGGAATCATTTTTGCATGTATTTTTGAGCGGTCATTTTTATATTTACGTCTAGGGATTTGCCGCAAGTTTATTTTCCCGTATATAGGTTATTTTTCCGCATTTATGTGTGGCTTTATTTTTGTGTTGCAACCCCACATATTTTATATGTTTCCGGGGTAGAAAAATCCCATGCAATTAGTTTTAGCTTTCGAGTAAGTTAGTTCGCGCGATATTTTGCCGTGATGCCCTTTTGTTTAATTCGTAGGATTTATTCCGTGCTTCGTTTGACGGAGTTGTCAACTAGAGAGTTGATCTTGGGTGTTTAGACTAGCCGCTGGTATTTTTGGTTGCAATAGAAATGCATGTTTAGGTGTGGTTTGCTTGCTCTCAAGTTGCTAGAAATAGTGCTGATTTGGAGGAGCTGAAATATTTCGAAGTTTGGAATTCTGTTATATTTTGATGTTGTCTTGTCTTGCTTGTATCTTGTAATCTGTAGCTCTTTTGAGGTTGGTCCAATGGAGTTAGTTGTACCCCTTGTGTCTCTCTTGCATGCTGTAAATTTTCATGCCCTTTGGAGTCATGTAGCTTATGATTTTGCTGCTGTCAATATTGCTTCAGATCGAAAACTGCAGTTTCATGAGGTCGAATTTTCACTAAGTCTGAAATAGTGTGTGAGATGCGTTTTTTGTGTCTTCTTTCCCTAGTGATCCATGATGTCATGCTAGTTGTTGTTAGTTGTTTGTAGTAGTGCTTCTTTCCCTCTTCCGTGCCATGCCTTGCTTGAGCATGTCGGAGTTGTGTAGCCGTAGTTGTGGGGTGTAGAAAATGCTATGTGGCTGATTTTGGCAGATTGTAGTCAGTTCTTGTTTTGCTCGTAGTTGTTGAACCGTAGCTCCGATTTGATCGTGTCCTACATGAAACTTGCTTAGAATCTCATGTAGTTTCATCTTCTCTTGCTGTTTGTATGTTTTGAAGTGCTCGTAGCCGTCGTTGAACACATATTGCATTCATGCCATCATATCTTGCGGTGCTTGTAACTTTTGAACCGTAGCTCCGTTGGAGATGTTTTCTATGTGTAAATTTCTTGTCTTGATGCGTAGAATCTCGTGAATCTATTTGTTTTGCTGTTTAACAACTAATTAAATGCATTAGCTCAGTTCTGGACAGAATTATAAATTAACATGTGAGGTCGTCTCGGAGATGCTATATGTCATTTCCGACCTCATTTAAAATGTCTAGATAGGTAGTTTAATTTCCACTTCACCTCTTGCATGTTTGACAACATTAATATTGCCGTGTAAATAACTGGGATAGAACTAAATAATTAATGTGGAGTTTCGTCAATATGCATCTCGTTGCATATTGAACTTCACTTAATGTGTAGTGTTTGATTGCATGAATTGTCATGCCGTGACTTGCATGTATTCAGCTGCTCATGCATCATTTGTGTTGTGCATCGTGTGGTGAATTCCGGGTGATGATTTGTGTTCCGGTTTGCTTCGTCTCGATAGAGTTCCGCAAGCGTGTCGGATGTGAGGACACGTTCGACTACGTCGGTTCGTCTGCTTCACGGAGGCATTCTTCTTCCAAGCGGGATCTCAGGCAAGATGATCATTTCCCCAGATACCATTACTATCGTTGACATGCTAGTTTTATCGCTTCTATCGATTATGTCTTGTTGCCTACCACCAGTTAAATATCAGCCTCTCAACAATGCCATGTTAACCTTCAACCTGTTCAACCTAGCAAACCACTGATTGGCTATGTTACTGCTTGCTTAACCCTGTTGTTAGCGTTGCTAGTTGCAGGTGCAGATGCTTCCATGTGAAAACATGGGTTCCTTGTTATATCACATTATTTAAATGCTATTTAATTTAATGCACCTATATACTTGGTAAAAGGTGGAAGGCTCGGTCCTTTTCTAGCCTGGTGTTTTGTTCCACCTTTGCCCCCTTAGTTTCGGCTACCGGTGTTATGTTCCATAATTGAGCGCTCCTAACAGGATCGGGGTTGTTATGGGGACCCCCCTTGATAATTCGTTTTAGATTAAAGCTGGTCTGGCAAGGCCCAACTTTGGTACTACATTTGCCTAATCACCTAATCAATTCCATAGGGACTTTCCGGACCTCGAGGATAATTTAATCAACCCCCGGGCCAGTGCTCCTCATGAGTGTTGGTCCAAAAAGGACAGACTGCGGGGCCACCACGGGGCAACTCGAGGTTTGGTACCTGTAGGCTTTTCCATCCGCCATGTCCTGAGAATGAGGTACGCGACTCCTATCGGGATCGTCGACACGTCGGACGGCCTTGCTGGATTAGTTTTACCTTTGAAGAAATATCTTGTGCATCGGGATTCCGGTGATGCTTTGGGTAATCTCAGAGTTGAGGTTTTCCACTAGGGAATCCGACGAGATCGCGAGCTTCGTGATTGAGGATTTATGTGTGGCTTGTGGTAATTTGTGATGGACTAGTTGGAGCACCCCTGCAGGGTTAAATCTTTCGGAAAGTCGTGCCCGCGGTTATGTGGCAAAGTGGAAACTTTGTTTAACACTGATTCTAGATAACTCGAAGTTAATTAATTAAAATATGCCAACTGTGTGCGTAACCGTGACTGTCTCTTTCGTGAGTTCTTTCTCCGATCGAGGACACGGTGGGGTTATGTCTCACGTAGGTAGGTGTTCGGGATCATTCATTTGGTCATCAGTAGTTCACGCCCGTTTTGCGTAGATCTTGACCCTCTTATTTCTCGTACTCGTAACTTAGCCAACATAAATATATGCTTAGCCGCTGCTACACCATAAATATAGGTAAAGGTTACTTGACGCGAGCGCGTTGATTGTTCATTTGGAGTTGCTTCTTCTTCTTCTTCTTCTTCATCGATCTAGGATGGGTTCCAGGCCGGCAGCCTGGGATAGCAAGGATGGACGTCGTTTCATTTTCTTGTTTGTTTTCGTCTGTAGTCGGACCCTGCTCTTACTCTTGATGTTTATGTAATGTACTGTTGCGACTCTGATGTAGCTTGTGGCGAGTGTAAGCCAACTCTTTATGTATATCTCTTCTTTTCAGTACATGTACTTGTAACGATATCCATTCTTACGACACGACGAGATGCGCTTCTATCCCTAATGAGGCCTTCGTGCCAAATTGAGGATAGGGTCGCATCTTGGGCGTGACAAGTTGCTATCAGAGCAGTACCGACCTAGGAGCCCCCTTGATTGATCGAACTTGGCCGAGTCGAGTCTAGTGAAAAACTGCTTTGAGTCTAGTTATATATCGGAGAGTAGGATTCTTTTTTCTACTCTTCTATGCTCTGGTGAGGAATCTTGACGTAATAATTTAATTCTACTCCTCTTCCCACTCAAAAAAAATTTAGGATCACGCGGATATTATTGGAATCTATATGATGCCGATGTGACGGAGTTCTGTCTTGGTGCCTCCTATCTGCTTTAAGTTTCAGGGGAGTTGAGCTCCAGGGGATTCTTGAGCACATCGTTATCATTCAGATTTCTTAGTATCTCAGAACGAAGGATGTTCGTAATTGCTTCAATACTAGTAGTGGCGAGATAACCCCGATGTCCCTAGTACTGGTGCAGATTGTTCGGGAGTACTGTCATACTCTGTATCGTTGTGATCACGAGGGTCTGTTGTAGATGAAGGTCCGAGATTCTGGTTGTGTGTTGACGGATGTGATACAGGTGACGGGTTAAAATAGGAGTTGTGTGATATTACTCCTTCTATGCGTGTACCAGATTGCATGACCAGATATTTCGGGAATTCATAGGTGGGAATTCAAGTAGTTACTTATAGGATAATCTTCCAACAAATGCATGATGTTAGGTTGGGGTTCGACATCTAGTGGATTCCTGTCCACAAAAATATCGGACGAAATCTTTCTCATGAGTTTGTTCTGGCTTGTTTCATAATCCTCATCCTTTGTTTTGTTGAATGTGGTAATTCGAGTTGCTTCGATGTCACATGGTGATTTCTTATCTTTCCAAGAGCGGTTCTCATATTTCTATGAGAGTGATAATCCTTTTGCTTAATCATTTGTCTTATTAATTCTTGTCAACCGGAGTCGTCATGTTAATTCTTTTCCAACCGGTGTGCTTCTCTTCAGCTGAATTCATTCTTCTCTAAATTGTTGCAGATCATTTGGAGTTGTTTCTTCTTCTTCTTCTTCATCGATCTAGGATGGGTTCCAGACCGGCAGCCTGGGATAGCAAGGATGGACGTCGTTTCATTTTCTAGTTTGTTTTCGTCCGTAGTCGGACCCTGCTCTTACACTTGATGTTTATGTAATGTACTGTTGCGACTCTGATGTAGCTTGTGGTGAGTGTAAGCCATCTCTTTATGTATATCTCTTCTTTTCAGTACATGTACTTGTAACGATATCCATTCTTGCGACACGACGAGATGTGCTTCTATCCCTGATGAGGCCTTCGTGCGAAATTGAGTATAGGGTCGCATCTTGGGCGTGACAAATACCCCCGATACTATCCATAGTTTATCAAAATAAGCAACCAACACAACAAAAACAGAATCTGTTAACAGCAGACCAGGCTGTAGCAATCAGTATATTTCGTATACCTCTGGTACTTCAAAAATTCTGAAACATTACGACAATCTGAAGAATTTGCGTAGAAATCAGCAGAAAAAAGAATCAACTCGAAAGCTCTTACAGAAAAACAATGAAAATTCTTTTCGTGAGCAGAAAGTTTTTGTCTTTTCCAGCATGACCAAACGATCATCCCCAAGACTAATCATAACAGTTTTGCTTGGCACAAACGCAAAAAGAAACAAAAAAAACACAATCATAAAATAATTATGAAAGTGTGGAAAACAAAAAACATAAAGTAAAAGGATAGATTCGTTGGGTTGCCTCCCAACAAGCGCTTTTGTTTAACGCCCTTAGCTAGGCAAAAAGTGATGGAATCACGTATAGTCATCTTTGGTGCTCAAACCATAAGTAGCCCTCATCATAGATTCGTAAGGCAATCTTATTTTCTTTCTAGGAAAGTGCTCCATGCCCTTCTTTAAAGGAAATTGAAATCTTATATTCCCTTCCTTCATATCGATGATAGCACCAATAGTCCTTAGGAAAGGTCTACCAAGAATAATGGGACATGAAGGATTGCAATCTATGTCAAGTACAATGGAATCCACGGGTACATAGTTCTTATTTGCAACAATAAGAACATCATCGATCCTTCCCATGGGTTTCTTGACAGTAGAATCCGCAAGATGCAAATTAAGAGAACACTCTTCAATCTCATGAAAACCAAGAATATCACATAAAGACTTTGGAATCGCGGAAACACTAGCACCCAAATCACACAAAGCATTGCACTCATAGTTTTTTATCTTGATCTTGATAGTAGGTTCCCACTCATCATGAAGTTTTCTAGGTGTAGAGACTTCTAGTTCGAGCTTCTCTTCAAGAGATTTCATCATAGCATCTACGATATGCGCGGTAAAGGCTTTGCTTTGGCTATAAGCATGTGGAGAGTTTTCAATGGATTGCATCAAAGAAATGCATTCAAACAAGGAGCAATTATCATAATTGAATTCCTTGAAATCCAAAGTGGGAGTTTCATTACTACCCAAAATTTTGACTTCTTCTACTCCACTGTCCACACCTTTATCATCAAGATAGGTGGACTCCGTTTCATTGGGCCGTTTTTCAACCAAAGTCGATTCATATCCAGCCCCTCCATAAATAGGTTTGACACGCGAAAACAAAGATTCAAGAGGAGACACACCAAGCACTTTAAGATCTTTGTGATTTGCATCACTAGAACGCACCCTTTTAAACCATTCATGTCTAGCGCGAATTTGGGCGGTTCTTTCTTTGCTCTCATTCATGAAGATACGCATAGCTTTCAAAGTTTCATCCAAGTTGACCTTGGGAGGAGCGCATCTAACTTTCAAAGCATCAATATCACAAGACATCCTATCAACGCTCTTAGCCAAATCGTCTATTTTGAGTAGTTTTTCCTCTATGGATGCATTGAAAATCTTTTGAGAGTTGATGAACTCTTTGATATTCCTCTCTAAATCAGAGGGTAATTTGTTGTGATTTCCATAAGTGTTGTTGTAGGAATTGCCATAATTGTTAGAGGAGTTACTAGGAAAAGGCCTAGGAACATAGTTTCCTCTAAAAGCATTGTTGTTGCCAAAATTGTTCCTACCAACAAAATTCACGTCCAAACTAGCGTTGCTACTCTCAATCAAAGAAGATAGTGGCATGTCATTAGGATCTACGGTAGCGTTTCAACTAGCAACCAAATTCATCAACTCGTCCATCTTAGCACTAAGCGAGTTAATTTCTTCTATAGCGTGCACCTTTTTGCTAGCAGGCGACCTTTCAGTGTGCCACTGAGAGTAGTTGGTCATGATATTGTCTAGGAGTTTTGTAGCGTCTCCTAACGTGATTTCCATGATCGTTCCACCTGAGGCGGAGTCCAAGATATTGCGAGAAGCGAAATTCAAGGCAGCGTAAAAGATTTGTATAATCATCAACAAACTCAAGCCATGAGTTGGACAATTTCTAATCATAAGCTTCATCCTCTCCCAAGATTGTGCAACGTGTTCATGATCAAGTTGCTTGAAATTCATGATATCGTTACGTAAGGAGATGATCTTAGCCGGCGGAAAATACTTGGATATGTAAGCATCTTTGCACTTATCCCAAGAATCGATACTATTTTTAGGCAAAGAAGAAAACCAAGTTTTTGCGTGATCTCGCAGCGAGAAAGGAAAAAGTTTCAACTTAATCATGTCATTATCCACATCTCTTTTCTTTTGCATATCACAAAGCTCAATGAAGGTATTGAGATGGGATGCGGCATCTTCACTAGGAAGGCCAGAGAATTGCTCTTTCATAACAAGATTCAGCAAAGTTGCGTTGATTTCATACGATTCCGCACTAGTGGCGGGAGCAATTGGAGTACTAATAAAATCATTATTATTAGTGCTTGAGAAGTCGCAAAGTTTGGTGTTTTCAGCCATGATGACTTCAACAAACAAACAAGCACACAAGCAAGCGAGAAAACCGGCAAAGGGAAACGGCAAAGGCAAAAGAAAACGGCGAAGGAGAAAGGCAAATGAAAACGGCAAATGTGAAGTGGGGGAGAGGAAAACGAGAGGCAACTCGCAACAAAAGTAAATGCAAGAGAAGAGTTTGTAAGACCTACTTGGATAGATCTTGATTTCTCCTCCCCGGCAATGGCGCCAGAAATGCTTCTCATGTCAGCTGTGCTTCCCCGACAACGGCGCCAGAAATGCTTCTGATGTCAGCTCTGCTTCCCTTGCAACGGCACAAAGAATAGTCGACGGCACCACGAATCCTTCAGCTGTGGCTACGCCTTAAGGGACTTCCTAGGCAAGTATGCCAAGGACTTCCCCCGTGGCCTTGGAGCCTTGCGTTGGTGTTCCCTCGAAGCGGAAAGGGTGATGTAGCACAGCGGTGGTAACTATTTCCCTTAGTTTGAGAACCAAGGTATCAATCCGGTGGAGGAGTATCTCAAGATCCTGCACAAACACAAAAGCTTGCTCCCGACGCTATGAAGGAGTTGTCAATCCCTTATAGATTGTTTGCCAAGTGAGAACTGGAAGCAACAAAGTAACAAAGATAAGTAAAAGCGGAGGTGTAAACGATGGATGTGAATAGACCCGGGGGCTGTAGTGTTTACTAGTGGCTTCTCTCATGAAAGCAAGTAGACGGTGGGTGAACAAATTACTGTCGAGCAATTGGTAGAACCGCGCAATGTCGTGACGATATCTATGCAATGATTATATCTATAGGCATCACGTCCAAAACAATTAGACCGATATTTTCTGCATCTACTACTATTACTCCACACGTCGACCGCTATCCAGCATGCATCTAGTGTATTAAGTCCATAAAAACAAAGTAACGCCTTAAGCAAGATGACATGATGTAGAGGGATAATCTCAAACCAATGATAAAAACCCCATCTTTTTACCCCTGATGGCAACTACTTGATGTGTGCCTTGCTGCCCCTACTGTCACTGGGAAAGGTCACCACATGGTACAACCCAAAACCAAGCACTTCTCGCATTGTAAGAATCATAGATCTAGTTGTCCAAACAAAACCCAAGACTCGGAGAGACTTACAAGGATATCAAATCATGCATATAAGAAATCAGCAAAGACTCAAATATATACCATAGATAATCTGATCACAAATCCACAATTCTTCGGATCTCGACAAACACACCGCCAAAGAAGATTACATCGGATAGATCTCCATGAAGATCATGGAGAACTTTGTATTGAAGATCCAAGAGAGAGAAGAAGCCATCTAGCTACTAACTACGGACTCGTAGGTCTGAAGTAAACTACTCACGAGTCATTGGAGGGGCGATGATGATGATGAAGAAGCCCTCCAACTCCAAAGTCCCCTCCGGCAGGGCGCCGGGAAGGGTCTCCAGATGAGATCTCGCGGAAACGGAAGCTTGCGGCGGCGGAAACGGAAGCCAAGGATCTAGGTCAGGGGGTGGCCAGGGAGGCCACAAGCCCTGGCACCGCCGCCTCCCCCCATGGTGGCGGAGTGGGGGCTTGTGGGCTCCCTGGAGCCCACCTGGCTTGGCCCAGAGGCCCCCTGATCTTCTTCCGTTCGGGAAAAAATCATTTCGGGGTTTTTATTCCGTTTGGACTCCGTTCCAAAATCAGATCTGAAAAGAGTAAAAAACACAGAAAAAACAGGAACTGACACTTGGCACTGAATTAATAAGTTAGTCCCAAAAAGATATAAAAGTTACATAAAACATCCAAAGAAGACAAGAAAACATCGTGAAACCATCAAAAATTATAGATACGTTTGAGACGTATCAGTATGCTTCAATAATACCACGGTTGAAAAGTCTGTTTAGCATGTCAAGTTGTTGCGGTGGCACAAAGAAGACTGTAAGAAAGACGGGGTGTTGAGAGTACCCGCTGATGGGTCGCAGTGGAGAAAATCGAGAGAAAGTGGCCGGAGTTTGCAGTCGACGCAACAAACTTACTGTTTGGTATATGTGCAGATAACATTAATCCTTTTGTATAGCAGAGGAGCAACCATAGCACCTGACCCGTGACTCTATGTATCTATAACCTTCCTCCTTGGTTGTGCATGAAGCAGAAGTTTATTATTATGTCAGTGCTCATCCAAGACCCTAAGCAACCAGGCACCGACATTGATGTGTACCTAAGGCTATTAGTTGAAAAACTTTTACAAATATTTTGAATTAGGAACGTACAATGTTCACCGATGACTAACACTCATCCACATCATCTCCTTAAGTAATTTTACAAGTAATTTGAATTAGTCTTATTTGCAACTTCACCGATGACTAGCGTTCTAATACAAGCCTTATATCCTAAGCTAAATAATAATGAGATACTCCGTGCCCAACCAAAACTAGAATTTGGGCCTCATCGTAATTGCCGCAATTGAAACTTTAATATGTATGCTAAATGATTTAACTTGTAGACATGACACTTCAAAAATTATCCGGGCGTCCAAGAACATGAAAGGGACGTCGTCCTAGTAATCACTTAGGGGCTTTAGATTAGGATAATCCGCAAGAAGCCTCTCTTCGGAAAGAACGTCGTTCTCTTTTAGAGGAGTCTATAAAAGATTAATGTGTAAAATAGGGTCTATTTTACATATTGTAATTGTATACATACAGGGACTCGTATGTAATTGTAACACCCAGATCATCTATATATATGGAGATGTGAGGTGGATACACCACCCACGCAAAATCCTAAACCCTTGGTTTTGACTTGGTATCACATAAGCCATTCGGCGTCGCGCGCCTCACCCGCGCCGTCGCCCTATCCGATCTACACCGCCGCCGCCGCCGCGCGCTCCCACCTTCGCGCCGCCGCCGCCACGAGCTTTCGTTCGCCGCTACGCCTCCCACCCTCGTAGCCGCGATGTCGTCCGCCGCTCTTTCGCTCTCCACCTCCGTCGGCGCCCTTGTCTCGCCGGCTACCGCCACGGCTCCTGCTATAGTCTCCGTCCCAGCACTCTCAGTCCGCCTCGGCCGTACCAACTTCCTGCTCTGGAAGGGCATCTCCAGCACCGTCCTCGCGGGAGCCAATCTCCATGGCTACCTCGATGGCACCGAGGCGGCTCCGGCGAAGCTTGTCACCGTCGGGACCGGCGACAACGCGGCAACCACCGCCAACCCCGCCAACCTTCTCTGGTGGACCAATGACCAGAAGGTGAAGGGCTTCCTCCTCACCTCCATGGAGGAGGATATCGCATGCCGGCTCGTCGGCTGCGAGTCGGCACAGGCGGTCTGGACGGCCGCCGGTGCCATGTTCGGCTCCCAGAGCCGCGCCAACGTCCGCCACATCCGGCGTCAACTCCAGACGCTGCGCAAGGAGGAGCTTTGTGCGGCTAAGTATATGCACAAGATGAAGGCTTTGGCCGCCGCCGGCTCGCTCATCCGGGATGATGAGCTCATCGACCACATCCTCACCGGCCTTGGTTCCGCCTACAACTCCATCGCTGCGTCTCTAGGCGTCAGCGCTGCACCCATGCCCTATTCCAGCTTCTACTCACTCGTCCTCTTGTTCGAAGCTCTACAAGCACAGCAAAGTGTCGTCGAGGGATGGAACCCGTCGTCCAACGCCGTGACTCGCTCGGGGTCATATGGCACTGGTGGCCGCCTGCCCTACTCCGAGCCCTACCCATCCCAAGGCGGTGGCCGACCCACTGACGGGAACGGTCCGCCTGGAAAGGGTCGCCACGACGGTCCCGGTGGTTCTTCTGATGGCCGCGCTCGCCCACCTGGTGCATCAGGCCAGGGCCGCCAGGGTGGCGGGGGCAACGGGGGCGGCAACGGCGGGGGTGGCCGTCATAACAATCGCTGGCGTCCCCGATGTCAACTTTGCCGGAACTAGGGGCATGAGGCCGGCGACTTTCGCAAACACTACGACCACGACCAACACCCTCGCTCCGCCAACGCGGCTACCACGGGCACCGTCGACTTCCCCTGGGTGCTCGACACCGGAGCCACCGATCACCTAACCAGTGATCTGGAGCGCCTCCAGGTCCACGAGCGCTATGACGGCAAGGATCAAGTCCAGGTGGCTAATGGTGCAGGTTTGTCTATTTCGCATATTGGTCACTCCCATATACCCGGTTCATCACTCCAACTCCGCAACGTCTTGAGTGTCCCACACATAACACAACAACTCCTGTCTGTTTATCGCCTTCTCTATGATAATGACGTGTTTATTGAATTTCACCGTCATTTTTTCTTTGTTAAGGACAAGGCAAACAGGCGCGTTCTTCTTCACGGTAGAAGTTATGAGGGCATCTACCCCATCCCATTTTCTCGGGCGTCCTCCTCTTCATCTCACCATGCCGCTTCTAGCGTTCGAGTATTGAGTGAAACCATGAGCAACAAGACGAGCCTTGTGCTTGTCAACAGATCCATCCGGACGGTGTTTAGTCTTGAAGATCCATTTGCAGCCTACGACGTTAACGCCGGGTGGGCGAGGCACCAACACCCAGGTATTGGTATGACGTAGGGCGGCAAACTCTTCAGACATGGTAGCACGCCATGCGGGAGCACCAAGAGCCTGATGATGAGAGACAGGTGCAGCAAAGAACGCACGGCGGCCGGTATCATACCGAACGGTGCCATCGGTGTAAGTCTTCGGCCTCTGCGTGTGATCGCGTTGCCAAGTGACCATGGCATGACCATGTGCGGCCGCGGCAGTAGGGGTAGAAGGCGCGACGGATGTCCCTGCCGTAGGTGTCGCGGCTGAGGATGACTCAACAGAAGGCGACACTGGCGGGAACAGGACGATGGCCGGCGCTGGTGAGACCTGAGCAGGCGCGTCGGGAGAACCAGGCGACGACGGTCGGGCAGGGGAGACAGCTGGCGCAGCCGGCGCCACAGACGCGCTGGAAAGCGGGTCCGGGTGGCCAGTGGGTGCCCGCGGGGATGAGGTCGGTGCATCTGCCTCAGGTGGCGTGGCATGCACGTTGGTTGCATGCATGTCGATCGCCTGGGGTGTAGGAGCAGCCACCTGTGAAGGGAACAAAGGGGCACCTGCAGGGGACTGGTTAGGTGATAAGTAGGATAAGTCATATTTGCGCAAATGGATATCCTTCACCGTGTCAACATGGAGAACTGCAAGTCCACCTCCACTCCACTTGCTACGTCCGAGTGTCTATCACGCCATACTGGTGCACCTCTGGGTTCTGGTGACTCTTTCAGGTATCGGAGTGTGGTTGGTGCTCTTCAGTACTTAACACTCACTCGTCCCGATATCTCCTTCGCTATGAACAAAGTGTGCCAGTTTCTGTCTCAGCCTACAAAGGTCCATTGGGAAGATGTTAAGCGCATTCTGAGGTATGTGAAAGGTACACTAAACACAGGGCTTCAAATTCGCAAATCACAGTTTACTGGAGTTAGTATATTCATAGATGCAGACTGGGCAGGCTGTGTTGATGACAGACGCTCCACAGGTGGTTTTGCTATATTCGTTGGACCTAATCTTATATCTTGGAGTTTCAAGAAACAGCCTACGGTCTCGAGATCTAGTACTGAGGCAGAGTATAAGGCGTTGGCCAATGGAGTTGTCGAAGCTATTTGGATAGACACAGTTCTCGGGGAACTTGGAGTTTCACGGCAGCGCACCCCCATTTTGTGATGTGATAACTTAGGGGCTACGTACCTGACGGCAAATCCACTATTCCATGGTCGGATTAAACACATTGGATGTCAGGTTCATTTCAACAGATGATCGGCTAGCGGATGTATTTACTAAACACGCTACACGGCAGATGCTAGACCGATTTAGGACCAATCTGAATCTTGTATGTAGTTCAGATTGAGGGGGCATGTAAAATAGGGTCTAGTTTACATATTATAATTGTATACATGAAGGGACTCGTATGTAATTGTAACACCCTGATCATCTATATATATGGAGACATGAGGTGGATACACCACCCACGCAAAACCCTAAACCCTTGGTTTTGACTTAACGCCCTGAGATATGTAGCACCAGTAAATTGGTTTTCAGTTATGTCAGATGTAAATGGCGTGGAAAACATTGCTTATCTCAAAGATATTTTGAATTATGGAATAGTAGGAAAAATGCTCCATACCTGAATTTCTGTTGCAGGTATAGAGCTTAGTGTTTTCAACACTGTTTCCAGATCAGCAGGTCTTTTGATTTGTGAGAACTTCGGTGCTCCATCAGCGGCCATTAGGATGGTGAAAAATTGTTAATCATCAAAAAAGTCATTATCTGCAAAAAATGCAACTTCACATTTGCAGCAACAGAATATCAGTCTATCAATAGAATTATCTTCACCAACATGTCCCAAATAATAAGTACTCCCTCTGTCCCCATAATATAAGATGGTATTACATTCAATATGTGAATATATTTAATGTAACAACATCTTATATTATGGGACGGAGGGAATACTTTGCATCGAAAAGGAAGCATAGAAGGTCATTTTTCTGGAAGCATTTTACTGTGGACAAAGTTAATATACCACTATATATTCGTTGTTGAAGCCATCTGGTTTTTTGGAGTACTCTTTCTTCCTCTTGATTCCGTTCAAGTTGTAAAGTGTTTCTTCATCAAATTTGCTCCTCCCTTCCAGAGAAATTTTGTCAAAACAAATGCCCCTCCCAAGAGTCCGATCCGACTTTGATGTCTACCTAAAGTAACCCAAACATAAAAAGAATACAAGATCCAGTAAGGGGACTGCACTTGTTCCAAAGGTCCTAATTGTCATCTCAATGGAGAAGAAGCACCAGAGCCCCACAGACATTATCCATCAGCAAGAGGTGTACTGTATATGTTTCTTACTGATGAGCTTGTAGAGACGCAGCAATCATTGTGACGGTTCAATGAACGTATGGTCTCTGCATAACAAGTCACATGAACGGGATAAACAAGGTAGTACTGATGAACAATATCAGCGGGAGATGTATTAGCAGTAAAAACATCTGATAGTGATCACTACAAACATAAATGGCCAATGTTGCAGATAATCAGCAACGTATATATATGATTAGTATTCATTTTCTTGGAAAACAAATCTTATATTCAGGTTGTAACATGCAGAACTTTAGAGCTAAAACAACAAACTGAAGCTATTGCACAAGGAGGCATTGAAGTCAATGCAGAGGAGTCATATATTCAAAGTTTCATACACACTCAAGTACAGCCAGAGCCTGAAAAGTTAGAAAGCACATTCATTACCGGTCAACATGAACTTGTACCAACGCTGGTTGGAAGCCTCCACCTTCTCAGCAATCTCGTTCAGTTCCTTTTGAAACGGCTTTCCAAGCCCAACAATGCAACCTGCAATTAATCATCATGAACTCCATCCATCGACCAGCATCATGATTTTGCAAGCAGAGGCAAAAAAAAAGTACTCCTCAATATTGCTTCTGAATGGGAAAATATCAGGTGAACCTACTTGGGGCCATTAGCTCCCATGCGACGTCGTTGGTTGTAATGGCTCTCGTGCGATATCTCCCCGCGCAGAAATAGCTCAAGCAACACAACCCGTTTACGGGGCTGGTTGGCTGTTAGTCAGGCTGAGATTTGGTTAGGAATGTGCTCTGACTGGTGGGGTCCACCTAGGGCCACGTCATCAAGAGTCAACCGTCCACTACTCGACCGGTGATTGCGTGACCATACTCGACTCGACCTTGCATGACTGGGTGAGCAGCGCCGCCGTGTGCATCTTCTCCGGCAGAGGCAGCAGTTTCTTCTCCGCGGTGGTGGAGCGTCTTTCTCGGCAGCTGATACGTCTCAAATGTATCTATAAGTTTTGATGGTTTCACGCTGTTATCTTGTCTTCTTTGGTTGTTTTATGTACCTTTTATATCTTTTTTGGGACTAACTTATTAATTCAGTGCCAAGTGCGAGTTCCCGTTTTTTTCG